>NC_062284.1:91238999-91851916 GCF_902655055.1 Lutra lutra
CGTGCTTAGGAGTTTAGAACCACAAACAGATATGCACTGGGAAGGATGTGAACCATGATAATATTTGCATTGAGCTCCCAGTGCTGTATTTATTTTCTTTCAAGGAATGAATTCTTTTAGAAAATCTTTAATGATCTGATCTGATCCCATCATTAATCAAAATCTGCTTTGTTATTTAAAACACTGTTGTTTATCTTTTTGTCACACCATTTTATGTCGTGAAATTTTAAGAGAATCTATAGGCAGGCTTTATAGGTCTAATAAATCCATCCTTAATTTGGCTCCAAGAATTAAATTCAGAAGATCTCATTAGAGCAACAACTTCAGAACAAACTTTGCTTTGGGTTACCTTTTCAAAACCATGTAAACCTCTCCTTGTTATTGTTGTGGTATTCCTGAAAACTACTTTTTAAAATTTTTCATCTACTTGGAGTTGTTGACACACTCCTATGCCCAGTTGGTGACCACCAGTTTTTGATCAGGTTCTAGAGATAAAAAGTTTCACAGGCATTAATCTTAAAAATGGGCATAGTTTTTATGGAGTATTCTCCATCTGCTTGGCACTACAGGTCAAATGTTCGCTTCCTTCATGTAAAGTGTAAGAAATATTTGAAATTACAATGATCACTTAAGGAATTTTTTTGTGCAAAAGACTTGAGTCAACTTAGGGGGAAAAAAAATCTTATGGAGATATTTTCTTTATTCTGTCTAAAAAGGCAACTGCATTAACAAGTAAGGACTTTTTAATCATTAAATTTGGTGACCTTGAACTAAGAGTTCAAGTTATCATTTAAATAAAGTACAGTGATCCCCTTCTCTTGTACATGTGCATATCTTGAAACATTTTTCTAAATAAATGATGCTTCCTCTCCTTGCAGTGGGACTATAATTACCTTTTTGAGTAAAAATTTCATACCTAACTGAAGTTGGCTCTATTTCAATTCTCTTTCTTTTCCACTTCATTTCTATTTATCTTCTCTGGAGAAATATGGAGATTACTTCATCATAAGCAAGAGTTTTCTCTTTTTTTTATTATATGTTCATTCTAGGAATATCTAGTCAAGTTAAATGCTCAATAATTTCTAAAAAGGAAAACTTAAACTCATTGTGTTTCTTTTGTTTTTGTTTTTTTCCTTGTAAAACTAGAACAGAAAAAAAATCACTTGTGAATTTGAAAAACATTTTGAATCCTAGATTGGAAGAAAAGTTATAAAATTAGAGCATTCAGTATGAAGTCAAGAGTTAGAATGTCTTATCGAATACTATGCAGCCATCAAAAGAAATGAAATCTTGCCATTTGTGATGACGTGGATGGAACTAGAGGGCATTATGCTTAGCAAAATAAGTCAATCAGAGAAAGACAATTATCATATGATCTCCCTGATATGAGAAAGTGGAGATGCAACGTGGGGGGTTTTGGGAGTAGGAAGGGAAGGAGACAAACCATAAGAGACTCTTAATCTCACAAAACAAACTGAGGGTTGCCGGGGGGGGGGGGGGGGGTAGGGAGAGGGTGGTGGGATTATGGACATTGGGGAGGGTATGGGCTATGGTGAGTGCTGTGAAGTGTGTAAACCTGGCGATTCACAGACCTGTACCCCTGGGGCTAATAATACATTATATGTTTATAAAAAATTTAAAAAAAAAATTAAAAGAGTTAGGATGTTTTGATGTATGAATATAGAGACATGTATATTAAAAAGAATTCATGTACTAATCCTGATAGTCAAATCTTAGAAAAATTAGATAAATTGTACTTTAGCTTTTAAAATACTCTCCATCCTCTTTCTAATGTTACCACTGTATAAAAATAATTTTCACATGATATTTGACTTAAGACAAGATTTGGGTTGGGGTGCCTGGATGGCTCAGACAGTTAAGTGTCTGACTCTTGATTTAGGTTCAGGTCATGATCTCAGGGTTGTGAGATCGAGCCTTGTGTTGGGCTCTGTGCTTATCATGGAGTCTGCTTATACCTCTCTCTCTGTTTCTCCCCCTGCTCTCTCTTTTTCAAATTAAAAAAAAAGACAAGATTTGGGTTTTATTATTCATAGCTTAAACTTCTACAAATTAAGGTAATAAAATATGTATAACTAAAATTACATTGAGATCCTTTTAAAAGGTTTCAATATTGTAAATCATTTTAATGCAAATGTTATAAGGAAATGATTTGTTGCATTAAATTGTAACTTCTATGCCATTAGTCAACTTTATTTTAGTATCTATATTAAATTGAGTTAATATATACTGTTTGGATATCTAGACAATTTCCAGACAAAATACAGATAAAAACATCAGTTATTAGACATAGCTATCCATTACCCATGTTGTAATTTTTTTTTAAGATTTATTTATTTATTTATTTGACAGAGATCACAAGTAGGCAGAGAGGCAGGCAGAGAGAAGAAGGAAAGCAGGCTCCCTGCTGAGAGAACCAGATGCGGGGCTGGATCTCAGGACCCTGGGACCATGACCTGAGCCGAAGACAAACGTTTTAACCCACTGAGCTACCCAGGTGCCCCCCCCATGTTGTAATTTTTAAAAATATAGACAGGTTATAGAAAAATAGTGCAATTTAAGTAATATTTTACATCTCATTACTTTAAAATTTGTTTAAGTGATGAAAAAAAACTGATATAAATGTGTGCTTCAGTTCAGAAGAAAATAAAAATTGACTACTTTGGTTAATGGTGATAATGAACATAAATGGCTCAGACAATACTCAGTACAATGATGACAGATAATTGAAAATAAACACAAGATAATAAGTATGTCTATTGGCTTTTTAAGGAAATGGTTGTAATTAGTTGGGATGGTAAATTGAGTTATAAATGTGAATATATGCATCATTTCATTTAATGTGCTAAAAGGTATTTATATTTTAGACAGAATTTAAATAGACTAAATGTTAATTACATACTTACATATTTGTGTCGAAGCATATACATATAAATGTATATAAAATCATTTTGGAAGTTTATAGCAATAGGTAAAAACACAGATTTGAAGACATTCTGTAAATATAAAATATCTAAGGAATGCAAATCTGTGTTTTTAACTCCTAAGAATGATCATTTAGTTGTTTCCATTTTAATATACATATTGATTTTTTTATAAAAAGGGTTTCTGGACCCTAAACTGTACATTTTTACATGATAGATATATTTAAAAGTATTATTAGAATTTTGATTTTCTTTTTATAAAATTATCACGTTTCCTTGTGGCCAGACTACAGAAATAACTTTTTTTTTTTTTAATATTTTTTTTATTTTCTTTTTTAAAGATTTTTATTTATTTATTTGACAGAGAGATCACAAGTAGGCAGAGAGGCAGGCAGAGAGAGAGGAGGAAGCAGGCTCCCTGCCGAGCAGAGAGCCCGATGCGGGGCTCGATCCCAGGACTCTGAGATCATGACCTGAGCCGAAGGCAGTGGCTTAACCCGCTGAGCCACCCAGGCGCCCCCAGAAATAACTTTTTATCACAAGAGTTTCTATTAAGTCTGAACTTTAATTTTTATAAAGTTTCTTAATTTTGAAAATAACATTGCAGGCTCTCTGCTCAGCAGGGAGCCTGCTTCCTCCTCTCTCTCTCTCTATCTCCCTCTCTGCCTCCTTGTGATTTCTGTCAAATAAATAAATAAAATCTTAAAAAAAAGAAAATAACATTGCTACTAACATACATTTTAGTCATTGTATATTATCAAAATATTAACTGCATAAATTTCTTTTGCCCTTGAAGAATACAATTTTTGTTTGTATTTTGTCTCCCTTGACAATTCTACTTTATTGTGTTTGTTGCAAATTTGGACCACTGAGAATTTAAAAAAAAGAAAAAGAAAAGAAAACTTGTTAAACTGTCTAGAAACTGGTTAGAAAATCTAACCCTAATCAAGTTTTCCTAAAATGGCCACACATAAAAAATATTTGCTCCTTCAATTTATAAAATAAAGCATAGTAGGAATAACTAGTTCTATTTGATACTGTCAACATTTTATTGTGAGTGATTTTTTATTTATTAATTTAGAAACAATATTTTAAAAAATCCTAGAAAGGGGAGTTAGTGAAGGTTGAAAGGGTGAGTTTCTTTAATCAAAATGTGATATTAAAATAAAATCTGAAGGACATGAGAAATGAGCCATGCAGTAACTGGAGGAAGAAATTTCTAGGCAGGTAGAAAGACTACTGCAAAAGCTTTGTAGTGGGAGAGTGACTGAAGTGTTTGAGAAGTAACAGGAATCCAAGAATGCTAAAGAGGGTGGTCTGGGGCAGAGTTAAGCTACAGGAAATGACATCAGAGATATTAACAGTACAGCATATGCAATGGGATCTGTTGGCCACTGGAGAGTATCTTTCTTAGTCTAAGAAGTTTAAGAGGCAAAGAAGGGCCGTGATCTGACTTTATATTGTAATAGGATCACTGTGCCCGCTGCTTTAACCTAGACACAAGTGGGAAAAATTGAGCAGTAGGACTGTGAGTTAGACCAGGCAATGTTGCCATGGTCTGGAGTGATGGTGGGAGGAGTGGTGAAATGGTGTTGCACAGTGTAATTTACACCCGACGAAACGATTTGGTGAGATAGAAAGAGATACTCAGATATTAGGCCTGAGCTATAGAAAAGATGAAGAGTGCTAGAGGAGCAAGCTTGAGCTAAGATCAGGAGTTCTGGTTGGAATAGGAATGAAGAAAGATTTCTATAAAGGTGCCAGAGGGAAAAAATAGTCATAAACACATACATAGCCTCTAAGTTCAGGCAAGCCTTTGATTTTAGGGTAGGCAGGTAGTTGAGATTTATTGTTTATATCAACATTGAATCTAAATTATTCAAAATAAGTTTCATCTATGAAATCATAATGCAAACATTTTTAATAGAAAATCAGCAAATATATCCATTACTACCTTGTAAAATTACTTGAAAATGTCCCCAACCTGAAACAAAATATAATTCAAATACATAGGAAACTTGGACTAAGAAGGCTGGAAGTTAACATTAAAGCCAGTTCAGAATAAAGAAAGGTTTAAATTATATTTATACATTGGTTATAATACTGAACATAGATATCAACAGCCCTTTTCGAATGAGAAATATGGAAGGTATAAAATAATAACATAATAACAAAAATATATATGGAAAAACACCACTAAGAAGATTGAAAAGTCAGGTCAGGGAGATAGAAAGTCAAGTAACAGGTTTGTGAATTACATGCTGTGTATAGGAAAATGCTTAAGATACTGCTACACTCAAGTCTGAATTTAAGAAATACTTTGGTGAATGCTTTAAAATGCAGATGTGCGTACTAACAGAAAAGAGCCAAAATCTGTAAGTTAAAATACCAGAAATAGGGGCACCTGGATGGCTTCGTTGGTTATGCATCTGCCTTTGGCTCAGGTCATGTGATCCAACCCTGCAGGGGCTCTCTGCTCAGGGGAAAGCCTGCTTGTCTCTCTCTCTCTACTGCTTGCCTCTATTTGTGCTTGCTAATGCACATGCTCTCCCTCTCTCCCTCTCTGTCTCAAATGAGAAATAAAATCGTTATAAAAATAAAAAATAAAATACCAGAAATAACTATATCAAGGAAAATGTACATCATCTTTTAAAAATAAAAAAAGATATCAAAATATAAATCATCAAACAGAACAAATTTTAGAAATTTATTAGTTGGATGTAATAAAAGATGTAAGTGGAATTAAAATTTATAGTTTACAAAATACATAAAATGAAATGATTCTAATATTGAACAGCATAAGGAAAACTTTATGGCAAGAAAAAATAGAAACTAAATATAAATTTTTCCTTTTTTATTATAACATAATTGTCAAATCTAGATTTTCCTTCATCATGAAAAATTAGCATCTAGGTCTTTAGTCTTGAGCTTATTGTTCACAATTTCACTTCTACAACTATGGGGAGAGTAAATCTTTTTTTCTTGTTCATATTACTCTATTAGAAAGGACCCTGCAAAGATGTTGGGTAATTTTTACTGACAGACCAAAGGAATAAGATTTAGTTTTGTTTTGAAAAATTTTAAATAAATGCTTATGAAATGCTAATGAAAATCAATTTTTATTAGAGAATGGTACTATTTGGATTGTAGTCATTTGCTTCCTAATATAATTTTAGATGTTTTACATTTATTCCAATAAATATTTTGGTGGGCATTTTACTTTTGTTATTTTTGTGCATCAGGGAGCTCTCTGGGGAAAAATAACCAAATGGAAAAATGCTTTCCAAGTCTATATTTCATTGCTGCAGAATGATTGACTACTCTTATTCCTTAACAAGGGAGATCAGTCTCGCTTTTTGAATAATCAGTAGATTAGATTAGTGTCAACTGAAACTCAGTTGATGGCTGGAAGCATGCTATTAAAAGAGCACTTTAAAAATCATTAAATAAATGGATACAGTATAGTTATCTGTTTTGCAAAACTATCATCTTCACTTTGAAACCTTGTCTATCCCATGTTACATTTAATTAATGTCATGACAATTTAGATTTTTGTATCATGTGCCTGTTAGGCATAAAATGAAAGCATGTATTAAATCCCGATGTTTTCACATTAGCCAGGAATTAAAGTAGCCTGTTACACATTTTATTGATCAAACACTGAAGACTTCAGTGTTATTCTGTAAATACATGGCATATAAAACCTATAGACAATTTTGCCTTTTTATCAGGGATCCACAAACAACAAATTTTTCAGATTAAATGTAAATATTCTGTGAGGCACCATGATTTACTGAAAATATCATTGGAATACAATAGAAAAACTGTAAGAATTTTCACTGATTAATATACCAGAAAGCACTGGAAAGATCAAAAGATGATTGTGTTCATATAATAACTGGAACAGGATTTGCCCTCTTGATAAACAACAAGAGACCCTAAAAATGAAAAGGAAAACATTACTTTAAAAAACATGAATTTTAGACAACAGGCAGGAAAAGACAGTAATCTGAGAGAATAAAAACAAGCAAGATAAGTTTTACAATGACATCACTTCCTGCCCAGAAGCCTTTTCTATTCCATGATTGTGAGTGCAAGAAATGGGAAAACAAGCCGTCTTGTGACAGTCTGCTGATTTGAGGAAATGGAGGTTGGAGTTTGGAGAGCGTAACATAGTTAGGCAGTTTGTGGAGCAAAGGACTGCAGAGAGGAAAATAAGTGGAAAAGGAGTTCCCGAAATGTACCAAGGGCAACACAGGAACAGTTGGATTTTTCTGTCTGGCTGAGAACCGAGCTGCTCATGCACAGGTGAGAATGCACGGAACCAAGCAAAGAACAACTAGGCAAAAGCCACAACCACAGAGCTGGAAGTCGACCCATTTCCAGAGTCTTGTAGTCGTCAGCAAAGATCGTGACTAAATGGGTATGTTTCTAGAAACATACCACCCACTAAGACTGAATGATGAAGAAATAGAAAATCTGAACAGAATGGTAATGAGTAAGTGATTGAGTCAGTTGAGTAGTTGAGCTAAACCAGCTCAAAAACAAAATCTTTCAAGTCATGCCAGAAAATAAAACTTAAAAATGAGATTTGAAAATACTAAGCTGATCCACATGCAACTGAACTTCTTGTTAAAAATAAAAATACTCAAACACCAAAAAATCCTGATACTCAACCATTTAGTATTTCAAGTGTAACCCATAAGCAGGAGAAAAATTAGTCAATATCACAGATGCAATAGATAAAATAAGTAAAATGATGTGAAATCAGAGCTATATAACACAGTGGAAGAGATAAAATGAAATTAAAATATGTACTTTATTAAAAAACATAAATTGGATAAAATAACAATGAAAAATGGAGAACAAATAGCAAGACTGTAAACTAATATAACAGCTATATAAATAGATTAAATGTACAGTGTTCAGACTCTTCAGTTAAAAATGGAGATTTTAACAATGGATTAAAATTTAACAATGGATTAAAAAAGCAAAACCTAACTCTATCTTATTGTGGTTGGCAGAGTAATGGCCCCCAAGATGTCTACATTCTAATCCCTGGATCCATGATTATGTTATATTAAGTGGCAAAAAGGATATTATGATTGTATAATTTGAATTCAAGTTCCTAATCAGAGGATAGATTATCCTGGATTATCTAGGAGGGCATAAGGAATTAACAATTCCTTAAGTGGTTTGAAGGACGCCAGAGGGGAGTCGAGTCAGAAAAATTGATGTGAAATTGGAAATATCAGAGTGATGCTCTGCGAAAAGGATGTGGCTCCCAGTTTCTGTCTTTGAATATGGAAAAAGAAGGTAATGAACCAAGGGAGGTTCCTGACTTCTGAAAAAGGAAGGGACATGGATCTCTCTTGCAGCCTCCAGAATGGAATATAGCCTTACCTGTACTTGAGTTCAGAGTCCTGTGTTGTACCTTTACCCAACAGAGGTAAAACATTTTTTATTGTGCAAGCCACCAAGATTATATGTATTTGTTACAACAGCAATATGATAATAATACAACATGCCAGTTTATGATAATAAAACAACAACAATGACAGCAACAACAGCAAAAACCTTTTAAAAAAGAGAAAAGGGAACTTTCATTTCTAATCAAATGGAGAAAGAAAGATCAGATTTACCCCTCACTTAATACAAATGATAAACATAATATATGTGATAAAAGTTTTGAACACCTGACATCAGGCAATGAAGAGCATTCTCTGCAGTGTGGAAAACAAATACGGCGAGCCCAACAATTGCACTCACTCATTGTCTTGTAGCAGTTCCAGATAACAGAATCTCAAATATTTATCCAAAGAGTTGAAGTCAGTATCTTGAAAAGACATCTGTTCCTCCATGTTCATTGAAGCATTATTCACAACAATAATGATTAAGAATACTTATAGAAAATTTTCTAGCACTCAAAAAGGTAAAATATACAACGTCTGGCAACCAACAAAAAAATTATAAAATGTCCAAAAGTAATCTAAATAGAACCAGAACTGAGAAAGAGGTAGGATTAGCATATAAGGACATTAAAGCGGTTATTCTAGGGATGCCTGGGTGGCTCAGTGAGTTAAAGCCTCTGCCTTCAGCTCAGGTCATGATCTCAGGTCCTGGGATCTATCGCATTGGGCTTTCTGCTCAGCAGGGAGCCTGCTTGCTCCTCTCTCTCTGCCTGCCTCTCTGCCTGCTTGTGATCTCTCTCTCTGTCAAATAAATAAATAAAATCTTTTTAAAAAAGCGGTTATTCTAATTACATTCACATGTTCAAAATTGGACAAATATTGAATCTTCAAAAGACAAAACAGGAAATCAGTGATGAGTTAGATGAGCAATATAACGGCTAAGTTCAACAGTACATTACATATTGCAGAAGAAAGGATTAGGGAATCTGAAGATATCACGGAGGATGCATAGAGGACCTACAAAAAAAAGGAGGAGGAAACTTAACCAATAAAAAGCATCTGTAAGGTCAGGGAAAACTTCAAACGGCTTAATCATGATCAAATATATTTGGGTCAAGTAAAGCCTCTTCAGGATGTAATGTTGATTGCAAATGAATGACCTGAAGAAAAACAATTTAGCTAATCATCAGGTATGTTTAGTAGTTCTGTACAAGTTTATCTGAACATACAGGTGACTGTTGATCAAGAGAGGAAGCAAGGAATCAAAATAGTATAAAAATATAAAAGTATCAAGGATTTAGAGAATGAATTTGTTGCTTAAGTTTATCCCTACCCCATAATGACTCCCCTGAATGTTCAGCATATTCATGCTGATATTACTGTACTGTAATATATAAATGCTTCATTAGATATAGATCCTCTGAATAATTTGATCATTTTGCTGTAAGAGAACCAAGGCCATTACATAGTGGTGAACTCTGAAGGAAAGAGTTAATTCCATAAGCTAGAGTTTCTCATATTTTGCATATTCCCCCATGAAGGCTTGTGTTCACCCCTGGCCCTTGGCTGATTCCTCAAAGTTCAGCTCTGAATCCATGGGGAGTATTCTGCCTAATACTCCTTCTGTGTCTGAGGCCTTGAGCCACATAGTATCAATTTAACTAAATCATTTATGCAAATAGTGCAATATATGGCGAATTCCTGTTTTTGTTCTGAGGCCTGGAGTCCGAACAGCTGAGGTTAGTTTCATGGGTGCTACATGCCTACATGAGTGACTCCCAGTCAAAACCATGGATCCCAAGGTTTATATGAGCTTCCCTGATTGGCAGTACCTTACACATGCTGTCTTGCCCTGTTGCTGAGAAAGTTAAGTGCATCTGTGGGTCTCCATTGAGATTGGACCTTTGGAAGTTTGTACCCGATTTCCCATGAGGAGTATTTTCTCTTTATTGATGTAATCATGTATCCTTCTGCTGTAAGAAACTGTAACCATAAATATAACAGCTTTTCTAAGTCTCATGAGTCACTCCAGGAAATCTTGAAAGGCTGATGGTGGTCTTGGAGACCCTTGACATATTTAGCAACAAAAGCATAGATCAAGTCCTCTAAAAACTGGATACAGAGTTGACTTGTCTATAAACAGAAGAGAAAGCTCAGAAATAAATGTTTTTTGTCTCATTTATTGTAGTATCCAAAACAGTATGAAGCAGAAGTATTGGGGTAGAAGGTCTTATTATGAGTAGTGACTCAAAAATTTTATTTCTAATGCTCAGTATGTAGTTTTTATATCTTTTTTTATAACGTGTCTCTAAATCTCTAATACCTGCCCTCAGACATCTCATAGTTGCTCTCTATCCTTTACTGATGCTCCCTCCCCAACAAAATATACTAATCTGTGCACTTTCTGGACCTGCAGACTATGTCAACCATTGAACACCAGAAACCTTTATGGGGTGGGAGAAATTTTTTTATTTTTATTTTTTCCTTGTTACCGTATTATTTTCTTCTTTACAAATTATAATCTGTACTAATGACAGACTTGAAACTATCTATTTTCTTGTTTGGTGTATCTCTAGGTATGTTACAAATGTATGTGTATGCTTGTTAGATATGACATTTTTCATAAACAACAACAAACAAACCCTTAGTAGGTAATTACTTATATATGCAAAATAGGCAAATACAGTGGCAGGCAATGTTGTTTGCTTACAAAAAACCTTCGTCGTACTCTTCTTTCTGAGAATGACTACCTCCCTCTGTAGATAGGAAAATGCCAGGCACTCACTTTCCTAGCTATTGTTGAAGGTAGAAAACCAGATATGTGATTAAATGCAGGCCCATGTGAACAAAGAGAATATGTTAGTGTCATATATTGTGTTTCTAGGGAAAGTTATAATCTCTTATATAAAGAAAGCAGTGCAAAAATAGAATTCCTCTCCTCTCATTTCTCCGTTTAGGTATTTTTGACTCATTGGAAATGTTGCTTGGATCTGTTGTAGTCATTTTGCAACATAAGAGGAACATCAGAAAAGAAGGTTACCTAAGGCCATGATATTAATGTTTAGCTAAATGAACAATGGACTCATTAACCTGTAGTTTCCTTTGTTAAGGAGAAATAACCACTCCTTGTTTTATAATAACAAGCATACTAATGGATTCATAGAAAATATCACCCATTCTTGAGACCAAAATGAAAATGCTTGTTTTACTTAGTATCATAAAATTTCATAATCAGTCACTAACATGAAATACATATATTAACCAGCTACGAGGTTGTATACATTGTCTACAAACTGAAGATGTACAGGTTAAAAAGATAATTGTTGCAATCAGTGTTAATACATTTTTATGACGAATGTTATCTGACGTAGAAATGAAATTTTCAAGGAAAAATACTTCTTCACCTTTGATGAAATGACCTATATTATTGGTGAGGTTTATATAAGCATCAGGAAAGCATCACCCAGCCACTTTATCTTTTAGAATTTGATATGCCTGGAAAATGTGCTTGCTTCCAATCGCTCAGGGTAATGAGGTGAACTTAGAGATATGACCTTGCCTATGGGAGAAGTATGTTTTAATCTAGTATGAATAACTGTTCTATATTCACTGTTTAATCCTGATATTCAGGAGATCACTTGACCTTACAAATAAATGTCCATTTTAAGAAGTTTTAATCTGCATCTCTATTATTTATGTCTTACTTTTCAATTAGTCTAAAACCAGCATGTAAAAGAATGGTTTTATTAGAAGAGTTCTCTCAAAATTCAACATGATAAATTAATAATGACCCGTTGAGTAATTAAACATGGCATAGCAAACCACTACCGGTGCCCCACATCTATCCCTTTGGCACTCTTCTGAGATTAGTAACTAGGGAAGAATTTTCTGAGAAGCCGTGTACATCACAGAAATCCACTGCTAAGATGAATCATTTTAGTCCTCATATTTTATTTTCCTGAAGGTAATTGGGAAAATGTACTCCTCTCTACTTGACTCCCTCACCAATAAAAGTGGATAGCTGTGTGTCACTTACCTTGTTCTCCATTGCATGTAAATTGAGGTGACCCATTCAATAAAGCACAAATATATTTTCATGATGCTCTAGCGGTTCCTGAAATCTTAATTTCCTGCTTATTCTCCCATGTCTGGTCTTTGTGCCACTGTGCTTTGACTTGAACTTTGTGTATGAGACTCTTAGAAAGGACCAACAATAACATTTTTGCCAACTCTTTTTCTTTTTTTTCCCTTTGGATGGACTGAATCAAAATTTGGTAGGAGCTAGTTGATATTTCCTTCAATCACTTCCCCTAAGCTTTATATTTTTCAGAAAATCCTTAAAAATGCTGATTTTCTAATGGTACTCCTTGTGTTTCAATTCATTTTTTATACATAAATTCATTTTGGATAACGTCACTCATTTTGAGATAAATAATAACCCCTTGGTCTCTTGGCATCATATTGAAAATATTCTCAGGTATTTTTTTAAAAGTTTAAAAAAAAATTCCAGTTAGGGGGCTCCTGGGTGGCTCGGTGGGTTAAAGCCTCTGCCTTCAGCTCAGGTCATGATTCCAGGGTTGTGGGATCAAGCCCCTCATCGGGCTCTCTGCTCGGTGGGGAGCCTGCTTCCTCCTCTCTCTCTGCCTGCCTCTCTGCCTACTTGTGATCTCTCTCTGTCAAATAAATAAATAAAAGCTTTAAAAAAAAATCCAGTTAGGGGGATGCCTGGATGGTTCAGTCACTTAAACATTTGACTCTTGATTTGGCCTCAGGTCATGGTCGCAGGGTCATGAGATCAAGCCCTGCATGGGGCTATGGACTCAATGCAGAATCTTCTTGAGATTCTCTCTCTCTCTCTCTCCCTCTCCCCGGCCCTCCTGCTCTTTCTCTCTCTCCAAAATAAATTAACCTTTAAAGAAAATAAATTCCAGTTAGTTAACAGACAGAACAATATTTCAGGTGTACAATATAGTGATTCAGCAGTTCCATACATCATGCTGTGCTCATCACAGGTTCACTCCTCAATCCCCATCAACTACTTAACCCATCCTCCTGCCCACCTCCCTTCTGTAAACCATCAGTTTGTTCTCCATAGTTAAGAGTCTGTTTCTTGATTTGCCTCTCTCTCTTTTTTCCCCCTTTGCTCATTTGTTTTGTTTCTTAAATTCCACAAATGAGTAAAATCATATATTTGTCTTTCTCTGACTTATTTTGCTCTCGTTCCATCTGTATCCTTGCAAATTACAACATTTCATTCTTTTTGATGGTTGAGTAATATTTCATAAATATATATAATATAAATTTATATAATATAAATATGAAAAATAAATATAAAAATTATATACACACACACACTCACAAACATACCACATCTTCTTTCTCCATTCATCAATTGATGGACATTTGAACATTTTCCATATTTTTGCTGTTGTAGAAAGTGCTGCTGTAACATCAGGGTACATGTATCCCTCTGAATTAGTATTTTTGTATTCCTTAGGTAAATAAAAGGATGGTAGGGTAGTTCTGTTTTAGCTGTTTGTAGAACCCCCCCCATACTGTTTTCCATAATGGGGTACATTCTGGAAATGTACCAGTTTGCATTTTTACCAACAGTATAAGAGTGTTTTCCCTTTTTCAAAGTCCTTGCCATACCTGTTATCTCCTGTGTTGATGATTTTAGCCATTCTGACAGCTGTGAGGTGATATCTCATTGTGGTTTTGATTTGTATTTTTCTGATGATAAGTGATGTTATACATCTTTTCATGCATTTGTTAGCCACCTTGATGTATTTGGAAAAATGTCTTTTCATGTCTTCTGCCCATTTTTAAATTATTCATTTTTTTGAGTGTTGAGTTTGGTAAGTTCTTTATGTATTTTGTATATTAATCCTTTATCAGATATGTCATTTGCAAATATCTTCTCCCATTCTGTAGGTTGCCTTTCAGTTTTGTTGTTTGTTTCCTTCATTGTGCAGGAGGGTTTTATTTTGATGAAGTCCCAACAGTTCATTTTTGCTTTCACTTCCCTTGCCTCGGGAAGCATATCTAGAAGGAAGTTGCTATGGCGGATATCAAAGAGGTTACTGCCTGTGTTCTCCTCTAGAATTTTGATGGATTCCTGTTTCATGTTTAGGTCTTTTATCCATTTTGAATTTATTTTTGTGTATGGTGTAAGAAAGTGGTCTAGTTTCATTCTATTGCATGTTGCTATTCAATTTTCCCAACACAATTTGTTGACAGACTGTCTTTCTTCCATAGGATTTTATTTCCTGCTTTGTCAAAGATTGGTTGACCAAGTAGTTGTGCATTTATTTCTGGGTTTTCTATTCTGTTCTATTGATCTATGTGAGTATTTTTGTGCTGGTACCATACTGTCTTGATCACTACAGCTTTGTAACATAACTTGAAGTCTGGAATAGTGATGCCTCCAGCTTTGCTTTTCTATTTCAAGATTGCTTTTGCTATTTGGGGTCTTTTGTGGTTCCATGCACAATTTGGATTGTTTGTTTTGGCTCTGTAAAAATGCTTGTTAGTATTTTGATAGGGACTTCATTAAATGTGTAGATTCTTTTGGATATCTAATGCAATGAGGAGGACTGAACTTTTTCTCTATACACAGGAACAAGACAGGGATGTCCATTTTTACCACTGTTGTTTGTACTAGAAGTTCTAGCTACAATTGTCAGACAACAAAAAGCAATAAAAAGCCTCCAAATTGGCAAGGAAGAAGTCAAACCTTAAGTATTTGCCAATGACATGATACTCTATATAGAACAACCAAAAGATTCCACCAAAGAAAAATTACTAGAACTGATACATGAATTCAGTAAGTCACAGTATAGAAAAATCAATGTACAGAAATCTGTTGCATTTCTATACACCAAGAATGAAGCAGCAGAAAGAGAAATCAAGGAATCTATCCCATTTATAATTTCACCAAAAACTATAAGCTATCTAGGAATAAACCTAAACAAAGAGGTAAAAGATCTGTACTCTGATAATAAGGAAACACTGATGAAAGAAATTGAAGATGACAAAAAGAAATGGAAAACATTCATAATCATGGATTAGGGGAATAAATATTGTTAAAATATCTATGCTTATATAAATTTCTAGTCACAGTGTAGTCAGGACCCTTCTTTAGGTTCCAAGATTTTCTCTACAAACTAAATTGTGACACAGGATTTAAGGTAGATAATTAATTAGGTCCAGTTGGTTGGTTGAGAGATACTGAATTTCTTTAAGTTCCCAGAGAACATATGTTAAATAATTATTAGCTCTTGGGAAATATTGGAATTATTTATTCATCTTTTGACATTTATTTACTGAAAACTAACTATGTAAAGTATGTTTCTGGGTACTTGGACTACATCACTGAACAAAGCAAAGATCTTGCACTCATCAAAATGGATTTACTTTATAGAAGAGTTAGAGAGCAGTAAATAAGCCTAATGCACAAGTAAACATAAATTAAAAGATGATGAAATCTATAGAGAAAAATAAAATTTAGAGCTAGATAAGGGGGATCTAGAAGAAGTGAGAGAGGATTCAGGGTAGAGGGGACTTTTATTTTTTCCGATAACTTTGGACAATTAATTCTCTTTTTGCTTTTTTCCAAGTTTTTATTTAAATTGTAGTTAGTTAACATATAGTGTAATATTGGTTTCAGGAGTAGAATTTAGAGATTCATCACTTACATATAACATCCAGTTCTCATTACAAGTGTCCTCCTTAATACTAGAGGGGATTTTTAAATGAGGGTATTAGGTCTGGTTTTTTGTTTTTATTTTGCTAAAGGAAATTCAAGTCAGTGAATCAGTGGAAATACTATGTAAATTCATGACTCCGCTGAAGAAATACGATTTCCCCATCTCAATATCATAGCAGTTGTATGGATTCAGAGTCAGTTGACCTTTACTCAGTTGCTACTATTTGCCAAATTTAGTGCAAAGTATGATCACTAATAATATGTTGATTAAACAACGGTGCTATGAAGTGGTTATTGTGCAGGACACCTTGAGACCTAGAGAGGTTAAGTGAATTGCTTAGGACCCAAATGAAGATTTATCTGAGGAAGGAAAGACGGTGGTGTGTTGAAGAGACTGGTTATTTAGTGAGTTAATTTGACAAAAATATTTCTAATTGGATCCATAATTGCTTATCTTTCTCTTTCTTCAGAACCTTGAAATCAATAGATTTATAAAGGGAACTTTAATTTTAGTTTTCTTTTTATTTATCTGTTGAGTATAGTTTTCTAATTCAAAGTCCATTTAAGTTCACTGTCTCTTCACAGATGTTGCTGCTTACATTCCATTTCTTCATTCCATATCAAAAAATAATGACTCAGAGTTCGTTGATTGTTGGAATGGAATATTGCTTCCAAAAATTTAAACTGCTAGGTACAGAAACTAGAGTAATGAAGCACATATAAAAAAAAAACAAAAACCCACAAAAACCTGATTTGCATGTTTATATGCATACATAGTGGTTGGGTAGATTTTGAAAGAATCCTGTTTCTGCTCCAGAGAGGTAAAATTCTTGAGGTCTGAAAGAGCCATTTAAGGACATGTTATGTTCAGTAGCAAGAAGAAAGGAGACAGCACTTTCAGTGCTTTGCTTGGAAGTCCCCCTAGCTAGATTACCAAATTCATTAGGCATATTTTAAGCTCTCACACAACCTTAGGCAACAATTTAGTTAAGCTCTTTGTCACTTCATCACAAAGGGATCACCTTGTTTTTTCCAGTTCCTGATGACAGTTTCCCTACTGCCTTTTTAGCCATTTTGATTGCTTCCTTTATAGAAAGCATCCCCCAAATCAGATTTCTACTAACAGCCTGTTTAAGTCAACTTAGGTTTCCTCTTCAATGATTCTCCATATCCCTTTTGCCTTCACCTGCATTTTTAAGCGTTTGCTATGGTGGTACTTAACTTCCACTTACCTACTTCTGTATCACATTACCCCCCAAACTTGCATCTTCAAATAACAAGTATTTATTGTCTCATAATTCCTGTAGGTTAGGAATCTGGCCTGCCTTGGCAGGGCTTAGAGGATTTAGGATCTCTGACAAGGCTGCAGTTGTGCTAACTGATAGTGCAAGTATCCTAAGATTCCATTGGAGGAGAAATCACAACCAGGCTTATTTACATGGCTGCTGATAGGCGTTGGTTCCTTGCTAGACATTTAAGTCAGTGATACCGGTTTCTTGTCATGTAAGACTCCTTCAACCAGCTCACAACATATCAGCAGGCTTTCCTGAGGGAGAGAAAATGAGAAAAGGTGAGCATGATAGAAGTCACAGTATTATTGTAACCTAATCTCAGAAATGGCATTCCATCACTTTTGCCATATTCTGTTTCTTAGAAATAGGTCCCTAGGCACAGTCTGCTCCCTAAGGGAAGAGGTTACATAAATGTTCCCCTGAGTTGGGGGTCATTGGGAGCCATCTGCCAGGCTATCCATCACAAATACTTTCAGATAATTAGCAGACTGTATATTGTACCAGCAAGTAAGTTATATTAAAAAAAAAAAAAAAAAGGCAAAAAAACAAGAATGTGGTATGTGGACCAATACAGTACCCCACAAGAAATTCTTATAATGCAAATTGAGGAAATTGCATTCTGTGGGTTAGACGTTACCAAAGAAAATGGATGGCTGAAGGCTTTGCAGTTGAACATACTTTCTCGTTCGAGTTTTTCTGTTGCTTTTTTTCCCCCCTCTCTCTCTGCTTTAATTAAACAAAAAATTCCTACTTTCCAAATTTATAATCTCCAAATTTATTGAGTCTTTATTCTAAATATCTAATGTACTGTTCTGTTATCTATTTTTTATGTTAGAGAGTACATTTAATGAAATATTTTATGAGTATCCATATATCCCCTAAACTCCAGATCCACAATTTTAATTGTATTTCATACATGGTATGTAAAAGTTCATTGGAAATGGAAGCATAATTGTGTTTTATTTTCCAGAAAGCTTTGTCCCCTTCATCTCTGAGTGTTAGTGTGTGTGTGGATGGAGGAGGGTACTAATCATTTTCACTCCTTCTACAGTCAAGGTCAGTTGGTTTGGGATTTCAAATTTAATTAGATAGAGTTCCCTTGTAATTACACCAACTCCCAATCCCTGAGTGACGGCCTTTATAATCCCATTAGTAATTAATTTGGAAGACTGTTACCTCCCCTTCCCACTCCTACTAGGCCCTCTTTTGCAGCCTTTTTTTTTTTTTTTTTTTCCCCACTGTGGTTGGGATAGGGATTATTGGACCAAAGAATCTGCTCTTGTGTTTGGAACTTTTCCAGACTCCACTCAATTTCACAATTCCATAATGAGATCCAAGACCTGCTTGATTCCCTTCATCCCTGCATAGTTACTCAATCCATGGTACACTGCCCATCCCCTATATACGGTCCACAACTTTTAGGAGCCCTTGGTCTTCTATGAGGAAGAGCTCTCTAGAATTTAATTATCTCTCTCTAGAATTTAATTCCCTAAGGCATCCTTGCTCTTGTTTTCTGTTTTCTTTAACAGCCCTTTGAAGTATGGCTTCTCTTTTGCCAAGTTACTCATGTTATAAGAACACAGGTCTTACATGCCATTTTTCATCATTCTTGGAAATGGAATTTCATTTGACTTATTCATGAGTAGAACATAAAAAACAATTACTTTATATTCTTTTAAAAGATTTAGTTGAATGTTTATAGGTTTCACTAGAATTCATCTAGTTAGACTTTCACAGCTTTTCTAATATTTTGTGGTTATAATTTTATGTTAAACATTTTTGTAATTCACCTTAAGTTGTCAGTCACTTTTTGACTGACCTTGAGTAATTAAATGATCATTTATATACCATCAGAAAGTAACTGATGTCATACTGAATTAGAGTAAATTCAAAAATCATGATTTTTCATAATCTTTTTAAATTCCATAAAAATTTCTTGGGTTTTTAGCCACCATTTCATTCATTAAATTCTTCTTAATTTATAGAATTTTAGAATTGGTAGAAAAGCTAGTTGCATCTACACCAATCACTGAATTCTTCAAATTATAAAACTAAGACCTAGAAATTACAGCTCTTACATGTCTATCTATTCACTAATGTGTTTTCCTCAAAATCCTTTTCTAATATATCCCATTACCAGGATCACTGTTCACTGCTTTCTTCACAAGTCATAGGACTATCACTACCCAGTGATAGGATTTACAAAGTCTGCTTTTTCATCTTTAGGTCTCTTGTGAGATACCTGAAGGTCTCAGTAATAACTAGCTACTCAATTAACCTGTTCTATTCTCAGGAAATACACAGGGTATAAACACTAACTCTTCCTCTAATGCTACCTCATTTTTAAATGTGACTTAATTATATTTCACTTGCTGTGAAAGCAATCTACATTTAATTGCTTTAAGTCTGCATAGTAAAATGATGTAACTCAATTCAGGAGGGCTGGTAGCCCTCCAAAAGTATGCCTTGGAAAACACAAATCAGAAAAAAATGTGGTTGTTTATTTGTTCTTTATAATAGGCTAGGAAAGCCCTCCTTTCATTGCATTGACATTTTACTAATACACATGTTTACTTTTCAAGATAACCAAAACTATGCATAAAAATAAAGGTATCTTGATTTGATCTATCATTTGTTACAATGCTATTCATATTGATGGATTTATTATTATAAATGAATACATATTTCCTTAAGAACATATTTATTACTTTAGGCATATACATAAATGATTTTTTTCCAAGTCTGACTTACTTAATTTTTTTTAACTTAACTTAAAATTTTTCAGTTCTATTAAGGTATAATTAACAAATATATTTCTAAAATAATGCAATAATGGTTTGATAAAACTATAAATTGTGAAGAGATTTCTTCATTGAGTTAACATGTCTCTTACTATATATATATGACAATATTTAAGATCTCTCTTAGCAAATTTATTTTTTTTAAAGATTTCTTTTTTTAAAATTTATTTGACAGAGAGAAAGATCACAAGAAGGCAGAGAGGCAGGTAAAGAGAGAGGAGGAAGCAGGCTCCCTGCTGAACAGACAGACCGATGCGAGGCTCGATCGCAGGACCCTGAGATCACGACCTGAGCCGAAGGCAGAGGCTTAACCCACTGAGCCACCCAGGTGCCCTGCAAATTTATTTTTTTTAAAGATTATTTACTTTTTTATTTGAAAAAGAGAGTGTGTGTATGTGTCAGTGTGGGGAGGGGCAAAGGGAGGGAATCTTTAAGCAAACTTCCTGTTGAGCATGGAGTCTAAGTTGGGGCTTGATCCCATGAACCATGAGATACTGACCTGAGCAGAAACCAAGTCCAAGGCTTAACCAACTGAGCCACCCAAGTGTCCCTTTCTTAACAAAATTTCAACTTGCTAATAGTGTTATCAACTATAGTTATATTATACATTAAATCCCCACTGTGTTCATCTTATAACTGAAAATTTATACCCTTACCCCTCCCCTTCCCTGTTTTCCCTACCCAGTTTCCTCCCTAGCAACAACTATTTTATTCTCTGTTTCTAGGATTTTGATTTTTTTTTTTTTTTTTAAGATTTCCCATATAGGTGATACTGTGCCCTATTTGTCATTCTCTGACTGGCTTACTTCTCTTACTCATAAGGCCCTCCAGACTGATCTATGATCTCTTTTGTCTCAGAAGGCAGGATTTCCTTGTATAAAATCTGAGTAATATTTCATTGTGTGTGTGTGTGTGTGTGTGTGTGTATCAGACTTTCTCCATTCATCCATGATGGACACTAAGATTGTTTTCATACCTTGGTTATCATGAATGATGGTTCTGTGAACATGGGAATATATCTTAGAGATAATAATGCCATTTCCATTGGGTGTATGCTGAGACCTGGAATTGCTGTTGATAGATCTTTTTTTAATTCACTGAGAAGACTCCATACTCTTTTCCATAGTGGCTGTACTAGTTTACATTCTCATTAACAATGCATAAGGGTTCCCCTTTCTCTACATCCTCACTAATATTTGTTATTTTTTTTCTTTTTGATAATAGCCATCCTAATACTTGTGAGATGGTAGCTCGTCAACATTTTGATTTGCATTTTCCTGATGATTAGTGATGTTGAGCTATTTTCATGTACCAGTTGGCTTTTTGTATATCTTCCTTGGAAGTAAGCTATTTATTTCCTCTCCCTGATTTTTTTAATTAAAGTATAATTAACGTACAATGTTAATAATTTTTCATGTACAACATAATGATTCAACAATTCTCTATATTACTCAGTGATCATCACAATAAGAGTACTCAATCTCCTTTATCTTTTTCACCCATCCCCCTATACTTCTTCCCTCTGGCAACTACCAGTGCTCTGTATTTAAGATTGTTTTCTTGCTCGTCTCTTTTTTCCTTTGTTCATTTGTTTTGTTTCTTAAATTCCACATATTAGTAAAATCATATTTGTCTTTCTCTGACTGACTTTTTCACATAGCATTATACCACTATATTTATCCATGTTGTTGCAAGTGGCAAGATTTAATTCTTTTTTTTTAAGATTTTATTTATTTGATATATAGAGAGAGATCACAAGTAGGCAGAGAAGCAGGCAGAGAGAGAGGAGGAAGCAGGCTCCCTGCTGAGCAGAGAGCCTCATGCAGGGCTCGATCCCAGGACCCTGAGATCATGACCTGAGTTGAAGGCAGAGGCTTAACCCACTGAGCCACCCAGGCACCCCAAGATTTAATTCTTTTTTATGGCTATGTGATATTCCATTGTGTATATATACCACATCTTCCTTATTCATTCACCTGTGGATGGACACTGGGGTTACTGCCGTGTCTTGGCTCTTGTAAATAATGCTTCAGTAAATAAATAAAATAAATAAGGATGCATATATATTTTCAAATTAGACTTTTCATTTTCTTTGGCTGAGGCTCCAGTATGGAATTTACTGGATCATATGGTAATTCTGTTTTTGATTTTTTAAGGGCCTTGCATGCTGTGTTCCAGAGCAGCTGAGCCCATTTATAATCCTACCAACAGTCCATGAGGATTTCTTTTTCTCTACATTCTTGCCAACAGTTGTTACTATGTGTCTTTTTGGTTCTAGTCATTCTAACAGGTGTAAGCTTATATCTTTTTATAGTTTTGATTGGCATTTCCCTGATTAGTGATGTTGAACATTCTTTTCACATGTCTGTTGGTCATTTGTATGTCTTTTTAAGAAAAAAATGTCTATTCTGGCCCTCTGCCCATTTTCAATTGAATGACAATAAATTATTTTTAGTCTTGAGCTGTGTGAGTACTTTATATATTGTGGATATTAACGTCTTATCAGATACATTATTTCAAAATATTTTCTGTTATTTTATAGGTTGCCTTTTCATTTTGTTGATGGTTTCCTTTGTTGTACAGTGGACTTTTAACCCCACTTGTTTATTTTTTCTTTTGGTGTCAAGTCAAAAAGCGTTGCAATGACCAAAGTCAGGATGTTCATTCATTATGTTTTCTCCTAGGAATTTCATAGTTTCAGGTCTTAGTGTTCAAGTGTTTAATACATTTTGAGTTGATTTTGGTGTATGGTTATAAGGCAGTGGTCCACTCTCATCCTCTTGCATATGGCTGTCCATTTTTCCCAATACCATTTATTGAAAGGGCTATCCTTTTAGTACTGTATATTTTTGGCTCCTCTGTCATAAGTTAACTGATCATTATATGTGTGGGTTTATTTCTGAGCTATTGATTTTGTTGCATTAATTTATGTGTCTGTTCTTATGCCAATACCATACTGTTTGAGTTACTATAGCTTTGTAATGTAGTTTGAAATCAGGAAATATGATGACTTCATCTTTGTTCTTCCTCAAGATTGCTTTGCCTGTTTGAGGTCCTTTACAAATTTTAGGTTTGTTTGTTCTATTTCTGTGAAAAATGACTTTGGAATTCTGATAGGGATTTTGTATTGAATCTGTAGATTGCTTTGGGTAGCATAAACATTTTAAATATTTATTTATTTATTTTAAAGATTTTTATTTATTTATTTATTTGACAGAGAGAGATCACAAGTAGACGGAGAGGAAGGCAGAGAGAGAGAGAGGGAAGCAGGCTTCCTGCTGAGCAGAGAGCCCGATGTGGGACTCGATCCCAGGACCCTGAGATCATGACCTGAGCCGAAGGCAGCGCCTTAACCCACTGAGCCACCCAGGCGCCCCCTATTTATTTATTTTAGAGAGAGATCAAGTGTGAGTGGAGGGGAGGAGCAGAGAAGGAGAGAGTAAGAGGGGGAAAGAATCTTAAGCAGACTCTGTCCTGAGCACAGACCCCATTTCAGGGCTCCCTCTCAGGACCCTGTAATCATGACTTGGGCCAAAACAGAATCAACTCTTAACTGACTGAGCCACCTAGGTGCCCAAGTTAAGTTTAAACATTTTTAAAATATTAATTCTCCCAGTGAGCATGGAATATTTCCCATATACTCTTTATTTAATTCCTTTATTTAATTTATTTTATCAATGTCTTATAGTTTTCTGTGCATAGGTCTTTTACCTCCTTGGTGAAATTTATTTCCAGGTATTTTTTTTCTTTTTGATGAAGTTGTAAATGGGATATTTTAAAAATTTCTTTTATCATTGTTGTTGTAGAGAAATGCAGCTCACTTTTGTATATTGATTTGTATCCTGCATCTTTTTAAAAAATTTAAAAATATTTTTTTTTAAAATGTATTTATTTTAGAGACACAGAGAGAGGCCAAGCAGGGGAATGAACAGAGGGAAAGGGACAAGCAACTTGATGGTGAGCACAGAACCCAACACAGGGCTCTGTCCCACAACCTGAGATCATGACCTGAGCTGAAATCAAGAGTCAGATAACTAACCAACTGAGCCACCTAGGCACTGCTGTATACTGCATCTTTAATGAGTTTATTTATTCTGACAGGTTTTTTGTTTGTTTGTTTGTTTCGTTTGTTTGTTTGTTTTTTTGGTGGAGTTTAGGATTTTCTCTGGATAATACAATGCCATCCTAAATACAGTTTTAATTCTTCCTTTCTTTTAGATGCCTGTTCTTTCTTTTGCTTGCCTAATAGCTCTAGCTAGGACTTGCAATAGTATGTTGGGTAAAAGTGACAAGATTAGGCATCCTTGTCCTTTCCTGATCTTAGAGGAAAAGCTTCAGGTTTTCACAGTTGATTGTGATGTTAGCTGTGGGTTTGTCATATATAGCCTTCATTATGTTGAGGCACATTCCCTCCATACCCAGTTTTATAGGACCTTTTATAAATGGATATTGAATTTTGTCAGATGTTTTTTCTAAATTTTTTTGAGATGATCACATGATTTTAAACCTTTATTTTGCTGATGTGATGCATCACATTTATTGATTTTCAGATGTTAAGGCATTCTTGTATCCCTGGTCTAACTGCCACTTGATCATAGTCCATGGTCCTTTTAATGTATTGAATTGTATTTTCAGTTTGCTGATGTTTTGTTGAGAATTTTTGCATTGATGTTCATTAGAGATATTGGCCTGTGATTTTTTTTTTTCCAATGTGTTTTTTTAGCTTTGGTATTAGGGTAATGCTTGCCTTATAGAGTGAGTTTGAAATGTTGCCCATTCTTCAATTTTTGGAAACATCTGATAAGAGTTGGTATCAGTTCCTCTAAGTGTTTGTTAAAACAGTGGAACTGTCTGGTCCTGGGCTTTTTGTGAAGTTTTGGTTATTGATTCAAATAGTAATCTGTATGATCATATTTCTAAGTCTTTAGTATTTAGTCTTGGTAGGTTGAATATTTTATGAATTCATCCATATCTTCTAGATTGTCTTGTTTGTGACCATATGATTGTTCATAGTTGTCTCTCATGATCCTATTTTTTTCTGTAGTATCAGTTACAGTGTCTCCTCTTACATTTCTAACTTTATTTGAGTCCCTTCTCTTTCTTGGTAAGTCTAGATAACAGAGACTCTTTGTTTCATGGATCTTTTCAATTGTCTTTTAGTCTATTTGATTTATTTTTTCTTTGTTCTCTGTTATTTCCTTCTTTCTGCTAACTTTGGGCTTTTTCTCTCTCCTTTTTTTTTTTTTTTTTCCCTCCTGGTTTCCTGACATGTAAAGTTAGATCATGTAGAGATGCTTCTTTTTTCTTAAAGTAGGAATTTTTCAGCATAAACTTTTCTCTTAGAATTGCTTTTGCTGAATCCTGTATGTTTTGGTGTGTTTTGTTTCCATTTTCCTTTGTCTCAGTATATATACTCTTTATTTCTTTTTTTGATTTCTTTCATTGACCTGTTAGCTGTTCAGGGCATGTTCTTTAATCTTTTTTTGTTTGTTTGTTTACTCAAAATATGTTTAATTTTAAAAGCAGTCAACATTCAAAAACAACTTAGAGCTCCAGATGAGTTTTAATCTTGCTCCTTGCTGCCTTCAGAGCATTTACAGACAGATGGGCATGGGACAGAAACCTGTGGCTAGGTGGAGCCCTAGGGCCAACATAGACAGAGCTTCAAGATCACTGAAGACCCGGGACAGTTACCCATGTGTTAGACTAAGTTAGAGGTAGAACGAGGCAATGGAAGCCTGAGTAGTTTAAACGACAGGAAAAAGTGGTGGCTGACTGGAGTCACAGACCTCAGGCCCTCATCCAGCAAGGAAACCAACTCTGGGGAAGCCCAGGGCATGTGGCAAAGACCCAAGACTGTTTTTTGAAGCTGGCTACCCCAACTGGCCTCACCTTGGCATGGTGTTCTTTCCTGAGGAAACCGTTTAATGAACAAAACTTTCTTAAGGGACTTTTTTTTTTCTGTAGACCTAAAACAATTGCTTGTTTTAGTTGGGCTATGTATTCATGGCTGTAAACATGTTCTATAACTTTAATAGCAAAGTGTAGCTGGTAGAGATAATATCACAAATTATTGATACATATGCCTAATTCAGAAAATGGTTTATCTAGTCTGAGAGAAGAAATTCTTGGGGAAAATTAACCCCCACATATCTCACAGAATGAAAAGCCTTATCATATGGAGAGGAATATAACTCTCTACCTTAAAGTAACTATTACTAAGGGAATTAAAAAAATTTCCTTGTAACTCTTTGAGGTGGCAATATATGCTTTAATTTGAAAGTGATTAAGACACAGTTTGTATCATTGTTTAGGTTTAGTTTGAAGTGGGACCAGAATCAGTAGAATTGTCACTCTTTCTGTAGTAATTCTTTTCTCTCAAAATTAGATTCTGAAAAAAATTTACAATCTTATGAATACATGTCATAATTGTACTAGCTCATAATTCATTGCATAATAAAATCACTTTTACTTAATATTTTATTATAGTGCTCTTAAATTTCTTAAAATTATACAGCTCAAGGTCATATCAAGACTGCAAAAGCATTTGCCATTTTAGAATCATAATTGTCAAGGTTGTTTTGCCTTTAATAAACAATGCATTAACTAAATACCTTTGTGAGCCAAGCAAGTTGTTTAGAATAGTGAATAATAAGTGCATCTTCTCAATAGATGATATATACAATTTTAATTTAATGTCTGTAGGGTTTTCTTTCAATGTAACTATATAAGATTACATTCCTCCTATATGTATTTTTTATATATATATATGTATGTTTTTGCTAACACTATTATCAAAATATAAGTATTTGCATTTCTTTGGGTAAAAGTTTATTTATCAGATACTTGTACCAGGCCTTGGTTTAGGTTATTAGAATTTGGTAATGAACAAAAAAGCTAAAATTCTTGCCTTTGTGGAATTTTATTACCAGATTATTTTATTTTTATTTACATCGTGTAGTGAGATGGGCACATTTTCATGTGCTTAGATGACAGTTCTTATAATTTGCATTTTCATTTTGGCTTTAATTACTAATGATCATTTAGTTACTTAGTGAATACTGGCCATATTTATTTTATTAATATTCTTTTTTTTTTAGAGAGAGTTTAAGATTTTCAATTCTGAAATGATAGCTCAGTATTCATAGATAACTTTCCTTTGGTAACTGTGTATCAAAAGTGAGGAAGTATCTATATTAAATCAATTTGTCAAGAGAAATAAAATTTAAGCTGATAATAATTAGATGCTCTTTAAACACTATAATTAGGGGCATAATGTGAAACATGGTGACCAACACTAACCATGTCATATGATGTATAAGAAAGTTTAGAGAATAAATCCTATGAGTTCTCATCATGAGAAACCTTTTTTACTTTGTTCTTATTTTCTTTCCTTTCTTTTTATTTTATCTATATGAGAAGGTGGATGTTAGCTGAACCTATCATGTTAATCATTTTATGCCATATGTAAATCATACCATCATGCTGTACTCATTAAATTTACATATTAATGTCTGCCAATTATTTCCCAGTAAAACTGAAAAAACATATAAAATTAGAGTGTTAGAAATGTCACCCTGACTTCCCACATTTTCTGAGTTTGAAATAATTTTGCATAAATAATAATTTGAAATATGTGAAAAGATACAAAAAAGCAAAAATCCTTTTTTTTTGTTATACCTTTTCTAGAACGTCAGAAGAGGAATAATTAGTTGTTTTGCTAAATATACAGTATAATTTAAAGATATGATTAATTAATGGTTTTCATTTTAATGACATTTTTTCTTCCTTTTTTATCCTTGTTCTCTTCATGTAACTAAAACAGTGAAAGGTCAGTGTGCCAGTGTAGTAACTAAAGATATTGTAAACACTTTCAATTAATAATAACAGTAGTAATAATATAATGTTAACTATGGAGAATGAACTCTACTAAATGTTGTGAGTGTGTGTGTACTTATTTAATCTTCATGATAATACTCTAAGGTAAATTATACTACTTTTTTTTTTTAATTTTATTTATTGAGAGGAGTCAAGATGGCGGAGAAGTAGCAGGCTGAGACTACTTCGGATAGCGGGAGATCAGCTAGATAGCTTGTCTAAAGATTGCAAACACCTACAAATCCAACGGGAGATCAAAGAGAAGAAGAACAGCAATTCTAGAAACAGAAAATCAACCACTTTCTGAAAGGTAGGACTGGCGGAGAAGTGAATCCAAAGCAACAGGAAGATAGACTGCGGGGGGAGGGGCCGGCTCCTGGCAAGCGGCGGAGCAACGGAGCACAAAATCAGGACTTTTAAAAGTCTGTTCCGCTGAGGGACATCGCTCCAGAGGCTTAACCGGGGTGAAACCAACGCGGGGTCGGCGTCGCCTCAAGTCCCGCAGGGTCACAGAAGGATCGGGGGTGTCTGAGTGTCGCAGAGCTTACAGGTATTAGAATGGGGAAGCCGGCTACAGAGACAGAGCCGAGGAGTGAGTTCTAAGCTCGGGGTTACCTTGAACCGGTTGCAGGCTTGGTCAGCTCGGAGCGCAGACGGAGTCCAGGGTGACGGGAGTAATTGGGCGCTGTTCTCTGAAGGTGCACTGAGGAGTGGGGCCCCGGGCTCTCGGCTCCTTCGAGCTGGAGACTGGGAGGCTGCCATCTTCATTCCCGTCCTCCAGTACTCTACGGAAAGCGCCCAGGGAACAAAAGCTCCCGAAAGCAAACCCTAGCGGATTACTCAGCCTGGCCCCTGGTAAGAGCGGTGCAACTCCACCTGGGGCAAAGACACTTGAGAATCACTACAACAGACCCCTCCCCCAGAAGATCAACAAGAAACCCAGCCAGGACCAAGTTCACCTACGAAGTAGTGCAGTTTCAATACCAAGGAGAGCAGCGGAATTCCAGAGGAGGAGAAAGAAAAGCACGGAACTCATGGCTTTCTCCCCATGATTCTTTAGCCTTGTAGTTAATTTAATTTTTTTTTTCTTTTTCAATTTTTTTTCTCTTCTTCTGCTAATTTTTTTTAACTTTTACCCTTTTCTTTTTTAACGTTTTTTAACGTTTATCTAATATATATATATATATATATATATATAATATATATATATTTCCTTTTTATATTTTTTCTTAATTGGTTAAATTTTTTAATTTTTTTTTTTTTTTCTTTCTGAACTTCTTTTTATCCCCTTTCTCCCCCCTCACGATTTGGGATCTCTTCTGATTTGGCTAAAGCATATTTTCCTGGGGTTGTTGCCACCCTTTAGTATTTTACTTGCTCCTTCATATACTCTTATCTGGACAAAATGACAAGGCGGAAAAAATTCACCACAAAAAAAAGAACAAGAGGCAGTACCAAAGGCTAGGGACCTAATCAATACAGACATTGGTAATATGTCAGATATAGAGTTCAGAATGAGGATTCTCAACGTTCTAGCTGGGCTCAAAAAAGGCATGGAAGATATTAGAGAAACCCTCTCGGGAGATATAAAAGTCCTTTCTGGAGAAATAAAAGAACTAAAATCTAACCAAGTTGAAATAAAAAAAGTGATTATGAGGTGCAATCAAAAATGGAGGCTCTCACTGCTAGGATAAATGAGGCAGAAGAAATAATTAGTGATACAGAAGACCAAATGACAGAGAATAAAGCTGAGCAAAAGAGGGACAAACACATACTGGACCATGAGGGGAGAATTCGAGAGATAAGTGACACCATAACACAAAACAACATTAGAATAATTGGGATTACAGAAGAAGAGGAAACAGAGAGGGGAGCAGAAGGTATATTGGAGAGAATTATTGGAGAGAATTTCCCCAATATGGCAAAGGGAACAAGCATCAAAATCCAGGAGGTTCAGAGAACCCCCCTCAAAATCAATAAGAATAGGTCCACACCCCATCACCTAATAGTAAAATTTACAAGTCTTAGTGACAAGAGAAGATCCTGAAAGCAGCCCGGGAAAAGAAGTCTGTAACATACAATGCTAAAAATATTAGATTGGCAGCAGACTTATCCACAGAGACCTGGCAGGCCAGAAAGAGCTGGCATGATATATTCAGAGTACTAAATGAGAAAAACATGCAGCCAAGAATACTATATCCAGCTAGGCTATCATTGAAAATAGAAGGAGAGATTAAAAGCTTCCAGGACAAACAAAAACTGAAAGAATTTGCAAATACCAAACCAGCTCTACAGGAAATATTGAAAGGGGTCCTCTAAGTAAAGAGAGACCCTCAAAGTAGTAGATCAGAAAGAAACAGAGACAATATACAATAACAGTCACCTTACAGGCAATACAATGGCACTAAATTCATATCTCTCAATAGTTACCCTGGATGTTAATGGGCTAAATGCCCCAACCAAAAGAGACAGGGTATCAGAATGGATAAAAAAACAAAACCCATATATATGTTGCCTACAAGAAACTCATCTTAAACCCGAAGACACCTCCAGATTTAAAGTGAGGGGGTAGAAAAGAATTTACCATGCTAATGGACATCAGATGAAAGCAGGAGTGGCAATCCTTATATCAGGTCAATTAGATTTTAAGCCAAAGACTATAATAAGAGATGAGGAAGGACACTATATCATACTCAAAGGAACTGTCCAACAAGAAGATCTAACAATTTTAAATATCTATGCCCCTAACGTGGGAGCAGCCGACTATATAAACCAATTAATAACAAAATCAAAGAAACACATAGACAGTAATACAATAATAGTAGGGGACTTTAACACTCCCCTCACTGAAATGGACAGATCATCCAAGCAAAAGATCAACAAGGAAATAAAGGCCTTAAATGACACACTGGACCAGATGGACATCACAGATATATTCAGAACATTTCATCCCAAAGCAACCGAATACACATTCTTCTCTAGTGCACATGGAACATTCTCCAGAATAGACCACATTCTCGGTCCTAAATCAGGTCTCAACCAGTATCAAAAGATTGGGATCATTCCCTGCATATTTTCAGACCACAATGCTCTGAAGCTAGAACTCAATCACAAGAGGAAATTTGGAAAGAACCCAAATCATGGAGACTAAACAGCATCCTTCTAAAGAATGAATGGGTCAACCAGGAAATTAAAGAAGAATTGAAAAAAATCATGGAAACAAATGATAATGAAAACACAACGGTTCAGTATCTGTGGGACACAACAAAGGCAGTCCTGAGAGGAAAATATATAGCGGTACAAGCCTTTCTCAAGAAACAAGAAAGGTCTCAGGTACACAACCTATCCCTACACCTAAAGGAGCTGGAGAAAGAACAAGAAAGAAACCCTAAACCCAGCAGGAGAAGAGAAATCATAAAGATCAGAGCAGAAATCAATGAAATAGAAGCCAAAAAAACAATAGACCAAATCAACGAAACTAGGAGCTGGTTATTTGAAAGAATTAATAAGATTGATAAACCCCTGGCCAGACTTATCAAAAAGAAAAGAGAAAGGACCCAAATAAATAAAATCATGAATGAAAGAGGAGATATCACAACTAACACCAAAGAAATACAGACAATTATAAGAACATACTATGAGCAACTCTACGCCAACAAATTTGACAATCTGGAAGAAATGGATGCATTCCTAGAGACATATAAACTACCTCAACTGAACCAGGAAGAAATAGAAAGCCTGAACAGACGCATAACCAGTAAGGAGATTGTAACAGTCATCAAAAATCTCCAAACAAACAAAAGCCCAGGGCCAGACGGCTTCCCGGGGGAATTCTACCAAACATTTAAAGAAGAACTAATACCTATTCTCCTGAAACTGTTCCAAAAAATAGAAATGGAAGGAAAACTTCCAAACTCATTTTATGAGGCCAGGATCACCTTGATCCCAAAACCAGACAAGGATCCCATCAAAAAAGAGAACTACAGACCAATGTCCTTGATGAACACAGATGCAAAATTTCTCACCAAAATACTAGCCAATAGTACATTAAACAGTACATTAAAAGGATTATTTACCACGACCAAGTGGGATTTATTCCAGGCCTGCAAGTTTGGTTCAACATCCACAAATCAATCAATGTGATACAACACATTAATAAAAGAAAGAACAAGAACCATATGATACTCTCCATAGATGCTGAAAAATGATTTGACAAAGTACAGCATCCCTTCCTGATCAAAACTCTTCAATGTGTAGGGATAGAGGGCACATACCTCAATATTATCAAAGCCATCTATGAAAAACCACAGCAAATATCATTCTCAATGGAGAAAAACTGAAAGCTTTTCCGCTAAGGTCAGGAACACGGCAGGGATGTCCATTATCACCACTGCTATTCAACATAGTACTAGAAGTCCTAGCCTCAGCAATCAGACAACAAAAGGAAATTAAAGGCATCCAAATCGGCAAAGAAGTCAAACTATCACTCTTCACAGATGATATGACACTCTATGTGGAAAACCCAAAAGACTCCACTCCAAAACTGCTAGAACTTGTACAGGAATTCAGTAAAGTGTCAGGATATAAAATCAATGCACAGAAATCAGTTGCATTTCTCTACACCAACAACAAGACAGAAGAAAGAGAAATTAAGGAGTCCATCCCATTTACAATTGCACCCAAAACTATAAGATACCTAGGAATAAACCTCACCAAAGAGACTAAGAATCTATACACAGAAAACTATAAAGTGCTCATGAAAGAAATTGAGGAAGACACAAAGAAATGGAAAAATGTTCCATGCTCCTGGATTGGAAGAATAAATATTGTGAAAATGTCTATGCTACCTAAAGCAATCTACACATTTAATGCAATTCCTATCAAAGTGCCATCCGTTTTTTTTCAAAGAAATGGAACAAATAATCCTAAAATTTATATGGAAGCAGAATAGACATCGAATAGTCAAAGGAATATTGAAAAAGAAAGCCAAAGTTGGTGGCATCACAATTCCAGACTTCAAGCTCTATTACAAAGCTGTCATCATCAAGACAGCATGGTACTGGCACAAAAACAGACACATAGATCAATGGAACAGAATAGAGAGCCCAGAAATAGACCCTCAACTCTATGGTCAACTAATCTTCGACAAAGCAGGGAAGAATGTCCAATGGAGAAAAAGACAGCCTCTTCAATAAATGGTGTTGGGAAAATTGGACAGCCACATGCAGAAAAATGAAATTGGATCATTTCCTTACACCACACATGAAAATAGACTCCAAATGGATGAAGGATCTCAATGTGAGAAAGGAATCCATCAAAATCCTTGAGGAGAACACAGGCAGCAACCTCTTCGACCTCAGCCGCAGCAACATCTTCCTAGGAACATTGCCAAAGGCAAGGGAAGCAAGGGCAAAAATGAACTACTGGGATTTTATCAAGATCAAAAGCTTTTGCACAGCAAAGGAAACAGTGAACAAAACCAAAAGACAACTGACAGAATGGGAGAAGATATTTGCAAACGACATATCATATAAAGGGCTAGTGTCCAAAATCTATAAAGAACTTAGCAAACTCAACACCCAAAGAACAAATAATCCAATCAAGAAATGGGCAGAAGACATGAACAGACATTTCTGCAAAGAAGACATCCAGATGGCCAACAGACACATGAAAAAGTGCTCCACATCACTCAGCATCAGGGAAATACAAATCAAAACCACCATGAGATATCACCTCACACCAGTCAGAATGGCTAAAATGAACAAGTCAGGAAATGACAGATGCTGGCGAGGATGCGGAGAAAGGGGAACCCTCCTACACTGTTGGTGGGAATGCAAGCTGGTGCAACCACTCTGGAAAACAGCATGGAGGTTCCTCAAAATGTTGAAAATAGAACTACCCTATGACCCAGCAATTGCACTGCTGGGTATTTACCCTAAAGATACAAACGTAGTGATCTGAAGGGGCACGTGCACCCGAATGTTTATAGCAGCAATGTCTACAATAGCCAAACTATGGAAAGAACCTAGGTGTCCATCAACAGACGAATGGATAAAGAAGATGTGGTATATATACACAATGGAATACTATGCAGCCATCAAAAGAAATGAAATCTTGCCATTTGCGACGACGTGGATGGAACTAGAGGGTATCATGCTTAGCGAAATAAGTCAATCGGAGAAAGACAACTATCATATGATCTCCCTGATATGAGGGATAGGAGATGCAACATGGGGGGTTAAGGGGGTAGGAGAAGAGTAAATGAAACAAGATGGGATTGGGAGGGAGACAAACCATAAGTGACTCTTAATCTCACAAAACAAACTGAAGGTTGATGGGGTAGGGGGTTGGGAGAGGGGAGTGGTGTTATGGACATTGGGGAGGGTATGTGCTATAGTGAGTGCTGTGAAGTGTGTAAGCCTTGCCATTCACAGACCTGTACCCCTGGGGATAAAAATATATTATATGTTTATTAAAAATAAAATTAAAAAAAAAATTATTTATTTACTTAAGAGAGAGAGAGAGAGAGACAGAGCAAGACAGAGAAAAAGCACAAGCAGGGTAGAGAGGGAGAGGGAGGAACAGACTCCCTGCCGAGCAGGGAGCCCCGAGACCGTGACATGAGCTGAAGGCAGATGCCCAACTGGCTGAGCCTCCCAAGCTCCCCTAAATCATTCTACTTTGTCCCACTTTTATAGATAAGGAATTGTCGGTAGCATCATTAAGCCAAGGTTATACAACTAGTATTTAGCACAGCAAATAGTGAAATCTAGGCCCTCAAGCTTCAAGGTCCACTTCATTTAAACTGAAATATGAATCCATACACACTGAGGCTTGAGCTACTGGCCAGGTCCTAACCATCATGTGCACATCAACACCTTTAAACTGCATAAACAACCCCCTCAGGTTAGTTATTCTCATTATGTGTGTAAGAAATTAAGTGCACAGTAATTAGCTTAACTTATCAGAATTCATAGGGAACAATATTAGAATTAAAATTTATAATTATTATTTTATGGCTTCAAATTCCAAGGTTTTCAGAGATGATATGCCCTGGTACAAGTGCTGATTTATCTTTGTTATTCCAACTTAATTGTTCACACTCTTCCCTTTTAATCTCATAGGTATTTCAATTTACCTGATAAATTATGGTTATCCTGTTAATACCTCATCATACTGACTCTTAGTTTGAAGCTCCTAAACTACCTACCTTGAGTACATTTCAGAACTGTTACCAGGAGATGACATTATGTGGGTGTCTAAGGCGGAAGCTATTTTACTAATCCCATCCCCCCCACGAAATCTCCCTTCATAATTGACTACTGTTATGGTTGTGCCATTAGGTGTTCTCTAGCCTTATGTTTGTCAGATTATCTCTTGAAGGGAAAATATCCCCCTGTCAGCTGAAATAATTCTTTTATAAACATACAGTCACCATGAGAAAATTCATTTATCATGTAGAAATTGCTGACTGAAAGGTCACCTTTCAGTCCTGTGTGGAAAAGGAGAAGACACCCCATCTTCCCATTTTGATCATTGTGAGGTAATTACTATCAAACATTTGATGAATACATAGCTATTTCCATCAAACAGAAACTGTATACTTCATCAAAAAGTGTCATATGAATCCATATGACAGAATATAATAAAGATGGTCTCAGTCCACATATTTCCAGTATAAAAAAAAATTCAAATCAGCAGGGTTGATAGGAATGCCAAAGACCCAAATTAGTATCACTAATTGGATGGTCATACCAAGCAAAAGAAGAAATCACATTATTGTCTTCTTTCAAATTAAATGGAAATACTATGTAAACATTTTTTTCCCCTGAGAGGTAGAAAGTGCTTTTTTTATTAGATGGAACTGGGTCAGTTCCAAACTCCAGCTCTGCTGCTCACAACTTGAGGCAACTGTGCTGTACATATCTTACTCTGACTGTTTCCTTACATATTATTACATACAAGAGATGAATAAAAATAGTAACTACCTCACAGAGTAGTTGAATATTAAATTAGATAATACATACCTAACTGGTGTCATATACAAGATGGTTAATACATTACTTGATTTTGAAAAGACAAATTTTCAAAATGGAAATCTCAACCAACCTATTATGACTTTTAAGATACTTAAATATGAATATGTCAATAAACATTTTAAACTAGTATCAGCACATTAAAAATTGTTAACATAAAATTTATAATTGGTTTGATAACCAGTATCAATTGATTTGAAAAAGTAAATAGTCATATAGTTACTTTTTGTTATTATTCCAAAATTTGTAGTGTGACAAAAATACTTTTCTTCAAAAAGAAGCTTAATATTCAGTCTTTTTTTTTTTTTTTTTGGTTCTTTGGTGGTATCAAAAAAGACCTGTGAAAATAAAGACTGCTAAAAGAAAATTAACTGCTATTCACAAGTGTGGCTTTGAGAATGTGTCTCCATTCTGGAGAGCCCGTTTTAGTGATAGAGTTTAGCCAGTCCATGAACTTTAGCTTTTATTTAAAAAAAATGAAATGGATGACTCAGGGATACTATCACTCTGTGAAGATAATCATTTAACAATGCATGGGAGAGTAACCTCATAAGGTCAGTGGTATGCTCATCTCAGATTTCTTCACATCAGTGCACAGCATTGGGAGGTAATTGACCAAGTTACTGATGTCCTTTTAGCACTGAAGATTTGTTGATTGTTAGTTGATAGGGAAAATGACATTATTGTAATACCTTGTCCCTCACGTTATCACCCTGTGCATGCAAAGAGATGGTTTTATATTAGATCAGGTCTCGGACCTTGAACGAAGATGAAGAGAAGTTTTACAGATCCAATGAAATCCTTTGGCTTTTAGAAAATGAATTATCGTTTTTACTAGAAAAGAGTATTAAGCTAATAGCTTTCAGGCAAGTAATGTATTTCAAAGGGCAAAAGAGTGGCTGAGGTCTCCTGTGCCTCTTTTTCTTATTTCTATTAAATATTTTATCACTCTAGAAAACACCTTAGAGCTTGTTACTTCCGACAAGGGTCCCAAAATGTTATAACACTGATGTGCTGCAAAGATGATTCCCATTCTTATCTGTGCACATTGAAGTTCCAGCCTCTAAACAATGATCTTTACAGAGGATGTATCTGTTTTTCAAGGTGCATTTCACATCACTTACTAGTAATTAGGTAAAAGTCTTCATATTGAAGTTGTTTTATAGGTAAGCATCACATTAAAATAGCTTCTAGGTGTTTTTGTTTTGTTTTGTTTTGTTTTGTTTTGTCTTAAAACAGCACCTGAGGAAAAGGAAATTGATTTTATTCTGATATTATTGCAGTCGGGGAGAGAGACTTAACTTCACTGAGAAAGAAAATAATAATAATAATAATAAGCCTGGTGTTAGGGTAGAAATTTCAGCCCTGAGACAATCTAACAAAAAAGTATTGGAGGACATTCAGGTGTGGCGTTAGGGAATGGCTAATCAAATGGATGTGTTATTCCTGAGCTTGCAGATGTTTTTCTCTGTGATTAGGCCATTTATGTTTGCTAATTTGCAACCATAGAAATAAGACTCCTACACCTCTCAGAGGCTGGGAGATAGAGGTGCTATCTCTGTCCATGTTTACATTTCAAAGAGGTAGCTCCCCTGTCCTTAGGAAAGACATTTTCTTTGTTGTAAAATGGGCGAAAGGCTGAGAGATTTACATATATTTCACAGAGGCAGAGAAAGCATTTACAATTACAAATGCTCTAATGTAAATGCTCTAAGAAAAGACAGGTCAGGGACCTGTTGTCCCTGTCAAAAAGGAAAGGATCCTGTCTAAAGTTTTGTCAAACTAAGACTGTCTTATTCATCAGTTACTATCAATCTCCAAGGAAACGTTATAGACTGTTCAATACAAATGAAATAAACATACTTATGTGGTAATCATTGTGCCAATAATATTAATAAATATTAATGTCTACCACTTATTTAAGGTTTTCTATTACAGAACATGGACATTAAAATTTATGGTCTTTAAAAAAATATCTTTTGACAGAGATATCATTATGTCACAGGAGAGAACAATTGAGTCCAAGGAAAACTAATTGCCTAGGTTAGTCATTTGAATACGTGACTAGACTGAGGTTAACCTCAGATCTTCCCAGAAGGTATAAGCTTTGGAATCAACCCGAGATTGAGTCATAGCTTTGTTGATAACTGCCCTATGACTTCAATAACTTACTTCTCTTTCTTGGTCCTTTTCTGTATGGGCCAAATACTAGTGTTTGCCTCATAGGGTAACTGTGAACATTACATGAAACCTAGCAAAGGACATTTTTAAGTAAAAAGACTAGCATGTAGTTAACTCTCCTTTAAAGGTTAATTGTTACTCTAAATTCTGTGTTCTCCCTTTGCCATACTGTCTCCTAAGGGGTAGTATTTTGAGAATTTCAGAATGAATTATATGTGAATCATTATTGTAGGTATCAATCACTTTCATTTTCTTGTACTGAATTTTTTTTTTAATTTTTTTTAATAATTTTTTTTTATTTTTTATAAACATATATTTTTATCCCCAGGGGTACAGGTCTGCGAATCGCCAGGTTTACACACTTCACAGCACTCACCATAGCACATACCCTCCCCAATATCCACAACCCCACCCCCCTCTCCCAACCCCCTCCCCCCATCAACCCTCAGTTTGTTTTGTGAGATTAAGAGTCACTTATGGCTTGTCTCCCTCCCAATCCCATCTTGTTTCATTTACTCTTCTCCTACCCCCTCAACCCCCCATGTTGCATCTCCTCTCCCTCATATCAGGGAGATCATATGATAGTTGTCTTTCTCCGATTGACTTATTTCGCTAAGCATGATACCCTCTAGTTCCATCCACGTCGTTGCAAATGGCAAGATTTCATTTCTTTTGATGGCTGCATAGTATTCCATTGTGTATATATACCACATCTTCTTTATCCATTCGTCTGTAGATGGACATCTAGGTTCTTTCCATAGTTTGGCTATTGTAGACATTGCTGCTATAAACATTCGGGTGCACGTGCCCCTTCTTGTACTGAATTTTTAACAGGACTATGCATTTGTTTGATTAACATATTTTGATTATGAATTCTGTTATTTTTTATTGATGGAAACAAACTTTTATTTCAATACAAAACAAAGTAAAAAACAGGCCCATGGAAATAGTACTGTTTTTATTACCTTCTTATATAGTAGCAGTGTGCTAGAATTGTTCAGCACACAAGCTAGATACTTAGACTCAAATCCAGGCTCCAAGACTAGTGGGAGACAAAAGGCAAATTAATCTAAATCTTTACAACTCTTAATCATCTTTATTATCTGTAAAGTAGGAATATTGATAGTAGTTCTTATTATTCTTGTGAGGATGGAATAAGATAATCAAATGCACTTAGAATAGTCCCAGGCATAGAGCATGCCTTTTTATAGTTGAAAGATATCATTGTCATTACTTAATTATCATTACTCCCTTTTTTTGAGTCTCAGTAGCACAAGTTGTATTTCTGGAATCCCATTATAGGAACAAATAATAGAAAATTGTAAGGAAAATTATTTTACATTATATGAATACCTTTAATTGTTACCTAAGTGAAAAATAACAACAGCTACTACCCACTTGCCAAAGTTCAAATCTTTCCCCATCTTGTCTTCTAAACTGAGGCTAACTAGTTTAAAGACATGGGTAAAAAGTATTTGGATCAAAGGAAAGAAGAAATCCTTCAGTAAAAACATGAAATTTGAATTTACATGCTGACTTTCTCTTTGAAAACTCCAGTGGGAAATAAAAAGTGACCATTTTAATGGTTAGAAATATATATATATATATATATATATATATATATATATACTCATAAATACACACATATGCACATGTATACATATATAAACACATGCAGTTTAAGTATGTATTGTGTATGTTCTAACTACACACATATGTATTAGCTATATTAAATCCGTATTTAACTACTCATGAAAATTTGGGACAGACTTTTAAATCGACAAAATACTTTCAGATATATGTCAATAATAATTTAAGTAAGTGATAGACATTAATACTTATTAACATCTTTGGGAACTAACTCTTTATCTCCAACAACCTAATGGGAAGCCAGCCTGCTGTAAGTCTACCAAGTTCTACCAAGGCTTGTGGAAAGGCAGACCACTCTCTTCAGTAATAATCCATGAAGTCAGACAACATCTGTGAAAGCAGCTAATAATGACCACAGCTTGATTAATAACTGACCACTTACCTAATTTTTATCTGAGATTCCAACTTAAAACCAACTAGGGAAAGCTAAATATTACCTCAGACCACTCATGTCAGATGTTCCATGTCTAGTTAGCCTGCTTATAGCTTCCCTATCCCAATAGCTTCCAAGCTGTAGGGAACACTTGAAGCTTTTTCTTTTTCCTAAATGTTTCCCATTCCATTGCCTGATTTTGAGGCTATACGAAACACAAGTGATAGTGACAGACTCCCTTACCATAGCAAGTTTTGAATAAAGAGACTTTCTTATTCTCATTTGGTTATACTTTTTTCCACAGATAATGGAAGTCCCACTAAGACTCACCCAGTTTGCAATGCCTATAGCCACAGACCTCAGCCCTCCACCAAGTGCAGTACTCACAGAAGTCCCTTGTCCTTTCAGCTGTGAAGATGTGGTAAGTCAGCATGGGAGTCTGAACTCTACTGTCTTTCCATTGCGTTCCTGCACTGGTTTGATGCCTGGATATTTTTGTTGGCTTCCACTTCTTTGGTATCCTTTATGGAATCAGGTCATTCTTTCTCATTCCTCTTTGTTTAAGAAATAATTCATTAACAAATTTGTGGAATAAACCAATTTTGCATTCCCAATGGCCTACAAATATATCTGCTCTTTGCCTTCTACTTTGAATCATTATTGAAGACATCTCACTGATTTCCTTGATAATTAATAAGTAAAATGGAATTGTTGACATATATGTGCCTTAATCATGAATTTACTCTTTAAGATTATTTTGACATTGCACCTACATAGTATGAATGAAAATTTATATGAAATTATATATTTTAAATTATCTTCAGCTGTGTATATCTTTATGTTTAAACATGTACATGGTGAAAAATTTCATTAAGCTTTGAGACCCTTTGAAGAAATTAAGTATCAGAGTTTTCTAGTTGATAAAACAACAAAAATTAAAAATTTAAAATGTCCATCAAAATTGTTTTACTTTACATTTGGAAAAATTTCTTTCCATGATTCAAGAATTACATATGAGATGCACAAGGTAAGCATGTAAAATGTTTAATATACTGGATCATTTAATTTATTTTTGAAAATATTGCAAGGTATAATGCTAATTTTCAAATGGATTATCCTGCATCATTTCTTCTTATTTAATCCAGTCAGGTTGCTGGCTGAATATCTGGTTGTTTTATGGTTGGTATGAATATAGTGGCTGCTTTTAGATTTCAGTTCCTAGAGATGCAGATGAATATGACTTAGGTACAGAATATCATATTTTCAGCAAACACTAAGGAAAATAGAAACATCCAATATACAACCTAACAACATAAAGAAGGTAAACATTTGTTGTTGCTTTGTACTCTTTGCTGAGGCTAAGCAGATTTTATGTGACTCTTTTTTAAAAAGTATGAAAATCACGAGTAATTCTAAATAATCTTAAAGCGTTGAAAGCATAAAGCTAAAAAGGTACATTAGGTGTTTTCTCAACCAGATATTTAAAATGTATTTTTTTATATTTAATATCAGTTTTGTTACCATAGGGACAAAGCCCAGTTCCCAAAAGAAAAGGAAAATTGCTTGTTTTCTTGGAAAAAAGAAAAATCAGAGAATGATGATAATTTGTCCATTCTAAGAGGAACCATGGCTGTAGATTGCGATAAAGAGGATAAATGAAGAATGTTTTATCAGAAAGCAGTATAGGAAGAGTGTACAGATGAATTTGTTGATAGAGTCAGTGAGAATAAAAGAGAAGCATTGTGGCACAGAAAGTCAAGTACTTTCTGTCTAGTCCCAGCACTATTCTGTAGTTGTTGGAGGACACTGGAAAAAAGACAGATAGGAGCGCATGGGTGGCTCAGTGGGTTAAGCCACTGCCTTCGGCTCAGGTCATGATCTCAGGGTCCTGGGATCGAGCCCCGCATCAGGCTATCTGCTCAGCAGGGAGCCTGCTTCCCTCTCTCTCTCTCTCTCTCTGCCTGCCTTTCTGTCTACTTGTGATCTCTCTCTGTCAAATAAATAAATAAAATCTTTAAAAAAAAAAAGACAGATAAAAATTACAATAAAAGGCTGTCTCTGGCCTCTAGATATATTTTACAAATTTAATTTATTGTTGTTCACTGAACTGTTTCATTCTTTAAATAGCCTGTGCATTCTATTTACTCTATAACCAAAATGACAACCAAAGACCTTTTGTATATGTGCACCTTTGGGGACTAGAGTACATTTCCCACAGTGTTTGGATAGTTTTTTTTTTTTTTAATGTAAAAAGTAAAATAGCTTAAGCTTGCTATGTCTTTGCTGTATTTCCATACTATGCAACTTTGATTTTTAATTCCATAATCTGCTGGTTATGAGTTTGGCTTAGTTACTACTACTGAGATATTATCATATATATTTTTCCTTGTTTTTCATCCCTTTGGTATTATGATTTTAATTCATTGGTGGTAAGGTATGTGTTCTTAAACGTGATTCAAGGAATTATTAAAAATAAAATATTTTAATATGAAGGAAATTTAATATAAAGAAATTTTTCACAATTATTTACATTATACTATGATTATCCATGTTCCTGTGTAATGTTCATAAATCCAATCTTAACATCTGTCTTATATACACTTAACAGATGTTCTAGAATGTGAAAACTATTAGGCCCATAAGAACTCTCATTTTGTTGTTTTAGCTCTTACCACTGATGCTGTGCTGAACATACAGGTGCACATTTTTTGCTTATAAGTTTGTGTCACTGAAATTATTGAATACTTGCTATATTTCCACTGTAGATAAGACATTGGGTTATCCATTAGAAATAGATTAGATGATTAATAATTACTCCTGTTCCCAACAAGTTCATGTTCTGCAGAGGGTGCCCATTAAAACATATGCACACAGAAAAAAAGTGTCTCTTTTTAGTCCCACAATGTACAAAAAATGCCCTGTTTAAGGATCTTAAAACCATAATGAGAAAGAGATTAAAATAAATTTATGAAGGGGCGCCTGGGTGGCTCAGTGGGTTAAGCCGCTGCCTTCAGCTCAGGTCATGATCTCAGGGTCCTGGGATCGAGTCCCGCATCGGGCTCTCTGCTCAGCAGGGAGCCTGCTTCCCTCTCTCTCCCTCTCTCTGCCTGCCTCTCTGTCTACTTGTGGTCTCTCTCTGTCAAATAAACAAAATCTTTAAAAAAATAAATTTATGAAAATAATTTGGTATTATTTTATATATTATAAAATATTAAAGTTGGTGACTTACAAGGCTCATTAATTACTATCAATTTCTAGCTACTTTATAACTCTAATTTCAAAGAATGCTTATAACATTTTTCTCTTGAGTTGAGGGGTTTGTTTTTTGTTTTTTTTAGATTTAATTTCTCTATGCTATTGTTCACACCAATATTTAAGCAAATCTTAGCATACCAGAGAAATCTTAATCCACATTTTCCATTCAGTTGTACAGTTACACAATTTAATCTTAATTGTACCCATGACAGTTTTATCTAAGAATTTACCTATTAGAATAGGGCATATCATTTTTAACTTCAGTCTTTTAATGTCTTACAGGTTTTAGCTCAGTTCCTTTTTGAGACTGTTGCAAATAATTCTGAGGGGTTTGGCTTTGTCTCATTGGCCTTTTATCTCTACTTCTGCTCCTGATCTGTCATTTCAGCTTTGTTCTTTGATGTTCCAAAGTTCTAGTTCTCATTTTCTAATAATTCCCAACTTGAATTACTAGAGAAAAAGCTATACGTGATCTCAAAGTCATTTGACAATAAATCTTAAAAGTCAAGTTTGAGACAATCAGTTTGAAGAGTTGAAAACATTTCAGACTGAAAAATTGGCATGGTGAGACACATAAAAGCTGAAACAACTTGATACAATCAGAGGACTCCAGGAAGAGAAACTTTTTTTTTTTTTTTAATTCATAGATTTAACTTTAGTGTGATTATCTGAATAAAAAAAGCCCTAAATGTTTTATTTTCAGTAATTTTTCTTATGCTATGGACTAAATCTATTCAACCTATTAAATATTGTATTGAAAGAATCCAACCAATGAGATTCCAGCCTAATTTAATATAATTGCTCTCATTTGTTACTTTTTTTCTCTTAGTAATTAAAACTAATCTCTGTGACATATTTCTGCTTCAAGCAGATATTGTATTTCAGGCAATGAATGACAGTGATTCTTGAGAGATGAAAACAAATGACATGAGCTTTACTACTGCCTAGCTTACTTCTGTCAAAGCAAAAAAATCACACCAAAGTTAAACAGGCAAAACAGACTTTACTCAGGGTTATTTCAGTTGGGAAGAGAGACTTGAACTCAACTCCACTCTATAAAAAACAAAAAGTTCAGGCATTTTCAGCACTGGGGTGAGCTTCTAGAAAAGTACTGAAGGAGGTCATCATGTTGATAAGTGGTTTGTTATCTGTGAATTAATTGGAGTTATTAGGAATTAATAAAAGTTATTCCTGAGTCTGCAAATATTTTTCTCTGTGATTAAGCCCTTTGTTTTTGCTAATTGGTGTTCATCTGTTCCTACTGTCCTACAGAGACAAGGAAGGCAGGGTACAATCTACTTTGATGTTTACATTACAAAGAGATGGTTTTTCAGGTCCTTGAGAAAGACATTTCCAGGGTGCTAAAAGTGTCAAGAGGCTTCTTAAGGAGATTTATATATATTTTAAAGAGGCAGATAAAGACTTTGCAATTACATATTTTCTGAAGTAAGTGCTCTTAGAAAAGGGAGGTCAGGGCCGTGATCAGCAAGGAAACTGTCTGAAGTTTAGTCCATCTGAGAGGTACTTTAAGATCTTGGTCTCTTCCTTGAAAGTTTCCTATTCAAGAAGCAGGAATGGAGAGAGAATGTGTGCCTACTCTTAACAGTATTGAAGTTTGATTTCTATGCTCCTGGAGAGCATGATGGTTGAGGAATTCCTTACCACTTTATCTTCGGAAACACAATTAACTGCAAGGGAACACCTTTCTGCATTGTCCCCTTCTTATGATTCATTTGTTTAACTACATCTCTAAAACTCAAGGCTCCCTTTTCTCTGAGATACTTTCCTGCAAAAATGAACTTTCCCCCCATTGAAATAGCCTAAATAAAATAGTCTTCTTAATTGTCCAGTGCATTTTCCCCCATAATTTTCATGCCATTGTAAGGACCTATTTAGCCAGAGCACTTCCATCTGGTTAAACAATAACTTTGTTGTTTAAAACTTAAACTGTCCCTGCCCCCCTTCCCCCAGGGGACTTACTTAAAAACAAGTCCCAGAAACCAGCCCCAGGCAACAAAGCCCAAATACAAGGGTGGGTCAGGCCAGATGGAGACATCTGATCAGTGGGGGGTCGCATACTATCTCCCTAGTTGCCAAGGAGTATGGACCCCACCCTTTGGGTGCCTTTTGGGTGCCAATTCTGACCAAGGTGATAGGCTAGTTCAAATATCTACTAGGGTAAATTGTAATTAACTGGTCACATATGTGTGACCTAGCATGACTGTGCAGCTTTCTCTGTGTGTTACAATTTCATTGTCCACCTGTGTGTGGCCAGGCCCAACCGCGTGGCCTTTGCCCTTAAAAGCTAGTCTGTGAAGCAGAGAGGGGTCGCCCTCTCTGTAAGAGACGTGGCCCCGAATGTTCGGTTTGATTCTTGATGCTTGGCTTGAAATAAAGTTTTGCTTGACTTTCGCTTTATATCAGTCTTGCTCCTTTAATCACGGACCCATTATTGGAGATCTAACACCATGACTCATGATCAAACAGACCTCTTTTTCAAGTGCTCATTTATTCTACCTATATAAAATGCCTTTTTGCTCTTTTCTTGGCTAGTGACCTGGGACCAAAGGAAGAAATCTTGGGCTTCTAAGTCTTGCTCACCTAAAGCAGGGTGTTGGGTCCATGGTCAAAGGAGTGAGACTGATACAAAGCAAAGGTCAAGCAAAGCTTTATTTGGTGCCAAGCATCGAGAATCAAACTTACCGGCCAGGGCCATCTCTTGCAAAGAGGCGAACTCTCTCTGCCTTACAGACTAGCTTTTAAGGGCAAAGGCCATGCGGTTGGGCCCAGCCACGCACAGGTGGCCAATGAGCTTGTAATCCACAGAGAAAGCTGCACAGTCATGCTAGGTCACACATAAGTGACCAACTGAATTATAATTTACCTTATAGTAGATATTTGAACTAGCCTATCACCTTGGTCAGAATGGGTGCCCAAAAGGCAGGGCCCATACTCCTTGGTAGCTAGGGAGACAGTATGCGCCCCCACTGATTGTATACCTCCACCTGGCCTGACCCACCCTTGCATTTGAGCTTTGTTACCTGGGACTGGTTTCTGGGACTTGTTTTTAAGTAAGTCCCCTGGAGGAAAGGGGGGACCTGGACAGTTTAAGTTTGCTGTATAAACAACAAGGTCATTCAAAGTCATAGTTTAACGGGATGGAATCCGCTCTGGCTAAATAGGCCCTTACACAGGGAAAGAATTTGGTTCTGATTATTTTTAACTACTGGCTTGATTTTGGTGCTGGTTTCTGTATTTTTTGTTTGTTTCCAGCCAGTGAGTTATCCCGCATTGGGAATTTGGTTTTGTGTTATATCAATTTGTTGATCTCCGTAAGTAGATGAATGGTTTGTGGAGTTCTTAGCTTTATGGGCAAGAGACAACAGATAATCTGGATTGTTATTCTTTACCATTTGTCTGTTTTGAGCACAAATCAATAAGCATGTGTCCCTACTGGGAAGAGAACAGATCTTTGACCTGTGAGTTTTCTATTTCTGTGTTTACTATTGATTCAGGGATGGGATTTTAGAATTGAACTCATAAGCCCTGACATGGGACTGTATGTGCATTTGTGTGTCTATAATTCAGAGAAGTCTTTACCATTCATTAAGTGTATAATTTTTCCTACTTCTAGGTGGTAATACTTAATTAGATTATAAAAATCTTATAAAGGAACTATACTCTGATTGGCTTAGAGATAATAGACCTTATATAAATCTAATATTCCCAATTCCTTTTTTTTTTTGAAAATTAGGAAATTGAACTTTGAGACTCTCAATGTTCTAGATTTTAAAAAGTATCCTTTAAGAAACCAACTTGAAAATCTTTAAGAATTCACATAATGAAGTTAAATCTTTGGCAAACCATATTAGCTTAATATTTTTGGTTTAATAACAGCTTTTGTTTGTTTGTTTTCCTGTAATGCTGTAATAGCTCTTTTATAATTTGCACAAATTATACTCTTCTGTAAGAGAGCTACACTTTTTTTTTTGATTTATCAATTTTAAGTATAACATACACATCAATTTTTATTTTACTTTTCTCTGAACTTATACAGGTTTATTGATTCACTAAGCTAGCATTACTTCTACTTAATGATAACAAGAAATATAAAAATTTTAAACCAAATTGAATCATCATTCTGACAAACTATTATAATAATAAATATATTTTGTAGTGTGGCATTTGGAAGATAATTTCAAAGAACTTTAGGTAACCTACAAACTTGGCCTAAGAGTAACCTGAGTTAATGGATATTTATTTGTTGCCTAGATTAGTTCTAAATAAGATGATGCTATAATTTAATTTACTTTTATATAGTTTAAGCCTAATTTGATTTTATATACTGTTGTCTTTTGATTTGGTATGCTACAGGAAGACTTTATCTTTAGGTATGTAATGAATATTCATTTCTGCCTCTTCAAGAACTGTATAAATGGTGTGTCTGGCTGGGGAGAGCTGTGCTATGTGTTTTCATGAGTTCTGCAAATTTACTGCAAAAGGCTGCTGTCTGATAGTGCAGCCCTTCCCAGTTTTCTCTGTGTAATAGAATTTAGTTACTTTGGCTAAAAAGTTGCAAGTAATATGGAACTTAGACTATACTTAGAAGCACTGGTTTTAGAAAAATATAACTAAGTTTTTCTGTTCATAGGAGAAAGTAGTTTGTTCTGAAAGAAGTGAGTTGTTTTGTTCTCATTGTATCTCCCTAGGTCTTTGTTCTCATCATATTTTTTGAGAACCTTGGGAGCTTTCTTTGTACATTACAGATATTGATATTTACTTTATTAGAAAATAAAATCTAAATATTTAAAATGCTAGTTGATTAATTTGAATACAACAATGGTAAATATTCTGTATGTTAATATTATATATTAGTAATATTGTTAAGTTAGTTCTGACCTTGTGTACTCCTGGATTGGTCTGAAATAAATTTAGTCTATTGCAGAACAAGTAAAGAGCATAATAAAAGCAAAATTTAAAAAGGGATTATATCTGCCTTGATCAGCAATATGACAACACCTGAGTTCAAAAAGTTATGAATTATGTGAAAATCTTGGTAAAATTAACTTAATTTGGTGGGTCATTTCCTTTATTATTTATTTTCTTTTATATTCTAGATTATTACTAATTAATTTCATGGGAGGTGTTGTCAAGTCAGATGAGATGCTTAACTTGCCCTAGATTAAATTTGTCAATGTGCTAAATGTAATATAACTCAGACATCAAATGGCATGTATGGTGGTTTCCTAGACAATTGCTGATTTATTCTCTGTCCATGATGACTGTAGTCATCAGTATTAGAGCTGTTTTGCCTGATAAAAGCCAATTAAAAAATAGTATCAGTTATAATTTCAGTTATTTTATAAAATTTTAATTTGAATGCAACTTCTTCACTTAAATTTAACATTTTTTACACCAGTAATTTTTGATTCACATCACCTATCTATGGAGTTTTACTGATATACAAATGTTCAGGATCTCTAGACTTCCTGAATCTGGAATTTAGTTTGATATGTTCTAACTATGTGCTTAATATATACATGTCATATTATGACTGTGGATTATTATTTATTGTAGCTAAAGATTTTTTTCTCTGTAAAGATTACATTTATCAACTTTTTGAATATCCACTTTTGAAAATCAAGTCAATCATTATGTTTATAGATAGTTTTTCTAAAATATTTTTTGTTTTAACTTCATTATCTTTGTTTTGGTTGCAACAGTATCAACCAGATTTGTCAGTGCACTATTCTTGTGAATTTTCATCAGCTCTTTCTCTTTTGAAATTTATCATCAGTAAATCAACCACAGTCATTTAAAGTCTTTTGTCAACAACAGATAGGTTTTGCTTTAATGTGATGCTTCCCTGAAAGCACTTTTAATAAGCCACAGGTTGTTAATTCATAGTCAACCAAGGGCTGTCTCAAAGCCTTATGGAAAAGTAATTTGCCCGCTATTTTTGGATGAAAGGTTCTGGTAACATCACTTAAACAACTTCAAGGCTATTCCAAGGTATGAACTGGAATTTCCAGAATTCTAATCAAGAAGCAATGGGTTTATAAGATTAAAAACCCACAATGAAGCAGAAAAACAATTACATGTGACCAAATGAACTAACAAGGGGTATTATGATTTTTTGTCTGGAATATGATTTATATTTTAATGTTCTTTTTTCTGGGTAGATAAGGAATAATTTTCTCTTTCAAGATATCTATAACTCAAAATTGATCAGACTCTGCTTTTGTAAACTGAAGTTAAACATTTTATTATTTTATTTTATTTTATATTATTTATTTATTTTTTTGAAGTTAAATATTTTTTATTTATTTTTTTTTAAGATTTTATTTATTTATTTGACAGAGAGAAATCACAAGTAGGCAGAGAGGCAGGCAGAGAGAGAGGAGGAAGCAGGCTCCCTGCTGAGCAGAAAGCCCGATGTGGGGCTTGAACCCAGGACCTGGGATCATGACCTGAGCCGAAGGCAGCGGCTTAACCCACTGAGCCACCCAGGCGCCCCGAAGTTAAATATTTTAAATGACACTTATTTTCTCTGTCTAACCTCTCCAAAGGTTGAAAACTCTGAGTAGTCTTACCTTAATGACAATATTTTTACTTACATAGATTAAATAAGAATCTCTCTCTTATTTTACTAAGGCATAATTGGATAGTTTTGTCAATATGACAAAAGAGATAAAATTAATCTTTAAAGAAACCTCAGTCAAAAGGGCCAAATTTTCTTTAAAAAGACAAAATAAATTACAGATTATACAAATATTTTTTTTTAAAAAGCAACTTGGTAGATTAATATCCAAATATACCATTGATCAGAAATATTGTACATGTTCTTGACATTTCAAATAAATGACAGAGATTTTCAGTTGGATGGAAAAGTAAGACCCAAAAATATGATGACAACTGAAAACAGACAAATATAGCACAAACAGATTAAAATAGAAAAGATTGAGGACATCTACATGCAAAGGTATAAATTTTGAACACTACTTCAAATCATATTCAATACTTGAATTGGGTAATAAACTTAAAGGTAAGATGTAAAACTTAAAACCACTTAGAAGAAAACAGAAACAAATATTCCTGTCCTTGGATCAAGCAGTTATTTATTTGATATGCCCACAAAAGTACACACAATAAAACACTGGACTGAAAGTTTTAGCCAGTGCAGTTAGGCAAGAAAAAGCAGGGTATCTATTTTGGAAAGGAAGAAGAAAACTGTCTTTGTATGTAGATGGGATGTTAGCCTATGTAGAAAATAAAATGGAAGGGCACCTGGTTGGCTCAGTGGGTTAAAGCCTCTGCCTTCGGCTTGGGTCATGATCCCAGGGTCCTGGGATTGAGCCCTGCATTGGGCTCTCTGCTCAGCAGGGCGCCTGCTTCCCTTCCTCTCTCTCTCTGCCTGCCTTTCTGCCTACTTGTGATCTCTGTCTGTCAAATAAATAAATAAATAAATAAATCTTTAAAAGAAAATAAAATGGAATCTTAAAAATTAATAAGAATAAGAAAAGTTGGAGGATATGAGATCAGTATCAAAACATAATTGTATTTTTATGAACTAGCAATGAAACATTACAAGTTAAAATTATTAAAACAATATAATTTTAAAAGGCAATAAAATATGAAATGCTTAGGTATGAATTTGACTAAAAATTAGTATATTGCTGAGAGATATTAAAGGATACTAAGCAAATGGAGAACTATGTTCATGAGTTAGAAGACTCAGTAAAGTTATAAGCAGTTATAATTAAGAGAGAATCGGGTAGATTAAGAGTTTAGTAAAATTTTTAACTTATAGATCATTTAAACTGCATATAATTGCTTATAATTATTAGTACTTTCATTTTAATACTTCCAGATTATTTATGTTATTAGAAAGCTATTTTATATTTGTGATCTCATTTTCAAATGACTGTAATCAGAATTCAAGCCTCAGTGTTGAAATTTATGCTTCCAGAGAAGCCAGAAGTGACATATATTGATGTTCTCTTTTCCTCTGTTCACTCTGCTCAGGTTACTAAATTGCCATACTTTATGTAGGAACTGCATTGCCTATAATGAAGGCCATAAATAATTTTCAGCCCCTCCCTTCTGATAGTTTAATCAGTAAAAATTTTCCATTCGAGATACTAGGAAAATATGAGCTTAAAATTTGTAATAACATATACAGTAATCTATGAAGATAGTAAAAGGGGGCATTTAGTTAAAAATAGAGTAGGTAAGATTGTTCAATTAGAGCATAATTTTGATGTTATGTTAGGTCATGCATCAAGACACAAATTAGGTAAATTTAACTCATAGATTTAGTCACCTTGGGTAGAGATGTACCCCTTCCTCGTTTATTCTGTGCATGTGTATTTGTAAGTATGAATAGAAATGCAGAGGGAAAACTTTACATAACACAAACATGGCTAAAGAGTCTGCTATAGTGAGTTTGCAGCATTTCTCAGAGCAGTTTTCATTAAGTCGGACAAGAGCCACAGAAGCGCTCAATTCAACTTTTATCTAAACTCCTTCACATACTTCTTTCTTTCTTTCTTTCTTTCTTTTAAGATTTTATTTATTTGACACAGAGAGAGATCACAAATAGCCAGAGAGGCTGGCAGAGAGAGAGGGAAAAACAGGCTCCCTGCTGACCAGAGAGCCCAATGCGGGGCTCGATTCCAGGACTCTGGGATCATGACCTGAGCCGAAGGCAGAGGCTTTAACCCACTGAGCCACCCAGATGCCCCATACATACTTATTTCTATTATCTATCTCAATTCTAGTTTTATTGTTTCATCTAAAAGAAAAAAGTATACACTTAGTTCTCCATCCTGCTCAAAACAAAACAAACTATATATATATATATATATATATATATATATATATATATATATATATACTTTAAGTACTAAACTTTTTAAAGCATTAGAAGATTACTTGTCAGGCAGAACCTAGTTCTCTAATGTCCCTGCTTAGTCCCCTCCTCTCTTTTGGAGTGATTTTTCTTCTCCCTAAAGTGTAACCATGTGAAACTATATTAACATTGCCTGAAAAGAAATAAAATAAAATGGGGAAAAAAAAAGATAATAAAAAGGAAAAAAATTGCCTGAAATATTGTGCCAAGAACACAGGCCTTCCTCCCCTTATTATTCACTCTTGATTATTGCCAGAAAAGTGAGGAAAATGATACAGAGGGAAAACATTCAGTAAAATATTTGATATTAGGCTTTAATTCACAATTTAATATCTCGAGATCTTTTTTAATCAGTATGAGAATAAAGAAAGTGGATTTTTCCTGGTTAATAATTGCATAATTACAGGGGTACCAGGTGATTCAGACAGTTAAGCGGGCAATTCTTGGTTTTGGCTCAGGTCATGATCCTGAGGTTGTGGGATTGGGCCACCCCCCGCCCCCCCGGGCTGGTGCTGAGCACCAGCTTCAGTCTGAGTCTGCTTCAGATTCTCTCACCCTCTCTCTGCCCCTCCCCAGACTTATGGGTGCATGTGTGTTTGCATGTGCACACTCTTTTATCTCTCTTTCTCTCTCTCAAATAAATAAATAATTGAATCTTTAAACCAAATATACACAAAATTACAAAAATTACACATAATATGCATGTACTTACCTCTCCTAAATACAGGAAGTCAGAAACAGAGCCAATCTAAGTTACCTTAGTTTCTGATAAAGATCAGAATCATGTGGGTTTTGTATTAACATAGTTAATACAAGTATCAACGAGTATCAAGCTCAAGTCAAGCAAATCAGATGTATGTGTATGTTCACAAACATAAAGTTGAATACTGTATCTCTGGATCCATATAAGAGAATATAAATTTTCCCAAATGTAACAAAGTCTACATACAATCTCTTCAGTATAAACAATATAATATTAGGCCGAGCTTTGTTCTTTTTTAACCTTCTAAATGATGGAGAAAGTCCATTACTTAGTGTGAATATATCACTAAAAAGTTTTAGAAAGAGGTTCTATTAATATTTATACTTGATAAGGGGATAACCAAGCATAAACCAACCAAATTTGCCTCTGTGGGGCAAACTAGGTCCTAAATTCACCCCACAGTTAGAAATCCATGGACATATGGAATTCACCAAAAAAAGCAAAGTTTCAAATGCTTCCAGAAGCAGCAAAGTAACTGCTTTTCTGTACTTTAAGTCAAATTATATTTCTAGCCAGAGAAATTATATTTCTAGCTCCCACCCTACTGTCAGTAAGTCTTTTTAAATGTTTTCCCTTTTTTTCTTATTGTGGTAAAATATAATAATATAAAATTGGTAAAATGCAGTAATATAAAATTAATCATTTTAACCATTTTTAAGTTGAGTGGTAATAAGTACATCCACATTGTGCAACCATCACTGCCACCCAGCTCAACTCTTCCATTTCACAAAACGGAAACTCTATAACCACTAAAAATTAATTTCCCCATCTACCTTCCCCTCATCTTCTGTCAACAACCAGTCTATATGTATATTTTAAAAATATTTTACTTATTTGACAGACAGACAGAGAGCACAAATATGCAGAGTGGCAGCAGAGGGAGAGGGAGAAGCAGGCTCTCCACTGAGCAGGAAGCCGGATGCAGGAGTCAATCCCAGGACCCATGGGAGCAGCTGCTTAACCAACTCAGCCACCCAGGCATTCCAACCAGTCTATATTTTGTATCTATGATTTTGAGTATTCTAAATGTCTCAAATAAGTGTAATCATACAATATTATCTTTGTGATTAACCGATTTTACTTAATATGATGTTCTTAAGTTTCATCTATGAGGTAACATGTTGTCAGGATTTCCTTCTTTTTTTAAGGCTAAACAATATTCCATTGTATGTATACACTTTATTTTTTTATCCACCCACTTGTCCATGAATACTTGGCTTGGTTCCATGGTTTGGCTGTTGTGAATAATGCTGTTTACCAATATAAACATTGGTATATGTATATCTCTTTAACCTTGTTTTTTGGGGTGCCTGGGTGGGTTAAAGTGGGTTAAAGCCTCTGCCTTCAGCTCAGGTCATGATCCCAGAGTCCTGGGATCGAGCCCCACATCGGGCTGTCTTCTCCGCAGGGAGCCTGCCTTCCCCTCTCTCTGTGTCTGCCTCTCTGCCTACTTGTGATTTCTGTCAAATAAATAAATAAAAAGTCTTAAAAAAAAAAAGACCCTGTTTTTTATTCTTTTGAGTATATATCCAGAAGTGAAAATGTTGAATCATATGGTAATTTTATTTTTAATTTTTTTCTGAGGATCTCCATACTCTTTTTTATAGCAGCTAAGCTATTTTCATTCCCACCAACAGTGCACAAGAATCCAGCTTCTCGATAGTGCACCAACCCTTGTTATTATCTGGTTATTATTATTTCTTTGATAATAGCCATCCTAATGTGTCAAAGGTGGTATCATTTATAATTTTAATTTACATATCCCTAATGATTAGTGTTGTCAAAGCATATTTTCATATGCTTATTTGTCCATTCATAAATCTTTCAAGATATGTCTATTTAAATCCTTTGCTTATTTTTGAATTGGGTTGTTTGGTTTTTTGTTGAGTTTTAGGAGTTCCTTATATATTCTGGGTATTAAACCATTATGATACTTGATTTGCAAATATTTTCTCCCATTCTGTGTTTCCTTTTTACTCTGTTGATAGTGTCTTTAATATAATTTTTTTAACTTTCCATGAAATTTATTATTATTATTTTTTTCTTTTATTGCCTGTGTCTTTAGTATAATAGCTAAGACATCACTACCAAATCCAACCAAACTAAAGGTTTTGCCTTATATTTTCTTCTAAGAGTTTTATAATCTTAGCTTTATGTTTATGTCTTTGATCCATTTTGAGGTTTTTTTTTTTTTTAATATGATGTTTGGTAAGGGTCTAACTTCATTTTTTTGTACATGGATATCTACTTTTTCCATCACCATATATTGAAAAGACTATCTTTTCCCTCATTGAAAGATCTTGGCACCCTTGTTGAAAATCATTTGACTGTATTTGTGAGGGTTTATTTCTGGCCTCACTATTCTGTTCCATTGATCTATAGATCTGTCTTTATACTTACACAATACTGTTTTGATTTCTATAGTTTTGTAATATAGTTTGAAATCAGGAAGCATGAAGCCTCAAGCTTTGTTCTTGTTTTTCAAGATTATTTTTGTTATTCAGGGCCCCTTAAGTTTTCATATGAATTTTAGAATGGATTTTTCTATTTTTGTAAAATACTTCATTAGAATTTTGGTAGAGATTGTACTAAATCTGTAGATGGCTCTGAGTAGTATTGACATCTTAACAAAATTAAACCTTCCAATCCATGAATGTGGAATGTGTTTTCATTTATTTAGGTCTTTAATTTTTTTCAGCCATATTTTATAGTGTTTACAAGTCTTTCACTTTCTTACCTAAATTAATTCCTAAGTATTTTATAATTTTTGGTGCCATTGTAAATGCAATCATTTTCTTAATTTCCTTTTTAGATTGTTCATTATTATTAGACTATAGAATTTCAGCTGATTTTTGTGTGTTGACTTTGTATCTTGCCACTATTTTCTGAATTTGTTTATTTTAGAAATTTTTATAGAAATTTTATGTAGAGTTTACTACATATAAAATCATAGCATCTGCAAACAGATAATTTTACCTCTTCCTTTCCAATTTTGATTCCTTTTTTTTTTCCCTCTACTTAAGTACTCAGCTAGGATTTCAAGTATGTTGAGTAGAAGTGGTGAAAGTGTGCCTCCTTGTCCTGTTCCTGATCATAGAGGAAAGCTTTCAGTCTTTCATCATTGAATATGCTATTAACTGTGGGCTTGTCATATATGGCTACTATAATGAGGTGATTTTCTTCTTCTCCTAGTTTGTTGAGTATTTTTACTATAAATTATGTTGAATTTTGTTGAATGCCCTTTCTGCATCAGTTGAGATGATCATGGTTTCTTTCCTTTTATTCTGTCCATGAAGTATATTACATTGATTGATTTTCAAATGCTGAAACATCCTTGCATTCTAGGCATAAATTCCAATTGATCATGTTAATCATGTGTATAAACATGTCTTTATGCTGCTGATTCAGTTTGCTAGTATTTTGTTGAAGATTTTTGCATTAGTGTTTGTAAGGGATATTTGTCGTTTTATTTTGGGGAAATTTCTTTGGCTTTAATATCAGAATAATACTGGCTTTATAAAATAAGTTATGCAGTGTTTCCTCCTTTTCAATTTTTTTTTGGAAAAGTTGGAGAATTGTTGGTTCTTTTTTAAAATATTTGGTAGAATTCACCAGGGAAGTCATCAGTTTCAAGCCTTCTTCTTGTTGTTGGGAGGTTTCTGATCACTTATTCATTCTCTTTACTAATTACAGGTCTATTCAGATTTTTATATTTCTCTGTGATTTAATCCTTCATGATTATTTCTATTTCTAGGAATTCTAAGAAGTCTCCATTTAAACTAAGTTGCTCAAATTATTGATGCTATAGAGTAAATATGTATGACCACCCCCACAAAAATTCGTGTGTTGAAATCTATTTCACTATGTGATAATATTTGGAGATTGGGCCCTATGAAGTGGTTATCTCTTAAAGGCAGAGCTCTCACTTGGGGAATTTGTGCTTTGCCTCTTCCACCATGTGAGGACACAGCAAAACTATGGCGGATTATGAACCAGAAAGGAATTCCTCACCAGACACTGAATTAGCTGGTACCCTGATCTCAAACTTCCCACCCTCCAGAACTGTGAGAAATAAATTTCTTGTTGCTTTTAAGCCACACAGTTTATGGCATTTTGTCATAGCAGCCTAAGACAGTTGGCATACAGTTTTTCCAAGTACTTTCTTACAATCCTTTTTATTTCTGAAGAATCAGTAAAAATGTCACCACTTTCATTTTTAATCTTAGTAATTTTAACCTTCTCTTTTTTTCTTAGTCATTTTGACTAAAGATTTGTCAACTGTTGATTAGTTTTTGAAAATCAACCTTTGGTTTCATTGGTTTTCTAGTGAAAAATAAATGTTTTTCTAGTCTCTAGTTCATTTATCTCTAATCTTTATTATTCCTTTCCTTTTACTAGTTCGGAGTTAGCTGTTCTTTTTCTAATTCCTTAAGTTGTAAAGGTAGGCTGTTACTTTGAAATCAATAGTAAGGTATTACCATGCCCCTTGACTAAGGTCAATGTAATATTCTAATGGCCCAATACAGTCAGGACTACTAACGGCTCCGATTCTTCAAGAATGACAGTTGGGTCACATCATCAGGTAAGGAAAGACAAATAGCTGAGATGTTTACTGATGGCAAAGGAAATACTGAATGGCAAGAAAGTAGTTAAAAATACCAAGTCGCCAGTTATAGAAGCAAAGATTAATTGTCAAGAACACTTCTTTCTTCTTATTTTATTATGAGTATGTTTATGTGTGTACAGATGTTTATCATAATGTTTTCATTTTCTTTCTTATCACTTATCCTATAACATGTATTGAGTTTATGTCATAATATTTCATATTATTATTTTAATTAATAGTATTTAAGTTATTGGATATCAAGAAAAAGTATAACCATCACTCTAGAACTTTACATTAGTCAAAATTAAGACCTTGTTATTGTATTTATTTGGAAATAATATATGGTTTAACGAAGTACATATGGGTGTAAAGTTGACAAGAGATGGACTTACAGTGGTTAATTTTATACATCAACTTGACTGGGCCATCAGTGCCCAAATAATTGATTAAACATTATTTTGGGTGTGTCCCTAAGGATGTTTCATTTGAATGTGTAGACTGAATATAGAAAGTTGTCTTCCCAAAGTGAGTGGGCCTTGTCCAATATTCTGAAGACCATATACAAATGAAGACCAATACAGCAAAAATCCTGAGGGAGAATTCTCTCCCATTGTCTTTAAGCTAGAACATCTTTTCCTTCTTTTGGACTCAGATTTGTACTAGAACTGATACCATTAGTTTTCCTGTTTCTCAAGGCTTCAGACTTGCACTGGAATTATATTGCTGGCTCTCTCAGCTCTCCAGCCTGCTAAGATCTTGGGACTTCTTAGCCTTATATTTGTATTAATCAATTCCTTATAGCAAATTTCATCCATGTATATATTTTAAGGCAAAATAATTTGTCCCATTTGGCAATACTTAGTAAGATAGCATTTAAATAAGATAGTTAAGAAATACTCATCAGTAGAGTGATATTTTAGCAAAAGCTTAAACAGGAGAGGGAGCAAGCTGTGCAAATTACTGAGGAAAATTTGTTGAGGCAGAAGAACAGCAATTAAAAAGTTTCAAAGTTCTTTAATAAATTATTTTTTCTTTGACTTAGCCTGGGTCTCCACTCCCACTCCTATCCCAAATAGACATGAAGAGGGGAAAAAAGTCTGGTGGAGGAATTTTATTTGGAAATAATCCTAGAGAGGAGGAGTGAGGAGTATGGCAATTATACAGGGGTGGGAGAAAATCTAATAAAGCATGAACTATGGAGCAGTTTATACTGTGGACAACTGAGGACCCTCTAGAATTAGACAGAATGTGTCTCAGAAGTGTCCCACGGAGGGATGAGAAAACTTAACTATTTTTCCATCAAATCTTAAATTTGGACTGACTTTCATACAGACTAGAGAAATTCCTAGACAGAGAAGCTAAGGGACCGGACTTAACTGAATGTATAGGAAATACTGAAATATTAGGAATATCAGTATAGGAATACTGAAATATTAGCTGAATGTGACTTATTAGATACAGGCCATGGGTTTATGGGTGGCTTTCACAGCATGCTCTATAGTCTTTCACTGCTCAACCTAAAAATCAGTAAGTTGAACTGTCTCTGCTTAACTCAAATTCTTTCTTTGGCATTCATACCACTATTGCCCCTTTTCAGGTATTTCCTGTAAGCTAAATTAGTGATTCTTGGCTCTGTCAGACCAAAAGCCCATTTTTATAACAAGTTTTTGATACTCATTTTATTCCTCTGAACAAAATTTATTGTAACCTATAAAACAATCTAAAAATACTAATGTAATATACTAACTCTAACATAAAGGAAAAACAAAAGGAAATGAACTTAAAATGATGCATTTTTAGTACCTAAGTGCTGAGGAACAGCACAGTGATGAATCATAATCAGTGACAGACTATTACAAAGATGTGGAACTGGCAGCTGAAATATCATGAGCAGTGTTGCCATTGCTGACATAATTTCCAAAATTATGTACCACTTATTATACAGTTGCAAACACATAAAATGCAAGTTTCTCATTCTATACAAACTGCCTGCTTTTCTGAAAATGTTAGTGTATATTAAAATAATTGAAATTATATTTTATAGTCTTCATAAAGAAAAGTATCATGTAGACTCAATTTCAAATAACCTTTTTTTAAAAGATTTATTTATTTATTATAGAGAGATAGCAGGGAGGGGGCAGAGGAAGACAGAAAATCCTAAAGCAGACTCTCTACTAAGTGTGCAGCCTAACATAAGGCTTTATCCCAAGACCCTGACATCATGATCTGAGCCAAAATCAAGAGTTGGACGTTTAACCAACTGAGCCACCCACGCATCTCTCAAACAACTTTTTGATCAAACGAATTCCTTCTGGCACATTCAAAGTTTTCTGGGACTCAGGATCATAATCTGTGCTCTAGGATGATCATTTTTTATGTTCAGAAGTTTCCCACTAGCACCACCCCAACCATTTGACAATGAAATATATTACTACTAATAGCCAGAATATCCTTTCTTGGGAAATATTTCACCTGGTGAGAAGCCCTAACCTAGATTATTATAACCATCGTTAATTACGGGTTCTCTATTTCTACTTCTGCCTAAATTCCGTTCAGTCTCCTCTAATCCACCCAAAGCTATCTTTGTAAAATATACCTTTATAATATTACTTCATTTTTAAATATTCTAGAAAATTTCCATATTACCCACAAAATAATACCCAAGATTTTTATTATGTCATTGAGTATTCTCACAAAGGTGCCTAAAATCATTGATTGAGTATTAAAAACAGATCATTCTGTTGCTACTCACCACTACCATCCTAATTACTTGACTTAAAAATGCAGCCTATGGTAGCAAGAATTCCAAGATGGCTTCCAAGATTCAGGCCACCTGGTGTGAATGTCTTATGTAGGCAGGCAGGCAGCATTTGTGAATAAAGCAATATCACTTCTGTGATTAGGTTATTTATCAGTTGACTTTGAGTTAATAAAGAAAATTGCTCTGGTGTTCCTGACCTAATCTGAATACTTGAAAGCCAGAAGCAAGGACCTGAAAGCTGTGTCTAGCGGCCCAGAATGATTCCTGACCAATAGCCAGCAAGAAAATGGGACTTTGAGTATTAAAACAGGAAGCAGCTGAATTCTACTAGGAAAGTAAGGAAGGTCAGAAGCCAATCTTTCCCTACTTGAGCCTCTAGATGAGAACACAACTGAATGATAACCTGATTTCAGCCTTGCGAAACCCTAAGTGTAAAACACAGCTAACATGTGCCAAATTCCTGGTACAAAAAATCAGAGAGACAATAAGTAATTGTTTTAAGTACTAAATTTGTAGTAATTTATTTTGTAGCACTGGGAAACTTGTATCCAAACTTACCTTACTATTTCGAGACTATCCTGTTCAGTGTCATAGCTCTGTTTCTCAGCAACCGCTATTCCCTTTTCCTAAAATGTTCATTCCATCTCTTAATCTCTTTCACTTCTCATCCATCCACCTCATTTGGAAAAATGATTCTTAAGGTCACATTTCCTTTGTTCAGTCTCTTGAAACATTGTGTTCTTGAAACAGGAGAGGGAGGAAAAAGGAGCGTGAGCAAAGCAATAGAGTTTTATTAAGCAAGTATACAGACAGAGCTCTCAGGAGTGAGAGGGTCCTGACCAGGTTGCCATTGAAAGCTTTTCATGTCTGGCCTTTTATTAGGACTTTACTAGGAAACTTGCTAGTGGTTAGGTGGTTAGGTCAGTGGCCTGGAACTAAACATAACACTTATAAATTCTGTGAGAGTTTTTGTTTCTGTGACATCTATAACCGACAGATATATATTGCTAGATCTGGTTAGTCTATACAGTGAACTCTTCCTCTGAAGCCTGATCAGTTTTTGTGGTTATTTTATTTTCTGTGGTTACAGTGTTAATTATTAGAAAAAAGCATTTCAATCCTAATAATTGGGATAGGGTGGTCTATATTTTCCTGATCTCAGTCTTTGTTTTGTCTCAGTGTCTGCATACTTGAAATGCCTTCAGACCTCCTACCTCTCCCTGCCTTTCCCTACTCATTTTCACTATTTTTCTGGTGTACATCCATCACAATGTAATCGGTTGTTTCACGTTGATGTTCTGTACTAAACCCTACCTTTTTAAGAGCAAAGCTGTATAATTCCCATATTTGTAATCTTAGTAACTAGCACATTTGTTTATCCAACACAACTATTAATGAATTAATGAAAGAAATGAGTATTTTGAACTAGATTTTTAGTTCCAAATTTGTCTACTTATGTCTCTCAATTTAGTATACTTCTTCATTATTCAATATTATAAACATGATGGTACCTCATTTATTAAATTCAGTGATCTTTTAGGTTAGTTGTTTAGGTTGTAAATTTAATGGATAGTTATATACGCATGGAAGCAGTTGAAGGTCTTATTTTTAGTTGGAGTTTGGCATAGAAAATCTTGATAAAAGGGCCTAGAGAAAAAAATTCAGGGCATGGAACAATGACTACGAAGGTACTGGTGTTAAAGAGTAGTTAAAGAGTGTTCTTTTCCCCTATTGGTATCAACTTGGAGATTCCATTTTGCAATGTTTCACAACTATTTTAGAGTATATTGTGAAGTGAGATCTTTCATCATCAATAGTGTTTTTAGGATGCTCAGCCTTTCTGGCGTAGGCTCACACAGAAGGATCTTCCTCTGCATCCATTCTTCACTTTTGTGAGTGAACATCTTCCTACCTTGTTCCTAGTATTTTCATCATCTTCATCTTCCTACCTTGTTCCCAGTATTTTCATCTTCTCTCTGATTTATGGCCCCTAGTTCTATATTTTGTTTTCTATTATACTGGACCTTAGCTTTGTGTATATTTATTTTTGTTTATTTAATTTCTTTATCCTAATTCATTGGCTTTTTCTTTTATCTTTTATCTTTCTAACCTTCTTTCTTTCTATAATGTCATATTACAGGTCCATGTCTAAAATATACCTTTAGGCGCATAAATGCTATTATAAACTACCTCATGAGCTGTAAATGCATTTCCTTTTAGTCATATAAACACCATGCCTTACAACATTTTATAATAAAGGTGACTTGTGACTTACCAATATCAATATCAAGATCATTGAGCCAGCCAAGTTGAAATTGAATAATAAAACTTCAGAGTCGGAGGGACCTTAAAGATTATTTAATAATGCAGATCCTGCATTTGCATATAGATAAGGGAACAGATAAGGTCAGTAGAAGCTGAATTACTTGTGTAAGGTAACATAATTATTCTGAAGTAGGAAAAAAAAAAAAAAAAAACCTCTGTGATCTGTTCTTGTAGAGCTTTTTCCAATGTATCTCACTGCTTCTGTTGGCCTGGCACTCAGGAGAGCCTCTTAAAAGTAATCAGATATCAACAATACTAGAAAATTCTAATATAGCAATTATTATGTACCAGGGAGTGTTAAAGGAGAGAAGTAATCTAGAAATACAAGTGTATGATACACATTTGCACATAGAATGTAATTGTAGCCAGAGAGAATGAAATATATTGAGGAAATTGGCGTATAGTTGAGCTTTGAATAACTCTAATAATAGAAAGGATAAAAATAAAAATTGTACTATGAGGTAGAGTTTCCAGACAGAAAATCCAGAAAGGATAAAGGGAGGAAAGTCTTTCAACAAAGAAAATAAAATGAATAAGAAGTGAAAAATGCCCATTATGTTTATGTTAGATTTGCATACATATAGGTCATTTTTGTCATTATAAAGAGTGATTTCTGTAGATCCGATGGAACAAACTGTAACTGGAAGTTATTAGGGGAGTTCTTGTGAGGTGACCATAAGGAGAAAGTGACAAAATTCTTTGCTTGACCTACCTTTACTCAGGCTCCTGAATCTTCTTGACATCTTGACCTTTTAAAATTCAGGTTTAGCAAGAATTCTTGCTAAATCAGTTTAGCCAGAAGCTCACCCTTGATATCTGATCAGGTTCTATTATCCTCCAGGAATTATCTGACTACCTTGGCCTGTCCTTAGCAAGAATCCTGTTAGGTCCTTTTAGCCAAAGTGGCCCCAACCCTCTTAGTAATTTTCCATCCACTGAATTCCCACACTGTTCTTTGGCTACAAATTTACGCTTGCCTTTGTTGTCCTCAGAGTTGAGCCCAATCTCTCCCTCGCTGCAAAACTTCATGGCAGTGTTCCCTATACCTATTCCATCATGCCTACCATGATGAATAGTTTTCCTTGAATAAAGTCTTCCTTGCCATGTTTTAACAAGTGTCATTCACTATTTTTATTCTGTAGTAATAGGTAATAAATAGGATTATTTTTCAAAAAGTTTTGCTATGAAATGGTAGGGTGGTAGGACTATTCAGAGAAAAAAGTAAAGAGGTAGGAAACTTATGTTTGATTTTTAGTTATGCAAATAGTAAAGAGAAGATAAGTTTTAAGTGGGAAATTAGGAATATGTATGAGAGATCAGGGGGATTCAATAGCTATAAATTCCCCAGAAGGTCAGAGGACCTGCCCAGGAGCCAGCCACCACGAAGTAGAGAACTGTGCAGGTGCACGTGGGTGTGGACTGAGAAAGCTGAGGTACTTTCTGTTGTGAGGATTCTGTTTTCTTGGGGAAGCAGGGGAGGAGGAGAGAAAGAGGAAGGAAGAAGTATCAGAGACTGGGAATTGCAAAAGAATTATGAATTCACTGGTGAAGTGACTGGAAGAGTCAGTTATAATATGTTAACAAACTTGGGACAGAACCAATATTAGATTATGAGTCTACTGATTTGAAACACAAATAATACTAGAGTTTCCCTTAAATAGATACTAAATTTAAATATAAAGTAAACATAAGTGAATGTCTTAGAAGATATCGATATGCCACTTGTTAATATACATGATGCGGCCTTAAAGGGGTAAACATTTTATACAAGAGATGTCTTACATAAAAGGAAACCCTAAAATATATGTATCCTCCATATTTGCTTTACCAAATGAAAGAAGATAAATCTATTTAACTATCTAGAAGATTTTTTAAACTTATATTTGACACATTCAAAGAGTTAGAAGAGACTTTTAAAGTTATAGAACAGCATTACTTAAAGTCCTAATTTCCATTCTAGACAGTTGTTTGAGTCCTATAGCTAATGGAGGGATATCCAGTTACCAAATTCAGGCTAACAGACTCTCATCAATTCTTATACCCATCAGCAGTGTATGAGAGAGCCTGTCTCATTTAATTCTTGCTAATTACATTAATATTTGTAAAATTTATATTTTGAAAAGTGATAAAAATTAATATGAAGAGAGTAAAATTGATGTTCTGTTGATTTATTTGACTTTTGTGAATTTAAATATTATTTTGCTATGTGTTTATTCTTTTCTGAATATGTATATACTACACATCCCATTTGTCTTTTGAGTTTTGATTATCTTCTGATTGATTTCCATGAACTTTTATTATACTATTCTTCCCTTGAACTTTATTATACTAAAACATTTTCCCCCAAATAGACTGGTTAATAGTACTGCTTTTTAGCCAAGTTGCCAAAGAATTTTGGGGTAATTTGAACCATTTGTTGGCATTGTTTATTGATAGAGTGAGATTCATGAGTTGCACCTGGTCTTTGTAAGATTCCCAGAGGGCTTTGCTTTTGCCACTGGTTACATAAAAACAATATGCCAGGTGACCAGCAGGGTACAGACAGTCCTGTCCTGGTTCTAGAATGTTACATGCCTGTGTCAGTGGTTCTTGATTTGAGAGAGAAAAACATCTGCCCAACCTTTACAGAGATAGGGCAATTTGGAATCACACCAGGTCAGTTCAAACTTCTCGTTGTGAGTGAAACTTTGGGTGTGATTCATGCCCTTCCATTAATACTGCTGCTATTTCATCTTTTTTTTCTGCAATAAACTGTGTTTGTAAACAATGTTATCTAGGGTTCTATAAATCTTGATTGGCAACTGAACTCTGTTTAACTGCCGGCATTAGTACAGAATAATGTAAGAATTTAATTTTGATATGTCAAAATTATTTTTATTTCTGATTTCTTTAACGAGTTAAAGAAATTAATCAGCTGTAACTGAAAGGGGAACTTGCTTCCATATACTTATCCTTAAGGTGTTAAAGTATTGATTGTCCTTAAGGATTATACATTGCCTGTTTTCGGGTGACTAATGGTGAGAAAATAGTGTCTCTTCTAGGAATTTGTTTAGCCTAAGGTGCCTTACTTTAATTACATTGAAAAGAGGTAATTATGAAAATATGCCTTTGAATAGCTAAGTTTCAGATGTTAATAGCTAGATATTCCAAAAGAAATCTTATTTCTTAGAATTTATGTCATATTCTGTTAGGTGGAAGATAGAGCACAATGATATAAAGAGTCTTCTCCAAGGGTTCAGTGGCAAAAATAGTGTGGAGCAGTTAAGAAATATTTCAAATGGTAAATGATGGTAGTAACTCCTATACTCCTATAGCTCACTTTTCTCTGGACCCTGTATAAGCATCATCTCAATTAATACTACCAGGTAAATATGGCATAGCATTCACATATTGTACATGGAAAAAAAAAAATTGGTTTTGAGAGGCTAAATGCCACAATTTTACCCAGATAGAGAATGTAGACCAGCACTTCAAATGAGCATTTTGATTCTAGAAGCTTAACTCTTAGGTATTCTTTATTTAATATGGGCTTACTATATTCTTCTAATGTCATTGCAATTACTGAATGAATCACTCATCAAATTTTCATGATAACCCTATGAGGTAGATGGTATTAATATTTCATTTTACAAATGTGGAAATTCCACACTTTCAGAAAATGGAGGAACTGTGATTCAAATCTAGATTCCAGAGTCTCATCTCCTAAATACTAAGCTATGTTACTTCCCATAGGCTCTACTGACCAGTAAATAGTAACTCACTTTATTGAGCATTATCTGTATACTCAGCACAGTACTAAATGCTTTTCTGTCACATGTTGAGAATGATTAAAAAAAAATACTCTTTTTATGGGAGGACACAGAAACAAAATTATAGTTAATGTTCATAAATAAGAATGTGTGTTCCCCAGTTATTTCTTATAACTCTTGTTCTTCTGGCGGCTTGATATGCTGAAGAAGGCAGAAATTTATAGGCATAATTATAGTACACACAAGAATGTGATAAATGCTCAGAGATGGTTATGGAGGACAAAGGGGAAAGTGATTAATTCAATTTTTGAAATGTAGTAATGGAAATGCTACATAAACACTTTTAAGCTGTCCTTTGAAGAAGGAACAAGAATTGTCTCTGTATTCTCTGTGAGGTACTATCTTGATCTAAGTCATAGAGACCAAAAATTACAGGTAATGGTGAGCAATCTTTTGCAGTTGAACTTTGTACTGTTGATCATTTATATGTGAAAATAAGGGGCAAAGATTTAATAATGAGTTAGAGAAAAGAAACACATTTTAATGATTTCAGTCAGACAAACTTGTTAGGTATTTTAAATATTCTATCCAATTTTTTCTGAAAACTCTGAGATAGATGTTATGATTTTCATTTTTTTTAAGATTTTATTTATTTATTTGACAGAGAGAGAGGTAGGTCACAATTAGGCAGAGAGGCAGGCAGAGAGAGAGAAGGAGAAGCAGGCTCCCTGCCAAGGAGAGAGCCCGACTCGGGTCTCAATCCAAGGACTCTGAGATGATGACCTGAGCCGAAAGCAGAGGCTTAACCCTCTGAGCCAACCAGGCGCCCATGATTTTCATTTTACAGAAGAAGAAACGGAGCAATGGTTACATTTCCTGCCCAGCATGATACATAAGCCCACCTATTTCCGAAACATACATACTTTCATCTACATATTAATTCCTACTCTGATTATACAGGGCAAGTTAGGTAGGTAATGATACAGATGATAGGTAGGTAGATAGGTAGATAGAGATAGAGATATAGGTGTAGATATAGATATAGAGATATAGGTGTAGATATATAGAGAGAGATAGAGATATAGGTGTAGATATGGCCGAATACAATTCAAGACAAAATTTTTTCTGTTAATAATTAAGACATGAAAATAAATCGATTTGGATTTTTCATTCAGAAAACTGAACACAACAAATAACTTTAAACAAATCATTGAAAAAAATTATTAGTAAATTATCAGTAGCATGAGCTGCATATAGCAACATTCTTTTCAAACATAAATTCATGATAGTCAATGACAGGTTTGATGATTAAAACATACTATCCTCTAGATACTAGGGTAAAAGCACTCTCCTGAATTGAATTGCCTTATGTACTTAAATTATATGTTCCAGTTGATCTATTCAACTGGTTACTATCTTATGTCTTCTTTTTAACTAATGACATAAAATTTCATGATGCTTGTTCATTGGCAGATAATCTCTTGGGAAAAAGCATATGAGGTAAATTGGAATGTACATATTTTGGACTTTAAGTCCTTATTATTAAGGACTTAATAACTACTGGTTAAATATAAATATTAGAGATAAAGTATTGTGTATATATTCAAAAGGATGCATTTCAGAAGAATGCAAATGAATATGAAGTTTTCGTTTTGTTTTGTTTGTTTACAATAATGGCTATTGTAGTGTTTGGCTGATACTGTATTGCTTCTCTTTCCATTTGAATTTGATTTTTAAATAGTTTTCATTTAAATTCAATTTAGTTAACATATAATGTATTATTAGTTTCAGGGGTAGAATATAGTGACTCATCAGGTGCATATAATACCTAGCACTCATTATATCAAGTGCCTTCCTTAATGCCCATCACCCAGTTACCTCAGCCCCACCCCACCTCTCCTTCAACAACCCTCAGTTTGTTTACTGTCTCTTATTGTTTGCCTCCCTTTTTGTTATTATCTTAGCTTTTTTTTTTTTTTTCCGAAAAACCACTACTTATACTATATAGGTCCATGTGATTTTTTTTAAAAAGATTTTATTTAATTAATTAATTTATTTAACAGAGAAAGAGCCAGAGAGGGAACTCAAGCAGGGAGGAGAGTGGGAGAGGGAGGAGCAGGCTTCCGCTGAGCAGGGAGCCCCATGCGGGGCTTGATCCCAGGACCCCAAGATCATGACCTGAGCCGCAGGCAGGTGCTTAATGCCTGAGCCACCAAGGCACCCCTGGTCCATGTGATTTTGAGTGAAGTTCATTTCACTTATTATATTCCTCATGTGGTCTCATAACCTAGACTTTGGCAGAGCCTCTCCTCTTCCTTGCTCTAGGACGCAAATTATTTTCTTTAATGACATCTTTCCAGGATCTGTTTTGTAATTAACTGCAGAGATACATTCCATCTATCTGAAATTTAGGTCATGGCAGAACAATGGAGTTATAGACATATTTCTTGATGACTGCTTATAGAGATGCCTAGACAATGAAGTCAACTTCGACAAGGTTACTACCAAGAGAAAGAGAAAATCGTGTGTTATGCTACCATAGTTTGAGGCCCTGACTCTATCCGTGTCTGCAGCGTTTCATGGATATTAGTCAATAAATGCCTGCTTGTTGTCTTTTCTTCCTTGCTTTCTCTATTCCTCTTTTTTTTTTTTTTTAATATCACATTTAAGCCATTCTAGGATGCAGACCTAGGAGGCATCTGTCAATATCACAGAGTTCTTATGAATGAATTACGTGACTTAAAAAATTAAGTAAAGATTACTATTTTGCTAACATAACTAAAAGCAGCTCAATAATGTGACTATAGTACATCTGGGGTCTCATTTTAGGGCACAGACCTCAGTGCCTCTACTTCAGAAGTCTTTTGACTCTATGTGTAACCATTTAAAATACAAATTTTCAAAAGAGGATTTTAATAACTTTGTGATACCTGGGTCCTATTGCTTGATGTGGAGGTCACCTGGTTTGGGATTTAGCCATCTCCTCCCATGTGGTTTAAAATACAGCAGTGCCAAAGGAAAGGACTACACTTCAAGAAATTGGGAAGAGATGTTCTACGAGAAACAGATTCCCAGTCAAATGTATGGCATATGTCATAATTGTCATAATAAACTAGAGAAGGAAATTGGTACCATTACACAATGAAGTATTTGTATTTTTAATATATAACCACAGACTGATAGCTGGTTTAGGGAGAAATTGTATATGTTTTATCTGTGGAAATACTTAAGGACAGATAATCTATTCAAATTATTCTAATTAGAGACATTGTGAAAAAGGAACTTGGTTAAAGGATTCTGAAAGACAAATTTAGGAAATCAGTGTTGTACTTTCAGAGCCAGAAACTTTTAAGTGATTAAGAGGATGAATGGTGATATAAAATGTCTCTTTCTAGTAGTATAGTAGAATAAAGACACTGAAAAACCTCCCATTGAAACCAACTAAAATACATAGAATAAAATTATTTTATTTTTTAAAGACTTTTTTATTTGAGAGAGAGTGTGAGAGGCAGGGGGAGAGGCAGATGGAGGGGGAGAGGGAGACTCCCTGCTGAGCAAAGAGCCCAATGTGGGACTCTTTAGGATCATGACCTGAGCCAAAGGCAGACATTTAACTGACTGAGCCACCCAGGTGCTTCTAGAATGAAATATTTTAAATAGTATTTCAAATTTAATGCAGAACTGGTAGAAAGTAGCAAATCCTCAGAGGCCAAAAATAAAGTAGAAGCTGAAAGACATGAAGACAGGTAAATAGTAAAGCTGGTTCGTGATCTAAACATTACATTTTGAATCCTGATGGAGTTTTGCTTTAAGTATTTCAAAGGACACTGGAGCTAGAAATAAAGATGAAGGATTACCTGGTATAGCAAAGGTCAAAGGACATCCAAGATAAACTTGGGATGCCAAAGAGCTTCATCCCCGTAATAAATATGCTGAAAAATAAACTTTAACCTCTAAGAGTGTAGGTTTAACATGGAAGGAAATTAATTTTACTGTCTAAAACCTCCAAACAAACAATTTATTTTAGAGGAATGATATCACCCAGATGAAGTAGGAGACCCCAACCTCGGTCCCCCAACAAAGATCAACAATTAAATAGCTTTTCACAAAAAGCAAATGGCACTGAGAGAGCTTAGGAATCCACTTAAGAAACTGTGGTCACACAGTGGAATAAAAACCAGAATAACCACTCGATAAACAAAGGAAGAACAGTTTCATTTTCCCTGCATCATCCCATTCTCTAGGCAAGACTGCTCTGCACCAAGAAGGAGCTCTCCAGCTAGAAAGAGTCCTGTTACTAGAAAAGGAAGAATGGGGTGAATGACCAGCTTAACTGGTCTTTCAGGGCATAGTTCAAAGAAACTGCTTCAGTTTCACCCTGCCCAAAGCCCAGCAAATCTGAGACATAATGGAAGTGCATGGTCACAAGAAAGAACAATAACTACCAATGCCAGCTATGTAGCATTAAATAAACCTTGATTCCCACTGAACTCTTCAGAGAGTCTAGTATCTTTCACTACTTAAAAACCAATGGCCAGCAATGTTGTTGACCCTTTTAAGATTTGGGGGATTTTACCCCATAGGTATTCATGTTTGCTGATACCAACCATCTGAGTCCCTGTCCACTCTCTCAACCACTCTGCTGTCCCGTGCTAGCTAGGATTTGTATCAGCAGCCATCTCAGGTCTCTGTGACTGTGTGAGTGGAAGGAATCAGCCTAGACCATTGCAAGTGACCCCCACCACTGAGAGTGTACTTTGGGCTAACACATCTGGCTATGCATTTACATACCACTGGGCAGAGTCTCTTTACCATCTTCTGCCATATGCACACTTGTGGTGTCATTATGCAGCCAAGGCCTTGGCAGTTGTCATTGCACACACAGTTGACTCAGACGCTCTCTCTGTCCCTGACCCCTACCACCAGATGTATGTCTGAAACTGAACTTGCTGCTACACAGGCACCTACTACTGGTCCTCACAGCCAAAGGTGTACACACGATCTTGCCCTGACCACCACCACTATCTGCCCTGGTCCCTAGCTGCTGAACATTGGGGTTCAGCTAAGGAAGCCAACAGAGTTGCAACCAGTGTGGACCCTCTACTGCACTTGCAAGGACCACATGTAGTTAATGTTGTAGACTCCAGTAGCCTGAGCCAATAAGACTTCACAACCCCCAGGATGCAAACCTGCTATATACTCCTGCACTTGGTGCCAGGTATCACTAGACCCGGGGTCACAACACACTCTAGCATTCTCCCATCTGTTGGTGAAGGTCTTTCCTTACTGAAGTCAGTCCCTAAAGTCTGGAATAGGAGAGTTTTTCTCCAAATGTGCAGATGCTTATGCAGGACTACAGGGATCAGAAAGAATCAGGGAAACTTAACTCCACCAAAAGAACACAGTAAACTTACAGTAACTAACACAAAGGAAATGGAGGTATAAGAATTGCACAACAGGGGCACCTGGGTGGCTCAGTGGGTTAAAGCCTCTGCCTTCAGCTCAGGTCATGGTCCCAGGGTCCTGGGATGGAGCCCCACATGGGCTCTCTGCTTAGCGGGGAGCCTGCTTCCTCCTTTCTCTCTGCTTGCCTCTCTGCCTGCTTGTGATCTCTGTCAAATAAATAAATAAATCTTAAAAAAAAAAGAATTGCACAAAAAATAACTCAAAGTAATTGCTCTAAAGATGCTCAGAGAGCTACATGAGAAAAGAGATAATTCAACAAAACAAGGAGAGAAAATAGAAGAACAAAAGAAGACCAACAAAGAGACAGGAAACAATTTAACCAAGGGACTGAAAGATCTATAAATGAAAAACTATAGGACAGTAAAAAATAAAACAAACAAAAAGAACTATAAGATATTGTTGCAATAAATTGAAGATAAAAATAAATGGTAAGGTGTCCTATATTTATAAATTGGAAGAGTTAATATTGTTAAAATGTCTATATTACAAAGAACCACCTATATATTTAATGCATTCCCTATCAAAATTCTAATGACATTATTCACAGAACTAGAAAAGCAATCCTAAAATTTGCATAGAACCAAAAAAGACCCTGTATAACTGAAGTAATTTTGAGGAAAAAAGAAAAACAAAAACAAAAACAGGAAGCAACACCCTTTCTGGTTATAAAGTATATTACAAAGCTAGATTAGTAAAGATATAAATGAATCTTCATATTTTAATGGGGACTATGATGTTAAACATATGGTGAGTTTAGAATGAGAATGTCTAAGGTGGGTGGGTAGGTAGGTAGGTAGATAGATACTGATCCACTGATCCAGACATAATAAAGAGGATGTGAGAGAGCACATTCAGAAGTTAAAGAATAAGAATTCACTGATTCCAACAGCAAAGGAATACAAACAATTACAAGAACATATTACAAGAACAGAAAGAAATAGAAAACCTGAACGGATCCATAACCAGTAATCATATTGAAGAAGTTGTCAAAAATCTCCCAAAAAGCAAGAGTCCAGGGCCAGACAGCTTCCCAGGGGAATTCTACCAAACTTTGAAAGAAGAATTAGTACGTATTCTCCTGAAACTATTCCAAATAAATAGAAATGGAAGGAAAACCTTTACTCATTTTATGAGGCCAGCATTACCTTGATCCCCAAACCAGACAAAGACCTCATCAAAAAGGAGAATTACAGACCAAAAACCCTGATGAACATGAAGGCCAAAATTCTCACCAAAATACTAGCCAGTAGTATGCAACAGTACATTTAAAGGATTATTCACCATGACCAAGTTGGATTTATTCCTGGTCTGCAAGGTTGGTTCAACATCTGCAAATTAATCAATGTGATACAATACATTAATAAAAGAAGGAACAAGAGTCATATGATACTCTCAGCAGATGCTGAAAAAGGATTTGACAAAGTGCAGCATCCTTTCCTGATTAAAACTCATTACAATATAGTGATAGAAGCTACATACCTCAATATTATAAAATCCATTTATGAAAAACCCACAGCGAATATCATTCTCAATGGGGAAAACTTGAGAGCTTTTCCCCTAAGGTCAGGAACATTGCAGGGTGTCCACTATCACCACTGCTATTCAACATAGTACTGGTGTGGAAAATCTGAGGTGATGGAGGAAACTCAAATGCCACATGCCACATAGGAGAAAAGGGAAAACAGCTTATTAACGCCAGTGGGCTCAGCAGGATTCTTTCCCAAAGACTGAGCACCCAGCAGGGTTAGGAGTGAGTTATTATGGTTATGGGCAATGGGGGATGGTAATGGGGTGTTTTCCCAGTCTCTCAAGGCCAAATGGCTCTTCCATGTGGAAGTATAATCTATGTGGAGGTGTCTTAGGAGAGTGCTAACTCACCCTGGGGACTGTTTCTTTTTCTTTTCTTATTCAAACAGGACTGGGCATCTGGTCTTTTTCTTCTGTCTCAGCAGGAGCAATGACTTGTTATCTTAATCAAATGGGATGGCTATTTGGTCTTTTCTTGGCCTTAGCAGGAGTAATGGGAAGCCCTGGATGGAAAGGGGTTGGAGCTCAGAGTCTCTGTCAGCCTCAGTACCAGAAGTCCTAGCCTCAACAATCAGACAACAAAAAGAAATTAAAGGCATCCAAATTGGCAAAGAAGGAGTCAGACTCTCACTCTTTGCAGATGATATGATACTTTATGTAGAAAATCCAAAGGACTCCACTCCAAAACTGCTAGAACTCATACAGGAATTGCGTAAAGTGTCAGGATATAAAATTAATGCACAGAAATAAGTTGTGTTTCTATACACCAACAGTAAGACAGAAGAAAGAGAAATTTGGAGTCAAACCCATTTACAGTTGCACCCAAAATCATAAGATACCTAGGAATAAACCTAACCAAAGAGGCAAAGAATCTGTATTCAGAAAACTATAGAATACTCATAACAGAAATTGAGGAAGACAAAAAGAAATGGAAAAACATCCCATGCTCACAGATTAGAAGAACAAGTATTGTGAAAATGTGCTACCTAGAGCAGTCCATACATTTAATGGAATCTCTATTAAAATATCATCAACTTCTTTCAAAGAAATGGAACAAATGATCCTAAAATTTGTATGGAACCAGAAAAGACCCCAAGTAGGCAGAGGAATGTTGGAAAAGAAAACCACAGCTGGGGGCATCACAGTTCTGGACATTGAGGTCTATTACAAAGCTGTCATCATCAAGACTGTATGGTACTGGCACAAAAACAGAGATCAATGAAACAGAATAGAGAGCCCACAAATGGACCTCAACTCTATGGCCAACTAATCTTCAACAAAGCAGGAAAGAATGCCCAATGGAAAAAGGACAGTCTCTTCAAAAAATGGTGTTGAAAAAATTGGACAGCCACATACAGAAGAATGAAACTGGACCATTTCCTTACACCACAGACAAAAATAGATTCAAAGTGGATAAAAGACTGCAATGTGAGACAGGAATCCATCAAAATCCCTGAGGAAAACACAGGCAGCAACCTCTTTGACTTCAGCCACAGCAACTTCTTTCTAGACACATTGCCAGAGGCAAGAAAAACAAGGGCAAAAATGAACTATTGGGACTTCATCAAGATCAAAAGCTTTTGCACACAGCAAAGTAAACAGTCAACAAAACCAAAATGGGAGATAGGTATTTGCAAATGGCATATCAGGTAAAGGGCTAGTAGCCAAAATCTGTAAAGAGCTTATCAAACTCAACACCCACAGAACAAATAATCCAATCAAGAAATTGGCAGAAGACTTGAAGAGACATCTCTCCAAAGAAGACATCCAAATGGCCAAAAGGCACATGAAAAAGTGCTTAATATCACTCAGCATCAGGGAAATACAAATCAAATTCTCAGTAAGACACCACCTCACACCAGTCAGAATGGTCAAAATTAACAAGTCAGGAAATGACAGATGTTGACGAGGTTGTAGAGAAAGGGGAACCCTCCTACACTGTTGGTGGGAATGCAAGCTGGTGCACCCACTCTAGAAAACAGTATTGAGGTTTCTCAAAAAGTTGAAAATAGAGCTACCCTACAGCCCAGCAGTTGCACTACTGGGTGTCTAACCCAAAGATACAAATATAATGTGATCTGAAGGGGCATACACACCCCAATGTTGATAGCAGCAATATCCACAATAGCCAAACTATTGAAAGAGCCTAGATGTCCATCAACAGATGAATGGATAAAGATGTGATATGTACACACACACACACACACACACACACAAAATGGAATATGGACTATTATGCAGCCATCAAAAAAGAAACTTTGCCATTTGCAGCAATGTGGGTGGAACTAGAAGGCATTATGCTAAGCAAAATAAGTCCAGCAGAGAAAGACAATTTTCAATTGATCTCACTGATATGTGGAATTTGAGAAACAAGTTAGAGGACCATAAGGGAAGAAAGGAAAAAATGAAATAAGATGAAACCAGAGAGGGAGCTAAACCATAAGAGATTCTTAATCTCAGGAAACAACCTGAGGGTTGCTGGAGGGGAGGGGGCTGGGAGGGATGGGTGGCTGGTGATCAACATTGGGGAAAGTATGTGCAATGGTGAGTGCTGTGAATTGTGTAAGACTGATGAATCACAGACCTGTACCCCTGAAACAAATAATACTTTATAGGTTAATTAAAAAAAATTCAGCGATTAACACCAACGAGTAATTTCGATGCAATTCATATTTACATCTATGATAGAAAATTGAAAAATACTGAAAATAAAACCTAAGTGCTGCCAGAAAAAGAAAGTCAAAACCAAAACAAAACATAAAGTGTAAGTGAAAGATAGGGTAGCAACTGACATCTCATTAACAACTGACATATCATTAGGTTATGAGCAACTCTGATCTCATTAACAAGAAGATAATCACAGGGTACATAATATAAGAAACTGTCTTCCATGCACCTTCCATGTACAACCAAATTGCTAATTGAAAGTGATTCAACCTTTACATTAGTTATTTCTTTCCCTTAGCAATACCTATAGACCTATAAGATGGAGACTTAAAAAAAAAGTTGCAAAAGATCATTTAAAGCTAATTTTTATTTTTATGTAATGTGACTTACTGATTTATGGAACTTTAGGATACAATTAAATTTTAGTTCTTTCTAGAGAATAAGGAATTTGAGAAATGGAGAAAATATATAGCCCTGGCTCTTTACACTGTTGCCTGTATAAATAGCAGGATAAGTTATAATTTTTCAGTTATTCTCTTATGTCTTTATTTATAATATAGATATTATATCTCCTATAACCTGTTTATAATTCCACTTATAGTTGAAATGATATAAATAATACTGAGTACCATTTTCCAGGTACTGTGTAGGGAAGAGTAGTTTTTGAAATTGCAAAGTAGAGATAAATAACCAAAAGCTTATAATTTATAAGCAAAACAAAGAGTCACAACTAAAATATAGGCAGGTAAGTATTACAAGTAAATATTGGATTGGTTAATCTTGCTCTCAAAGAAATAAGGTATTATTTGAAGGAATTGTGCATTAAGACCTCTATGATTGAAGTATAAAACACATACTAAGAAAGGTGACTTGAAAGAGGATGGCATTTTGGGGAGAGAGAATTATTTTAATATAATTAGGGTTTGGTTCCAAGTAGAAAATTTGACAGGTGATGTATTTCAGTGGTCGATAGCTTCCAGATCATGAAGAACTACTCTAAAGTATGAAGGGGTTATTCATATTTAATTTGAATGAAAAAGGGCAATATACAGTGGATTTTGAAACAAAATTATAAGATTAAAAATGTTTTCTCTTACATCTATTACTCCTGAAGCAATATAAAAGCATACTAGGAAAAAAGGTATCCCTCAGAAACCTGTTACAAAAATCCAAGGAGGAAGTTAAAGAGATACAGATTACACTCTGTTCCTAGGTGGCCATACTTGTCCTTTTAAAATAATTTATTTCTATGATATAAAATTTTAGTTTCCTGACATAAGAAAAACTGTTCCACATGACTTCCTCTTTAGACTCATTACCTCTTACTCATTCTAATATTCTCTTTTTTCCCTGTATTTTTCTGTTTTTTGGATTCTTTTTGTTTGGTCCCATTTTTCAATCTCCATTTACTTATATCATCTCTGTGTTTGGTTGCAGTTTTATTCAATATCCTAGAATTTTGTTTGACCATTTTAAAGAAAAGACCTTGTCCTAGTACTCACAGCCCATGCACAGCTAAAGCTAATAAATGGCATTAGATTACTCTGTTGTATAGCAGGCTCTCTGGACTCTATGGAATGAGTTCATCATTCATTACTTTGATGGTTCTGCATTGCAGAAGCATCCTACAATTGTGAAGAAGTGGGAAATTTGGCATTATAACTGAGGCATCACTTACAAGACTATAGGGAATAGTAGTTAGAAAGATGGACATGATACCTCATCTTTTGGCTTTGGTCCATTTGATGATGTCAACTTCATTCTCAGAATAGAAAATGTACAATATAAATGGAGAGAGGGAAACCTGGGTGGCAAACTCAGTTAGGCTTCTGATTTTTTTTTTTAATTTTTAATTTTTATGTATTTATTTTTTATTTCTTTTCAGTGTCCCAGAATTCATTGTTTATGCACCACACCCAGTGCTCCATGCAATACCTGCCCTCCATAATACCCACCACCAGGCTCACCCAACCTCCCAACACCCCTCCCCTCCAAAACCCTCAGTTTTTGCAAGTGGTTTTTGTGCCCATTTATTTGCTTTTTTCAATTTTAAAGGCTAAGATAATGGAATAATTTAAATAATGAATGGTATCAGTCTGTAGAGATATTTGATGGACTATTTTTTCTTGTCTTAAGTGTGTGCTTTAAATATACTCTCTAGGAATAGTAAAGGAAATAAAAGTCCATAATTTTTGTTAGTGTAAACTGCATAAAGTAATTAGTTTCCTTCCTACTCCATCCTCCATGAATTATATGGAATTAAAATATATATAAAACTATAAATTATTTGAATTTTAAGCAAATAATTACAAAGTTTCTGTGAATGGCCTATTACAAATTAAAACAACATAGATGTTGCTAAATTTAAGAAACTATTCTCTCTCTAGGGAGCATTTCATAAGCTTCTCTACAGAATTTTCAGCCTTAGATTCTGCTGCCTTATAGTATAGAAGGCAAATGTGGGAAAAGAGGAAAGTTCTACTGTTAAGAAATTCTTTATAGCAGAAAAGTTAAATGGCTTTTGATTTGAGGCCTAGTGATTAATATGATGCTAATAAAGACATGAATAGTTAACTATACTAATAAATATCAAAGGCAAGACTTCATTAATTCAAAACATTTATTTAGTAGAAAAGGATTGGCATATATAGGAGGTTCAGCAATATTTGTTTTAATGAAATAAGTTTACCATTATGAAGATAAATTGAAGATTTTTTCTCTTTAATGCAAAATAATTTTAATCAGTACCTATTATAGACATGCTTTTTTGGGGCCATGACAAAGGATATATTCTGAAATATTAATCTTTTGGGATAATGGTAATGAACATTTGGATCACAAACTTCTTCCTGAAAACAAAAATCTGTTTATAGTATTAATTAAACAGAGCAGTGCCTCTGAGTGCATAGTTTGGAGGATTTATATATTAATATAAGTCAGAACAGTTATAGATTTACTTGATTATGAAACAGTCTATTCTACTCAGTCTATCTTGTTTCTTTTTTGTCTGATACTGTTTTTTGCCTTAAAAAAGAAAACATGACTTTTTTTGAGAGGAATTTAAATTTCACAGCAAAATGAAGGAAAGTTACAGAGATTCCCTATATACTTCCTATCTCTGCACTTGCTCAACTTTCCCCATTATCAGTATCCCCCGAGAATAGTATATCTGTTATGGCTGATGAGTCTATTGACACATTATAATCACACATAGTTTACATCAGGGTTCACTCTTGGTGTTGTATATTCTGTGGGCTTGGATAAATAAGTAATGACTTGTGTCCACCACTATGATATCTAACAGAGTATTTTCACTACTGTAAAAAATCCTTTGTACTCCACCTATTCATACCCTACCCATTCCCCCCACCCCCCACTTATATAACCTCTGGCAGTCACGGATCTTTTTACTATCTACTTAATTTTGGCAGAGAAGAGATCCTCATCCTTATGAAGTGAACACTTAATGGTTTCATGGACTAATATAGTTCAGACCCAAAGTTGAGAATCCAAGGTTTTTACCTTTGTATTATTAAAAATAAACAGACCTATTTATTATATAAAATTAACCCCCATACTTTAATGAAGGAAATATATAACCTAATACGTAAAATTTCATGCCAATAGAATTAGTTGTAAGCTTGGACCAAAAGGAATCAGTGCAATTCTCGTCTACAAATTTCTACCATTGTTTCCATCTAACCAGGTTGTTGATCTGATATGAATTCTTGAAATTCTTAATTGAATAATTGTGGCAGCAATGATGAGAATTATAACATTTAGGGGAAAGCTCAGTAAAATATAAAAGCTTAAGAGCAGTAGTAGTTTAGCTTTCATTTACCAAAGTTTATAAAAATAAAATATGGAAAAACAGTTATCAGAAAATAATTTTTTCAAGCCAATATGAAAAATGGTAGTCCCTATCACAATTGGGGTTTGGTGTTTGAATATGAAGATAAAACATATGCATACATGATTACAAATTATGTATTTTGTACAATATACTTAGCAAGATACCCTGATATGGGTATATTTTACATAAAGTATAGAGGAGTAAATATTTTCAATTGTTTTGGTAGGTTAGCTAATTTATAAACTTGGCTAGTTAAAACCAAGGACAGAGAGAATCCAAATAATGCTGAAAGTGATAATCACTACAGGCATCAAAGAATGATCACTTAAAAATAGGCTTATGAAATACGTGGCATGTATTTGTCATAAAGTTGAGATATTATCTCATCATTTAAAGGGTGCCTACTGCCAAAGGAACATGCAAATAGTCATGTACACTTTATGGAAAATTAAGTACCAAAGAAAAGGTTTATATACACTAAAATATATCAACTCAGACTTTTAAGTTAGAATATTTTATGGAATTAAAACTTTGAGCAAACAACATAATTTTGTTGAGGCAGTTGAATAAACCCATTTCGATTGGGAATGACCTGATATATTCACTATGGAGATATTTGTAAAAACTAGTTTCTAAAGGATTTTTTTTTTCAAAGATTTTATTTATTTATTTGACAGAGATCACAAGCAGGCAGAGAGGCAGGCAGAGAGAGAGGAGGAAGCAGGCTCCCTGCTGAGCAGAGAGCCCGATGTGGGGCTCGATCCCAGGACCCCGAGATCATGACCCGAGCCGAAGGCAGCGGCTTAACCCACTGAGCCACCCAGGCGCCCCTGTAAAAACTAGTTTCTAATTAAAATTATTTGATGTTGGATTTTATTCTCAGTATCACTTAGCTAAACACATGGCAGTTGAACAGCAATGGTTATAACTCAGATAAAAGCCATTATAGTTTCAGTTTTTCTTTTGGGTTTCTGCCAAATTCTTCCTCCTAAAAGTCATCATTGATACAGAGTTTTAAATTGATGCTTTTTGCTGGTTAAACACATACACATGATACCATAGTCAAATGGAACATGTCCATGTACTTTCTTAATTTATCTGCAATAGTGATTGTATACTGAAGTTGTTTCCTGGCTTTTTTTTTTTTTTTAATAACTTTTTAAGTCACTAAATGAATTGAATATGGCAACTAGAAACAAAGGATTTGATACAGTTTAATTTTATTTTAAAATATATAGTGCACCAAAATTTTCCTACAAAAGATAAAAGATTCAGTTTTGCTGTAACCAATAGTTGTTATGCTCCAGAGATTAGATACAGTAGTTTCTGTGGAGATAACTGAATTAATTAAGTTAAAATAAAGGATAATATCAATTGCTAGCTTCTAACCTCATTGTATTTTTTAGTGAAAACAATATGATTCCTCCTTTTAAAAATTTTTGGTGGAAACTTAAATCACCCACACTAAATATGTATTATCACCACTTAACACATTTATTAAAAGGATGCTAAAATAGGTTTTGATTTTTTTGTAAGGTAGGAGTATGATGGTAGAAAAATGTGTAGCACTAATAAAAATACTGTGACGTTGACTAAAAAAGCTGATATACACAGTTTCCTGTATAAGATTCTGAATGAGATTCACTTTGCCTCAAATGGGCTGATTTGCTTTTTAGCTCTATCAGCTTTATGAATATCAAATGATTTCTCTGTTTTTCATTGGTGTTTTTCCTTTAAACTATATGCCTATAGTTGTTAGGAAGCAATTGTGAGAATGAAGTAAAATTTGTAGTAAACTAAAACAAAAACAGGTTTTAATATGGATTTTAACATTTAATTTTTTGAGTTACTGTTAAATGACAAAATAAATCATGCTACTCTGCATTTATTTTAATAAACATTAGTTTTAATTAGTAAAGCTTGATTTACTTGAATCAAGAAAATGAGGGACACCTCAGTGGCTCAGTGGTTTAAGTGACTGACTTGAGAATGGCTTAGGTCATAATCTCAAGGTCATGAGAGCCCTACATTGGGCTCTGTGTTGGGCGTGGAGCCTGCTTAAGATTCTCTCAGTCCCTCTCCCTCTGCCCCTTCCCCCCTGCCCTCAGGTGCTCTCTCTCTCACTCTAAGGAAAGTAAAAAAAGAAAAGAAAAATTTAAAGAAAGAAAATAAAATAACCAAGTTGCATCAGGCAGTAGGGAGCAAATTAGAGGACTTCATGGTGAAAGCTATTAAGTGTTTCTTGTTTTACCTCTTTGTATAAAGATACTCTAAGGTTAGGAAACCAAATATGGTAAGCCTTTGGCTTTGCTAGACACTTTTAAGCTAGAATCATTTTCTGAGCACGTTCAATGTCATGAAAGACAGGTGAGGAAAGATATATTGTGCTAAATTTCTCTTCTGGGTAAATGTCCCTCTGCTGCTAGTACATTATCCATTATCTTAAAAATCAGATTCTATGCAATTTATTATTATAAACTCTTTTCTGTTGCTATAAGTAATATTCATACACTATTAAAGAAAATCTTCCAAGTTCATGACTTCCTTATATTTGTGATATTAGGACTTATAAATAACATGTCCTAAGTAAATAGCTACATAATTGTGTCAAAGACCTTCTAGAATGATCTTTCTGTTCAGAATAAACTGGCTCTATAATGTTAAAATAGTTTCTTTCCAATGTTGCTGTCCATAAGTCTGTGTCTTAAGTAGTAGTGAGGTTAGAGTTTATAGTGACATCTTTGTCTACATATGTAGAAATAAAAATGTTTTTGATAAATATATTTAAGAAGAATAATCAGTTAAGTGGACTGCAGTTTTGTTTAGTATATATAATATTTAAGCTCAAAAGTATGCATTATGTAGTAATGTTGTAGTAAACTACAACAATGAATTACACTTCCTTTGAGAATATCCTTCTGAAATGGGCCTGGTCATTTGTGTTCTTGATATGAGGAGGGCAATTTCATAGAACCTCTCATAAACCAAAACTTTCTCTAAGAGTACATAGATATTTTAATATTTTTCTCCTATCTAATATTATCTAGAACTAGTTTATTCAGTATTTGGTATTTTTATAACAAGATAAATACCTTACCTTGATGGTTCTAAAGTAGTTGTGTCTGTCTGCTTTCATAATGAAAAACAGAACATTCCCACCTACTATTTATAAAATTCTGAGAACTCCAAGAATTCCTTAAGTAGAATAGTAATATTGTATTTTATTATCAATAATACAAGCATCAAACTCTATTTTCCCAACTTTATCAAACTATTAGAAAAGATATAATAAAATGCTTCATTATAACCATTTATTTTTATTTATTTATTTTTAAAGATTTATTTTAGAATGACCATGAAAGTATGTGTGTTGTGGAGGATGGGGTAGAGGGAGAGAATCTTTAAGTGGACTCCCCACTGCTCATGGAGTACCATGCAGGGCTGGATGCCAAGACCCATGAGATCATGACTTGAGCTGAAATCTATAGTTGGTTGCTCCTTATTATAATCATTTAATTATTTTCATAATTTAATAGATGATGTCATCATTTGCTAAAAGTTTTATATTGTAAACATAAATGTATAAATTTTTCAATTTTTTTATCACGTTACTTTGTAATCAGTGAATTGGCAAGAATTGTGCACCAAAGATTATTAAAAATAGGTTTTAGTATGTATTATATTACATCTATTAGACGATTCCTTTTTCCTTTTAATTTCTCAAATAATCTGTGTGTAACATAAAGTAATTTTATTTCTAATGTGATAGGATTTGTAGAACTACTTCTGCCACTATTATTAGATGGTCATTTACTTGTGGAGGAGAAAAATCAACCAAAAACAGTCAAGTTGGAAAAAGTTAAAAATTTAGATAAGAATAAATATAAATGAAATTAGAAAAATAATAGAAGTAACAAGAAAATAGATTACAGATAAAGGGGAATGGAAAGTAGGGAGTTTATTGCATAAGAACTGTGGTTAGAGGTAGAAGACAGATGAGGAGAAGGTGTGTATTAGAAAGTAGGTTTTGAGGGGTGAGGAAACAGTGGGGCAAGATTGACCAAGAGGAACCACACTCATGTTCAGCTTAAACACAAAGATGTGAAATAACTGCAGGCATAGGAAATCAAAGTTAGGTATGGGAGAGTAAGTCTTGTGAGACTTATGCAAACAATCATCAAGAACAACATTTATATTTGGAAGAACTGATTTTAGAAAGGCAGTTGGTTACTAATGTGTTTAAAATTGTCCTCTAGGGGCCATCAGCAGTTAACTATAATGCTAACAAAAAGGACTTCAGCAACCTGCAGTTAACTAACCAAATGCCAGCATTACCTAAACTTCCAAAATAAAATCCCGCATTTCTTTTATATTTTAATGGAGGCACTCTACAAGGAGTATTAAATAATCAGCATAAAAACTGAACTGGATTTAGATAAGCAGTGAAAGTACTATTGCTATTACAATAGTATACATTACAAAGATACAACCTATGCTGCAGCAACATATGTAACATTATAAGCATAATTGCCATTCTCATTTTCTCTGATTCCTAGGACTGCAACTAGAATGTACCATATTTTTTATACTGAATAAATGTCTGTGATATCCCCGGGGACATTTTATTAATAACTTTCTAATTAATTAATTAATTAATTATTCTTCCATCTTCCCAACATTTTTAAATCATCAACTCTCTGCCAAGCATTATGATAAATACTGGTAGAACAAAAATGAACAGGATAAGAAGGATTTCTTGTAATTAATTTACTTATGGGTGGAAAGCACAGTTAAGAAATGTGCCCCTTGCTGGTTCCCTGCTCAGCAGGGAGTCTGTTCTCCCTCTGCTGCTCCATACCCCCTCCATCTCCCCTCCCCCCACCCATGGTCTCTCTCTCTCTCTCTCTCTCTCTCAAATAAATAAATAAATCTTAAAAAAAAAAAGTATACCCACTGGAAAAAGTTAGTTTACTGGGAGTAATCACTCAAACTAGTTCACATCAAAGTTTGTTTTTGTTAAGTAACTCCCTTTGGTTAGAGAACTATTTTTAAGTTCTTTAGGGATATAGGCTAAGAGTGCATGGGCATGAGATGTGAGGAGATTGTAAAATGTTCAGTTAGGTTGTCTAGTAAAAAGTAAATGGGCATTTAGGGATGTAACAGATAAAAAATGAAAAAAAAAAGTGATAAATGGGAAGAAAAGAGAAGAAAGCTGGTGCCTGTGTTGACTGATGAAGCTGAGGACCTTTCTTAAGAACTGGGAACTGAGTGCCATTTAAAAACTATGTTCTGTAGAGTGCTGTCATATAGTATCTCCTATAGTCATATTTGAATCTCCGTACAATGATATCTCTTTTCAGCACTATTATTTATGGTGTACAGTGGAGAAAACAAAGATAATATAATGCCACCAAATTGGGTTGGCACTAGACGACTGCACACAGAGGGGCTATGAGAGTCCAGAAAAGGCTAAAATCCATGGCAAGACATAAACAGAAACTAGCAATCAAAAGGGAATTATTGACAAATAATGAGAGGACAGTTTCACAGAGGACTCGTGGCAGGATCCAAACCTCTCTTACCTGGAAATTCAGGCACTTCTGCCAATCAGTCTGCAATTAACATCAATATGTCTTTTTTTTTTTTAAGATTTTATTTATTTATTTGACAGAGAGAGAGATCACAGGCAGACAGAGAGAGAGGGGGAAGTAGGCTCCCTGCTGAGCAGAGAGCCAAATGTGGGGCTTGATCCCAGGATCCTGATATCATGACCTGAGCTGAAGGCAGAGGCTTAACCCACTGAGCCACCCAGGTGCCCCTTAATATGTCTTTTTTAATCCCATCTGCAGCAAACACTTTATAAAGTCACATGGCAAATACCTATCATTCTTCCTCTAGAACTGATTTTATCTCCCAATTCTTTCCATTTTCCTTCCCTTCAGTCTCTTCAAGATATATTAAAAGCAGGATCTCATTTGAAAACTACATGGCACCATGAACATCACACATCACAGACAATGTATCTGACAGTTTTTCATGTTAAAATATATTTTTTAAGATTTTATTTATTTATTTATTTATTTATTTTAGAGAAAGAGAGAGAGAGAAGGTAGGGAGGGAGCAGAGTGAGGGGACAAGCAGATTCCATGCTGAACACAGACCCCAGTGCAGGGCTGGATTCCACAACCCTGAGATCATGATCTAAGCTGAAATCAGTAGTTGGATGCTTAACTGCCTGAGCCACCCAGGTACCCCTTTGTTAAAATATTTTTTAAAGTTTATCAAAGAAACTATTGGGATGGATGTATAGCATTGTAAATATTCATAAAATTTACATTGAATAACTAGGCAGAACATGGACCATATTTTATAAAAATTCCATTTATATTCTAGAAAAATATAGTAGGTATAATTTCCCATTGTATTTTCTGAGAGGCAATTTCAAAGACAGGATTTCATATTGCATTTTGTTTTCCCACTTGTACACAAACACTGATAAGGTAAAGTTCATTTTTCAGAATTATTGATCATATGGGACATGTTAATTTTTACTTGTCCTGATACAGCAATTTTTAAAGTGGTAATAAATAGGACAGGATTTTTAGAGCAATTAATATAAATACTCTTGTAATTTTTTTTCCAGTAATGATTTTCACTTATACTGAATATATATATATAGATAAAAGAGGCTATCCAACAGTATATATTTAGGAGTTGTTCAATGTACTACAGCTATTCAACAAATGAGAATATTATGACATTAGAGAAAATATAACATCAAAATTAATTAAAGTGAAATAATACAAGTAAATAAAAATTGAGATTAAAATTAAACAATATTCAATGTCAAGAATAGCGAACAAGGTAAAACATTTGAGTAGACAAGTATAATTAAATATACTTAAGATATATAATAGAAGTATTGCGGAAATGTATAGGTGAAATACCTATCTGGTGTAAATGAATGAAATAAGGTTTTCTGGGAACAGAGATAGTTAAGGTGAGACTTGAAGCATGACAGAAATTATTCTGACAAATGTTGAAAGTGAAAGGGGATGAGGGAAGCAGAATCATTTAAGTGTAGAAATCATATGTGTGAATAGCAAATGCAAGAGGAAAGAGAGAAGGGAGGAAGGTCAGTAATGACTGAAATATAGGAGACAAGGCTTGAGAAGTAGACAAGAGACAGTCCTTGCCATAATTTGTAAACACTGAGTATTTTGAAATTCATTTAAGGATAGAAACTGATATAATCAGATTAGTCTTTTATTAAGGTCACAATGTAGTGTTAGAAATTGATTGGAGATCATTAAACCAAAGAAAGAGACACTATTATCCTGAACTAGAGTTGAGGCATGGGATAGAGAAACACAGATGGAAATAAGATAGAATAATATAGAATCATCAGCCTTCCTCATTGATTTAATGGGGGAAGGACAGAGAAAGTAAAATAAAATGAAGAAAGAACAAAAATATTCAGGTCTTGGCTGAACAACTAGGAAACTGTTAATATCATTTAATAAGATGAAAACAGAGGGAAAGGGATAGATGCAAGGCTAAAAGAATGATTTAATTATTGTCGGACATGCTGATTTAGAATCATATTTTGGACTTCCAGGTGGAGATATCCAGTAAGTGAACCACAGTAGGTGAACTTCAAGCTTTGGAATGGATGAGCTAGGGTTAGGGATTTGTTCACCTCTGCAGTCAGTGAACTGCAGGGCAGTTCAAGCCCTGGGAGTAGATTTTGTTGAACTGCATAGTTAAAATCATAGGTTAATTTAAAAGTGATTACAGGGACGCCTGGGTGGCTCAGTTGGTTAAGCAGCTGCCTTCGGCTCAGGTCATGATCCCAGCGTCCTGGGATCGAGTCCCGAATCGGGGTCCTTACTCATTGGGGAGCCTGCTTCTCCCTCTGCCTCTGCCTGCCATTCTGTCTGCCTGTGCTTGCTCTCTCTCCCTCTCTCTCTCTGACAAATAAATAAAAATAAAATCTTAAAAAAAAAAAGTGATTACAAATCTAAGAATTGTATATTGGATTGGTTGCATCTTTTGGACTTGAGTGAAGAGAGAATAAGAAGATGTTGCTAATCTTTGTTTCCTTGATAAAACTCAATTACGGAAAAAAAAACAAACCTCAATTACAAAATACCTCGCCGTATTATAATGACTGTGCATCTTAAAGTCTGTGTTGGAAACAAAGAACACTCACTGAATATTCATATGCACTTCCACATTTCTCAGCCAACTTGCAGTTGGGGCCATGTGATTGAGTTCTGGCAGGGGCTTTACTCTCCAATCCTGAAAACACTTTCCATAATAAAAATAGCCTTTGAAAAAGATTGTAAAGAAATATAAATTAAGAGCTGTCCATCAACATTGTTATAATAAGCATTCTCACACTTCCTCAGCATTCTCAGGTGGAGGCGAATTGTGACAAGGTTCTGAGAAGATGAGAAGATGAATTAATGGGGAATGTGTATGGGAGAGGGAAATACACTTATTGGTAGACATTCCCTGTACTTCCTTAGGAGTCCTGTAAGATGAATGTTGATTACTGATATATATATATATATATATATATATATATATATATATATATATATATATATATTGTTGGGCACAGAAGTCCTCTGGTATTTTGGCTTTAGTTTATCAGAAACCATGATATTCCCGTTAATATTAAGGTCATGCTCATATATCTCCAGGAAATCAATGTAACATTCGAAACCCTATGTTTAGTTCACACTGAGATCAACATATCAATGGTTATCTCCTCCTCAAATATTTTAGAAATCATTTTACTGAACATTTCACCAAAAGAAATGCAGAGTATAGAAAAGAAAAACAGGATGACTATTTCAAGTATGGCATGCAGATACACTAGTGGTCACCAATTTCTTTAGCTCCTGTCCTCATTTTTTTCAATGAAGGGATTTGCTTCAGGGTCAGGAATGTACAGTATCAGAGGAAATAATTCCAGGTGCCTTTCTACCCATTATTTATTCCTTCCCAATGAGGGATTGAGTTTTCTAGAGAAATATGGAGAGCTTGATAGGCTAAGTTACCCCCATAAGGCCAAGTTAACCACTGGCTGGAGGTCACTGTATTAAAGATATAATATATGTTTGTCCACTGATTTTTCATGATTCTCATCTCTATTATTCTATTGACTTGTAAAACAGGCCTCACTATTCTTCATGTGACTGGCTATTTAGCATGCCCATCAGTCCCATCATGTAATCCCAATTATCCTCAAATTGTTCTCAGTTCAAGATCATATCCTCTTTTTTTTTTTTCTTAAAGATTTTAGTTATTTGACAGAGAGATCACAAGCAGAGAGAGAGAGAGAGAGGAGGAAGCAGGCTCCCTGCCTAGTAGAGAGCCTGATGCAGGACTTGATCCCAGAACCCTGAGATCAGGACCCGAGCTGAAGGCAGAGGCCTAACCCACTGAGCCACCCAGGCAGCCCCAAGATCATATCCTCTTAAACAATGTTCAGTAAGGTATGTTTCTAGGAGTTGTTGTTACCTAAACAGAAGAAATACAAAACTATGTTTTGATTATTTTTAATTCCGTATGTTTGTGGGTAAAGAACCTAGAGGCTCACATTTTGAGGAGCTTTTCCCAGTCTTTAATTGAAGCTGGCAATCTGTACTAGTTTATTATTCAAGAGTGAATCCTCAGGTGCCTGGGTTGCTCAGTCGGTAAAGCATCTGACTTTGGCTCAGGTAATGATTTCAGGGTCTTGGGATTGAGTCCCACACCGGGCTCCCTGCTCAGCAGGGAGTCTGCTTCTCCCTATGACCCTTCCGCCCCATGCTCTCTCTCTCTGAAATAAATAGAATCCTAAAAAAAAAGGTGGAATCCTCCCTATGACCCTTCTGCCCCATGCCTTCTCTCTGAAATAAATAGAATCCTAAAAAAAAAAAAAAAAAAAAAAAGACCGAACAGATTGAATCATCCTAGTTGCCAGTATTTTATCAGTCATAGTTGGTCACCCAATCAACTCACATCATGATCACATTGGTGTGATCACGTGATCACACCAATCACATAATCTAATACATTTTTAAATAATAGAATAGTTATAGATTTACAGATATGTTGCAAAGATAATACAGAAAATTCTCAAATAACCTTCAGAGTTTGCCTATTTGTTACATTAGAGTAGCACATTTGTCACAGCTAATGGAATAACATTGATACAGTTCTATTTAAAAAGTCCATATTTTATTCAGATTTTATAGTTACTGTTGTATTCTTTTCTCAGGGTGCTGCATGATGTTTAGTATTCATGTCTCTTTTGGCTCCTCTAGGCTGTGACAGTTTCTCAGGCTTTTGTTGTTTTTGATGAGCTTGATAATTTTGAGGCAAAGTAACGAGGTATTTTATAGAATATTTCTCATTTGGAATTGGTCTGATATTTGCCTTTTTATTACATGAGTATTATGGTTCTGGAAGAGAAGACTGTGGAGGTTAAGTATCCATCTCCTTACAACATGTTAAAGGTACATGCTTTCTGTCAAAATGACTTGTTACTGTTGATATTAACCATGATCCCACGGTTGGGTGAAGTAACTTTTGTCAGATATATATTTTTTTCTTTTTTTTACTTTTGTCAGATTTTTGGACTGTAAAGTTACCCTATTCAAACCTTCTTTCCATTCTGTACTCCTAGAAGGAAGCGCACAGCCCACACTTCCTTTAGGGCAAGGTTTCTACAGAAATTATTTGGAATTATTCTGTATAGAAGGTTTATCTATTATCTCTTACCTATGTATATATTCAAGCATTTATTTATATAAGTATGGATTCATGGATATTGATTTTATGCTTTGGCTTATAATGTAGTACTACTTTATTGCACTTCTCAAATTGTTGCAGCTTGGCCATTGGAAACTCTTTCATTTGGTTCTTGTGTTCCTTTGACAAACCCCATCATTTTGTTTTGTTTTGTTTTTCCCTTGAACTGTCTTGTTCTCTGACACTGCAAGATATTCTAGGCTCATGTATATTTCATGTTCTAGCCCCTAGAATGAGGCAGTTCTCTAAGGAAAGGTGGTTTCTTTTACCTTTTACTGTTACTCTTTTAACCAGGTGACTGTATTAGAAACTAAGATTTGAATTTGCATTATGTGGTGTTTTCAGACCATTATCTTCACATAGCAATATGTATTTAACATCAATCCCTGTTTTTGAATGGCTTAATACTTCACTTGCAGAGTAGTATTTTATTGAATGCAGGTGCCATAGTTCACATATGGAGGACATAATGGTTGCTACTAGTTATTGGCAATTATGAATAAAACCCCTATAAGCATTCCTGTGAAAGTTTTTGTATGAGCTGTTTGCAAATCAGTTGGGCAAGTAACTAGAATTTGGTTTAAGTGCTGGATCATAGATAAAATAATGAACAAAAGTATCTACATAATGACTATACCATTTTATAATCCCACCCAGCTGTGAGAATCATTCCATTGCTCAGTATTCTATCAGTTGGTATTGTCATTTAAAAAAAAATAATAATCATAAAGATGGCACCTGGGTGGCTCAGTTGGTTAAGCGTCTAACTTCGGCTGAGGTCATGATCTAAGCCCCATGTCTGGCTCGCTGCTAAGTGGGGAATCTGCTTCTCTGTCTCTCCCTCTGCCCCTCCCTCTACTCATGCTCGCTCTCTCTCTCTCTTTCTCTCTCTCTCTCTGTCTCTCAAGTAAGTAAATAAAACCTTAAGCCCCATGTCTGGCTCATCTGCTTCTCGGTCTCTCCCTCTGCCCTTCCCCCTACTTGTGCTCACTCGCTCTCTCTTTCTCTCCCTCTTAAATAAATAAATAAAATCTAAAAAAAATTAATCATAAAGTATCCTTGCATGCTAAAAATTAATTGTACTAATAGTAATGTAGTGGTATCTGATGCATTTTAAATTTGCTTTTACTTAGATTATTCGGAGCATCTTTACATCCTTATTTTGACATCTGAATATGTATTTTTGTGATGGATTTAAACATATTGCTCATTTTTAAATTGTGTGGTTTACTTTCTAATTGTTGAGTTTTAGGAGTTCTTTATATATCTAAGATTAAAGTCCTTTTTCAGATAAGTGTTTGGTAAATATTTTCTCCCAGTCTATTAATTTTTTTCATTCTCTTAACAATGCCTTTTAATATTAGTAATAATAAGTAATTTGAATAAAGTCCAACTTATTTTTTCCTTTCATAGATTATGCTTTTAATATCGAATCTAAAAAAAAAATCAGCAAAATCAAGGCCAAGACTCTGATGGCTGTGGGGACCTAAGATACTCTTTTTGAAGGGCTTACATGCAGACTCACTTATTCTGAGACTGTAACAAAGGCAGCAATTTGATATGTGAGGGAGATTTATTTGCTTATCTTAAACCATCTGCTAGAGGGCCAGGGACTAGTAGGGAATATTTTAGGGAATGGAGCCACTGGCAAGTGCCATTTTTACCCTCTCTTGCTAGCACAGGAAAGATGGAGACCTCATTCCTATTCTCCATAATTGGACCCACCTTGTTCTATCTCTCTGGATGCACTTGCACTTTTCTTTCCTGGCTTTGTAGCAGTCATGTGCCCTTACAACCTCAGTTTGCTGAAATGTCCAAGAGAAACCTTGATTTTTAGCTTGTATAGCTTTTAATTTTTCTAAGAAGTGGGAGTGATGAGATCAAACACTGTGCATGTTGGAACTCAAACTGAACCAGTGTAATTCTGTCTTTTGCCGCACATCTCTGTATATGCCACTCTGTGGTAGTTTGGTTGGCCACTGTTAAGAAAAAATATAACCCTGAATATAACCCTATAAGTCATTATAGACGTATTAGAAAGTGGTTATCAATTGGGATTGTGGACTTTGACAATGTTTAATGATTATAGGTCTGTATCCTTAAAGGACTTTTAAAATATATCAATATCTATGTTCCACCCAAAGAAATTCTAATTTAATAGGCTTGGGATGGGGTCCAAACATGAGTGTTTTTTGATGTCTCCCCAGGTTATGGTAATATGCTAACCAGGGTTGAGAACCACTGCCATCAAGGAATTTAAAAGATAGATAAAATTTATGATATGGCTTTGAAGATTTCCCAGTAAGGAAAAAAAGAGAGACTTTGATGTTCTTAATTTGAGAGTTGGAATATTTTAGCTGTGTATGGTTTGAAACTGTGAATGTAGGGAAAAGAATATTTGGGTATGGCATTCAAGAATAGTGAAGTTACTAATTATGTCACTCAAGGTAACTTTGTTGCTTATACCGTCTTCTAAGGATTGTTGTTTCACTCACAACCCTTACAGGACTCCTTTTGGTAACAGAGAAAACTGGTAACGGTTTAAAGGTTTAAAACTGACCCAAGGGCAAATATACCATATCTATATGTAAAGTTACTCTATTATAGGACTTCAATCAATTGTTCTCTCTCAGATTTGTAACAAGAACCATGTAGATAAAGGACTAGCCAGGGAATCTGGGTGGCTCAGTTGGTTAAGCGACTGCCTTCGGCTCGGGTCATGGTCCTGGAGTCCCGGGATCAAGTCCCACATCAGGCTCCCTGCTTGGTGGGGAGTCTGCTTCTCCCTCTGGCCCTCCCCCCTCTCATGCTCTCTCTCTCATTCTTTCTCAAAAAAAAAAAAAAAAAAAAAAAAGATAAAGGACTAGCCAAATAAAATGGTGTATAAATACAATATATAATCTTTTAGGGACCATGACGTATTATTTACCAATGAAATTATATAGGTGCAGATGATAGGAATAACTACTTTGAACTAGGTGATCTATCATTGACAGATCTCTAGACTGAAGGGCCTCTAATGAGGCCCGAGAGTTGCTTGAATTCAGCATTAACTTGCAGCTACAATGGCATGAATCATATTTTCACTTAAATTTTCATTAAATTAAGATAATATATCTGTGACATTTTATGTTTATCCTGAAAAATAAAAAAGCCCAAACTTGAATTAGTTTTAGGAGTCTCTACTTCTTATACTCAGATATGGCTGAATAAATTATTTAAGGAACATTTATTCAATTGGAGTACAGGGTTTGTAATCACTTTAACCTCTATTTAGATCTCAGTCTCAGTCTCAGTACTAAGTCTCACATTTAATTAAAAAAAATTCAGGTGCCCTTAGGGATATTTGTAAATCCATGCACCCTCCCCTTCCTTTTTTTTTTTTTTTTTTTTTTTTTTTTTTTTTTTTGAGAATTGTTGCTAGAGCTCTTAAAACTGGAGCCATATTTTGGGAACTCTCATCATATTTGTGATATGAGCAAAGATATAAAATAAACATGGTAAAAATCCTAACCAGGAAAAAACTGATTCTTGAAGTAAATTTCATAGGTAAACCCAGAAAGAATCGCATTCCTTCCTATTAATCTTAAGGTACAGACCGGAAAGACTGAGTTAGTTTAATAAGGGTGTCTGTGCCAGTCGACCATTCAAAGAACAGTGGAAAGTGCAAAGACAATTTGTAACCAACCATAACAAGGTGGTATCAGGGAGAATTAACTGAAGGAAAGAACTTTGTCTGAGAAGACAGGGTTTTATATATATGAGATAGTAAGAGTGATAATTTGGATGTTCTTACAGTAACTAGGAAAATAGTTGCTTTCTAACCCAAGCACTTCAGCATGTGAGTAGGAACATGCTCATGTTCCACATTAGGCAGCTGCAGAAGTACTCTTTTTTGAAGAAAGTCAAATCTCAGTTAAGGATAAGCGCTAGAAGGAACTGGATTACTATGGAATGAAAGTTATAGATAATACAGAAATCTGGAAGCAATGTTCCAAGTAGATTGCTTAATAACAAATATTTCAATGTACTCCAAGATGAGTCCAAATATTGCACAGAAGTCTTGCCTAAGTGAGAGGTCTTAGTAAATTCTTTAAATTATAAACATATGAAGCTATTTGGTTTCTGTAAGGAGGGAGTTATCCTGACTACTTGAGACATTTTGCTTTATCCCTTATTAGTGTGTAATTGATTTAATTCACATATAATAATAGTCACTTTTAAAATATAAATTACTATAGTTTTAAGCATATTCACAGAATTATACAGTAATCACCAATATTTAACTACTGAATTTTTTTTATCACCCCTAAATAAATCTTATATCCTATAGCAAATTACTCTCCTTTCCTCCTTTCTTCCAGCTCCTGGCAACCACTAAACTGCCTTTCTCTATGGATTTGTCTGTTCCAGATATTTACATGGAATCATTCAATATTTGTCCCTTTGCATCTGGCTAGTTCCAAGGTTCATACATGTTGTATGTATCAGCACAGCATTTTTTTCTCTGGCTGGATATTCTATTGTGTGATATAGTATACATTATATCAGTTTTCTAAGACTGCTATAATTAAGTATTACAGACTGGATTTAAAGCAAAGGAGATGTATTCCCTCACAGTTCTAGAGGTTAGATATCTGAATTCAAGGTATCAGCAAGGGCATGGTCTTTCTGAGACCCCCAAGTAGACTTTTTCCTTGCCCTTTGCCCTAGCTTCTGTTTTCCTTAGATCCTTGATTTCCTTTGGCTTGCAGGGAAAGCTTGCAGTCTTGGCCTCTGTCATCATATGGCCTTCTCCTTATGTGCCTCTGTTTTTACAGTGTTTTTCTGTTCTTGTAAGGACACCTATTATATTGCATCAAGACCTCATAATGGTCTCATATTTACTTGGACAAATCTGCAAAGACCCTTTCACAAAATAAGGTCACATTTACAGGTAACTGGGATTGGGAATTTGACATACATTTATGGGAACACAATTTAACTTATATAGTTATCCTCATTTTGTTAATCTGTTCCTCAGCTGATGAACACTTAGGTTGTTTAAACCCTTTGGCTATTAGAAATAATGCTGCTGTGAACATTCACATCCAAAATTTTGCATGGTCATATGTTTTAATGTGGTAGATACCTAATATATCTATGAAGTAGAATTTTTGGGTCAACTATAGTGATAGTAGTATGGTAACTATGTTATGTTATTGAGCAATTTCCAAACTCTTTTCCAAAGTGACTATAATTTTGTTTTTTTACATTTCCACTAGTAACATATGAGGGTTCTGATTTCTGCACATCTTCAGGGACACTAGTTATTATCTTTTTGATCATAGCCATCAGTGGGTGTGAAATGGCATCTCATTGTTTTGATTTTCATTTCTCTAATCATATGATGTTGAACATCTTTTTGTGTGCTAATTGGACATTTTCCTTTGGAGAAATGTGTATTCAAACCAATCTCTCATTTTTAAATTGCATTTTCTTTTCTCATGTCTTATTTTACTCAGCAGGATGAACGAGTTATTTTGTTGCTGAACTCTTACTACAAAGGTTCACTAACACATGTGCCTCTTCATATCTTTCAGATTAATAGCAAAGCTACCTAGTGGCTTGTATCTGTAATATGGGAAGAAAGAGCTTTGGGCAATACATATGTCTTTCCAAGCTCTTCCTTCCCATGTTAGTCATTCAGGGTAATAGATATGGTCTCTAATGAGGTCTTTCATTGCTCACATAGAAAAAGGAACATTTAGATAATGAAACATTTTCATATTATACTCTAAATGATCACTTATTTTATGCTGTATTTTCTAAGGATTCGGCTCTGTAAATCCGTAGATCGTAAGCAATCCTGAATTAGAGATCCACTAGGTAATTTCTTTTGTGTGGACTTTCTTTTAATTCCAATTTCATTGGTCTGTTTTCTATGACAGCGTGTTACTAGCATGTTTGCAAGGTGATAAGACTAGGTCACCTGCTTCTTTTCTTTTTTAAAGGAATGTCGCTGTCCCCCCAGCCCAGAAAATTGGAAAATAGCTAGATCTCAAGTTAGCTCTCAAATTTCCTTCCTTCCTAATGAAGAGCAGTCATTGGTTCACATTTGTTGGTTGAGTGGACTCAAGCTTTCAGTCTCAAAGTTGTGCATGTGTGTCATGATGTTGCAGCATAGGTGTAGGTAAGTCTATTGCTTCTTTTTCCACTCTAACAAGTATGAGTACCCTACCTAATAGGTATGTTTCTTCTTACCATTCAATATTTCCTGAAATGAGCTGATCACAGTCTAAAGTACTGTATTTCAAAGAGTATTCTCTAGAGCAGCTGAATCGGCCTCACCTAGACACTTGTTAGAAATGCAGAATTGCATACCCCATTCCAGACCTACTGAATCAGAAACTCTGTGGTTTCACCCCCTCATCTGTGTTTTACGAGCCTTCCATATGTTCTAATGAATGCTCTATTTTGAGAATCTCTATTTTAGACTGTGAGGCAAGTATTGCTAGTCTCATCATAATCGATATTATTGTTAGTCCCAGGTACTAATTTTAAACGATTCCTTGGGCTTTTAGTAACTATGAGGATAAAAGGCCTTCGGCTATTCTGTCTTTTGGAGATTTTAGCACTTCCCTTTAAAAACAAAAGTAATTCTTTTCATTAAAATACATCTGTATTTTTATACTTTATAAATATCAATTTAGTCTTTACCTTGGTATTTTGTTAACTGCCTTTTCAGAGATTATCTTTACTGAGTCTTAAGACTGAAAAAGAACTTTTTTTTTTAATTTCAGTGCATTGCAACTAAAATCTAGTCCTTAGTCATTACTTCTTTCAAATAAGAAATATAATGAGAATTCCTATTGGGAGAGTACTACCATATTCTGCTTAAGTGGAGTCAATATGCCTGTGGTGATTTTATCCCTATTCTTATCAATTTCCCTCTATTCCTATGGTTTCCAGCTTCTTCTAGGAAAATGGGAAGTGTTTCTTCTATCTGCACATTATTTTTAATATGAAATCTGTGTTTTAAACCATCTTCTTAATCTCATCTTTCAATTTAAACAAGTCAGGAGTATTATTTGTCTATTGCATAAAAACTGTATTCTTTTTTCTTAAGATAAAAAATTCTAAAATATTTTAAATATTAATGAGCAGAAATTCAGTCTTCAGTATAAATTGAATTCACACTAATATTTTAAAATATGTGGAGGAGTTTGGGGGTGATATTTAAAGCTATGCACTTATTAGAGGCACCTGGGTAGCTCAGTGGTTAAGTGTCAGACTTGATTTCAGTTCAGGTCATGATCTCATGAATTGTGGGATAGAGACTCCCCACCCGAACCCCGCCCTGAATTGGGCCCTGCACTCAGCAGGGAGTGTGCTTAAAGATTCTCTCCATTTGTCCCTCCCCCAACTCACACAAATTCTTGCTTGCTAGCTCACTTTCTTTCTCACAAATAAATAAATAAGTAAATCTTTTTAAAAAGGTTATGTATTCATCAAATCCTGCTGTATTTGGCTTATAAGAAAAGCAGAAACTTTACATATCATAACTGAATACTTATATAAAGAGGGATATACTAGGACAAAAAATAACTAGAGAGATTTAAATATTTTTATTAGTGATTTTTCATTAATTACATATGAAGAGATTTATTATAAGGGATTGGTTTATGCGGTTATGGAAGCTGAGAAGTCCCCCAGTCTGCCTTCTGCAAACTGGAAACCTAGGGAATACAATGGTGTAGATTAAAAGTCTGGATGGGGGACGCCTGGGTGGCTCAGTTGGTTAAGCAGCTGCCTTCAGCTCAGGTCATGATCCCAGCCTCCTGGGATCGAGTCCCACATCGGGCTCCTTGCTCAGCAGGGAGCCTGCTTCTCCCTCTGCCTCTGCCTGCCACTCTATCTGACTGTGCTCACTCTCTCTGTCAAATAAATAAATAAAATCTTAAAAAAAAAAAATAAAAGTCTGGATGGGAATGTCTCAGAAGGAAGAGCACAGGGGCAACAGAAGATCCATGTCCCAGCTCAGTAACCAAGCAAGATGAATAAAGAGGTGAGATCTTCCTTTGTCTGCTTTTTGTTTTATTTAAGCATTTAATGGATTAGATGATGCCCATTCACATTGGGGAGGATAATCTACTGAATCCACCAGTTTACCTATCTCACCATAAAACACCTATACTGACACACCAAGGAATAATATTAATCTGGGTAACCATTGGCCAGTCAAGTTGACACATAAAATTAACCATCCCAACATTGCTGTATAAAAAATTATGTATATTTAACTCTATAAAATAGGTAATTTGATTAACTCTAATGCATTTATTAATGTCTCCATTCCTCATTTGTAAAAATGATAAAAATGTACACTTTACAAAGCAGTAAACAAGGATAGAAAAGTAGAAAATAGTAAAAGTACTAATTAAAAATAAAATATTGAGTTGAATTTCAATTGCTCATAACAACTCTCCTTTAAAAACAATAGGTTACCATTGGAAGACTTGTATACCTATACAAACTAATTTCAATCCAATAATAAAGTATTTTATTATATCTTTACATACTTTAGAAAAAACTTTTGGTATTCAAATCTGTTTTTTTCCTCTTTACATTTTTTTTAAAGATTTTATTTATTTATTTGACAGATAGAGATCACATGTAGGCAGAGAGACAGGCAGAGAGAGAGAGGAGGAGGCAGGTTCCCTGCTGAGCAGAGAGCCCAATGTGGGGCTCGATCCCAGGACACTGGTACCATGACCTGAGCCGAAGGCAGAGGCTTTAACCCACTGAGCCACCCAGGCGCCCCTCCTCTTTACATTTATAGAAAAGCAAGTTCCTTTTACAATAAACATTTAAATTCTATTTAATTGTTAAAAGTATCTTTTCAGTTAACATCACTTAAAATTAAAGTCAAAGCTGAAAGATAAATTACTACTTCATACAAAGTTCAACAGATATATAAAATATCAGGTATAAAGTTTGATGTTGGCATTTTTGCTTTAAATTCATTTAAAAACTTTCTTTTAGCATTTCCACTAAGTTATGGTATTTATTCAACTGAAATAATAAATGTGATTGTCAATTAAACTATTATTGAAATGTTCTTTTTTTTTTGCTTTCTTATACTTATTTTTTTTAAAGTCAGGTTCAATTTGTATTTTATGTTAGCATCATAGCAAAATCTACACAGATGCAAGATGTCCTTGATTTTTATAAAAGCAAAGATTAGTGCCTATTATATTCTTGTGCTTAGTCTCATTCTTTCCTATGACAGCTTCACTCCCATTTAATGCTGTTTTTTGAATCCAAATAAGATCTTTTCATTTGATTTAGCACTTTAGCCTCTAAAGTCACTTTGCTTAATGGGTCTGGTTTTGACTTTTTAGTTATCTTATTCATAAATGTACCACAATGTTCATCATTCTATGAGGCTTATGATGCAACCCACCACGGATCACTGAAAATAAGGCACAGAGTCAGATAGCAGGCACCTTATTAGCACTTTTTGCCAGAACAATAATCATGTCACTATTTGAAATTTAGCAAATTGCTGTCATATCATCCACTTTCAGCCATTTTTTTAATGACCCTGTCAGATGATTTTGCTGCTGAGTTGACACCAACCATGATAATGCTGCTAAATGTGAATTTTGGAAGTACATAGCGTTTGGTTCACATTGTTGGAAAGAGTATTTCTCCACCACAGTGCAATAGAGTGCTGTATTTATTGTAATTTGTATTTGAAGATAGGTGTCCCTTAGCTGCTTATCTTCTTCAGATAGTAATCAAGCCTAAATAATATTGGGATGTATAGTATGTTTTTGAAGGTTCACAAAGTCATTTTTAAAAATTTTCATTCTTATTTTTGACCCCAAGTGAATATGTGTATCTATGTCTGAAATTTAATTCTGCTCAAGAAATTAAAAAGAGATGTTACTGTATACATAGAGAGTATAGTAAGGGCCATAGTCTATAAAGATGTAATTATTCTCACTAATGTTTGAAGATTATTGAATAGGTAAGAAAATTGGGATATTAATTTTTATACCACAAAATAAACTTTGAGTTCTCTTAGTTTTCAGTAGTTTAGATGGCAAATTTGTATAGAGAACTGTGATTCTTTCACATAAAAGCATGCCCATTTTCTGTTTCCTAGCTTTCTGAAAAGCAATACAGATAGACTACAAAACTGATTAATCACTGCATTTCTAAAATTTCAACTCCATAGGGGAAATTTGCAGTTCTTAAAATCTCTCTTTTCTCATGGAGCATACACAATGTACTTAAGCAACTAGAGTATTTATGTAATCTATAAAATGTATTTTTAATACTATTTATTTAATGTTTACTATGCAGCAGGATTGTTTTAAGTACTTTATATGCATCATTGCTAATTTGTATAAAAATCATATGTGGCAAATATTGTCATTAAAAAAGTAATGTAATAGTTGGGTACTTGCTGTGTGTCAGAAACATGAAACATTATCTTTTAAACTCATCACCTCTAAGTTGAGCTGGATGTTAACTGAGTTATGATGAGGTCAGGTTCCAACTTAAAATCAGTGCCCAAATCCTCAAAATACTTCTGCTTGGTACATTCCTTAAAGACTTGATGATGGATTCATACTAAATTGAAAAAAAAATAGGCACTTCAAATTGATAATAAACATAGAAGATATTTGGCAAATTTCCTTGGTTATAATTGCTTGTTAATTAATATCACACATGGATATCAGTACTCATCCCACTGAACTTGGAGATCATATCCTTCAGATTGGACTTCTAAACCTGGAGAACCCAACCTGCACAGGGTTTTCTGATCCTTTTTCCTGAGCTGTTTTTGCCTAGAGATTAACTAAGAAGAATGATCACTTCTATTATTGGTAAATTGGACAGTGGGAAAATATAAATGTTTCCAAAATTAAAGGCCTTTGTGATTGTGCTCTGTAAATCAGATTATTAAAACATTTTCTGATGAAGTCCCTAGAATTATTTGCTTATCCGCATTATCTATATAAATTTTTTTGTTGACAACTATTATCAATCTGAACAATGCTAGATAATTTAAACAAAATCCAACTTTTATGGTTTGTACTCATGAAAACTTCAGGATGAAATAAAAGGGGTCTTGTCTGTCCTGGTGAAATTCTAAAGAAGCTGTACACTCTGGGTTGGCCATCAAGGAGAACTCAAGTCTATTTTAGGGAAGAATCCATGGCACTGCTTTTTTTTTTTTTTCCCATTTCATTTTATTTTATTTCTTTTCAGTGTTCCAAAATTCATTGTTTATGTAACACATGCAGTGCTCCATGCAATACAGGCCCTCCATAATACCCACCACCAGGCTCACCCAACCCTCACCCCAGGCCCCTCCAAAACCCTCAGTTTGTTTCTCAGAGTCCATAGTCTCTTCATGGTTTGTCTCCCCCTCCGATTTCCCTCATCTCACTTCTCCTCTCCATCTCCCAATGTCCTCCGAGTTATTCCTTATGCTCCACAAGTAAGTGAAACCATATGATACTTGACTCTCTCTGCTTGACTGATTTCACTCAGCATAATTTCTTCCAGTCCCATCCATGTTGATACAAAAGTTGGGTATTCATCCTTTCTGATGGAGGCATAATATTCCATTTCCTCTTTATCCATTCGTCTGTTGAAGGGCATTTTGGCGCTTTCTATAGTTTGGCATGTGGCCACTGCTGCTATGAATGCTGGGGTACAGATGGCCCTTCTTTGCACTACATCTGTATCTTTGGGGAAAACACCCAGTAGTGCAATTGCAGGGTCATAGGGTAGCTCTATTTTTTAAAATTTTTTAAGACTTTATTTATTTATTTGACAGAGAGAGAGGTCACAAGTAGGCAGAACAGCAGGCAGAGAGAGAAGGGGAAGCAGGGTCCCTGCTGAGCAGAGAGCCTGATGCAGGGCTTGATCCCAGGACCCTGAGATCATGACCTGAGCTGAAGGCAGAGGCTTAACCTACTGAGCCACCCAGGTGCCCCATCTATTTTTTAATTTCTTTTTTTTTTTTAAAGATTTTGTTTATTTATTTATTAGACAGAGATCAGAAGTAGGCAGAGAGGCAGACAGAGAGAGAGGAGGAAGCAGGCTCCCCACTGAGCAGAGAGCCCGATGCGGGGCTCGATCCCAGGACCGTGGATCATGACCTGAGCCGAAGGCAGAGGCTTTAACCCACTGAGACACCCAGGCGCCCCCTATTTTTTAATTTCTTAAGGAATCTCCACACTGTTCCCCAAATTGGCTGCACCAACTTGCATTCCCACCAACAGTGTAAGAGGGTTCCCCTTTCTCTACATCATCTCCAACACACGTTGTTTCCTGTCTTGCTAATTTTGGCCATTCTAACTGGTGTAAGGTGGCATCTCAGTGTGGTTTTGATTTGAATCTCCCTGGTGGCTAGTAATGATGAAGATTTTTTCATGTGTCTGCTAGCCATTTGTATGTCTTCTTTGGAGATTTGTCTGTTCATGCCTTCTGCCCATTTTTTGACGTGATTATCTGTTTTGTGTGTGTTAAGTTTGAGGAGTTTTTTATATCTTGGATATCAGTCCTTTGTCTGTAGTGTCATTTGCGAGTATCTTCTCCCATTTCATGGGTTGCCTCTTTGTTTTTTTGACTGTTTCCTCTGCTGTGCAGAAGCCTTTGATCTTGATGAAGTTCCAAAAGTTCATATTCACTTTTGTTCCCTTTACCTTTGGAGACATATCTTGAAAGAAGTTGCTGTGGCTGATGTCCAAGAGGTCACTGCCTATGTTCTCCTCTAGGATTTTGATAGATCCCTGCCTCACATTGAGGTCTTTTATCCATTTTGAGTTTATCTTTGTGTATGGCGTAGGAGAATGGTCTAGTTTCATTTTTCTACATATAGCTGTCCAATATTCCTAGCACCATTTATTGAAGAGACTGTCTTTTTTCCACTGTATATTTTTTCCTGCTTTGTCAAAGATTATTTGATCATAGAGTTGAGGGTCCATATCTGGGATCTCTACTACATTCCACTGGTCTATGTTTTTATACCAGTACCATGCTGTCTTGGTGATCACAGCTTTGTAATAAAGCTTGAAGTCAGGCAAAGTGATGCCCTCAGTTTTGTTTTCTTTTTCAACTTTCCTTAGCAATGCAGGGTCTCCTGGTTCCATGCAAATTTTAAGATTGTTTGTTCCAGCTTTTTGAAAAATGCCAGTGGAATATTGATCTGGATGGCACTGAAAGTATAGATTGCTCTAGGCAGTATAGACATTTTGACAATGTTTATTCTTCCAATCCATGAGCATGGAATGCTCTTCCATCTTTTTGTTTCTTCTTCAATTTCTTTCATGAATGTTCTGCAGTTCCTCGATTATAGATCCTTTACCTCTTTGGTTAGGTTTATTCCCAGTTATCTTATGGTTCTTGGTGCTATAGTGAATGGAATTGATTCTGTAATTTCCCTTTCTATATTTTCATAGTGTGTAAGAAAACAACTGATTGGGGCACCTAGGTGGGTTAAAGCCTCTGCCTTCAGCTCAGGTCATGATCCCAGTGTCCTGGGATCGAGCCCCACACTGGGCTCTCTGCTCAGCAGGGATCCTGCTTCCCCTCTCTGCCTGCCTCTCTGCCTACTTCTGATCTCTGTCTGTCAAATAAATAAATAAAAAATCTTAAAAAAAACTGATTTATGTACATCGATTTTGTGTCCTGCCACATTACTGAATTGCTGTGTGAGTTCTAGTAGTTTGGGGGTGGAGTCTTTGGAGTTTTCCATATAAAGTATCATGTCGTCTGTGAAGAGAGAGAGTTTGACTTCTTCATTGCCAATTTGAATACCTTTTATTTCTTTTTGTTGTCTGATTGCTGTTGCTAGCACTTCTAGTACAATGTAGAAAAAGAGTGGCGAGAGTGGGCATCCTTGTTATGTTCCTGATCTCAAAGGGAAGGCTGTGAGCTTTTTCCCATTGAGGATAATATTTGCTGTGGGTTTTTCATAGATAGATTTTATGAAATTGAGGAATGTTCCCTCTATCCCTATACTTTGAAGAGTTTTAATCAGGAACAGATACTGTGTCTTGTCAAATGCTTTTTCTGCATCAATGGAGAGGACCATGTCATTCTCCTCTCTTCTCTTATTGATTTGTTCTATCACATTGATAGATTTGTGAATGTCGAACCACCCTTACAACCCAAGGATAAATTCCACCTGGTCATTGTGGATAATCTTTTTAATGTACTGTTGGATCTTATTTGATAGGATCTTGTTGGCAATCTCAGCATCCACATTCATCAGGGATATTCGCCTGAAATTCTCCTTTTTGGTGGGGTCTTTGCTTCATTTGGGGATCAGGGTAATGCTGGATTCATAAAAAGAGTCTGGAAATTTTCCTTCTGTTTCTATTTTTTTGAAACAGCTTCGGGAAAATAGGTATTATTTCTTCTTTGAATGTTTGGTAGAATTCTCCAGGGAATTTGTCAGGTCCTGGACTCTTGTTTTTTGATCACTGCTTCAATCTCGTTACTAGATATTGGTCTATTCGGGTTGTCAATTTCTTCCTGATTCAGTTTTGGAAGTTTATAGGTTTCCAGGAATGCATCCATGGCACTGTTTGAAAGACCGTCTAAGGGACAGCTCAGCCTGTCAGCATTTTCTAATTGTTCCCCATATTTACAGAGAGACTAATGATGAATCTGTCACTCCAGGTTTAAAAGAGAGTCGATTTCATAAACTAATTTTATATTACTATGTCACATATTTAAAATAAATACACAATTAAAATTAAGCAAGCTTAATTTGCTTTAGTGTCCCAGTATTAGTTTGGGGAGACCAATATTAGTCTGGTAGGGGTATCATAACTAAATGCCACTGGTGGCTTAAACAACAGAAATTTATTTTCTCATAGTTCTGAATGCTGAAAGTCTAAGATCAAGGTGTAGGAAGGTTTGGTTTCTCCAGAGCCCTCTCTCCTTGGCTTGCAGACAGGTACATTTTCACCATGTCCTCACATGGTCTTTTCTCTGTATGCATGCTGCCTTGCTGACTCTCTGTGTGTCCACATTGTTGCTGCTTATAAGGACTTTACACTGGTTGGATTTAAGGCTCATTCTAACAGCCTCCTTCTAATTTAATGATTTTATTAAAAATCCTATCTCCAAACAGTCTGAGGTAACCAGGGTTAGGGCTTCAACATATGAAGGGGGACAGAATTTGGAGAACACACAATTCAGCCCATAACAGAACCCACATGCAGTATAAACAGTAACAGATGAATCACCTCATCACAATGCAGGGGATGAGGAATAAAATCACTAACAGTTTAGAAAAAAGTAACAATAGAAATGGTATTTTGATTCTATACTCTAAGCTAAGGAATACAAAATACTGTATACAAATACTGAACTCTAGTTTGAAATTTGTGTTTATATAGAGGTAGGTGATGGAAATTCCAAAATTATTTTATGTTCTTTCAAAGGTTGAGCCAATAAGTAAATATACTGAGCATAATGAGAGCAACATTTTTCATTCTCAGAAAATGGGGTTACTAAGTACCCAAGAAGGCTAGAATAAATAAGGAAGATTTGGATTTTAATTTAAAATACAGTTTAAACTTGTGGAGAGAGAAATTTGCATAGAGATAGATACAGCTGCACTTGCATGTGTAAATGCATGTATTTCTTAACTCTAGCATCGTTACCTTTTTTTAAAGATTTTTTATTAACTTTAGATGGTTGGAGGGAGAGCAGAGGGAGGCTCTGAGGAAGAGGGAAAGAGAGAATCTCAAGCAGACTCCACACTCAACATGGAATCTGATGTGGGGCTCAATCTCAAAACCCTGAGATCGTGACCTGAGATGATTGCTTAACCAGCTGATCACCTGGGCGCCGCATTCATCGTTACCTTTGTGCCTTGAAGATAAGAATTCCATGTTTTTGAAGTGAAGGAAGAGTATTCACCATTAAAGAAAGAGGATGGGCAAAAACTGAACAAGAAAGTGGTTAGCCCAAGAGGAATTAGTGTAGGGTTATAATAAGTATCCTCCTGGAAATTTACCTTGAACCAGATCTTGGAAGTCATAAACATCAATCCAATAGGTTTATAGTCTCTCTGGTATATAGCCAGAAACTCTCTGGTATATATGCAGAAAAATAATATTTGTAAATAAAAAACAATAAATGAAAAGCTGCCTTAATTTTCAAAATGGATTTTCTTGTGAAAAATAACATTAAAGATCCAATGCAATTTCAAAAGCAAGGAAAATATAATGATTACAAAGTTATATCTGCTAATTGTTATTGATTAAGAGGGAATATAAATCCCAGTTTGAAAACATAAGTATATCAGTGATAAAACTTCTTTTCAGTTGGTAAATTCTTTCAGGGCACCTCACTGGCTAAAATTAAATTTCAGTACATTTGGAAGCTAAATGCAAATGCAACTCATTTTTTTTTTTTTTTAGGTCACATCTATATTCTAAGGGTTGTACAGTGGTAAATTTTCTAAGATGGGGATAGGATTACGCATCTGGAGTTCAGTTTCTAGTACACCAATATTAATTCAATATTTTCTTCATGTATATGACACTTTAGAAAGACCAAAGCAAGTTCCTACCCAGCTTATTATGAAAACCTGTGATACAGATTAGGACAAAAAGCATAAGAGCCCCCTGGACACAAATCAGTTCACTATCACAGCAAATCCATTATCAGTAAGTGATCAAATAGGGCATAGCTCTACTAGTTCTCGGAATTCTCTATTCCTTTTCTAATTTCCTGTCAAGGGTTGTTATATGTGGATTACTAACCATTTTTAAGAGACTGGATTGGTGTGCCCATTACCTTATGAAGAGATTGGATTGGGTGGTCTTGAAGGTTTAGTAGCTGAATCTGGAAGAAATAATTTAACAAAAAATGAACTCCTGAGTCTAATAGAGTGGACTTACAGAAAAAAATAGTCTAAGAGCCAATAGCCAGATTTCAAGGGAAAAAGTTAAGATAAGTAGCAGATCTTTGAGGAACTAAAATAAGTACCAAACCACAGGTGGAGAGTCAGTGGTTCTTTCTAGAAGAATGAGAAGTTGTGTAATCTAGACAAAGGGAAGATATGGTGTATCAGAGAAGTATTTGGAGGTAACTTTACAGCCTAACATGAGTGTAGTAGATTGATCTCTCATCGTTTTTATCCCAGCTGACACTTCTATGATGCTACCACATCCTCCCCATGTGTTTTTCCAACTTGTCATAACCCTTCAATATAACTACCCATGTGTTTATATTATTGTTATGGAAATTCAGGTTAGAAACATTTTTCATTTCACTTTGTTAATATGCATGAATCTAAAAATAGCTGTTGTTTAACTGATGGTGATAATGTGAACTGACATTAGTCAATAGAGGTTATGGCTCTTATGTCTGGGTGCTAAGCAGTTTGACATTTGTGAGTTACCTGGCATGAAGCAATTATTTTCTCAGAGGCTCTTATTACTGCCGATCAAGTATGAACACTACCCAAGATAAACACACCCTAGTGTTGTTTATTTCTTCTAGCTGATGTTGTCTGTTAACATAATAAGAAAAAAATGACTATATACAATTATTTACAAATTTGTTACCGATTTTTTCACTTTTTAGAATTTTTAAACCATCTTTAGTTTCATTAAAGGCTTACTAATAGAAATTGTATTCCTCTATATGAGCTGCAATGCCCAGCATGCATTCACATCTCACTGAAGAATACCTAACAAATTCCATATCTGCAAAAGTGATTCACTAAGATGCCTCCTTATTTTTCCCCTGTTAGCACTTTTCTTAGCTTTTACATTGTTTCTGTTTATAGAAATGTATCTAATACCTAAACTTTATGGTACATGTACCAGAGAGACTTTGTTTGTCTCATTCTCGTTTTGAAAAACGTTTTATTAAATAAGCTGGTAGTTCGCTGAAACAGTAGGAGTTTTCTGTGCTCTGAGCCTCTTGAAATGAGCCATCAGCATTTCTGAAAGTAGAAACATTCACAACTTTTGAAATATGATTTGATAAGAGACATACTAAACACAAGAGACATGTGCTAAAAGTTAAGGCAGCTCCCAATAGTGCCAAACGGATACCAAGGAAGTATCTTATGCATAAGGAATCTCTGACTTGATCTCATATTTAAGGTCAGTAGATGAAGCTATAAGGGAATTTGAGGAAGAAAACAGGAAAAAAAAAAAAAAAGAGAAAAGAAAAGTTTACATAGGTTGGCAAAGTCATGCTTCCTGATCCTTTGGTGTTGAAATTGGGAACTAGTGACAAAAGTGCACTGTAGGTGGAGAACTGCTGACAGAGGGACAATCCTTCATCATTAACACAAAGGTTAAATAAAGATTAAGCTCAGAGCAGCAACAAGAGCCCTGGAGACTTTGGATAGGCAACATGCCCAGATGTTCTTCCTATCGTTTCAGCCTGGCATATGAGCAGAGGTAAGGAAGGTCAAGTGGGTAGGTGGCTGATTGTAGAGAAGATGATGGCACGGTCATCAGTTATTCTTGTAGAGTCTGAGAATAGAACAGCTACTGCCAGGTTAATTAATGATTTCTTCTACATACTTAAAGTTGTCTTAAATTTTATTCTTAGACTCGTGTGATCACAATAGTTCTCCTTTATTCACCCTAACCATATGTAATAATTTCAGTTATATTCAGACCAAAACACTGCAGTTAAAAAAAAAAAAAAAAAAAAACCTAGATAAAAGTTTATTTCATGATTTCAGTGGTGTATGTAATTTGACAGTATGGATGCTATTGTATTTTATTCATACAATCTAAGAATATAATGAATAGTAAATATCCTGAATGGCCTTCTTTGATTAACGAAGCAAAGTTTTGCTAAAATTTTTCCTTATAAACAGCTTTTTGTAACAGTTTTTATTTTTCCACATAAAAGATTATTTTGCGTAAAGATTAATGATCCAGATAGGTCTGCTTTCTGGCCTTGTGCCACTCCCTGATGACTTTAGATTCAATACCGATCTAAAGGAGTCACAGTAGAGTAGGAAGTAATATGGGTGCTTTATTATAAACTTGTACAATATTAGTTTTTGTTTTTTCCTACTTAAGTCACTCTTAGAAGTAATCATAAGCCTGATTGAAAACTAAATAGATAATTAGTATTATCCTGTTTTTGGTTTTGAATCTCCAAATTCATGAGCAGTTTCTTCAAAGTTTCATCTTAGTCTCTCCAGAAAAAACAAAAACAAAAACACTTCCAAATCAAACATTGTTTGAAGAATTTCTGGAATTTTACCACAAAAAAACCCCCCAAAATACAAATAAACAAAACAAAAAACAAAATATAAAATTATTATGGCTGTAGCTGTAGCTGTAGATACTAGCTATTGCTTCTTCAATTGTATGTTTTTATAAATGATCATTCCCCACCCATAGTTGCTCCTAGGAGGTTGTCCTGGATGACGGTATTTCAACAGGTGATCTTGCCTTTTTACCTATACTCTATATACAGCCAGATATGATTACCAAACATATTGACTTAATCAAATGCTCTTCTCTGAGAACACAAATTTGGTTCACTTAAAAAGAAGTTAGGTAGCAGCAAGGAGCCCAGTCAAAATCCATGTGTCATTGAGGTGATGAATGGAGCTGTGGCAATTTAAAACTACACACAAGCTGAGGTTAGATTAAGGTGGAAAGTAATAGAGCTGGTGCATATGTTATAGAAGAGCACATTTGCAGAGATGCTGAGGTAGTGGCTTCAGTATTTCTTGGATTCATTCCAAATACTTCCACCTAAGTAACCGCTTCCTGGACATCTCTCAAATTTTCAGGCCTCTGAGTTTCCTCTATCCCTCAGTAGTATTGTGTACTACTCCAGTGGATGCAATAGTGAATTGCTATCTCATGTGATGGGGAAAACTCTGAAAATTTCAGTGATTTCAGAATCTTGGAGGATTACATTCTTCGTAGGTGCTTTTGCTCCATTTTTGCTGAGTTTTTTATTTCATCTCACTTCAGGCTCTTTCTGCTTCTGTTTGTTGTTTTGTTGTCATTTTTTTTTTTTTTTGATACATGTTGCTACAAGCATGAAATGAAGACTTTTTTTTTTTTTCTATTTAGCCAAAGTAATCTAACAAAGGCAGTACTTTTCAGCATCAGTTGGTTATATTTGGAGGAAATATTTAGAGGTCACAGCATGAACTAGTGCAGGCTATACCTTACACCTAAATATTAGCCTGGTCCTAAAACACACAACCCAACAGACAGATAAACCCAGTGGTCATTTACCTTGAAATAATTTTAACTGTGGTTCTTTAGCAATCGTACCACACAAACTTATCAGCATAACTGTAAGCCCCTTTTCCACTAAGACCACAAGGTTCTTGTCATTAATTTTCCCTAGTTTACAGACTCTCATTGTCTGGGCTACTCCCAGTTATCTTTTTTTTTCTTTTTAAAATATTTTCTCTATTTATTTGACAGAGAACAAACACAATTAGGGTTAGCAGCAGAGGGAGAGGAAGAAGCAGTCTCCCCACTGAGCAGGGAGCCTGACTTGAGACTGGATCCCAGGACCCGGGGACCATGACCAGAGCTGAAGGCAGACACTTAATTAACTGAGCCACTCAGGCACTCCTATTCCCAGAAATCTTAAAATTTCCCCATTTTATTTCGAGAATAAGAAACTTGAATAAAATGTAGTGTAACTGAGATGTACCTGTATTGATATATCTGTTAGAGCAATTTCTTCAGTACCCATTATTATTTTTTTACCCTAATGCCTCCAGAGTTTTACTCTCTTTGCTCTGAGTGCTGTGAGTCCCAAATCCCCTTACAAAGATTTTCCCAAGAGGCCTACAAGGAAAATAGGATTATAACTTAAGGTAGCCAATATTGAAACCTTAGAATTCTTAAGGAAAAGAGATAATGTAATGCTTGCTAGCATTGCAAAAATAATAATCTGGGGGAATACATCTCTCTATCATCTATTATCCAAATGGGTAGCAACATAATAATGGAAATGTACATATATTTTCCAGTATAGATATTTCGAACAAATAAAATTGGCTTATTTGAGGATATTTCTACAAATGTCTATATAGTTAAGCAAGAGACAATATTTTTTAACTTTTTAATTTTTTATTAATTTTTAATTTTTTTATTAACATATAATGTATTATTACCCCAAGGGGTACAAGTCTGTGAATTGCCCCGTTTACACACTTCACAGCACTCATCATAGCACATACCTTCCCCAATGTCTGTAACCCCACAACCTGTCCCCCACCCCACAACCCTCAGTTTGTTTTGTGAGATTAAGAGTCTCTTTTGGTTTGTGTCCCTCCACATCCCATCTTGTTTCATTTATTCTTTTCCTACCCCCCAAGCCCCCTACATTGCCTCTCAACTTCCTCATATCAGGGAGATCATATGATAACTGAAGAGACAATATTTTTTAATCAGGTCCTGTACACTATAATCTATGAGAATGAGCATTGACAGAAACCTGTCCATATTAGTTTGGTTGATCTCTTCCTGACTTCCTTACTTTTATACATTACTTATTTAAGGTTGGTTGCATTATTTTGTTTGTATCCAAAATGAATGCATCTCTCAATTGTAATCACAAGTAGATTTCATATAGTTCTCTAATAATTACTTCATAATTGTATATGTTAGAAATTCTAGAAAAATTATGCTTAAAACTAGTAGGATATTTCAGGGAGCACATATTTTAAAATTGCTGGTCTTATGCAAAAGTAGAGGTCTGATTTTTCAGATTGAATTGGTATACTTCAGCTTTTAATAGGACATAGGATTTTTTTAATCCCATTATTCTGGAAGGCTACCAGTACTTTATTTTGAAAACTTTATTTGAAGTGACACATTTTATGCACAAATAGTCACACCTCATTATCAAAGAAACAAAGTAGCTGTAGCTTAACTCCAGCCCTAAGTGACATGGAGTGATAGGTCATTGAGTTGAAATCCTTTGAGTCAGCTCTCTGTGATGTCAAGAACCATGTTCGTGGCATCTTGAAGCAGGGGAGAGTTCCTTTCCTCCTTTTTTATTAAGATTTTATTTATTTATTTGACGGAGAGAACACAAGCAGAGTGTGCAGCAGGCAGAGGGAGAGGGAGAAGCAGGCTCCTGTTGAGCAGGGAGCCTGATACAGGGCTTGATCCCAGGACACTGGGATCATGACCTGAGACAAAGGCAGATGTTTAACCAACTGAGCCACCCAAGCTCCCTCTTTTTTTTTTTTTTTTTTTTTTTTTTTTTTTAAACTTAGCTTGCACTTGGCAATATGTGACACATAAAGCTATAAAGCTGTAGGCAAGAATTTCGGACCTGGCAGAATATACCGTTAAAAAAAATGTGAACTCAAATGAAAACCTGTTTTCAAAATGAACACTAATTGCTGACAGTAATGCTGCTTTTAGTTTTCAGACCAACGACTTGTTCTTTGTTCTTTCAGATGCGCATATATTTTGTAGCTTTAGTTAATGATTTTTATTTTGCTCCGAAGTTCTCAGAATAAACACGTAAATCATCATAGTAAATGTTCAGCATGGATCGTTTAAATACAGAGATGATATTAAAGCCTGATTTTTAAGGTTGAACTTTTCATATAAAAAGGGGAGAAGCGCAGACGGAGAGAGAAAGAAAATCTTCAGCAGATTCCCCTCTAACCTCAGAGCCCCACACAGCGCTTGATCTCAAGACCCTCAGATCATGAGCTGAAACCACGAGTCAGATGCTAACCCAATTGTGACACCTTAATCTCCCTTATTTTGAATATTCCCCAGGTTTCTTATCTTTCTCTTTACCCCCAATTCACTGAATGTACTTGGTTAAAGGTCTTTTTATCAGGATGTATTTGACTCTATAGACATTTCCAAAAACAAATTTCCTAAATCATGTATTTATAATTCCTTCCATTAAACAATAAAACACATAGTTAATGGGCCTATAAATAAAAAATTAGGACATAATTTTAAGGGAATGAATGATTCTCAATATAGTTAATGGTGGGTATTGTATTAGTATTATTAACTATAAATTTTTGTATCTAAGTATCTAAAAGTAAAGAGATAAAAATGTGAAATAGTCAATTATTTGAATGAATGTCATATGAAACTTAGTAGCCATAGAACACAGATGATTTGGGGCACCTGGGTGGCTCAGTGGGTTAAGCTGCTGCCTTCGGCTCAGGTCATGATCTCAGGGTCCTGGGATCGAGTCCCACATCGGGCTCTCTGCTCGGCAGGGAGCCTGCTTCCCCCCCCCCTCTCTCTCTCTCTGCCTGCCTCTCTGTCTACTTGTGATCTCTCTCTGTCAAATAAATAAATAAATAAATCTTAAAAAAAATAAAAGAACACAGATGATTTCACCAGGTGGTAAAGTGTTCCTTCCTTTCTGACTGGTCAAGAGTACCAGTAAGGGATGAATTATGCATGTCATGGGGCTTTCCTTAAGAACATTGAGTGGTAGCTGTCTTTTACAAATATCATATTCTCTGCAAATTACTCTATAGAAATCTAAGGCCAATATTATTTCATGCATGTTTCACTTAATTAATAGATCATAGCTGATGAAAATGTCATTTGCCAAATTAAATCCTGACATTCCCCTCCCTTCTTTCTTTTAATATATGTTTCAAGGCATCATTACATTCCATAAGGCTATTTTCATTGATTTGAACATTTATTCCAGCGATAACCCTTTTTGCCTATGGGCATACTTAGATCTGTTGGAAATAATTTTGTGACACATAGCTCAGTTAATGCCATTCCCTTTATATTTTGAGTTTATTTAAAGAAATATGTCCTTCGGTATATCCAAATCAACATTTACTCAGAGTGATGTTCACTTCGTGACCTCATCTCTAGCTAAAACTTCATAAAGGTGTCTAATATTTGTATTTTCCCCCAAATTATAGTCATATTGATTCAACTGTCCATGTGTATATTATTACATGATTAATGCTTTTTCAACTTTTACTAAAGTTTCATCTGTTATCTGGGAGTAATTTTATATTTGGTACGTCCCTTCATAATTTTTATTATTTGAAAATAATAGCATATGCTATACTTATTGAAGCCATCATTGTGAAATAGCTCTAGGTACGTTAAGGGCACTCCATCTTCAAGGTATATCATACCATTTTCTGCCCAAGAACCAATATTTTCTTAGCATCATTTAGCCCTCTTTTTTTTCCTTCATCTTTTGGAATATTTGCCAAAGAGAATCACCATTTTTATCACTTCACAAGAAGCTCTATTCGGTGATAACAGGGAAAGAATAACAAAATTATGTTGAGATATGAGAGTTGGACCTTGGTTTATTTACAAAAAGAATATTGAGGCCCATACATTCTTGCTGTGTGAGTTATTGGCTTGGCAACTGAACATAATTTTTAAAAAGTTATATCATGTAGCTATACTTTTTTCTTTGAATAATTTAAATGAATATAAGACATGCCATATTTGTAGTATTTAGCTACTATCTGATTTCAAATTATATATGTGAACATACACATAGAAATAGAAAATCACACCTTAAGACACAAGTGCCTTATTCATAATTTATTGCAACAAAATGAATTTCTCAATTTCATCTTGCAAATTGAAGCTACTTCTGAGATTCATAATTTTTTTCAGGAGCTTTATTGATATCTTAGTCATCCTTGCCTTAAATATTAAGTACTTTTTAACCATTGTGATCCATTATTCATTAATTTCTGTTAATTTTTACTCTAAAATGATTCTAAAAAATCATCTCTATTTTTAATGTGATCTTTAAAACGTATTTGTTATTAAATTTTACCCAGTGTGATTTGTGGGAAAGCTATGTTTGTAAGGTTTGTATTGTATCAAAATTAAGTTTTCAAATAGACTTTTAATATATGTTTTACAATAGAATAAGCAAGATTTGTTTATTTCCCCTGCATGTAATAGTGGTGAAATTTCTTTTGAACTTTACATATCAAAAATATGAGATATTTTAAAATATTTTTACTGTTGTTTCTTAATTTAAAAAGGATGATCTGAAATAATACTTGGTTATAAGCAGTTTGGAATAAAAGTCTGTTAAAGAATTCAGGCACAGGGCTCCTGGGTGGCTCAGTGGGTTGGGCCTCTGCCTTCGGCTCGGGTCATGATCTCAGGGTCCTGGGATCGAGTCCCTCATCAGGCTCTCTGCTTGGCGGGGAGGCTGCTTCCTCCCCTCTCTCTCTCTGCCTACTTGTGATCTTGCTCATCAAATAAATAAATCTTTAAAAAAAAAAGAATTCAGGCACAGTTTTTTGTTGTTTTGTTTTGTTTCTTTTAAGACTCCCTGATGGTTTTTGCAGAATGATCTTGGGCAAATGTCAATGAGGTAGGAAAGTGATTCAGACTTTAAATATACGAAGTGGATATGATTTCACATGCATATCAAACTGTAGCATTAATTTGATTCTCAAGGCCTATTGCAGAATCACCTGTGTTGTCTTTCTCAATAATCTTTACAAACCTAATTGGCTCAAGTAGTCTTCCCATGGAGAGAAAGGTAGAAATTGAAACAAATCAAGATGAAAGTCTTTTTTTTTTTTAATCAAGAACTATGCACTCTTTAGAATGCATGAAACTCAATATCTCATGTTGAATATAAAAGAAAATATTGGGGGTGCTTGGGTGGTTCAGTGGGTTAAAGCCTCTGTCTTCAGCTCAGGTCATGATCCCAGGGTCCTGGGATAGAGCCCCTCATTGCATTGGGCTCTCTGCTCAGCAGGGAGCTAGCTTCCCCTCCTCTCTCTCTGCTTGCCTCTCTGCCTACTTGTGATCTCTGTCTGTAAAAAAAAGAAGAAAAGAAAAGAAAATATCGGACTCCCTAATGAGATAACTTCTTAGAACACTTGAATACTGGTTCAGTTAGAGAAAAAAAAAAAAAAAAAGGAAAAAAAATCTTCCCTATATGCCCAAAGTCGTTTTTCTTTTGCTAGAAAGCAGACTCCCCAATCTATTCTTGACAGCAAATCTTCCATCAGGAATCTGTTTTCAGGCTCTTTACTACTACTTCTTCCAAAATAGTTTTTTTTTTTTTTTAATTTTATTTTTTATAAACATATATTTTTATCCCCAGGGTACAGGTCTGTGAATCGCCAGGTTTACACATTTCACAGCACTCACCATAGCACATACCCTCCCCAGTGTCCATATCCCCACCTCCCTCTCCCAACCCACCCCCATCAACCCTCAGTTTGTTTTGTGAGATTAAGAGTCACTTATGGTTTGTCTCCCTCCCAATCCCATCTTGTTTCATTTACTCTTCTCCTACCCCCTTAACCCCCCATGTTGCATCTCCTATCCCTCATTTCAGGGAGATCATATGATAGTTGTCTTTCTCCGATTGACTTATTTCGCTAAGCATGATACCCTCTAGTTCCATCCATGTCGTCGCAAATGGCAAGATTTCATTTCTTTTGATGGCTGCATAGTATTCCATTGTGTATATATACCACATCTTCTATATCCATTCATCTGTTGGTGGACATCTAGGTTCTTTCCATAGTTTGGCTATTGTAGACATTGCTGCTATAAACACTCGGGTGCACGTGCCCCTTCGGATCACTACGTTTGTATCTTTAGGGTAAATACCCAGCAGTGCAATTGCTGGGTCATAGGATAGTTCTATTTTCAACATTTTGAGGAACCTCCATGCTGTTTTCCAGAATGGTTGCACCAGCTTGCATTCCCACCAACAGTGTAGGAGGGTTCCCCTTTCTCCGCATCCTCGCCAGCATCTGAGATTTCCTGACTTGTTAATTTTAGCCATTCTGACTGGTGTGAGGTGGTATCTCATTGTGGTTTTGATTTGTATTTCCCTGATGCCAAGTGATATGGAGCACTTTTTCATGTGTCTGTTGGCCATCTGGATGTCTTCTTTGCAGAAATGTCTGTTCATGTCTCTGCCCATTTCTTGATTGGATTATTTGTTCTTTGGGTGTTGAGTTTGCTAAGTTCTTTATAGATTTTGGACACTAGCCCTTTATCTGATATGTCGTTTGCAAATATCTTCTCCCATTCTGTCAGTTGTCTTTTGGTTTTGTTAACTGTTTCCTTTGCTGTGAAAATGTCTATGCTACCTAAACTAATCTTCACATTTAATGCAATTCCTATCAAAGTACCATCCAGTTTTTTCAAAGAAATCGAACAAATAATCCTAAACTTTATATGGAACAAGAAAAGACCTCGAATAGCCAAAGCAGTATTGAAAAAGAAAGCCAAAGTTGGTGGCATCACAATTCCGGACTTCAAGCTCTATTACAAAGCTGTCATCATCAAGACAGCATGGTACTGGCACAAAAACAGACACATAGATCAATGGAACAGAATAGAGAGCCCAGAAATAGACCCTGAACTCTATGGTCAACTAATCTTCGACAAAGCAGGAAAGAATGTCCAATGGAAAAAAGACAGCCTCTTCAATAAATGGTGTTGGGAAAATTGGACAGCCACATGCAGAAAAATGAAATTGGATCATTTCCTTACACCACACATGAAAATAGACTCAAAATGGATGAAGGATCTCAATGTGAGAAAGGAATCCATCAAAATCCTAGAGAACACAGGCAGCAACCTCTTTGACCTCAACCGCAGCAACATCTTCCTAGGAACATTGCCAAAGGCAAGGGAAGCAAGGGCAAAAATGAACTATTGGGATTTTATCAAGATCAAAATAGTTTTTTTTTTTTAAGCTTTTATTTATTTATTTGACAGACAGAGATCACAAGTAGGTAGAGAGTCAGGCGGAGAGAGAGGAGGAAGCAGGCTCCCCGCCAAGCAGAGAGCCTGATGTGGGGCTCTATGCCAGGACCCCGGGACCATGACCTGAGCCAAAGGCAGAGTCTTTAACCCACTGAGCCACCCAGGCGCCCCCCAAAATAGTTTTTATATCTTCTACATAGCATATAAATAGCAAAGACCTTTTCCACTAAACACAGTATTAAAGTTTTCAATATTGGAATTTCGATTGCATTCTGTATCTATTCCTATTAAAATGACCTTCTTTCTCCAATAGTGCTCATCTGTTCAATGCTTAGAAAGTCTGATGTTTTCCTTTAGAGAATAATATCTGATCCATGAAAATGCTAACCATGTTAAGAATTAGAGTAATAATATATAGTTTAAATTTCTTGGCAGGGAAATTCACAGTTGAGGGTTTAAATATTTAAGTAAATGTTGAAATCTTTTATAAATAATTTACCTATCACTTAAATAGAAAGCAAAATAAAGCTAAAATGTATATACTTTTTGCTATATATGTTATAATTATAGAGGTATTTCACCATTAGTCACTTTGAGATGACTCTGTAGGGTACTGATGTTGGCTTGGTTCCCTCACATGTCTGAATGACCACACCTATGTTCCTTTTCTGCAAGTACTTTATCTTTCCTTTAAAAAGAACATGGAATATGATCTGAATATATTATGAACACTGTGTTTATATGTACTTATACCAAATCATTCAAGCTTTGTTTTAAGTTCTGTCTTCAGGCTTTGTTTATACATCTTTTGAGAGTATATACATCCTTAAGTCCAAAGTTAGGTTTTAACCAAAAGAAATTAAATCCTATGTCCAGGAGTGCCTGGGTAAATCAGTTAGTTAAGTGTTTGACCTCTGCTCAGGTCATGATCCCAGGGTCCTAGGATTGAGCCCCATGATGGACAGCCTGCTCAGTGGAAAGTCTGCTTCTATCTATTCCCCTCCTGCTTGTGTTCACTCTCTCTCTCTCCTTCTCAAATAAATAAATATAATCTTTTAAAAATGTCCATATAAAGACATGCACACAAATTTTGGCATCTTTATTTGTAATAGCCTAACACTGGAATAACCCCAAATCTTCATCAAATAATGAAATCAATACACCACAAATCAAACCAATAGAGGTCCATGGGTATCATGTTAGCATTATCACCTATCTTATTTTCTTCATGGCATTTATCACCCTCTGAAATTAACTTATCTTGTAATGTTTTTAATTATTTTGTCATTTTTTTTTAGTTCCCTCGGGGAATATTCGCTTCTTAGAATTTGTAGCTTGTTGCATTTTTATTAAGTACTCTGAACAGTACTTGGCACACAGCAGTTTTGCAAAAATTATTTTTGAGTGCATGTACAAATGCTTTACAGCTATAATTTTGTTTGATGATTAGTTTCTTATTTTTCTTATAATGGGGTGGAATTGTGTTTCTAAGCAGCTACCTTTCCTGGAAAGGATATTTTCTCAAAAGTAACACCATATTTTCAAGTGAGTTAATCTTAGGGTAAATTCAGTGCCTTAACAAAGCTTCATTACTAGATTTGCTGAAGTTGGCTCTTCTAAGTATTACCTTCATTAATATTTTTCTTTCATTTTTCACTCATTACTATACTAGTAACTGCCAAAAGCTGAGATTTTCAAGTAAACACTGTACTGTTAAAGACTGAATATGTAATGAAGAAAATATTAAAAAATTCACAAATTACATGGCAACACATCTGTTTCTTGACAAGAAGTAGTTACAGCTTAAACATGCTTTTGAGCACTATATAAAAATCATGGTACTTGTAAATATAATCATATTTACATTGGGGGTTACAGAAATGTACTTTGTGACTATCTTTACATGAAATTTTGGATACTATTTTTATCACTTCATTTGACAATATTTTGAGTTCAAAGAAAATATGAAGGATGTTATAGTGTAGATTTAAACACTAGGCATAAAGGGGCGCCTGGGTGGCTCAGTGGGTTAAGCCGCTGCCTTCGGCTCAGGTCATGCTCTCAGGGTCCTGGGATTGAGCCCCGCATCGGGCTCTCTGGTCAGCAGGGAGCCTGCTTCCCTCTCTCTCTCTCTGCCTGCTTCTCTGTCTACCTGTGGTCTCTCTGTCAAATAAATAAATAAAATCTTAAAAAAAAATTAAAAAAAAATAAACACTAGGCATAAGATCATAGATCTATTTCATCTTTTTTTTATTGTGTTTTATTGGTCACCATATAAAACATCATTAATTTTTTTTAAGATTTTATTTATTTATTTGACAGAGATCACAAGTAGACAGAGAGGCAGGCAGAGAGAGAGGGGGAAGCAGGCTCCCTGCTGAGCAGAGAGCCCGATGTGGGACTCGATCCCAGGACCCTGAGATCATGATCTGAGCCGAAGGCAGCAGCTTAACCCACTGAGCCACCCAGGCACCCCCATCATTAATTTTTGATGTAGTGTTCCATGATTCATTGTTTGTGTATAACTCCCAGTGCTCCATGTAATCCTTGCCCTCCTTAATACCCATCACCAGGCTCACCCAACCTCCCAGCTTCCTCCCTCCTAAAACTTTCCATTTATTTCCCAAAATTCATAGTCTCTCATGGCTTATCTCCCATCCCCATTACTCCACCTTCATTTTTCCTTTCTCCTAATGTTCCTTATGTTCCACAAGTAAGTGAAACCATATGATAAATGACTTTCTCTGTTTGACTTATTTCACTTAGCATAATCTCTTCCAGTCCCATCCATGTTGATGCAAAAGTTGGGTATTCATCCTTTCTAATGGCTGAGTAATATTCCATTGTGTACATTTCATCATTTGCTTGGGATAATCTGTCATTAGTTAAACCCACAGCAGTGTATGAAGTTTTATTTTGTAATTTTATTTTAATTTTCTGTCTGTAGTAATTGTAAACCTGTGAACTTTATGATAGAGACTAATGATGTATTTTTAAATTTCTTTATATATGAAGGAAAAATGCCCTAACAGCATATATGCTAATAGCCATTTTCACATTGTCTTTATCCTTCTTCATGAGTGAAACTCAAAAGGACAGTTTTGATCTCTTTAGGACTACCTTAGATAAATACTATCTCTTTTATGTGAGTTTAAAATAATGTATTTTAGTAATTCTTTTGTATTTGCTAAAAAAGTACCCAGGTTTTCACAAGGTAAAATAAAATAATTGAAAGGTGGTACTGTTTTATATATTGTTTCATAATCTCTTAATTTGTGTCCATTCCTTTTATTTATTTATTTATTTATTTATTTAAATTTTATTTTTTATAAACATATATTTTTATCCCCAGGGGTACAGGTCTGTGAATCACCAGGTTTACACACTTCACAGCACTCACCATAGCACATACCCTCCCCAATGTCCATAATCCCACCCCCCCTCCCAACCCCCCTCCCCCCATCAACCCTCAGTTTGTTTTGTGAGATTAAGAGTCACTTATGGTTTGTCTCCCTCCCAATCCCATCTTGTTTCATTTACTCTTCTCCTACCCCCTTAACCCCCCATGTTGCATCTCCTCTCCCTCATATCAGGGAGATCATATGATAGTTGTCTTTCTCCGATTGACTTATTTCGCTAAGCAGCATACCCTCTAGTTCTATCCACGTCGTCGCAAATGGCAAGATTTCATTTCTTTTGATGGCTGCATAGTATTCCATTGTGTATATATACCACATCTTCTTTATCCATTCGTCTGTTGATGGACATCTAGGTTCTTTCCATAGTTTGGCTATTGTAGACATTGCTGCTATAAACACTCGGGTGCACGTGCCCCTTCGGATCACTACGTTTGTATCTTTAGGGTAAATACCCAGCAGTGCAATTGCTGGGTCATAGGATAGTTCTATTTTCAACATTTTGAGGAACCTCCATGCTGTTTTCCAGAGTGGTTGCACCAGCTTGCATTCCCACCAACAGTGTAGGAGGGTTCCCCTTTCTCCGCATCCTCGCCAGCATCTGAGATTTCCTAACTTGTTAATTTTAGCCATTCTGACTGGTGTGAGGTGATATCTCACTGTGGTTTTGATTTGTATTTCCCTGATGCCGAGTGATGTGGAGCACTTTTTCATGTGTCTGTTGGCCATCTGGATGTCTCCTTTGCAGAAATGTCTGTTCATGTCTCTGCCCATTTCTTGATTGGATTATTTGTTCTTTGGGTGTTGAGTTTGCTAAGTTCTTTATAGATTTTGGACACTAGCCCTTGATCTGATATGTCGTTTGCAAATATCTTCTCCCATTCTGTCAGTTGTCTTTTGATTTTGTTAACTGTTTCCTTTGCTGTGCAAAAGCATTTGATCTTGATAAAATCCCAGTAGTTCATTTTTGCCCTTGCTTCCCTTGCCTTTGGCGAAGTTCCTAGGAAGATGTTGCTGCGGTTGAGGTCGAGGAGGTTGCTGCCTGTGTTCTCCTCAAGGATTTTGATGGATTCCTTTCTCACATTGAGATCCTTCATCCATTTTGAGTCTATTTTCGTGTGTGGTGTAAGGAAATGATCCAATTTCATTTTTCTGCATGTGGCTGTCCAATTTTCCCAACACCATTTATTGAAGAGGCTGTCTTTTTTCCATTGGACATTCTTTCCTGCTTTGTCGAAGATTAGTTGACCATAGAGTTCAGGGTCTATTTCTGGGCTCTCTATTCTGTTCCATTGATCTATGTGTCTGTTTTTGTGCCAGTACCATGCTGTCTTGATGATGACAGCTTTGTAATAGAGCTTGAAGTCCGGAATTGTGATGCCACCAACTTTGGCTTTCTTTTTCAATACTGCTTTGGCTATTCGAGGTCTTTTCTTGTTCCATATAAAGTTTAGGATTATTTGTTCGATTTCTTTGAAAAAAATGGATGGTACTTTGATAGGAATTGCATTAAATGTGTAGATTGCTTTCGGTAGCATAGACATTTTCACAATATTTATTCTTCCAATCCAGGAGCATGGAACATTTTTCCATTTCTTTGTGTCTTCCTCAATTTCTTTCATGAGTACTTTGTAGTTTTCTGTGTATAGATTCTTAGTCTCTTTGGTGAGGTTTATTCCTAGGTATCTTATAGTTTTGGGTGCAATTGTAAATGGGATGGACTCCTTAATTTCTCTTTCTTCTGTCTTGTTGTTGGTGTAGAGAAATGCAACTGATTTCTGTGCATTGATTTTATATCCTGACACTTTACTGAATTCCTGTACAAATTCTAGCAGTTTTGGAGTGGAGTCTTTTGGGTTTTCCACATATAGTATCATATCATCTGCAAAGAGTGATAGTTTGACTTCTTCTTTCCCAATTTGGATGCCTTTAATTTCCTTTTGTTGTTTGATTGCTGAGGCTAGGACTTCTAGTACTATGTTGAATAGCAGTGGTGATAACGGACATCCCTGTCATGTTCCTGACCTTACCGGAAAACCTTTCAGTTTTTCTCCAATGAGAATAATATTTGCTGTGGGTTTTTCATAGATGGCTTTGATAATATTGAGGTATGTGCCCTCTATCCCTACACTTTGAAGAGTTTTGATCAGGAAGGGATGCTGTACTTTGTCAAATGTTTTTTCAGCATCTATGGAGAGTATAATATGGTTCTTGTTCTTTCTTTTATTAATGTGTTGTATCACATTGATTGATTTGCGGATGTTGAACCAACCTTGCTGCCCTGGAATAAATCCCACTTGATCGTGTTGAATAATCCTTTTAATGTACTGTTGAATCCTATTGGCTAGTATTTTGGTGAGAATTTCTGCATCTGTGTTCATCAAGAATATTGGTCTGTAGTTCTCTTTTTTGATGGGATCTTTGTCTGGTTTTGGGATCAAGGTGATGCTGGCCTCATAAAATGAGTTTGGAAGTTTTCCTTCCATTTCTATTTTTTGGAACAGTTTCAGGAGAACAGGAATTAGTTCTTCTTTAAATGTTTGGTAGAATTCCCCCAGGAAGCCATCTGGCCCCGGGCTTTTGTTTGTTTGGAGATTTTTGATGACTGTTTCAATCTCCTTACTGGTTATGGGTCTGTTCAGGCTTTCTATTTCTTCCTGGTTCAGTTGTGGTAGTTTATATGTCTCTAGGAATGCCTCCATATCTTCCAGATTGTCAAATTTGTTGGCGTAGAGTTGCTCATAGTATGTTCTTATAATTGTCTGTACTTCTTTGGTGTTAGTTGTGATCTCTCCTCTTTCATTCATGATTTTATTTATTTGGGTCCTTTCTCTTTTCTTTTTGATAAGTCTGGCCAGGGGTTTATCGATCTTATTAATTCTTTCAAAGAACCAGCTCCTAGTTTCGTTGATTTGTTCTATTGTTTTTTTGGCTTCTATTTCATTGATTTCTACTCTGATCTTTATGATTTCTCTTCTCCTGCTGGGTTTAGGCTTTCTTTCTTGTTCTTTCTCCAGCTCTTTTAGGTGTAGGGTATGTCCATTCCTCTTTTAGAATTTGATTACATCATTGTTATTTGTTTAGAATTAAATACAACAAATTCTTAGAAAACTATTCTAATAGGTTTTTTTCATGTTTCCTAGCAGACTGAGTGATCTCAGTTTTTAATAAACACAATGTCATGGTCTCATAGAATAATTGGCAAGTAAGAAAACATAATGATGATGTACTTTTCCTTACAATGTTTTAGTAAAGATTAAGAAATTATTACCATTACAGAAGTTTAACTTCAAAATCTGTTTATTTTTACCATTCTTAATGAGTTGTATAGAATTCTTATCAACCCAAATGATGTGTCTTCTCAATAATCAAAGTCTTATAGCATAGTTGATTTTGAATATATATAATCATTCACAGTTTAAAAACCCCCTTGTACAATTATTCTGCAATCTATGGAAGGTATTTTTCCTTTACCATAAATCAATTCCTCTTTCCTGTAATACTATTCTAGGTTCGGACATTATTTTTACAATTCTGTGTGAACTGGATTCCCTAATGTATGCTTAGATTTAAGCTTTCAAAATACATTTTAGGAATCCAAGAATAGCTTTGTTTCTCAAATGTGAGGTAGGATCACCTCAGGGGCTTTTGAAAACACTAATTCTGAGGCACTCTCCCAAACCAATTAAATCAAAATCTGGAGGGGAGTCTCAGGTATTAGTAGTTTTTACATTCCTCAGGTGATTAGAATGAGATCCCAGCCTTAAGAATTACTGACACTGAATAATAATCAAACATTAACTTATTTTGGGGAAGTATAGGTGTTTTGATAAAAACTCAGACTTTTGTTCAGTAGGTTAGGGTTGGTTGGTCCATGAACAATACTTTATGTAGCAAGGAAATAGAAGAGAGATTGTTGCTGGGTAAGAAAAGGGTACCTCCTGACCTTTATGTGATCAGGCAAAAACAAAGAAAAAGGCAGAAAGAACCAAGTGGAGGGAAACAGAAGCTAGCAGAGACAGGGACAGTCTTGAAAGAAAATTGATGAGCGTGTCTCTGTATTTACTGACTTTATTTAATGAATATCTACAGTATGTGGAAATTGTTATTCTAGTTAGCCTCCGCTAAATTTTAAGTCAAGCAGAGAGAGTGAATTATCATATGGTTTCACTTATTTGTGGCGCATAACAAATAGCGTGGAGGACAAGGGGAGTTGGAGAGGAGAAGGGAGTTGAGGGAAATTGGAAGGGGAGGTGAACCATGAGAGACTATAGACTCTGATAAACAATCTGAGGGTTTTGAAGAGGCGGGGGGGTGGGAGGTTGGGAGAACCAGGTGGTGTGTATTGGAGAAGGCACAGATTGCATGGAGCACTGGGTGTGGTGCAAAAACAATGAATACTGTTACGCTGAAAATAAATTTTAAAAATTAAAAAAAAAAAAACTCCTGAAAAACAGGTTCTGTTCTAATGGACTTTTGCTCATGCCCATCGCTACATATCTTTCTTTTAATCAGAATACAAGGCTAACCTAAACAAAACAAAACAAAACAAAAACAAAAACAAAATAGGGAAAAGGCCTTTGTTTACTTTTACACTGATTTACTTGGTTGTTAGCACTCGCTGCTTTCTTAGCCTAGCTTTTCTCTGGTGTCACAGCAGAGCCATCTCCAGCAGGGCAGCTGGCGAGTACTGCTTGTATAGCTCTCAAGAGAATGAAGCAGGTGAGGAGACTGAATAGTGAATGGTTAGCTGGCAAAAGGAACGGGTAGTGCTTGGCTCAGGTTCAGGAATTCCTTGAATGTAGGCACTTCTTCCATCAACATGGCTTGGGGGAAATGGTTGCCACCTGCCTCTATTCCCAGGGGCTAATTTTCCTGCTGCCAGGTCAGCTTATAGTTCAAGAGGCTGTTAATGTCTGCAGTAGTAAGAATCTGGAGGCGTGCCCTTGCTGCCCAGATGGTGGCTTCTGGACATCAGGTACAGTACATTTAGACGGGCAGAGTCCCAGGCTTAGCAGTCAGGGATCCATATACTTCTGCTGATGATACTGTTTGGTGACAGCTGCCCCAGACATAATGAGATCAGCACATCTCATAAACATATGAATGGGTTGTGCATAGAAATGTCAAGTTGGATTTAGTTTTAAATAAAATAACATATTCCTGTTTAGGAAAAATACAACCATTGCCTATGATAAAAAGCAAAATTGCTAAAATGTGTGAAGACAAAATGCCAAAATTATAATAAAATGTTACACAATTTACTTTTCTTCATATTATTGTGTGTATATATATGTATACACACACACACATGCATACACACACACATACACATATAGACTTATATAACTCTTCAGGGATATAGGGATATAATGTTACATAAATATGATGTTTTAATTGATCTGTGAATTTATATTTATATATTTGTAATATATGACAAATACACTACGTTATATTTTGCAATATCCACATTCTCTAACTAGCACAAATGACCCATTATGGTTTTACAAATACTCATTGTCATTAAACTTGGGAGTAAATACTGAATCCGGTTCACCTATAAATAAGAGAGAATTCTTTACAACTATTGAAGAGGAAATATTTAGGACAAAAAGATGGATTAGTTAATGCAATTGTATATAATTTCATGTAAGAGATGATTAGAACCTTAACAAGCATCTTGTCTCTGAGATCAAGAAGAATGATCAATTATGGATATTGTCAAAGTAAAGAAAACATAGAAATGCATGGGCAGAGACCAATATAAAAGGTCTTGAGCAAGAGATTTTGTCCCACAGATTTCTGGTCATTATTACCCAGCACCCTGCCCCATCTAATCCCCCCACTCAGGCTCTAGTAGATAACTTTGTCCTTGTTAAAGTATTTCTATAGTATAAGGAGACAAAATTGGTGTTCTTAACAGGACTCAATGATGTATAAGCTTGTCCATTATGAGAGTCACCTGCCTTTTGGCACTCACTTTATCCATGTATACACAAAAGACATGGCCCTGCCATTAACTGTTTTGAATTTGGGACAAAGTAGAGAAAGCAATTATTGAAGAACTGAAGACTTTGCCAGAAGCTAATTGCACCAATATTGTGCTTACAATTGGAAACACAAACAGTTTTTTTACTCTTATTCCAAAATATCCATTGCAACAATAAAAACAATCAGAATAAGGTTAAATCCACCTAGGATAATATGATTTTTAGCAGAAGTAAAACATGTGCTCACTATAGCTGCTTTCATTCCTTTTCAGCTGTTCCTAGTTAAGGAGCGCTAAATAAAGAAATCAATAAGATGACACAATTATAGGATTTGGCAGATTTTTTTTCCTAGTCTTTAGAGAGAATTTTAAGATTATGAATGGAAACTTAAAATGAGGAGGATAGGAAAAAAGAAGAAGTAAAACAAACACAACAAAATTAAATATACAAGGATATATATATGTATGTGTATATTCATATATGTATATATGAATATAGAGGGGGAAATGCTCAGGGAAAAAGAACTTTTCCCCCAATTTATTTCCAAAATGCTTCATGAATTTAAGAAATATTATCTTTGTGGGACTTTTTAAGTTGCACTTAAATTTATACTTTAGGAAACTTGCAAATATTCTGGCTGATAAGGTTTTTTTTTAATCAATGATCAGACTACAAGAAAATTCATAGGAAATCCAAGTTGAGATCAGATATGTGAGAAGGTATGAAAATTTGTGAGCTTGGTGCTTATTGGAGAGTAAAATCTTGGCATAGCCCAACAATAACAAAACCTGAGTAACATCAATAAATTCCCTGTCACCTCAAACACTGTACTTTCCAAAAGAGAAATGGTCAAACATAAAAGGTATATATTTGGACAAATAGATATTTTACCAGGAATTTATAGCATAATTTTATTGGCTTGGTAGTTCTAAAACATACTATCATTATGCAGAAAACATGTGAAATGTTACTATAGAAATAATTTTAATTTGAGAATTATAGTATATACCTTGTATGGCACAAGAGATTTAAAAGAAATTTTAGCTAACATTTATATTTAAATCTCCAATATGAAATTTCATTGAAATTTAACATTTATCATTTAACAGATTGAGTAAGCAATATAAAAGAAATCACCCAACTTCTTATAGCAATTATTTAAATTTTAAAATAGCATAAGGATTATTTTAGGAAGCAATATTGCTAAAGGCATTTTAATATTATTAATTATATGTCAATATATTTGCTAATTTTAATTTACATGTTCTCCAGGTGAATGGGTATTGATCCTTTCTATAATCAAAATTATTCTAGACAGCACATAGAACTACCAAATATAAGTCCTATTTTCAGCCACTGTCAAATTTGGGCAGAGCCACATTTTGTAACAAAACTTGGAAACTATATGCTACTGTCAGTAGCATTCTATTTGGAAAGGCAAATTTTTAGAATTGGAGAAGCAATTGAAATGATGATGGTGAGGTTTTTAAACAAGTTTGGAAATCTAAGGAAGAGGAGGATGCTCAGAGTTAAATAGAAATGTATTTTACAAGGCCAGTTGAAAATTTACTCCTTATCAGGCACATTACCCCACAGATATACATTGACTCTCTCTGGATCCCCACCAAAGATGATTTTATGGTGATCAAATGGAACATTCCATTCCTTCAAAGATTTCCTGTATTTCAAGCCTGGCTTTTCACTTGTCTCCTAAAGTCTCTGCTTATATTGTCTTCACCTCAACTTGAATATGGTTACATGTACAGAGTATGCTTAGTAGTTATAATTTGCTGTAAACAATATATGTAGAAAAACTCATCCTATCACCAACTATATCTAATTTTAGTTAAACTTTGTGATTGGCTATAGATATTTTTTTTAAATTTTCTTTAATATCCTTCTTGATGCTTCAAAGAGCACTATAGGGAATGTATATACTTTAATTTGATGTTTAAGATGTAATTTAATTTTATTCACAAGACCAATGAAAAAATAAATATAAATAATGATAACTGGAAACTTCTCTATTAATATTGAAAATACTCTGGATTTATATAATTTTTATATGTTTACAAAATCTTTTTTGTAAGGTTAAAAAAGTGAAAACAAATTATACAATTTCTTCCTAAAGAGAACAAAGGTTTTTTATTTTTGTTTTTTACATTTTGCATCTTCCCTAAGGATTATAACATCATTGATACTAAAAGATTTTAGTAAGCTTACCTCTAATTCTGAAAGAACACTTAAACTTAACATATTTATTGATGCTTAGTCAGTTACAAATATTCTGCCAGAATGAATAAACAAATGCTTTCAGTGTTAGAAACCTGTAATTTTACAAACAAGGAAAGTTGCTTTACTAATGGATGTTTAGATAATCAGACAATCATATCAGATACCAGAGGAAAATGACTGATATAAAATTGCAGTTGTGAAGGTATTTTTTGAGATTTGCCAGAAATATTTTCATCTGAATAGAGCTGAAATAATTTTCTAAAGTAATAGATTAATAATATACATAGCCGTAATATCAGAGCCTTCACTACTAAGAATGATTCCAGTTGTTATTCCGTGAGTTGTGAAACTTCCCATTCCTTTCTAATTTTGTCAGTCATGGAGGAACTTATGCTGTAAGGGTTACTTTGGATTCTCAGCTCTTCTACAAATTTGGTTTATAGATCGTTTCCTCTTCCTGCTTATGCTATACACATCTTGCCTATCATTTTTGCCAGAAAATTGGTACTCAGCCTCTTTAGTTGATCTCAACTAATGAAATAAGCAAGCATACACACTAATAAACGAAATATATATAAGATCTTTGTGTTCTATACCATAGGTTATGTTCAGGAACAAGTGACCCTACAATTTCAGTGGTTGATAACAAAATCATTTATAATTCATGCTGAATGCCCATCTCGGGTCAGCTGTTCTTCTATTACAGATCTTATATATTTTTTTTCCTGGACATGAGCTGTCAGAATTACTCCTACCTATAGTTCCTAAAGAATATTCCAAATGGCAGAAGAGAATAGACCTGAATAAAGCACATACTGATTTGTATAATGTCTAGTCAGAAATAATGCATCATTTTGCTCATATTGCATTGTCTAAAATAAACCAGGTCACATGACCATACCTGAGTTCAGTAAAATTGGATAATATTATCTTCCTCTGTGGAGGGTTGCCGAACAGTTGAGAACAAGTAATCCATGATTCACTGAAGCTAGGGAGTCAGTGAGAAGATTATAGTTCAGGCTGCAAATAATTTAACTGTATACCCTACTCCACATTATATTTCTAACTCCCTTCATCTTACTGGCAGCTTTCTCTTTCTCTTTCCACCCATATACCCTTTTCATTTTATCCTTTCTAGAGTTTACTTAGAAACATATCCAGTAAAATATGTTGTAACCCATTTAGTGTGAGTAGATCTGCACATTTTCTGGGTACTGTTAAAAATTTGCGTATTTAGGAAAAAATTATAAAATGTAGTTGTAAGGGAACTTTATTACAGCCCAAAGGGAGAAATCCAAAATATAGGCAAACATCTATTTATCTATATTTTAACTCCATAAAATTGATATTTAAAAAATTAATCTAAAAAATCTATATATATATACCCAAATTTTTTGGCCATTTTTAAATGTTTAAGATGTTTAGCATTTTAAGATATCCTTGATGTCAATATCAGATATGCTTAAAATCTGAAAGGATAATGTTTTATATAAACTCATTTGTTTTTACTATTTAATAATTGAGTAATGATGGGTTGACTTGGTTTTAGGGGTTACATTTTTTTATGGCTAGCTAAATGTGCAAAATATTATGTACTATTTGGCATAAGCTCCTTGAAAAGCTATGGTGCTAATAAAAAATAATTTAAAGTAATGATAACATTTTCCTATTTACACTTTGCTAAAACCTATTATTTACAGTAAAATAAAAAAGTAGAGGGGCACTTGGGTGGCTCAGTTGGTAAAGCAGCTGCCTTTGGCTTGGATCATGATCCTGGGGTCCAGGGATCCAGTCCCGCATCAAGCTCCTTGCTCTGGAGGGAGCCTGCTTCTCTCTCTCCCTCCTTCTGCCTGCCTGCCTGCCTGCCACTCCCCCTGCTTGTGCTCTCTCTCTTCCTCTCTCACCATCTCTCTCTCTCTGTGAATAAAAAAAATCTTTTTTTAAAAAGGTAGAATTAAAAAATCAGTCCCAGAAGTTTGTTCTTTCCTGAACTATCTGCATCCCTGAAATGCTGAGCCAGAGTACCATCAATCATTGATTGATCTGAGTACATGATCAAAGATCCTCTAGCAAAAGGGCAAGAACACATATTTCTGTCTGTCTCTACTTCCATCATTTTCTTTATATCTATTTATATCTAATCTTTCATCTTTATACTAAATCCATATTCATTATTCATATCTGTATTTGCATTTATACAACTAAAGTTGCAGAAAAAACTCAAAATCAATTGCAGTTGTGGCAAAAAGTCAAAATTAGTGGGCAACTATTTTTATACTTCAATCCATGTCAAATTGGGGGTAGAAAATACATCTGTAAATAATTTGTTGACAATTTCTGTTTAAATTTTTATTACAAGCCCAGCTTCTTCTGTTTACTTGTTTCTAAATGCTGGGTTTTATTTATGCTGCACAACACTATATAATGAATACAAAAGTGGAATGCCTGGGGAAAATCAACTGTTATACTGAATTCAGTCATTATAGTTACTGTGATGTCCAAAGAAAAAAAGTACTATCACACCCAAACACTTCTAAGCTTGAGAAACATGTTTTTGCAGGTTTTTTTTTTTCTTCTTAGGTTTTAGAGTTTTAAAATACTGAAGTACATAATGCCCTAATAGAGTCATACTAGTTTTGTGTGGGGGAGGGTAAGGGAGAACTTTAAAACCATTGGGTTTTCTGCACTGTATGGTTACTAGTATCTAGGGCCAGTAATGGGAAAAAAAAAAAAAAACACACACACACAAAGAACAAAGATTTTTATAATGCCGTCAACAATTGTTTTGCTGAGCATTTTTCCTCCCCAGTACAAAACAAAGAAAAATGAACTCCCAGACTTCCCAAAACATTTTGCAGATTTACTATTGCTTTAAACAATATTTTAAGAAGAAAGCATTTAAAGTTCTAGAAATGATCCAGATGGATAAGCAAAATATACACAAATTAAAAATAATAGCTAGTCTAATCATGGGGCCTGGGTGGCTCAGTGGGTTAAGCATCGGATTCTTGGTTTCAGATCAGGTTGATAATCTCATGGGTTATGAGACGACCCACCTCTGGTCCCATGCTCAGCAAGGAGTCTGCTTGAAGATTCTCTTCCTCTGCCCCTCCCTCTGCTCTCATGCTCATGCTCTCTCTAAAATAAAATAAATAAATCTTTAAGAAGTCTAGCCATATTAAAATCTAACTTTATCCATTAGTTTTGACATGATGATTTTTCTGCTTTCTGTTTTCATTGTGGTTGTTCTGTGAAGAAGCAAACTAGACTCACATGTTATAATGTCAAACTTTTTATATATGTATTTATATTTATATTAAACATCTGAGATTGTATATATATGTGTGTGTGTGTGTATACATATATGTTACACATTTGTATGTGATATTTATAGGTATGTTAGATATTCCACCAATTCTTTCCTTTTCATGTAATTTCTTTATTATCAACCCTTGACTTCCAAATGACCTGCTAGAGACTCAACATAAATCTATTATTGTGGGTTAATATGGATTTCCTACAAACAGTAATTTCACCCTGACAACAGACCTCAATTGCCTAAATGGTGTGTGTGCAAAAAATTGAATTAATTAACAGACTTTTAAAGGTATGTTCTGAAAGATGAACTTCACAATAATATTGTTTATCATAAGAGCTATTTGTGGTAGGGCTTTGAGAAAGGTGAGCCAAAGCAACACTAAAACAATTTTGAATTAAGTAGGCTATAATAGACTTATATAAATAAAAGGTTTCTCATTTCTGCTGTCCTTTTCCCTTTATTCTTGTGTACAGAGAGATAGACCTTCTACCTCATCTGACTATCCATCATTTATTTGGTGAAGCAGTGCCTTATTGGGCATCTAGCCTCCTCTGTTAGCTTCTAGGCAATTTTTTTCCCCATCTTCGTTTAAGAATTTATCAATGTTTATGAACAACACCAGGTACCAACAGATGTAAAAGTAAACTTCTTGTTGACATAATAAATACCAAAAGGATTCCCCAAGAAGGGCTCAGATCCAGTCAAGAGTGAAACAAGAGAAGGAATGAGGTGTAGACAGGGTAATGAAGTTAGAGGGAGGTGGATGGTTTTGCAGTTTTAATTATGTTTAGGGGTAGAGCATGATTGTTACCTGAGTGTCATGTGATTTGAAAATTTGAGAGATACCAAGGGGAGAAAGGAAAATGGGCCTTCTTTTCAGATTGCACAGATGTGGGAACTTGAAAACTCTAAGAACTCAAACATGAGTAATGGAGTCTTTCTCTTTATTACAGGTGACATTTTAATTGCTGTCCTATGGTACTAGGATTGATCCCATTCCTACATCTGATCAGAGTTATATCATTCTTCTTTTTAGATCCCTTTCAGGTATAGGAGAGTACATGACTCCCAACTCAGTCAGCTCATCGCTCTGGTTATGGTCTCAATTGAGTAGTAACTATGGGAACAGTAAACTGTTTACTTTTTAACCCCTTTTAATTTTAGGATTCTTTTTGACCCAGGAAGACATTGCGTAGCATTTGTAATGGAATTTTCCTGGAGGAGCCAAAAACATCTATGGATCAAAATCTTCCACTGAGGGGCACCTGGGTGGCTCAGTGGGTTAAAGCCTCTGCCTTCAGCTCAGGTCATGATCCCAGGGTCCTGGGATCTAGCCCTGCATCGGGCTCTCTGCTCAGTGGGGAGCCTGCTTCCCTTCCTCTCTCTCTCTGCCTGCCTCTCTGCCTACTTGTGATCTCTGTTGAATGAATTAAAAAAAAAAAATCTTCCACTGACTTCATCCCTATTATACTCAATAAAGTTTTGATAAATGTTACAGACTAAACACATAATAGCAAGAGGAGAGAAAAATAACCTGTCCCTTTAAGGTTGGGACCATGCCAGTGCTAGAACAAATGACTGCCTATGTCTGATTATAAATGTCACCAATCTTCAGCCACTTGCACAGTATTAGAAACCAAAAAACTGTAGTGTGTTAGGAAGTCCTTTAAGGTAAGATTCCATATATGTTCCAATATTGATTCAAATATATCCCTCGTGTGTCTATTTCCAATATGTTTAAACATTTATTCATAAGACTAGTTAATGCAGTAAAAGAAACTTTCCTTAATTGTTCTTATCATTGGTTTCCTTACTACACATTTCAAGGTTCACTCATTGATTTCTTTATTCCAATCCCATTGTGGGATTTATTCAAATATTCACTCAATGCATTCTTCTTCTTTAATTCTCTCTAGGTGCTCATACCCTTCCCATTACCTACAATGAATGGGAGAAAACACCTCTTTCTTATCCTTTTATTTTTTTTTAAGATTTTATGTATTTATTTGGGAGAGAGAGAGAGGCAGACAGAGAGAGAGAGAGAAGCAGGCTCCCCACTGAGCAGAAAGCCCAATGTGGGGCTTGATCCCAGGACCCAGGGATCATATGACCTGAGCCAAAGGCAGATGCTTAACCAACTGAGCCACCCAGGCTCCCCATCCCAACTTTTAAAATAAGTTTAGTAAAATACCTTAAAAAGACAAAAAAAGAGGTATAATCATTTCATTGTAAACTCTAAATATGGCCATAGTGTAGAGAAGTATTTTAATTGGTATTGAATTAAAAAAAAAATGATATGAGAGCAAAACAACTAATCTCAAAGCCTGAACATTTCTACTGTTCATCCAGGCCTTGACTTTATTCATGGAGTCATTCTTAAGTTTATGTTTATACAGTAAGCTTTATTATTTTAACTGCAACACATTATTTTCCTTTAAACAAACATTCCAGCTCTAAGACTAGAGCTTAGGAACATGGTTTTCTCATTTTACTGTTTATTCTTTGCTTTAAGAATTACATTTACATTAGGATTTTATTTCCCATATTTTTCAGTGAAAATGATGTAGACCTATATACAGGAGCCCTTATTTTTCCTTATTCATTAAAAATACCCACTTGTAGTTGAATGTACTTGAAATTCACAGCATAACTGTGGATTATTTTCATCATGTTTCACTATTTGACCAGGAACACATTTCACAGTGGGATAAATAATAATATAATTTTGCTCCCAAGTGCTATGACCTGTCCATATATTGTGAGATAATATTAGTATGTTAAGTGTATCAGTGGGATTTTAAAATTGCTTTTAGTACAGGAACATAAAGATATCTGTATCTTGCTCTGCCCAAAATAAAACTTTTTTGCATATTGGCGTATTTGTTGCAAATTCATATTTTAGTCTGCTTGTCATCAAATACAATGGAACAGAGGGGGAAAACATGCTTCTCTTAGACTCTCTAGAAAAGCAAGCATCTGCATAGTTTCTACCAGCAGAGGCATCATGAGAGAGCTTGAGGAAGAAAATATGAAACTTGTGATGGTAGTTGTTTTCTACCAAAAATCAAAACAAAAACACCCTGACCATTTATTTTCCTGAGACCTTTACATGTAAGAAATGAGAACTAAAGAAAAACAATGTGTTTGAGTGACAGATACACCAGTGCTAAATGTTGAATTGCATCAGACAAGATGGGTCACAGTCTAAGTGAGACGATATACTCTTCTTTAGCCAGATTTAAACCATAACTTTAGTTGGGATAGTAACTGAAACCATTGATGAGCAAGTCATAAAGTCAGTAGACAGGCACGATGAGGAGGAGCAAAAGGAAGAGTAAAGAACATCTGTGGAGAGATAAATATGTGAACTTTTAACATGCACAGGCCCTACCACGTGTTCAATGGGCCATGATTTAGGTTTTTCTCCTCTGTTCAGGAAAACTTGGAGGGGGATGAAGAGAAAAAAATTAACTTCCTCTTTTGCAGTAATAGGTTAAATTGTAATGTTCCTTCTGGGGATCTTTAGTTTTAAGAGAGGACTGGTAAAGTAGAAGAAGACTCTCATTGAAAGGGTTATTAAAAATGAGAAGTGGTGCCAGGAGATAGTTCTGAGCTCAGAGTGCACATCGTTATAATATGTTACACCACTACTGAAATGTTGGCCACTTCTGATCTAACCAGCTTAAGGTGCATATGTTTTTTAAAATCTATGTAGCTTGCATTTTGAGTTTTCAGTGCAGTAATTATCATCTATTATGGAGTTATTGTTTTCCAAAAGATCACACTTGAATGACTAAATTAAGTGTACAATCTAGCACAATTTGGAGAAATTTAAATAAGGCCACTTATGAGAGGACTTCAATTATGTAAACCTTTGGAAGAATAATGTTAGTGACAGTTTCTAGGGAATGCTTAAAAATGAAATGAAATACAACCAGTACTTCTTAAAAATCTGAATTATTTTCAGATAGAAAACATTAGTGGTTTAAAGTAGTAAACATCAAGAACATTTTAAAAAGTGTTTAAAAACAATTTCTCATTTAGCTTATCCCATTTGATATTTTAAAATAGCAGTAACTATTGAAGGTGTACATGTTCTTTCCAAGATTCCAGAGAACTAATCATTTAGTCAGGTGTCATTTGTACACTTAAATTTCCTTTTTAAGCATTTTTGTGTGAGTTATGCTGAATAGCCTAATCAGGCCTCCTGTGGGCAAATTGTATTACCATTTAGATTATACCTCTGTATAGTTACACAGCTATAGACCACAAGTTAAAAAAAGAGGAGATGCATAAATTCAGATGTAAATACAAGTGTTCACATATTATATTCAGAAGCAAAATTCTTAACTTTTTATAATAAAATTTTTCAGGTGAAGTGTTTATTCTTCTGGAGACCTCTTATTCATCTTAAAAAGTTATCAATACTTTTGGCATTAATTCTAAGGGCTTACTCTGCAGACAGAATTTATATGGTGTCAAACTAATTGAATACATTAAATAATACTACTCTAAATCTAGATATTTGTTTTCCAATTTTGAATTTTTTTTTAATATTTTATTTATTTATTTGAGAGAGAGGCAGTGAGAGAGAGCATGAACGAGGAGAAGGTCAGAGGGAGAAGCAGACTCCCCATGGAGCTGGGAGCCCGATGCGGGACTCGATCCCGGGACTCCGGGATCATGACCTGAGCCAAAAGCAGTCATCCAACCAACTGAGCCACCCAGGCGTCCCCCAATTTTGAATTTTTAAAGAATATTTTGAAATCACATAGTATGACCTGGAAAATATTGTCAATATTCAGAGATACATTACTTGCATTGGTGGCATAAGCCAGCGTTACTTTTTCAAAGAATATAGGAACAGATCATTTGCAACCTTTTCATAATAGTGTTGATTCTGTCCAGAAGCACAGAGGAAGAAAAGATATGAAATAATTCTAGATTATCTCTGGTTTTTGCCAAACTTTAAGCTAGTAAAACTAATTGATGTGGCAAAAGTAGAAATATCACTTTCATAAGGAAACATTATAATGACCAGCTTATACCTGAGAAAAGGAGAGTTCAGATTTGTAGTGCACATATGGATGATGCCATATTGGATTTTAATGTCTACTATTTTTGATCTTCTAGAAAGATTTGAGCTGCTTTGGCTGATAAGCAACACATTGACAACTGTGGCTCCAAGTTGTGGAAACCAGGCCAATTATAAATTACTACCCACGCTATTTCCAACCAATTATATAATTTAAATAGAGCTTTCTTAACATTATCCATGTGTTACCTTGGCAAGAAGTAAATGACTATAAAATGTACACAATATTTTTTGCAAGGACAGAATGAGGTGATAGTTATCAAGAGACTTTTACCAATGACTTTCACATGGGAGTGATCCCTCAGTGAATGTTATTTTCCCTTCTTCTTGTCATGTTACACATAAGGTAGAAATACATAGAATTTATTTTGTTTTGGATGATAGATATGTTCCTTTTGAATGCCAGTGGAAGACATTAATCCTTCCATACATAGATAAGTAACCTTACTCATTAGTATGTCACCTAGACCATGTAGACAGCCTTGTCTTGTATTTTCAGTATTATATTGCCAAGGATGAATTTAACAGTATAAATTACTAAAAATAAATATACATTTTTTCCTATAAACAACTATTCAGGATAGAGATTTTCAAATTATTGAAGAGAAATCTAGCAAATCACTGGTAATCAAGGCTAAATAGAATCAGATTCATTACCAACAAAAGGCAAAGGTATTTACCTCTAAGAATATTGGTGACAGAAATAAGAACTTAAATTTGATTCTGTACTATGAGAAGACTTGATGGTATGACCTAGAAAGTATAACCATTCTTCACATTCTAAAACAAAATCCTGACACAACTTCATTATGTTTAGTAAAACAGTTAATAATGTTAATTATTAAATAAGCACACAAAAGCTGGTAGCAAAGTCAAGGGTATAGTAATCTTGAATTTAGTAATAAATGATTATGAGAATTAAAGCAAGAAGGCACTTAGCATCAGCAAACACATTTTGTATATGAAAAATCCCAGCAACTGGAATGGAGTTAGGGTAATTTGCTGTATTTATGAGACAAAGTTTGGCAGAGAGAATAGTCCAAAGAGATAGAATACCAATACTATTTAATAGAATACTGGATCTTAAGGAAAAAAAAAAGACAACCTTTTTTTAAAAAAAAGTTTTTATTAAAAAAAATAATAATAAAAGGGGATGCCTGGGTGGCTCAGTTGGTTAAGCATCTGCCTTTGGCTCAGGTTGTGATCTCAGGGTCCTGGGATTGAGCCCTGCATCTGGCTCCCTGCTCAGTGGGGAGCCTGCTTCTCCCTCACCTGCTTCCTCTGCTTGCACTCTGTCTGTCAAATAAATAAATAAATAAAATCTTTAAAAAAACAAAGTTTTTATTTTAATTCCAGTTAGTTAACATACAGTATTGGTTTCAGATATGTAATATAGCGATTCAGCATTTCCCTACATCACTCCATGTTCATCATGACAAGTACACTCCTTAATCCCCATTACCTATTTATCCCATCCCACCCTCTCTGTTAACCATCAGTTTTTCCTCTCTAGTTAAAAGACTGTTTCTTGATATCTTCTTTTGCTTTGCTCATTTCTTTTGTTCTTAAATTCCACATATGCATGAAATCGTATTGTATTTTTTTCTGACTTATTTCACTTAGCATTATATACTTTACCGCCATCTATGCCTTTGCAAATGACAAGATTTCATTCTTTTTTATGCCTGTGTAATATTCCACTGTGTGTGTGTGTGTGTGTGTGTGTGTGTGTGTGTGTGTGTGTGTACACCACCTCTTCTTTATCCATTCATCAATAGATGGACACTTGGGCTTTGTCCATAATTTGGCCATTAAAAATAATGCTGGTATAAACTTCAGGGTACATGTATCCATTTGAAGTACTGTTTTTATATTCTTTGGGTAAATAACCAACAGTGTTATTGCTAGATAATAGGGTAGTTGTATGCTTAACTTTCTGAGGAAACTACATACTGTTTTCCATGGTGGCTGCACCAGTTTGCATTCCCACCAACAGTGCATGGGCATTCTCCGTTTTCAATGTCCTCATCAATACCTATTGTTTCCTGTATTGATTTTAGCCTATCTGACAGGTGTCAAGTGATATCTTATTGTAGTTTTGATTTACATTTCCCTGATGGTAAGTGATGATCATCTTTTCATGTCTGTTAGCCAGCTGGATGTCTTCTTCAGAGAAATGTCTGTTCGGTCTTTCTGCCCGTTTTTAAATTGGATTATTTGTTTTTTGCTTATGGAGTTGTGTAAGATGTTTATATATTTTGGGTTTTAACCCTTTATCAGATATATCATTAGCAAATATCTTCTCCCATTCCGTAGTTTGTCTTTTAGTTTTGTTGATTATTTCCTTCACTTGTACAGAAGTTTTTATTTGATAGAGTCCCAATAGTTTATTTTTGCTTTTGTTTCCCTTGTGTGAGGAGATCTATTTAGAAAGATGTTGCTAAAGCCAATGTCAAAAAAATTACTGCCTGTGTTCTCCAGATTTTGTTGGTTTCAGGTCTCAGATTTAGGTATTTAATCCATTTTGAATTCTTTTTTTATATGGTATAAGAAAGTAGTCCAATTTCATTCTTATGCATGTAGCTGTTCAGTTTTCCCAATATCATTTTTGGAGACTGTCCCTTACCTATTGGATATTTTATCCTTCTTGTCAAAGATTGTCTATGTAGTTGTGGGTTTATTTCTGGGTTTTATATTCTGATCTGTTGATCTGTTGATCTATGTGTCTATTTTTTGTGCCAGTACCATACTGTTTTGATCACTACAGCTTTATAATATAACTTGAAGTCCAGAATTCTGATACCTCCAGATTTGTTTTCATTGTCAAGGTTGCTTTATCTATTGGGGGTCTTTAGTGCTTCCATACAAATTTTAGGATTGTTCTAGTTCTGTGAAAAATGCTATTGGTATTTGATAGGAATTGCATTAAATGTGTAGATTGTTCTGGATACTATACATTTTAATACTCTGGAAAGCCATGAGTATGGAATGTTTTTCCATATTTTTATGTGGTCTTCAGTTTTTTTTTTTTTTGATCAGTGTATTTATTTATTTATTGAGAACATGAGCTGGGGGAGGAGCAGAGGAAGAGGGACAAGTAGACTCCTTGCTAAATATGGAAGTAAAGGAGGGGTTCAATCCCATGAACCTGAAATCATGACCTGAGCCAAAATCAAGAGTCAGACACTTAACCAACTGAGCGACCCAGGTACTCTTCTTTCATCAGTGTTTTATAGTTTTCACTGTACAGATCAAAAAACACAAAATTTGAAAATTGTTTAAAATTTTTAACTAATTAGTACTGAAGAGTTCTTGTTGGAGAATTTCCATTCATTGGGTTAAAACTTTTTAAAGGTCTTTTATCTAAAGAAATGACTTGATTCTATACAGACCATTATGGATAGGTCTTCAGATAGATTTCAGTTGGTTTAAGTTAGGGAGAGAATAGAATGTAACAGCAGAATTCCTGAAGGAACCCGATATGTTCTTACTAAGTCTACAACTGTAAATGCACTGAATTCCTTTTTTTTTTTTTTTTGAGTAGCAGTGCCTCTTAACATTGCATTTATTTAGTATTTGTATAGCTAATTAATATCTAAGTAACAATTGCCTGAGTTATAACTTCTTATTAACCATTTTATAATATAAAATATATATTTCATATAGAATTGGTACTATATGTTTATAGCTCAAAGAATAAAAAGATGACCAATGCAACAAATAAAATTTTGAAAAATAAGTAATTCAAAAAATAGTAATAACTAAACATCAGAATTTTGAAACCCATTTAAAAAAATGGAAGAACACACAAAGAACCCTAAATAAACCAAACCTCAGTAAATGTGAAGAGATCCCACACAAAGTAACTCTGCCAGGCCAGCAAATTTTTCTCAAGTGGGTGGACAAAAAATAAAAACTAAAGCAGTCTGAGCCAAGTAGGATCTCTGACAAGTCCTTCAAAACCTGTAGGGTGGGAAGGTTGTGAAGGAAAATTTATGAGACATTCATGGTCTTGATAAAGCATAGGACAGCTGGGTTGCTAAAGTTGGGAAGAAGCAACAGAGCTGAACAAGGTATTTCAAGACACAGACAGTGGAGACTGCAACTGAGAGCAGAGAAACCCTATAGCATACTCAACACTTGGTAACCAGTCTTCAAATTAAGGAGTGATCTATCGTGGTTCCAGAAGTTGCCAGCTCAGTTATAAAGCAGAACACTGGAACTAGAGGAGAGCTCCAAACCCAGGAACTATTCACTGGAAAGTACAGATTCCATGTTTAAAAATTTGAATACAGTGGTGAGCTATATAAAACTAAAGCATAAACAAAAATCCATATTTAGCTTATCTACAGAACCTTTGCGTTCAGTTCCCACTATAATGATCTAAGAGGAAAAAATGTATACTCTTTTGTGGAGGTAAATATTATTGACACTGTTCTCTATTGTTATTTTTATACTAAATGTCCATCTTATAAACAAAGATAACGAGACACCCAAAATAAGGCAAAAAAATGTATACGACAGTTCAGAGAATGCTTAAAGATGGGCCAAATTTAGAAATGATCAAACCATGGTAAAATGGACAACACAGATATGAAAATTGCAAAGACAAGTGTCACACTTGCTCTTTCTCCCTCTCTCTATTTTTTTTCAAAGATCTAGTATCAGATTACATAAGGAAACCCTGTATATCCATATGAAAAAAATGGCACATATTTTATACATCTCAAAAGAGGATATTAATATATGGTGAGATGTGCAATGCAACAGTACTACCAGGTAAATTTAAGTTAAAGTTAAAATGAGAAGCAATTATAAACTAATAAAAAGGCCTAAAACTTAAAAAAAATATAGCAATACCTACTTTTTACAAGGATGTAGATTACCTGGGCCTTTCATATATTGTTAGTGGGAGTATAAACCTGTCATCCATTTTGAAAAAGAAATGCTTAATGTAGTAAATTTATACAAACATCTACCTTTTGATGCAGAATTTATCCCTAGTTTTACTCAAGAGAAATAAAAGTATTTGTTCACAAAAGAGCTGTAGAGGAATGTTCAAAAAGGAGTAGACTGATAAATCATGGTGTGTTTATATGATGGAATATTAACCAATAATAAAAAAAGTAAATAACTGGCACAAAAGAATCTGGAAACACATGGTTACATAATTTACAACTTGGGAATTGATAGGGCCAAGCAAGCATTCTACAGTGATGACAATATCTTATACTTTGATTATTGTAATAACGACACATGTGTATATGATGATCAGAACATCTTGAACATTTAAAATCTATGGGGCTTCTTTTCTTTTCTTTTTTTTTTTTTTTAAGGTTTTATTTATTTATTTATTTGACAGATGGAGATCACTAGTAGGCAGAGAAGCAGGCAGAGAGAGAAGAGGAAGCAGGCTCCCTGCTGAGCAGAGATCCCAGGACCCTGGGATCATGACTTCAGCTGAAGGCAGAGGCTTTAACCCACTGAGCCATCAAGGCACCCCTTATTTTCTATTATATTTCAGCAATTTATAAATAATTTTCTACCATGAATTTAGGAAAATATTCTTCCATAATAATAGCTGAATTCTCTATAGCTTTTCTCTTAAATTTAAGTTTTTGATATACCTAGAATTCATCTAGTTTCATTTTTTAAACTATGGATAACTATTTGTCCCAATATTTTTTTTATCAAAAAGCCTAACTTTACCAAATGTAGAGTGGCATGTCTTTCAGGTAAGGTATTTATGTGTATGGGTCTTTTTCTGGACTTTCTATTATATGCCCCTGTTTTGTCTATTCTTACATCATTTTTAAAGATTTTATTTATTTATTTGACAGACAGAGATCACAAGTAGGCAGAAAGGCAGGCAGAGAGAGAGAGAGGAGGAAGCAGGCTCCCCGTGGAGCAGAGAGCCCGACGTGGGGTTCGATCCCAGGACCCCGGGTTCATGACCTGAGCCGAAGGCAGAGGCTTTAACCCACTGAGCCAGCCAGGCACCCCTCTTACATCATTTTTAAATGGTCCTAATTATAGAATTATAGTTCTATCATGGTTCTTGAAACTTTATAAAACTCTCAGCAGACAGCACTTTTCTCCTAATCACCATTTTCTCCCAGCCCATACTGTGGCTATTTCTAAACATCACTACACATTCCTCAAAGCCCTTGCCCTGGCCACTTTCTGCATCACACTCAGCTAAATACCTTAAGTCCCACCTAATAGAGAACATAATGGCTCCCAGGCCTTCCATCTCCAAATTTATCAGCATCATCAATCACCCTTATGGCCTTTCTTCCCATTTTAGTAGAGGAGATGTTACTGCTATAGACAGCAGTAACTGCAGTTGTTGTCTGAGTCTCATCTCCCATTTTCTCAGGTACATTATACCATCTGTGCAATTCTCTTTTCACATATTACTTTATATCGCATGTATTTTGCCTCACTTTTAAGATTAGTGATTTTTCCTAATTTTAAAAGGAATATATTTAAAAAATAAAAACTAGGAAAATCATTTCAAGAACATTTTTATATTTGTTGTGTATATTACATCTCACAGAGTTCCACTGGACTCTAATCTTATTCATACATTTTTTATTAGTATAGATCATGGATTTGTCTCATGTCAGCTAATATTCTTTTAATACATGAATACTTCAGTAGATAATTTAATCATAAGGGTGTACATATATCCCTCCTTGTTTTATAACATTTTCAAAATAATGCAAGTGCTTATGGTTTTTTTTTTAAATGGATGTGAAAATAATTAAAATTGATTCCTTTCCTATTCTATAGTATTTGGGAAATATCTTTGACATAATCCCCTTCTATCAGCACAAATAGAGAATTATATATCCTCTGCTGAGCAGTTCTGTTTTCAATTAAATTACTTTTCTTGAAGATTCTATATGTTACAGGTTTTATATTTACAAAATGCTAATATTTTCTTTTTTAAGGTTTATTTATTTTAGAAAAAGTGCAAGTGCAGCGGGGAGGGGTAGAGGGAGAGAGAATGTTAAGCAGACTGCATGCTGAGTGCCCACTGTGGAACTCAATCCCAAGACACTGATACCACAATCTGAGTCAAAACCAAGAGTTGGACACTTAACAAATTGCATACTCAGGCACCCCATATTTTCTAATGTCTGCATAATATTCCCAAACTATACTATGCTTTATAAACTACTCTCCAGTTTTTCATTTCTCATCCTCTACCATGTCCATTCTCTCTGTGATTCATTTTCTCTCCGCTCTTCTGCTAATGCTTTAAAAAATTATAATTTTGATTTTTTAAAAAGATTTTGTTTTTCAGTAATCTCTTCACCCAACATGGGGCTGAAATTCCCAACCCCAAGATCAAGAGTCACATGTTCTACCAGCTGAGCCAGCCAGGCGCCCCTATAATTATGATTTCTATTCTCAACTGATGTATATTTTCTAAAGTACCAATCACTGATTCCTCACAAATCTTTGTAGTCAGTTCAGTCTACTTTTTATGTTCAAATCTGATGTATCTGTTAACTGATTAGAAGTTGTCCAATCCTATAGGCATAGGAAAATCAGTATTTCTAAATAAGAATGAATCCATTTTCTCTAAATCTGAATACAATATTTCATTTTTACTGAAGGTATGTTCTTCTGTGTATTATTCACATTTGGTAAATGTTAATCTTATTGATCTAGTTACTTAAACCAAAAATGAGAGTTATTCCTGAATCTATTCTCTTATGCCCAATAAGGAACAAAGTACAGCATATTTTATTTTCTTAGTGCAATTAAAATTTATCCCCTCTGACATCTTCTTACTCTTACTGTCTTATGATCCTGCTCACTTAACCTCTAAACTTAATTACTTAATGAGCATTCTAACTGGTCTCTGAAGCCCTCCAGCCTTTGCCCCCTAATTTTTCAAACTGTACACTGTTGTCCTAGTGATCTTTCTAAAATGCAGAGTTGGTCCTATTATTTCTGTGCACAGAATTATTTCTCAGAATTATTTTACTTTAAGGTGAAGTTGATTTCACATGCAAAAAATGACCTTCTATGCCAGTTAGAATTGTAAATATATCCCCCCAAGATCATTTTCTGGCAATACAATCAAACACTAATCTACCTACTGCTGTGAAGAGACTAGGTTATCATTCAGCTGATCTTAAAATAGGGAGATTATCCTGGATTATCATGGTGGCCCCCATATAATCACATGAAGTTTTAAAAGAAGAGAAGGCAGAAGAAAGATGTAGATGAAAGGAAGTAGACAGGGGAAATTAGAGAGATTCAAAGCTCGAGAGGAACTAAACTTTCCATTGCTGATGGGGATGACATGGAAAATTTGAGAAGGAATATAGGCAGTATAGAGGAACAAAGTGACAAAGAGAAAAGAAATGGTACCTCAGTCTCAAAATCATGAGAAACTGAATTCTTCAACCAGTATGAGCTTAGAACCAGATTCTTGCCAGATCTTCTTGATAAGAGCCCAGAAGTTCAACATGTTGGTACGGGCCTTATAAAACCCAGCAGAAAAACCAGTCAAGTCAACCCAAACTTCTGATATGTAGAGACTACCAAACTACTTGGTAGTCTTTCTTGAATGCTCCATTATATTCTCTCTTACAATGATTTATTTCCTTCAAAACACTTAAGACATCCTCTAGTAATTATCAACTTGTCTGTCTCCCCATATTTGAATATAAGCTATATTGAAGGGATAGGCTATAAATCATATCTGTGAATTACCTAAGACTAGCATAAAACACAACACAAGAAAAATTTATTGAATGCATGCCAGAATGATGGGTTTGCAGTTTGCAATGAATTCTTAAGAATTATTTATTAATGGGATGCCTGGGTGGCTAAGTTGGTTAAGCTGCTGCCTTCGACTCAAGTCATGATCCCAGGATGCTGGGATCAAGTCCCATGTCGGGCTCCTTGCTCAACAGGGAGCCTGCTTATCTCTCTGCCTCTGCCTGCTGCTCTGCCTGCTTGTGCCCTTGCTCGTACACTCTCTCTCTTTCTCTGACAAATAAATAAAATCTTTAAAAAAATAAATTTAAAAAAAAGAATGATTTATTAACTACCACATATATCAATGAAAGGTCACTATCCTTTCTGTAAAATTATTTTGTCAATAAAGATTAACCTACAGAGTGTTTCACTATATCCTGACACTTTTTCTTTTTTCCAGATACCTTATTTTATTTATTTTTACTTTTTTTTTTTTAAGATTTTATTTATTTATTTGACAGAGAGAGATCACAAGTAGACGGAGAGGCAGGCAGAGAGAGAGAGAGAGAGGGAAGCAGGCTCCCTGCTGAGCAGAGAGCCCGATGCGGGCCTCAATCCCAGGACCCGAGATCATGACCTGAGCCGAAGGCAGCGGCTTAACCCACTGAGCCACCCAGGCGCCCTATTTATTTTTACTTTTTAATGATTTTATTTATAGGGAGAGAGAGAGAATGTGAGCACGAGTGGGGGGAGGGGCAGAAAGAGAGAGAGGGAAAAGTACACTCCCTGCAGGGGTGGTGGAGAGGTTCAATCCCAGGATCCCAAAATCATGACCTGAGTTGAAGTCAGATGCTTAACTGATGGAGGCACCCAGGCGCCCCCAGATAGCTTATTTAAACTAATTGTCTGTAGTAGCGATGATAATATATTTCTTCTATTTAAAGATATTGTTTGTTTACTTGAAACTTATGACTTTTTTAAGGCAAATCTTGTCACTCTCTATATTTGCATGTTCTCATTCCTGGTAGAGGAGTACTTGCGTGCATTTTTTTTTTTTTCCAATAAAGGGGTAATTAATTGCACATCGATTTAAGAAATAATATTGAAAGATTATTACCTACCTTAATTTTTCTCCACATCCCTAACATGCTCCTCCTCAAGTTAGAGAAATGCTTGTACCTGTAGTGAACCTGAACTCCGTTGACCTCTGGGGTTCAGACTCTCTTCCATTTCATTCACTAGGATCTGCCTTCCTTTTTTTTTTTTTTTAAGATTTTATTTATTTATTTGACAGAGAGAGAGAGAGATCACAAGTAGGCAGAAAGGCAGGCAGAGAGAGAGAGGGGGAAGCAGGCTCTCCACTGAGCAGAGAGCCCAACGCAGGGCTCGATACCAGGACCCTGAGATCATGACCTGAGCCCAAGGCAGAGACTTAACCCACTGAGCCACCCAGGTGCCCCTAGGATCTGCCTTCTTAAAACAGCATTTGTTATTACTTCCACTCTTGCTCTCAATGGTACTGGTTTCTCCCAACTGCTGGGAAAGCTTGAATTTTCCTAACTGCTCTATTTGTGACAGTTGTCATACTAGAAGTTCATTTATCAAGGGGTAGGGAGTACTAGAAGGCCCATGTTGGCTTTAAGACAAAGCAGAGCAGTCACATATTTTGTGCCATTTTGCCCTCCCCACAAGGCATCTTGTTCAGAGCCCACTAAAGACCAAAATACGGCCCAGGCTTGACTTTCCCAATTCTGTGCCCTGTAGGGCAAAGGCCAGAGGGATACCTTATGCTCAATTATAAGAAGATATATTTTGTATATCCCTATGTCTAATTTACCATTCTGGACTCCTTTATCTATATTCATTTCATTCAGAACCAGTAGTTAAGAGATTTCACTAATTAGCTGATTTAAAATCAGACACCAGGGAGGCCTGGGTGGCTCAGTTGGTTAAGCGTCTGCTCAGGTCATGACCTCAGAGTCCTGGGATCCAGCCATGCATGGACCCCTGCATCTGGCTCCCTGCTTAGCAGGAGGCCTGCTTCTCCTTCTCCCTCTGCTGCTCCTCCCACTTGTGCTCTCTCTCCCTCTCTCTTTCTGTTAAATTAATAAGTCAGATCTTAAAAATAAATAAAATCATGCATCAGACAATAAAGCTAAAGGAAACTTAATTTTCAGTATCATGTCATTATCCAAGAGGTTACGATTTTATCTAAAATAATTTTGTCACACTTTGAAAATAAATTTTTGTGTGTTAAATCTTTAGCATGTGGGGCACCTGGGTGGCTCAGTGGGTTAAAACCCCTGCCTTTCGCTTGGGTCATGATTCCAGGGTCCTAGGATCCAGCCCACATTGGGCTCTCTGCTCAGCAGGGAGCCTGCTTCCTCCTCTCTCTCTGCCTGCCTCTCTGCCTACTTGTGATCTCTGTCAAATAAAAAAAAAATAAAATCTTAAAAAAAAAATCTTTAGCATGCATATTTGGCCATACTTACTGATTAACGTTTATAGGATCTCTATGCTATGCATATGCTAAACATACCAATACATGGATAAAGAGTCTCCTGTGCTCTATTTCTAATTTTATGTAGTCCTAAAAGGAAGAACATAGGCTATTATTTTACAAATAACTTTTGGCTCTTCTTACAAAGGTAATAGTTTCAGCTTAATGAGTTACTGGTCTATTTGAAATCTATTTATGTTTTTGTATGAAAAAGGGCAAAACCTTGTAAATTAGTCTGATTAATAGTGATGGTAACTTAAAATTTATATTAAAATTTCATTGTAATGAAATGCTCATGCTTTTGGATGGTACTTCTACTCATCAATCTTTTAGAGTACTCAATTCCGTTTGCAAAACCTTGTTTGGGTAAGCGAAAACAGCGAAGTAAGGGTGAATGCCAGATGTTTAATTAGCACCACTTCATCTAGGCCACTTCAAACAGCATAATGTTCTCATAGAGGAAGGGATTTTCTGTCAGTGTATCATTTAAAATATACAACAAATACTTTTAAATGATTGAATGACTCTGCATTGTAAATCTGTTAATATATGAAATTAACAGGAAAAAAATGTGTTTATTTCCAAGTTGGTTTTACAAAATCATGACAGGTCAAGACACCAGTCTGGGTTATTGTAGGATAAATAAACACCATGTAAATTGGACCACATTCACATTTAATTTGTCTACAAAACCAGTTGCTCTGTTTTCTTTCTCTATGTAAGGTAAGAATGTAACTTATTTGTGGGTACAAAGCAAGGCACACAAATTTCCTAATTAAACTCTTCTGATCTGTCTTTTCTGAATTTTTAACTCTTTGTTAGCCATGGCAGTTGGGATAATTACTTTTCAGTTTCCTACTATATAAAATCAACATAATACTAGAGATTTGCCTCCCAGGGTGTTGCAGGGGTTAACAGATAAGTTAACAGATAAATGTTTAGCCTAGAGTTAGGTATACTGTAAGTGACAAAGAAGTGTTAACTATCATTATCATTATTGTTTCTGAAAGCAGTAATTAGATGTTCTCAATCATCTTATTTTGTAAACTCCAATTTCCTGCTAAATAACTTCTGAGAAATACCCAAAATGATGGTCCAATCTGCCTTTTACCCTCAATAACGATAATGGATGCATTTGTAAGAGAGCACACTTAATATAATTATTTTTGAAAATCAAATAAATTTTCCTCCTCTATCTATGCTACTCTTTTCATTAAGAAAAGTTTAAAAGCTCCTTGAATGCCTGTATTAACATTACATTTAATTATGCTGTTTTTTAAAAAGCAGATTATGTTACCTTTCTTTAAGGCTTGCCATAAGGTATTTAAGACGTTGATATTTAGTGTAGTAATATTTTCATGGCAAATCTGTCATTTCCACAGATCATTTACCCACATTAAGCTTTAGAACCAATGCCAGAAAAAAAAGACATTAAGATTTTTAGATAATTTCAATATGTTTGGATATCTAGTTAGATTTAAATAGTATAAGTAGTATAAATTCAAATAAGTAAAAAAAATCACAGGCATGCATTAGAGATATACTGCTCTTTTTTTAAAAGTTTTAATTTAAATTGCAGTTAGTTAACATACAGTGTTATATTAGTTTCAGGGGTATAATACAGTGATTCAAAATCTCCATACAACACTAGGTGCTATTCACAGCAAGTGTCCTCCTTAATCCCCATCCCCTAACTCATCCCCTACCCACCTCCCCTCTGGTAAACATTAGTTTGTTCTCTAATGTTAAGAATCTGTTTCTGTGCCTCTGTCTCTCTCTCTCTCTTTTTTTTTTTTTATCCCTTTTCATCTTAATGCTCATGCAAAAACAGGAGCTGAGGGGAGCAATGATGTACAATGCAAATATTTTAGTCCAAAATATGTCTGAGGGAACACCAGACTATTTGAACAAAAAGTAAATCATGGGGTGCCTGGGTGGTTCAGCCCATCAGGAGTCTGACTCTTCATTTCAGCTCAGGTCACAATCTTGGGATCCTGAGATTCAGCCCACACTGAGCTCCTCACTAAGTGTGGAATCTGCTTAAGATTCTCTCTCTCCCTCCCTCTGCCCTCATTACCCCCACTCTCTTGAAAAAAAAAAGTAAATCAGTTAAGTTTAATAGTATTCTGCCTACAAAAACAATGAACTCCTTATTTCATTCATTTTTTTCTTACATTTTTACATTGATAATGTTGAATTTTTTCTCTAATATATGTTCAGAGATAAAGTGAAATAAAAAAGTGTTGGATGCCTAGAATGTGTCCTGCACTTTATTCAACACTATCTATTTTAAAATCATTCATTTCTCACATCAGTATTAGATATTATGCATATATGTATCTCATACAGTACTCTAACAATTGTGAGTTGTTTTTTTAATTCTATAAAGAAAAATCAGAATCCTGCCATTTAAAAACATATCCAAAGTAGCAAAAGTAGAAAGTAGCTAGGAAAAAGCCTCAATACAGACTTATGACTCCCTGATGGCAAAAGTTGCTATCTCTTCTATCTCCTTTCAATAAAACACTTTTTCCTCCAATTTAATTTCAGTGCTCAGAAAGAGATTAACAATCTACTTTATTAGATATTACCAAAAATGTGAATTTTCTATGACGTATACTGAATGTTTCTTCTTCTTTTTTTTAACGATTTTATTTATTTATTTGAGAGACAGAGATCACAAGCAGGCGGAGAGGCAGGCTGGAAGAGAGAGAGGAAGAAGCAGGCTCCCTGCGGAGCAGAGAGCCCAATGCGGGACTCGATCCCAGGACCCTGGGATCATGACCTGAGCCAAAGGCAGAGGCTTAACCCACTGAGCCACCCAGGCACCCCTGTTTCTTCTTTTATTTAGCCGTTGATATTATTATTGTATGGTCATACCATGAGGTTGGTCAAAATGTGCCAGGGTAGATTCTGCCTTGGAAAGTGACAAGTTTGTAAATAACTATAAACAGATGTCAAATGGGCAAAATGAAAACAGGGTGGCTAAGTGGGCAAATTCAAGATTAATTAGCTATAATCATTCCTCCTAATCATATCATGATAATGAATAGGAATATAGTTTTTTTATATTCATTTGACAATTCGATCTTTATAATTTCCATGTGAAGATTTGTAATTTTCATATGTATGCCTAGTTTAGTTGCCATTCTCCCATGCATAAGATAGTGTTTGTCATTCTAACTTCCCTGCAGTATTATTGGTGCCCTTTATATCTTCATACCTAAAAAGAGAGGTACATATTTTACAGACTTACAATTAGATCCTGTTATAAGTATGCTTTATGGAGGTATGTATGAATCCTGATTATTTTATATACTTTGCCAGCATATGACTGTGAGTAGATGGAGGGCAAAGGACACCTGTCAGAGTGTTGGTCACACAGTAGGCACTAAAAATGGCTTTAATAAAAGAAAAAAAAAAAACTAAGGAAAGAAAAAAAATAATGAAATAAAATTTATGCATTTATAATTTGATGGTTAAAAGAAGTTTTAAACAAACAAAAAAATCTAGTAGTATTTACATATAAAAGAGTTGCTTTCTTAACACTACTAATAATTTCTGTAAGCATATTTAAAATTCTTTTTGGATCATAGAACACATAGAATATGCATAATTATACTAAATTATTGAGTTGATATGTGATAAGTAATTTTAGAAAGAATACAAAGCACATACATTATCAGTTTGGACATATAAATCACATCTCTAACATTGAAAATTAAAGCATGAAAAAGAAAATTACAAGCTAGCTTAGTGATTCTCGCTTTTTTTTAAACCACAGTATAATGGTTATTAGTATAAGGCTTTTAATAAGTTCATTAGGTCGTTATCTGAGAATTTATGACAATTAACAAATGAAAGAAATTTCTGCAAAATTGTCTTAAAACCTCACACCTGCCACCCAATCCAGTTTTAATCCAAAACTGAAAGTGTAATTAATGAAATGATAGTGAGGTTTGTAAACTTGATAGTGATTTTAATTTTAGGCAAAAACACTGAATATAAGAAACAGTGCTTCCTAAAGAAGCACTTAATCTTACCAAGTTTATTAAAGCAGCAATATATTTCTGTTTTTATCATGTGGAAAAGAGAAAAAAGGAAAAGATTTAGTTTTCATTGCTTCTTATTTTCCAATTGGGGAAAAAGGAATGATAGTTCAAGTCACATTCAATGTAAAGATATCATTGATATTCTAGGAATTTAAAAAAATGTTATTCAAATATTGTATGGTACAGAAATATATATACATATATATGTGGGGGGTTGTTTATATACATACATATACATCATATATATGTATGGAATTTTATGTTTTGCATATTTTACATTTTACATATAATTTTATATAAAGAATTTTGATAGGTATTAAAATTTTGATAATTATCATAAATCAATGTAGTTCAGAGTAAAATGTAAGAATTTTTATACTGTAAAATTATGTTTTATCAATATTGGTGTGTTTCTCAAATAATTAGTTTCTAGTTAGAAAGAAGAAATGAAGTAATGGCAAGAGAGCCAACTCAAAGATTGGGTAGAATTCAATCCTGAGGGCATACTATGTATTTTCAGATTAGGATTCTTGCCCATTTAGGGGTTCTACTCTCCAGTAAAATGTTTCTATAAAAAAGAAAGACATACATTTAATCAAAATATCAATTGATTTTATATTTTATATTTTAGCTATTTTTTGTCTTCCTATTTATTATAAACATTATTGTTAAAATATTACAGTTCAGGAGTACCTGGGTGGCTCAGTCAGTTAAGCATGTGCCTTCAGCCCAGGTCATGATCCCAGGATCCTGGGATTGAACCCCACATGGGTCTCCCTACTCAGCAGGAAGCCTGCTTCTTCCTATCCCTCTGCTGCTCTATGTGCATGTCTCTCTCTCCCCAATCAATCAATCAATAAACAATTTGAAAATATATGATTCATACTATTTTTACAAGCATCTAGGATATAAGTGTAGTTTTGGAGATAACACTTTTCTGAATCGTAAATCTAATATTTATATCAACTGATGTTTTCACATTGCTCTAATTTGTTATATTCATGTCATTGGGATAGTAATTTAGTTTTAGATAGCTTTCAACTTATTTGAAGTAAGTGTTTAAGAATAACATATATCCCAAAATTTGAAAGATGGGGTGCTTCGGTGGTACAGTCGGTTAAGCTTTTGACTCTTGGTTTTTGCTCAAGTCATGATCTCAGGTCCTGATCTTAGGGTGGTGAGATTGAGCCCCACATCAGGCTCTGTGCTCAGCAGAGTCTGCATAATACTTTATTTCCCTCTACCTCTGCCCTTCCCCATGTTCTCTCCCTCTCTCTCCCTCTCCAATCAATCAATCAAAAAATTAGAAGCATAAAATTTAGTTGAATTATTCATTTGTGTAGTTTTAACATTTTTCCCCTAAAGTCCTCCTCTTCCTACTCCAAAAGCAATGTGTAGTTTGTAATTATTCAAAATGGGATTATTTTCTAACTATTGTATTGCCTACATCCCAATGTTATTGTCTCAGTTTCAATATCAAATTTTTATTTCATATCATATCAGTACTTGAAATAGCAAATATGCTATACTAGAACAGAGACATGAACACCAAAGGTAATCTCAGGCATGGCACACAATTAAAATGAAAAATATATAGAAATAATTGTATTTAACAGAAAAGAGCATCATATTGATGTCAGTCCACTGTATCATCATTTGAAGTTAATTGCTTGTATTTTTCCACCAAAATATTTGAAATCTTATTTTGTGAGGATTTCTATTGGCTGTAAGAACATGCAAGCAAATATGGAAAATAGCTCATAATAGCTCCTTTCAGATTTCTCAGAATTCCAGGATAAAAATATTGTATTATCTTCATCTTTTTTTATTATAATTTTTACTTTTTATTAACATATAATGTATTATTAACCCCAGGGGTACAAGTATCTTCATCTTTTTAAAAATGTTTTAATATAAGACATAAATCTATAAAATATATTCTAATTCACCGCAAAAATAGACTGCATTCAAATTTAACCCTGGAATTCTAGAAAATATTTGTACATGCTAGGCACTTCTATTCTAAACATTCCATATAATCTTTGCTACAGCTTGATGTGGTAAATCTTTATTGTCATACTCAGTGTGCAGATGAGGGAATTCAAATACAAAGAGGTTACATAACTTGTCAGTATCACAGCTAGTAAATGAAAGGAATGAGTTTCAAATTCAGTCTAGGGCATGATTTTACACTTTACCGTGCTCTGTTTCTTTAGATCACATTCTTTCGTATACAAGCATAGAAAGGAATAAATACAGATTTTGCGGAGACCTGGGGGTCCACATTAAGAAAAGGAATACAAAATTACCAATAATATAGCAGTTGTGAAAATGAATATTTAGTTAAAATGATAAAAGAAACCATAACAAATATATTAAAGTTGAAAATGCCAAAAAAAAATCACAGAATTCAGAATAATAATATAATATGTTCATTATTTAACTGCTTGATAATCATCTTCTTAGGATGTTTTAGTTCACAATTTTTGATCATCTCTTTATGGGACAAAGATTTCATAATATCTTTTTATATAGATAATAGAAAGATAATTCTGCCACTGGCATTGCTGATTGAAAAAATTATTGTTGATAGTTTGTATTCATAAAGCATCCTGCTTTTACATATAGGCACTTATTTTGTAGTAGTACTTCAGATGTTTTGCTTTCTGGCAAAGGAATTTGGTAAATTAAATAGTGTACTACTCTTTCCTCCCTTTCTCCAGTGTAGTGAGAAGCAATAAGCCAAATGTTTAAATTCCTTATTTTGATGGAAATATTCTAAGATAGCAAGTATTGATGAACTAGACTTTGCTTTCAAATGATACTCAATTGCAGATATCAAAAGTTGTTATTTTATTTTTTAAAGATTTTATTTATTCATTTGAGAAAGAGTGAGAGAGGGAGGGGGAGATTGTGAGCAAGAGAGAGCACAAGCGAGGAAGGGTTGCAGTGCAGAGGGAGAAGCTGGCTCCCCTCATGAGCAATGAGTTGGAGGTAGGGCTCCACCCCAGGACTCTGGGATCCTGAGTTGAAGGCAGACACTTAACCACTGAGCCATCCAGGAGCCCCTCGAACGTTGTTATTTGAGTAATCCTTTTGTCACATCATGCCATGAAATATCAGTGGAAGCAGGATACTTAATGCCATTAAATCTAATCATTAGATAATGAATTTTAGAAAACCCAATACCAAGTAAGAAAGCTTCTTTTTAAATGTTTTCTCCTGGAATGACTTCCAGAACCAAAAACTGTATGCAAGGGTTCATCCAGAGAAAGAACTAGCAGGATAGATCCATACCTACCCTGTATTTATAACTCTATCTATATATGAGTATATACACACATATGTATAGCCTTCTCTCTGTCATCTATCTATATCTATCTATCTATCTATCTATCTATCTATCTATATCATCCATCTGTCTTTCTGAGACATTTTATTAGAATGATTCATTGTACACAGTTGTGAGGACTAAGCAAGTCTGAAGTCTATATAGAAGGCTCTAAAGAAGGAAATATCAGGAATAACCTGGAATCCCATAGCAGGGGAGAAAGTTATGATATCAGCCTGGAATTTCTTCTCAAAGTGAATCTTTTTTTTTTTTTTTTTAAAGATTATTTATTTATTTATTTGACAGACAGAGATCACAAGTAGGCAGAGAGGCAGGCAGAGAGAGGGGGGGGAAGCAGACTCCCTGCTGAGCAGAGAGCCCGATGCGGGGCTCCATCCAAGGACCCTGGGATCATGACCTGAGCCGAAGGCAGAGGCTTTAACCCACTGAGCCACCCAGGCGCCCCTCAAAGTGAATCTTAAATATTATGGAATAAAATATAGGTAATCTTTAAACTATGTACTCTAATGGATACATAACATAAATCACTGAGAGTTGTAAGAATGCTACTAATTAGCACAATATGCTTTCATTAAATCATGTCAGTATTGCCTTTACTAACTGAAATGCTTCTGCCATAGTGTCTAATTATCATTCACCAGTTTTATCCCCATTCCCACTGACTAGCCATAGAGAGAAGAAAATGAAACAAACAAAATAACAATAGAAAACACCCTATGGTGAAATTATTATAAAAAATCAACTAAATAATATGAGTACTGCTGTCTTGAGGATTAAATATTTTCAGTAGTAGATATTCACAATACACAGTGTGAGAGAATCTTATTATCTGTAGATAGGGTGTTTTACATATTTCTAAATTTTATTTTTTTCATTTTTACTTTTATTGAGATATAATTGGCATAGTATGTGTATAATTCACATACAACAATGTGTAATTTTAAGGTATACAAAGTGTTGATTTGATATGTTTACATATTGCAATATGAAAGTTTTCTTCAACCTCAGTGTTCTTCAGAATTCTGTTTTTATTTAATATAATCCCAGTGTCAAAGTATAATTTTCAACATGTTGAAATGTAGTTGCTTTTAAAAATATAGAGCACAGATTTAAAAAAAATCTTAGTGAGAAAACAAGAAAGATGAAAAAACTTGTTCAAAGTAAGATATGAGACTCACATATTTTCTCTTTTTAATACAGATGTGCTTATTTCATCATTTCTTCGTAACTTATTTTTGAAAGCTGTTTTAATGTTTCAAATTTTTATTTAAATTCTAGTTGATTAACATATAGTGTAATATCAGTTTCAGGAGTAAAATTCAGTGATTCATCACTTACATATAACACCCAGTGCTCATCACAAGTGCCCTCCATAATACTTATCTCTCATTTAGCCCATTCCCCACCCATCTCCTCTCCAGCAACTTTGGGTTTCTTCTTAGTTAAGAGTCTGTTTCCTGGTTTGCCTCTCTCTCTCTTTCTTTTCTTTTCTTTTCTTTTTTTTTTTCCATATGTTCATCTATTTGTTTCCTAAATTCCATATGAGTGAAATCATATGGTATTTGTCTTTCTCTGACTGACTTATTTCACTTAGCATAATACTTTGTAGCTCTACCCATGTCAGTACAAAAAGATTTCTTTCTTTTGGTGACTGAGTAACATTCCATGATACACCCACACGCAGATACCCCACCTCTTATTCATCCATTCATCCGTTGGTGAGCATTTGGGCTCTTTCCATAATTTAGCTATCGTTGATAATGCTACTATAAATATTGGGGTGCATGTGCCCATTCAGAGAAGTACTTTTGTATTCTTTGGGTGAATTCCTAGTAGTGCAATTGCTGGATCATAGGGTAGATCTATTTGGCACTTTTTCAGTAGCCTCCATACTGTTTTCTAGAGTGACTGCACCAGTTTGCATTCCCACCAACAGTGTAAGAGGGTTCCGTTTCTCAATATCCTCACCAACACCTGTTGTTTCTTGTGTTGCTAATTTTAGCCATTCTGACAGGTGTGGTCATTGCAGTTTTGATTTGTATTTCCCTGATGATGAGTGATGTTTAGCATCTTTTCATGTGTCTCTTAGCCATCTGGATGTCTTCTTTGGAAAAATGTCTATTCATGTCTTATGCCCATTTCTTATCTGGATTATTTATTTTGGGGGTGTTGAGTTTGGTAAGTTCTTTAAGGATTTTGGACACTAGCCCTTTATCAGATATTTATTGCATTTGCAAATATTTTCTCCCATTCTGTAGGTTGCCTTTTAGTTCTGCTGTTTATTTCCTTCACTGTGCAGAAGGTTCTTATTTTTAAGAAATCCCAATAGTTCATTTTTGCTTTCACTTCCCTTGCCTCAGGAGGCATATCTAGAAAGAAGTTGCTATGGCTGATGTCAAAGAGATTATTGCCTGTATTCTCTTCTAGGATTTTGATGATTTCCCATTTCACATTTAGGTCTTTCCTCCATTTTGAAATGATCTTTGTATATGGTGTAAGAAAGTGGTCCATCTTCATTCTTCTGTATGTGACTATCCAATTTTCCCACATGATTTTTTGAAGAGACTTTTTCCCATTAGATATTCTTTCCTGTTTTGTCAAAGATTAATGGACCATATAGTTGTGGATTCCTTTCTTGGTTTTCTGTTCTGTTTCATTGATCTGTATGTCTGATTCTGTGCTACTGCTATACTGTTTTGATCACTACATCATGATAATAAAACTTGAATTGTGAAGCATCCAGCTTTGCTTTTCTTTTTGCAGGTGTTTTGGCTATTTGAGGTTTTTTGTGGTTCTGTACAAATTTTAGGATTGTTTGTTCTAGTTCTGTGAAAAATGCTAGTGGCATTTTGATGGGAGATTATATTAAATATATAATATTTGGCTTCTATGGATATTTAATATTTGTTCTTCCAATCCATGACCATGGAATATCTTTCCATATCTTTATATGATCTTCAAATTCTTTCACCAGTGTTTTATAGTCTTCAGAGCATTTAACTTCTTCGGTTAGGTTTATTCCTAGACACAAAGAGTGTAACATAAATATTTACAATTGTACCATCTTCTTGTTGGATTGCCCCCTTTATGATTATATAATACCTTTTTTGGTCTCATGGTACAGTCTTTGTCTTAAAGTCCAGTTTGTCCAATGTAAGTATTGCCACTCTGTTTTTTTTTTTTTTTTTTTTTTTTTTATTTATTTGAGAGAGACAGAGAGAGCGCACAAGCCAGGGAGAGAAGCAGAAGGAGGAGGAGAAGCAGGATCCCCATTGAGCAGAGTCCAACATGGGGCTTGATTCCAGGATCCTGGGATCATGACCTGAGTGGAAGTCAGATGCTTAACCAACTGAGCCACCGAGGCATCCCCAATACTCTGGCCTTCATTTGACATCCATTTGTGTGATGAATGCTTCCCTGTCCTCCTCACTCTTTCTTTTTTTTTTTTTTTTCCCTCTTCACTTTCAATCTGCAGGTGTCCAGAGGTCTACAATGAGTCTCTTATAGGCAGCATGTAGAGGGGTCTCATTTCTTTAATCCATTTTGAGATATTTTTTGATTGGAGAGTTTACTCTAGATTTATATTTATCGCCATTTAACTATTTGTTTTGTCATTGTTTCTAGATATTTTCTCTGAACTTTTTTTGGTTTACCACTTTTGGTCACTCCTTTGTAATCAGATTCCCTTTTACTATTTTTTTTTTGCAGATCTGGTTTAAAGGTCATGAGTTCCTTTAGTTTTTGTCTGGGAAACTCTTTATCTCTCTTTCTATTCTGAATGATAGCCTTGCTGGATATTGTATTTTTGACTTCAGATTTTTCCCATTCAACACATTAAATATATCATGCCACTCCCTTCTGGCTTGCCAACTTTCTGTTGAAAAATCTCTTACTAGACTTATGGGTCTTCCCTTGTAAATTACTGGCTTTCATGTTTCTGCTTAAGACTTTTTCCTTTATCACTATATTTTACAAATATAATTACAATAATTAATTACAAGTTTTTAGCTATTGTTTCTTCAGATAAATTTTCTGTCTCCTTCTCTCTCTCTTCTTCTGAAACTCCTATAATACTAATGTTACTATGTTTGATGGAGTCACTGAGGTCCCTTAGTGTATTCTCATGTTGTATAATCCTTCTTTCTCTCTTTTGTTCAACTTCATTATTTTCCATTATTTTGTCTTCTGGGTCATGAATTTATTCCCCTGCTTCATCCAGCCTTTTGTTCATTGCATCAAGCCTGTTTCCAATCTTGTTTATTGCATTCTTCATCTCTGATCGATTCTAATTCTTTTATCTATGTAGGAAGTACCTCACTGATATCTTCTTTTCTCTTTAAAATTTCTTTTTAATTTTTTTTTATTTGTTTATTTTACAGAGAGCTAGAGAGAGAGCACAAGTAAGCAGAGCGGCAGGGAGAGGGGGAGAGAGAGAAGCAGGCTCTCCGCTGAGCAGGGAGCCCAATGCGGGGCTCGATCCCAGACCCTGGAATCATGACCCGAGCCGAAGGCAGCCGCTTAACCAACTGAGCCACCCGGGCGCACCGATATCTTCTTTTCTCAAGCCCCGTGACTATCCGTATGATTGTTGCTTTAAATTCTCCATCAGATATGTTACTTAAATCTGTTTCACTTAGATCTCTGTCCGTGATCTTATTTTATTCTTTCATTTAGGGTAGATTCCTCTGTCTTGGCATTTTATGTAAGTGTCTGCCTTCCTTTCTCTGGTGTGTGCTGCATTTGCTCTGCTGTGTGGCCTCTCTGTCATTCAGGACAGTCGTCTGCAGGGGCTCTACTTGCCTGCCCTGGGCAGCATTTTGTCCATGGCCTGAATGTGTTGAGTTTTCACTAGGTGTGCTCCAGTCTGCTTGTAAAATGAGACCTAACACCAACTTAACCAGAATAGAGGTCCTGCAGAACTCTGATCAGGAAATATTGTGTGGGCAGGGGTTTGTGCTGGTCTTCTGGGGGAGGGGCCCACCATGCTGGGATGGAGGCAGGCTTGACCAAGAAGGGCAGTCCTGCCAGAGAGCGGGGTGGGTGGGGGGTTTGGTGTAAGCAAGTTAGGTGTCCAGTGTCCAAGCTGCAGTGTTTTCCACAGGTGGCTCTGTTTATCCTGAGGGGTGGGGGCATATTAAATATAGTCTAATCATGTCTTTTGATACATAGGTAGTATAGAAAAGAAGAGAATAGACTGTGAAGACTAGTGAACAATCTCTGATATATAGACTGTTACTTGCCTAAGATACACAACTAGAGTGTGTCCAATTGTAGATAGGAATTCAAATCTACCTGATTCTTTATGCTGTGCTATTAACTATACAAATGTATGAAAAATGAACCAAGAATTTGTGTTTGAGTTATAACTTGTGACAGTGTATCTTGTAGATGCTTCTCTAATAAGTGCTTTTCCTGTGAAATGTTTTCAACTTAGTGTGTATTTCTAGGACTTAGAAGTTAACCATATTCCCATCAAGGTAGAGAATATTTAACAAGATACTTAACCTTATTTTAAGGATTTTTAATATAAAAAATAATTTATTAGCTGGAAATTTATAGACAGTAAAGATGATTATATTGCAACACTTCAGATACATCATTTCATAAAATAATTACTTATTTAATACTCATGAAATATATTTAGTTCAAAATAAGTGTGATGGTTGATTGCTAAACATATGAGAAAAAATGGATGATAATCAGTGAAAACTTATAGGCGGTATAAATTTTCTTCTATATTAAGGTCACAAACACTTGATTTTTCCAGAATTATACTGAATGTGCTAACATTTGTACACTTGTCTTTTCTTTCTTTTTAAGATTTTATTTATTTGACAGAGAGAGAGATCACAAGTAGAGAGAGAGAGAGGAGGAAGCAGGCTTCCTGCCTAGCAGAGAGCCCGATGTGGGACTTGATCCGAGGACCCTGAGATCATGACCTGAGCTGAAGGCAGAGGCTTAACCCACTGAGCCACCCAGGCAGCCCCTGTACACTTGTCTTTGAATCAGGTTGGTTGTATCTTTACCAGAATATCTAAGCTTCATCTACAATTTCTAGCTCTCATCCACTCATTTTTTTGGGTATGGGCAAGAGAATATTACCAATATTTTCATTTTAGTTCAGCTTAATGTCTAGCATCTTCTCAGTTGTCTTCCACAGATCTATCTTCCCAACGTTCATATTAATTGCTGATCTGGGTACCCCTAAGCTAAAATAGTGAGGGTTTGGATGGAGTTCACTCATGTGGGCTTTGTCTACACACATGGATATGAGATTTCTGTGGGGGCAGGGTAAAACTCAGTATGGGTCAGGGTTAGTAAATGGTTCTTCCTTCCCTGCTTCCGTGAAAAAAGAGGGGTCCAGTAAGTAAATCTATCTAACACACTGTTATATAAAATATCAGGTAAATTTATTAAGGGATAAGAATAGAGAATATTTAATAGTATATACATTTGTCTACTTAAAACATTTATACATTTTTATATCTGGATATATGATATACAAATCATTTTGTAATCATTTGCAAAACCCTGAAAAGGTTGGGGTTAGGCCTGCTTAATTAGGCTCATATTTTTCAAAGATGGAAGAAACTAATTTCTTTTGTTAATAGAGCACTTCTTATATCTCTATGTCTCTGTGAAATTATTTCTCCTAAAATATAACTTTTGTTTCCCATCACCATATTCTTAGCTGTCATTTCCTCACATATCTGCAGTTCCTTGAGATACCTGTCACTGTTGGTATAGAAAACATATCTCTGAGGTAAGCCTCCAACCCACCCTTGCCTTATCATCTTCCTTGAACACACAGAGGTCCACCACTAAGACCACTAAGTTCTTCCTACAAGAAAATTCTAGAGCTGCTAAGGATGTGAGGGAGACTATCTTTCTCTACAGTTTTTTTTTTTTTCTTTTGTATTATGCCATAGTTCTTTTATTCCAGATGTTGCTCTTTAACTTGTATAATGGTTATCCGCATAATTATTTTAACCCACTGTCTTTAATGTAAACTGCTTGAAGGTAGAGACTCTGTTTCACCTTTGTAAGATCTCCCACATACACCTAATTCTTTCTAATATCCCTCTTTCCATAGTACATACACACTGTGCTTATCATACTCTAGTGTATATAGATTTCATCAGTGTTAAGCCATTAGATGGATGTATAAATTATTTCAGTGGTTACTACCCAAAATATATTATATTTCATGTGAATTTTGTCTTTTAGATTAATCCTTTAGAAAATAAAGACACTGTAAACTATTAAAATTGATTTAGTAGATATGATACTCTAAGAATAGGTCTTGCTTCAAATAAGTTTAATGGAAGTAAATGAAATCTAAAAGCTCTGCTTTGAATTTTTAGAGATGTTATATCCTTTTTTTCTTATTTTTAGCACAGAACCCCAAATTAGATTTAACTATGGGTTTTTAAATGTAGTTTATCCCTTGGATAAGTAAATTAATATAATTCATTGGCTTGAGCCAAAAGTATCTGCATTGCATACTTCCAAAATTGCTAGTTGTGAAATTATTCCATGGTTAATTAAAAGATCATTGGTATGAGGCAGTCATGAATATCTGCAAGAGGTTTTTGTTTTTGTTTTTGTTTTTAAGAGCATTTTCTTACTGAGAGTCACAACTTTATAATATTTTTCAGAGTATTTGTGTCTGTGCCTGAGCTAAGTGTAGGATAGATTTTCTGTAAGCTTGAATGGTAAACGTTAGAATCCTTTTCTTCCACTAAATTCATTAGAAGGAAGATTTAGTCATCATGGTTTTGTACTTGTAAATCAAATCTATAATAAATTATGGTTTTGTTTTACTTTTAATATGACACATACTATATTTAGCATAAATTCCTCATTCAATCTACAGAAATTGGCAAAATATTTTAATGATTCAAAAATATTTATAATTAGAATGTAAACTAGTTAGTTAAAAGTAACACTATGCTGGGATTCTGAAAACCCAGTTTCTAATTCTTCCACTATGTTAATGTGTAGTTCTTTTTTAATAAAGTAATTACTTTAAGGATTATCCTATATATAAAATAATACAAGCTAAGTGTGTAATTGTGTTATGTGTTTAACAAACACTAGTTTTCAGTAATATTTTGTTAATATTATTAGAATTTTACCTCTTTAGTTTTCATATTCCTTACCAGCCACTTGAGGGTTTGTACTGGTTAATGTTATTTTTTGTCTTGAAATTCTATTGTACTGTGATCTATATAAATATTGGCTTATTAGCTGTGTAAGGGAGAATGAGAGATAAATCTCTAGGTCTTTTATTTTCTGGCTGACAGCACAGGTCACTTTTACCTATTTCTAAATATTCTCATGTATCACAGGATAACAATTTATAACCAATGGCTTTATGAATATTTTACCAGAATGAAATTTAAATTTATGAAATCCCATTGACTTAGTATTTAGTCAGGAAATAACATTTAGTTTAAGAGACAGTTTTATTCTTCTGTTCTAGAAAACTGTATTACAATTTAAAATTCCTAGTCTCAAAAAATAAAATAAAAATGTATGGTCTTATTTGCCTAATATGAAAATGATGATGAATATGTGGGAGATTTGAGACTGCTACTTGCTTCACTTCTACCTATTAAGATAAAAATCCTCTAAAATGGGAATGTATTAAACAGCCACTCCAGAAGCTACTATATTCAAGATATTATGAATGATATTTGTTGAGACAAATGTAAGAATATTATAGTGAACCTAAAGAAAAGTGATAGAGATTAGGCATGTCACTGGAGAGGTTTTCCAACCCAGATTGGAAATTTTTTTTTTTCTCTCAAAAAATTGATAAAGGGGAAAGGACTAAATAAAACAACCTAAGAAAGATGACACAAATGGGGTACCCGATCACACTGAAAAATCAATAAGGATTTATTTATATAAAACTATAAGCCGTGAAGTCCTGAATGCAGTCTAGGAAGATATCAAGTATAACAAATACATTAAGAAGGACAATCAAAACTAAATTAGACTTTATCTTTTAAGCTAAAGATCAGGAATTATGACCCATATGAAAAAAAAAAAAAAACACAACTATTTAATGATATAAGTAGTATGGTAGAAAGTCTGGGAGTCAAGACAATGAGGTTATTACTCTAGAATAAGTAACTTATCCTCTTTATTATAAAACTTATAAAATTGAACAAGAAGACTTAAAATGCCCCTGAACCATAAAACATTGATTCTGTGGAGACAGAGATCAAATCGAAATTAACATCTCTCCATCCTGATTCAAATTAAAACCACATTGAGATATCACCTTACACCAGTTAGAATGGCCAAAATTAGGGACGCCTGGGTGGCTCAGTTAGTTGGACGACTGCTTTCGGCTCGGGTCATGATTCCGGAGTCCCGGGATCGAGTCCCGCATCGGGCTCCCAGCTCCATGGGGAGTCTGCTTCTCCCTCTGACCTTCTCCTCGTTCATGCTCTCTCTCACTGCCTCTCTCTCAAATAAATAAATAAAATATTTGAAAAAAAAAATTAGAATGGCCATAATTAGCAAGACAGGAAACAACATGTGTTGGAGGGGATGCTGAGAAAGGGGAACCCTCTTACACTGTTGATGGGAATGCAAGTTGGTGCAGCCACTTTGGAGAACAGTGTGGAGATTCCTCAAGAAATTAAAAATAGAGCTTCCCTATGACCCTGCAATTGCACTACTGGGTATTTACCCCAAAGGTAGAGATGGAGTGAAAAGAAGGGCCATCTGTACCCCAATGTTTATAGCAGCAATGGCCACAGTCACCAAACTGTGGAAAGAACCAAGATGCCCTTCAACAGATGAATGGTTAAGGAAGATGTGGTCCATATACACTATGGAGTATTATGCCTCCATCAGAAAGGATGAATACCCAACTTTTGTAGCAACATGGACGGGACTAGAAGAGATTATACTGAGTGAAATAAGTCAAGCAGAGAGAGTCAACTATCATATGGTTTCACTTACGGGACTAGAAGAGATTATGCTGAGTGAAATAAGTCAAGCAGAGAGAGTCAACTATCATATGGTTTCACTTATTTGTGGAGCATAACAAATAGCATGGAGGACAGGGGGAGTTAGAGAGGAGAAGGGAGTTGGGGGAAATTGGAAGGAGAGGTGAACCATGAGAGACTATGGACTCTGAAAAACAATCTGAGGGTTTTGAAGGGGCGGGGGGTGGGAGGTTGGGGGAACCAGGTGGTGGGTATTAGAGAGGGCACGGATTGCATGGAGCACTGGGTGTGGTGCAAAAACAATGAATACTGTTATGCTGAAAATAAAAAAATGAATAAATTAATTAAAAAAATAAAAAAAAATCTCTCCATCCTCTTCAGTACTTTTCATTACACCCCCCTAAAATTAGAGTATAATCAAGTTTTACTATCAATGTCAAGTAATTTTAAATAATGTGCTTATGCTCTCACTGTATGACCTATGGGCAAAGGTTAACTGTTTTTTTGTGTTCATATATTTATTAATGTGTCTTCATTTTTAATCGTTCAAGTATATTTAGGGCATATACTAAAAATAAGCTAAATGACAAAGGATAAGTTTAAACTAACACATTCTGAAGAGATAGAGTTATGATTTCTCTCTCATACAAAATATGTATGGGAGGAGTCACAGAGCAAATGGGAGAAACAGGGACTATTTCAATCCTAGGAAATTGTAGAATGTGGAGTAGAGTGTCTATTTGTCAAGGTTCTCAAGTGAAAATGTACCTAGCAGTTACTTTGCCACCTCTAGAAGCTTTGGACTGTCTCCATGGCTACTACCTTCTCATAAGGGATTCCTTATGAATGGATAATGTGACTTGTATCAAATAACTTTACTACAACTTAATAATTAGATTAGCAAACGTTGTTGGACTGCAAAACGGCTGTCTCTTACTCTGACCAACAGCCTACATAATCACACTGTAGTTGCCTTCCCTTGTAGCATAGTTACTAGCTAAATTAGTGAAATATTTTGGAAGGAGAATTAATATATACTTGCATTATGATGTTCTCATGTCATAAGGTTGGCTGTTTACACTGAGAACACTAAGAATAAAAACAAAAATTCCATCTTTGTGAATATTCAAAGAATCAAGGGACTTCCCAAGGTAGGGTTCACCTAGCCTTTCCTATAAACTAGATAAACACACAGAGAAAGAGTAAACTTAAAGCAGAAAGCAAAATGATGAATCAGAAAATATATGGAATGATAAGATGCAATAGGCAAATTTATCAGGAAACATTGACGTTAAGACAAATAACATGGGTGAAAAAGAAGAAATAGTAAGGAAAATAGAACTAGAAAGTCAGGATGGAATATTCTCAAAAGTAATCTTAACATATGGTCTTTCTCACCCACGTAGACATTCTTCCTCTATTGGGACTCCTGTGCCTGCCAGTCTTATCTAACAGTTTTGGACTGAATTATTTGGGGAGTGAGACTAAAGAAAAACTTAGATACTATTTGAAAATCTTTTGTTTTTATTCCTTTGAACCTTTGCTTAACTAATTTGCTTGCTGAAGACTTTCTTCTTTCTTTCACTCTTCTAAATCCCATGTATCCTTCAACGGCAAATATCAATGCCAGGGTCAAAAGAAGTATCATTACAAACTTAAGTAGAAACTTAAAATTTCTTATATTTTTCTGATTTAGTTGTATAAAGTTTGATTAACATACTAGAAGGTAGAATACTTTTATAATTGTGGGATCTAAATATTTTCACCTATTGCAGTTGGTTAAATTTTATCTGCATATATGTGATAGCATTCAATAATTAATAAAAAAATTACAGTCTTATTTCTCCATAGACAGAGTATATTCATCTCCATATGCATCTTCCCACCTTTGAATTTGCTCTAAATCACGTGAGGTTAATTTGGACCATGGGATGTTAGTAGGTATAATGCAAATAGATGCTCAAAATGTGTGTCTACATTCAGTGTGCATGCCTGTTAGAAAATATGGCCTCTTAGGTCACTTGACATTGCAAAGAAAAATTGCTTCCAGTTAGCTTCCAGGTTATTTCTCCAACAAGGGCCACAGAATTAAAACTCACAATAGACCAGAACATAAGTGGCAACCAAAAAAGGGCAAGAAAACCAACTTAGGGCTGACCACAGACACGTGAAAAAGAAAATTTGATTGTTAAGATGCCACTGAGATTTGGTGATTATTTAGTAAGCAGGCATTAATAAGTAACATTCCTTTTGCTAAGTAAATAAAAAGCCTTAAGGTAATCCATCCTACAGAGAAAAATAAAATAGTGATAAAGGTTAGGAATGAAGATGGTAAGGTAAAATTAAAACTTTAAGTAAGGGAATCAAGAATGGTTTCATATTGATGCTGATATTGGAGGCTGTTAAGGAAATGAGTCATTTACATATTCGTGGAGATAAAATTCCAAGCCAAAGATGAGTTAGTGCAAACGTCCTGAAGCTAGAATGTGGCAACCATTTAAGGAATAACAAAGCGCTAAGTAGGGTAGGGAGACAGACTCCAATGGCTTTAGATTCACTCTGAATTACATGGGAAATCCCTAGAGGATTTTGAAAATACATTAATGAAGTAAAATATGAGATTTACGTTTTAAAAGAATTACTCTATCTGCTTTGCAGAGAATTGGCTGATGGACGGAAATCTAGAGCTTCAGCAACCATGCTGGTTAGGAGGCTATTCCAGTAATTCAGAACAGAGTTAAAGATAGCTTAAACCAGTGTAGGACAGATATTCCATGTTGGAAATCTTCAGTTTCTGGACACTGTCAAGGTACAGCTGAGAATATCTGCTGATTACTTTTGACATGCAGTATAAGAAAATTGGAAGTGTTGGTCATTCTAAACTGGCCAGAAATACTGTAAAGTGATGTTACCACTCACCAAGGCAGGAAAGACAGTGTAGGGACCAGTAACAACAGAAGTTACACATTTAAAAAACGTTTAACCTAGCATAAGTTGAAGGGATATGTATGTGACAGGATATTGAGTGGATAATTTTCTTGATGCCGTCAGGAAATCATCTCCTGATGCTTAAATTAGCACTAAAGTCCATAGTCATAAGCAATGAATACTCAATGCCACATAATTTTTAAAAGTCCACTCAAAAAAGGAGCTAGACACTATCTTCCAGGGCTTACAAAACCAGACTAAACCCTGTCTTTCACGGTGAACTCCTTTTGTCCTCACTCTCCTAATCCATCCCGCTCCCACTGAAGTATGTAATCAAAATAGTAGGGAGGGGGAGAAAAGAAAGTCCTAAATAACCACTGATGAGAAATAAAATGGTTTTATTTACACTGCCTACTTGGGAAAGAAGCGAGATTCTTTCCTCACCAAGCAGAGTAAGAATTTATAGTTAGGGATTTACCTTAAAGATATAGAAATTGGAGGTTTCTATAAGGTAGGAGACTGGTATCTCATTTTCTTACTGGAAGATAAGTGAGCATTGAATTTCAGAATCTTACTTATGCTACTATAAGGGAGATTTTTGGGTAACCTAACACCACATGTTCCTGGACTCCATGTTTAGTGCCCTTTTTTTTTTTTAAAGGCAGTGTAGCTTGAGATAGAAACCTAAAGCAGAGGAACAAGAAGAATCTATGGCATCTCTGGGAAGAAGGCAGTGAGAACTACTTAGTGGTCCTTTGGCCCTATTTTTGGGTCTGGGGTTAGAGATGGCTCATGGGAATGTTGTACCAGTAAAAGTGGCACACAACCCAGAGATGGTTTATAATGGACTACTCCTGAAGCCATATTTAGACAGAACTGCTCCATTAGAAAAAGCTTCCCACAGAGAGAAGAAACAGTAAAGCTAAACATGGTTCCTAGAAATTCATGAATATCATGGGCTGAAGCCACTAGAAGGAGACATAAGCAAAACAAGCAGCAGTGAAAACAGATACCTTGTTAGCAAAGCAAAATGAACAGATTGTAAATGAAGTTACCTATTACATTGCTCTTCTCAACCTCAATCCCAGAGTGGTGAGAATCTTCAAAACAGAAAGGAAGACTATATCTCAGAATTAGACCATGATACCCACCCTCTTCCTATGCTATGTGCTGAGGTAGCAAGAAGAGAAGTGAAAGAGTGACAAATGCTATTTTTGTACTCCAGCTACTGTAAGAAACCACCTGGGTATGCCTGAGGGGAGTGATTGCATAGGATTAAATCAACAGTGAGACTGGTGTTTTAAACAATTGTTTTTTTAATATTTAATATGAGAGAGTAACTAATCTATGAGATCATCCAGATATGTATTTTATAGATCAGGAACTAGCGATTTAATGATCATAGTTGAAAGTAATGATGAGAGAAAAAATTTCTAGACTTTACTTGGGTCGGAACTTTGTAAATCATTATATGTATGTATTGTATATATGCATGTGTGTGTGTATATATATATATATGTATGTATATATATATATATATATATTTCTGCCATCTTGAAAAATGTTTTTATTTTCTATTTATTTATTTGACAGAGAGAGAGAGAGAGAGAGAGAGAGAGAGAGAGATCACAAGCAGGCAGAGAGGCAGAGAGAGAGGAGGAAGCAGGCTCCCCGCCGAGCAGAGAGCCCGATGCGGGGCTCGATCCCAGGACCCTGAGACCATGACCTGAGCTGAAGGCAGAGGCTTTAACCCACTGAGCCACCCAGGTGCCCCTTGAAAAATGTTTTTTGATAATAATCTCCTCTTACATTCTTACTTGCCATAATGTAGTTGTAAGAGTGAATATAAAAATTATGTATCTTAGCCTCTTAAAAGATATCTGTGGTAGTAACAAATTGAGTACTTTCCTAAAATATGAATGTAAATTGTACGTTTAATGAGGAATGTCCTCCTCTGAATTTATACAAATTTTGATTGACTCACTGACAAAAATTCCATTCCCTATGAAAGAAAATATTTATTTCAATCCCACCTTAATGGGAATGAGGAACTATACACAACAAAAGCCAGCTTACTACAATGTTTTAAAGTATGTCACTGATTCTCCATATGTCTAAGATATGTAACTTAAATACAAAAAACATGCAAAGATTTTAGGTTATTTTCAATTGTAGAAGCGTCCTGCATGATGTCAGCTCTTAATTAGAAATGTAGTTCTTTTCTTTTCTTTTATAACTCCACTTTTCTTTTCCTCTCTTCTTTGATCTCTTCCCCCCCAAACATTCTCAAGGCCTTCATGTTTTTCCCTTTAGATTCTTTTTAGGAAACTTTAACCAGTAGATGTCATATTTCATATTGAACTATTAGTAATGTCCCAAGACAATGGAAAACAGTAATCTCTACAAAGCTCTTCCCTACTTTTTGAAAGCTTATATTATGCCACTTCACATTCACAAAAGGCTTACCTTAGTACCTTTTTTTTTTTTCTCAACCAAAGAAATCCAAAGAGGAGTTTGCTTTTATGAAAAAAGAGGAAATGCAAAAATAGAGGTCAGTGTTTGTTTTTCAGTGACCTTTTATAGAGGCAGTGTGTGCCCTGAGCAGTGAGTGTGGCTCTCCCAAGCTCTTTCTCTAAGAACTGTGCTCAGTATCTCGGCATCAATAGCTTTGAACTGTGTCTATGAGCACCTGTGCTTTATCTCAATTTATCTTGTGTATCCATTAGTAAGATGTGTCCTAACACCTCAGAAAAGCCTAGGAGAGATTATTTTTGGAGATCTGAGGATGTTCAGGTTTTTTCCATATAAATTAGTGGTAACTGCTTCTTTGCTTTATGCCATTTTTGCTTAAGAAAGTTTTTGTAAGAATTCTCTACTTTTTGATAGGGAAGGAAACCTGTTAACAGCAAGCTAACATAAAACTGAAAAGGTAGGGGCACTTGGGTGGCTCAGCTTGTTTAGCGTCCAACTCAGGTCATGATCTTAAGATTCCGAGATAGAGGCCCATGTGGAGCCCCATGTCCAGCTCTGTGCTGTCTGGAGCCTGCTTAACATTTTCTCTCTTCCTCTAGCCTTTCCTCCGCTCTCTCTCTCAAAAAAAAAAAAAACAAAACAAGACAAGACAAAACAAAAAACCTGAAAAGATAAAGGGAAAGATATGAAATAAAAGCAATCAACAGTTTCAAAGTTTAGGCCTCAGCAACTTCAGTCATTACTTTATTGTGATTTGTTCTATGACAATCATATGAATTTAACTATTGATGTTACCTGTCAGTCTTTAATATACTGGACAATTCATCTCCTTTTATTTTGAGTACACAGCACATTTGTCTCATCGTTTTCTCTTGTGTTTCTCTTGTATTTTGTCATTTTATTTGGAAAATCTTACCTTTAAATATTTATAAATAAACTGATGGGATATACCTTGATCAATCACTGTTCAATACAGTTAGAGACAGAACTTCCAAAATGTATTGTTCTGCAAAATGACATTGAAGAGCAAAGAATTTAACTCTGAGAGGCTAGAAATTCCTCTCTTTCAATGAGCCTGTGGCCAACAAGGTATGCAAACATGTTCCATTCATTTGGAAATATAAGGAGGCATCTAGATGCCCAGACAACTTTGTGGTTAAAGCCAACTAGCTGGATACTTTAGAAATTCTGAACAGAAGTTGAGTTTGTGCTTCAAATAGCACAGGAAAAAAAATCAACAAAAACTTCTTCAAACATAATTTGTTTGGTATAGTTAAATAAGCATCTTCTCCCCCAGATCAGTTTCAGTGATTGCACTGGAATAGTGGTTTTAATCTAGAACTTAAGATGATCCTCCCCAAGGTGTAACTTTTCATGCCAGCTTTTTAGCTGGTAGCAGTTCTACTCACAAATCAACTGAGATTATTGCCAAGTCTGGCTAAAAAGAAGCATTATGTAGTAATGCTGTTATCAGTCTCTGATTTCCTTGGTTCTATTACAAAAATAGCTATGAGATTTGTGCAAAATGCTACATTGCCCAAACTGTCAATGAACCATTCCTAATCATGCCTGAAAGATTTCTTGCTGTTGTTGTTGTTGCTGTTGCTATTGTTGTTGTTGCTTTTCCCCATCCACCACTGGTGGTTTGAAAAGTAGTGAGCATTCCTCATTCATCTATTTACTTGTTTGATTCATGTTAGTAGAGCCTCTAGGGTATGCTAACCACTGGGATGATTTTTTTAGTTCTGGTCCGATTGAAACAGAAACTCTATACACACACACACACACACACATATAAAGAGACAATTGTGTGTGTGTATAGATATACACACATAAAATAGAATATATACAATATATATGTATATAGAATTGTTAATATTAACAGGGAACTAGAGTAATAATGAATTGACCAGGAAGAAGTAAAGAACAGCTAAAGGATACAGAAAGAGCAGATTTAAAGAGCATTCACTACACTAGGGCTTGGAGAATGCCCAAGAAATAGCTCCCTATCCCATGCTGAGATCTAGACAGCGATGCTGAATGTACAACCATGACTCACTGAAAGAGAAGTCACTGTGGTGCCGCACCAGTGCAAACTGATGTGAGTTCACATTTATGTTGTGACAGAAAGTGGTTCAAGGGTATATAACTTATCAGAGGCTCTCCAAAAGAGTTGTTGATGAAAGCTGACAGTGGTGGATGCTACTGGCTACCAGGTACTACAAGAGCTAGAGAGAAGTTGTCCAAACTGTAGGAGCCTAGCAATGGGAAATTCTCCCATGCAGCAGGAAGATTGCACTGGTTTCCTATCAATCTTATTCTTCTAAACTGCTTGATGACTTTTTAAAGCATGTTATGCCATACATTATTTTTCAGTGATTCTACATTTTGATATAAACCCATGAAGTATTATCATGCAAGACATTATGCAATGATAAAGTTCCATTTTTTCCCCCACCAGCTGCAATGTCCTATAGTGATTGAATAAAGTTATAAGTGAAGTTCTTGGGTATGAGCCTTAAACATGGAATATAGAATCATCCATTTTTATATGGAATGGTTCCAAAAGCTGCTTCTGAGGTTCTCAGTATATTATATACATACCATATGCAGCAGCATCTGCAAAAAGCCCACAATGACCTATTTTGGTAATAGGAAGGCTCTGTGGATTTTGGCTAGAGGATTTGCCAAAATGGAATTATGTACTCCATTCTCTGATACATTGATTTTTAGAACAAGGAATCTTGCTATTGTTTTTATTTTCTAATACTTAGGAAATTTGGAAATTAAAGCTCTTAAAAAGAAAATACCATTTTCCTAACAAAACTCTTAAATAAAATATCCTATCCTATATGGGATCTAATAAATCATAGGAGTTTTCCCAGTTTCTATATAGTGAAGATTCTGAGTACAGTGAAGTACTATGTCAGGTTCACTAGACAAATTTTCTTTTACATGGGAATGTGGGAATGAATGGATAGTAACTCTGTACTACTTTACTTTTACTGCTGTAACAAATTGTCACAGATTTGGTGGCTTAAAACAAATGTTCATCTCACAGTTCTACAAGTGAAAAACTGACGTGGGTCTTATAGGGGCTAAAATCAAGGTTCTGGCAGAACTATACTAGCATAATTGTTGCTGAAAAGTGTACTGTTTAATTTCTATATACTGGTGACTTTGCTGGTTTTCCTTCTGTTATTGATGTCTAGTTTCTTTTCTTCTCTTTTCTTTTGCTTATTTGATTTGATTTGATTTATTTATTTGTCAGAGAGAGAGAAAGAGAAAGACAAGTAGGGGGAGTGACGGGCAGAGGGAGAAGCAAACTCCCTGCTAAGCAAGGAGCCCGATGCTGGGCTAGATCCCAGAACCCTGGGATCATGACCCAAGCCAAAGGTAGACGCTTAGCTGACTGAGCCACCAAGGCATCCTTGATGAATAGTTTCATTCTATTGCGGTCAGAAAAGATGCTTGGTATTTCAATCATCATAAATTTATTTCAACTTGTTTTGTAATATAACATGTGATCTGTCAGAGAATGTTCCATAGGCATTTGAGAAGAATGTGTATCCTCTGCTGTTGGGTAGAATAATCTGTATATATCTATCAGGTCTATTTGGCTTTGAGGTTGTTCAGGTTCACTGTTCTATATTTATTTTCTTTCTTTTTTTTATATTTTTGAAGATTTTATTTATTTATTTATTTATTTGACAGAGAGAGAGAGAGATCACAAGTAGGCAGAGAAGCAGGAAGAGAGAGAGAGAGAGGAAAGCAGGCTCCCCGCTGAGCAGAGAGCCCAATTGCGGGGCTTGATCCCAGGCATGATCTGAGCCGAAGGCAGAGGCTTAACCCACTGAGCCACCCAGGCGCCCCTCTATATTTATTTTCTATCTGAAAGTGCTATCTACTGTTGAAAATAAGGTAATAGTCTCTTACTATTACTGTATTGCTATCTATTTCTCCCTCCAGATATGTGAATGTTTGCTTTACGAACTTGTTGCTTGGATGCTGGTGTGTGTGTGTGTACACACACGCACAGACATATATTTGATATATTCTGGATGAATTGGCTCTTTCATAGTTATATAATAGTCTTGTTGTTGTGAGAAATTTTAACTTAAAATCTATTTTGTCTGATAAATACAGTCACCCTTGTTCTCTTTTGGTTATCATTTCATAGAAGATAAAACAGAATTTCTCCTTGGTTCTTTTTAGTTGGTTCTTTTTATCAATATTCTCATTTTGTTCATATATCATTTTCTTAATTTTATTTGGTATTTTAATCACAATTTGGTATTATAAATCACTGAGCTTGATACATATTTTGAATTCTTTGTCAATAACTCCTAGATATCTAATTTCTTAGGCTTGGTAAATAGAGATTTATTTCATCCATTTTATTGTGTTTTCCAAATTTTCATTTTCTTTGTCACTTTGCGTTGGTGTCTATACATTTGAAAAAATAGTCACCTCTCCTTGGCTTTGATTGGGAAAGACCTTCACCAGTCAGACATGAGATTCTGAGCTTTTGTTTCTAGTTGCTTCAGCTGTCCTGTCTTTATTTATTTTTCTTTCAGAAGCTCACAATCTTTTTTTTTTTTTTTTAAGATTTTATTTATTTATTTGAGAGCAAGAATGAGGGAGGAACAGAACACAAGCAGGGTGGAGGGGCACAGGGAGAGAGAGAAACAGACTGCCTCCTGAACAGGGAGCCTGATGGAGGGCTCCATCCAAGGACCATGCGATCATGACCTGAGCCAAAGGCAGAGGCTTAACCCATTGAGTCACCCAGGCTCCTCAAGGAGCTCACCATCTTTTATGTCATTCTTCCTTTTTGATTTTTAAGTCTTTGTAAGGTCACCTCATTAAGCAGCCTGTAAAACACAAAAAGTGCTAAAAAGCTAGCATGTTAGTTGCAATGAATGTAACACTATGAGTGAAAGTAAATTTCTACTTGCTTAGAACAAGGCCCTCTTATTGTTCATTGTGATGAACATTTCAAATAGCCATATAGATTGACCAGTGAAAGAAATGAAGTTTATTTGGAAATTCATAAATTTGTTTGTTCATCGTTCCAGTAAGCCAAAATAAGAGGCTCCTTGAGAGCATGAACAATACCCCTCTGTGTGGATAAAAAAAAAATGGACTGTTGTTTTTAGACTTTAAAATTAAAACTTTTCCTTTGGGGTATTTAGGGTAGCAGATAACAGTTGTTATAGCATCCTTTAATGGAGGCAGAAGTAAATGACTTTGCACAATCTGTGTCTCCTTAGGAGAACTGTTGTGTTATTATTAGCACTACCAAGGGAAATAGATTTTATGTTGGTGAATAAGTTGATAATCTGAATGACTGACTCCATTTCACAAAGTCACATTATAACGAAAAAGTTATATAATGATGCATGGAACCTGTCTCTGTGAATAATTGGCTTCTTTACAAAGCTCCAGATGATAAATAAATAAATGTAAGCACCATCAGCGATAAATTATTATGTTTACAAACTTAAATTCTAATATACATAATAAATTACGTGGTTCCAAAACACTCAATTTTTGTCTTGTCTTACTGGCTCTATTATCACATTTAAACAGGTTTGGCACTTCAGTCAAATGCCGTATTTGGTCCCCCCACCCCCCAAAATGACTGGCATAGAATGGGATCTAGTTTATTTATTTTCCTCATCTTTCCTCATTACCTGTTTTCTGAGAAAACTGCTTCGCAACTTCTTTTCTCTCTCCAAATTTCCGGTGTTTCACATGCCTGGTTGGCTTAGTCATTTAAGCATCTGCCTTCAGCTCAGGCCATGATCCTGTGGTCCTGTGGTCGGAGTCCCACATTGAATTCTCTGCTCAGTGGGGAGTCTGATTTTCCCCTCTACCTCTCCCCCTGGCTTGTGCTCTCTCTCTCTTTCAGTCACTCTCTCTCAAATAAATAAATAAAATCTTAAAAAAAAAAAAAAAAGCTTACAATGTATCACGTTCTCCAAGTTTTTCTTCTATATGGTCCTCTGCTTTTCAGGGTTTTGTTTTTGTTTTTGTTTTCCTAACTCCTCACCCTATAGAAACTCTGTATGGAATAGTACACAAGAGTTCTGACTACATCATTATTCTTATTCCTTAGATGATTTTTCTCTAGGTGTTTAGGTTGAAATCACATTTATGCACAAATGCTTCAAATTAATACTTTACCCCAACCTCACTCAATAGATCTTTACTGTATCTCTACTTTACAGTCTTAGGAGCATGTCAAACTCCTGTGTCAAAATCCAAGTATTGATTGATTCCCTTTTCAAATCTGTGCATGGCTCAATCTTTCATAAATTTGCAAAAACACTAACATTAACCCTATTTCTCAGGGGCAGAAGCCTATAGTTACCTTTCTCTAAACTCTTTCTCTACATCCTACTGGCCAGTCTTGAAACTCTGCCCTTAAAGTAGGTCATAAAAGTCATTGTATGCATTGCCACCACCTTCATTAGGCTGTCCAAATGAGTGTTATCTCTCCCATATGTGGTAATCATCAAACTTGTTATCCTGCCTCTAGTCTTTCACATTTTGTAATATTTGATAAACCAGTATATTTATATAAGTGTGTGTGTTTATGTATATTATATAGGAGTTTTGAAAATAAAAATACATCCATAAGCCCATCATTAAATAACTATTATTAGATCGGTTACATAAAACTCCCCTCTTCACCTTATTTTTCCTTCAGAGGAAATAATCATTGTAAAAATTTAGTTTTCTCTACCACCAGAAACAGTTGGAAAACTGTAGGAAGAATGTGAAACAAAAGGTTTTTGGGCATTGGTCTGTGAAGTACTGTCATCTGAGAAGGAAAGAAGGCAGTTGAGGTGGGCCCAGTGACTGCCCTGGTTTTCTTCCTAGGAGCAACTCCAGACTACAGTGGAGGGGAATTCCAGGTGGTGGTGCTGTTGAGGTGAGAAAACCTGAGATCAGAGCCAAAGTTGGCTCATGGGGCTGGATGTTGTCAGATAGTTTTCCCCCAAAGAGGAAGCTATGCAGGAAAAGAGCTTCAGAAATGTGCATAGAGTTTCCTTGAGTATCTTTGGGGATAATAAACTCTGGGTGCAAAGGTGATGCATGGCAAAAATTACTCCTAGAGAGGGACGCCTGGGTGGCTCAGTTGGTTAAGCAGCTGCCTTCGGCTCAGGTCATGATCCCAGCGTCCTGGAATCGAGTCCCACATCGGGCTCCTTGCTTGGCGGGGAGCCTGCTTCTCCCTCTGCCTCTGCCTGCCATTCTGTCTGCCTGTGCTCGCTCACTCTCCTCACTCTCCGACAAATAAAATCTTAAAAAAAAAAAAAAAAAAAAAAAATTACTCCTAGAGAAAAGCTACTCCAGATCTGTCTCTGCCCTAGCTTTACTTCTGTGGTAGTACATCTCTGCTTACTAATGTTTGATATATGTGTGCCCTTGCTCTATGGAATGTCTCAGATGATCAATAAGAATCTCCACTCCTGGGGCGCCTGGGTGACTCAGTGGGTTAAGCCGCTGCCTTCGGCTCAGGTCATGATCTCGGAGTCCTGGGATCGAGCCCCGCATCGGGCTCTCTGCTCTCTCGGGGAGCCTGCTTCCTCCTCTCTCTCTGCCTGCCTCTCTGCCTGCTTGTGATCTCTCTGTCAAAAAAAAAAAAAAAAAAAAAGTATTTTAAAAAGAATCTCCACTCCTATCTTTGCCTGGCTGGAGCTTAAATATCTCTGTGACTTGTTTGAACTCTGGAAATTGTTTAGCTTACATTGCCTGAGTTGATATTTTTTATTATAATTTTGTCATTAAAATGTTATATTTTCTTATAAACACTAAATTATCTTCCACGTTTACTTCTCTATCCATCTAAAGTTGTATGACAAATATACAGAGATTGAAATTATTTTTTTTCCTTACGGATTACCAATTCACCCAGCAAAATTTATTGAATAATTCATCCTTTCCTTCTGATCTACAATGGATTCTCTGTTGAATCAAATTTACATATATGAAACAGTTTGGTTTTAGGCCATTTACTATTGTATTGCTTTGTGCCAATACCACGTTTTCCTACTGGATCTTTATCATATCATTATATCCTATAAGGAGACCCTCTACAAGCACCTTGCTCATTTTTTTTTAAGATTTTATTTATTTATTTATTTGACGGAGAGAAATCACAAGTAGGCAGAGAGGCAGGCAGAGAGAGAGGAGGAAGCAGGCTCCCCGCTGAGCAGAAAGCCTGATGCGGGGCTCGAACCCAGGACCTGGGATCATGACCTGAGCCGAAGGCAGCGGCTTAACCCACTGAGCCACCCAGGCGCCCCGCACCTTGCTCATTTTGAGTGACTTATGTAATTCTTAGGTCTGTTCTCTTCTTATTCTTGATCCTTATAAAAACATCAGAATCATCTTAATAGTTTCATGAAATATCATATTGTGCTTTTGATTGAAATTATATTGTGTACACAGATCACTATGAAATACGACCAAAAAATATTTTTAGGAATAAAATCTAAAATTGAATTACACGTGGATTATAATTCTTGGCAGTAATACCATTTAATAAAACTATGATTACATACTTGAATGTGTACATGTTTTTAAATAAGATTCAAAAAACATGAAAATATTAGTTCATGTTTATTGATCTCATGTTGAGTATAGAGTTATTTAGAGGAGTTTTGATGCACACTCTGGCAAGAAAAAATAGGAAAATAGCCATTTATTAGGGAGGCAATCCTACTAGATGAATGCATGTCCATGAGTATTAATGACACTGAAGTCATGCTACTCCTCAATTATTTTCACTAAGTTTCTTCCATAGGATGTGCATTTCTGATGTTTGAAATGTAGTGGTATAAAATTATAGTTTGCAAACGCATTATTTTATATATTTTTGAAATGTACACTTTCTGGACATATTATAGGGGTGTTTACACAAACTACAATGTGTTTTAATTTTTATTTCTAAAAACATTTTCAGAATAAAAGGTTGAAAAATTTCCAAGTGATTTTGACTATATATGTTCCCCTTACTCACCAGCCTGGGACACTAACCATATGTGTAAGTTATCTTTTGATTGTAGCAATGCTGCATAACAAGCAACCTAGAAAATAAGTGGTTTAAAGGCACAGCCACTTCTTTTGGGTTTATAGATCAGCTGCATCTTGGCTTGACTCTGCTAAGCTGTAGTGGTTCAATTAGGTTTGCCTCCAAGATGTGAGTTAGCTCTAAATTGATATTTAGATCCAAACTGAAAGATCATACCTTATTGAGGAAGTGAAATTCTCAAGTCTGTGGGTGGGAGCATAAGAGAGAACAAACCTATCCTTCAAGGACAGATGTATCCATATGCTTGGATGTATCCATATGTCATAGCCCCTAGCATTCTTTCGGCCAAAGTGAGTCACGTAGCCAAATGCAACATCCATGGGGTGGAGAAATAAAATATTCTCATAGAAGGGGCCACGGAAGATGAATATTTTCTGAATCATAATGTGCTATACCACACAATGTTAGTATGACTCTGTAGTCAGCTAAATTTTCCTTGTGGAAAATACCACAATTTTCAGGCATGACTACTGTTAAGATCATGTTAATCATTAAAAAGAAAAGAAAAGAAAATGTTATATTTCAGAAACATTAGTATTTCTCTCAAACCTAGACTCTTTTGATTTCAGGATTTTAATGATATTTTATACAGCTTTTTATAACTTCTTTGCATTGCTTTAGTTTGTGACAAAGAATATTAAACAAGTTTTTTGTTAGATATTTCAAAACATACCATGAGTTGGTCTACTAATTAGCATTACAGAAACAGAAGTGCTGAAGTTCCATAGAAGTGTTATTTATAGAGAATCTAAATTCCATCAGAGTAAACTTGTTTACTATTAACTGTTCTTTCCAAAAAAAAAAATTGTTATAGCTATATTTAATGAGAAGCATAAATCACATCTAATGGACCTTGCCTCAGATTACCATCAATTTATGATGCTAAAATATGGACTTAGGAATCTATCTTTCTAGGACTAGTTCAGTTTGGGTTGGAATATTTATAGACGGGAAGAAAAACTTTATTCTTTTTAAAGCAGCAATAGAACACTGTATTTTTTTGTTCTTTTTAGTTTGCAAATATTGAAGTAATAAATACTGCTGATTAAAACTTGAAAATGCAAATATACAGACAGGCAAGCTTGTTAACCCAAAAATCCCAGCTAGCCAAAAAAATAATAATAATAATAATAATAATAATTTTGGGGTAAGGAAGATGGAAGATGAGAGAAAAAGAAGTATATGTATCAGTGTTTAATTAGTGGTATCAATTCCCCATGTTCAGTAGCTTGTGACACTGTGTCTTTGTGCAGTATACCACGGGCCAAACCATATTGGCTCCGAGATGCTTTTGAGATATTTCTGATGTTTGTAGTCTTGAGAGCTAAAATTTAATGGGAAATAGTACACTTTAAAAACACAATGAGTATGAGAATATCATTTATGCTTTTTAATATCTTACTATATTCACCTAATTTTAGCTTTTTTTCTATCATCGTAACGAAGAGGTAAGATCAACTACTGCAGACACCTGCGTGGCTCAATCAGTTAAGCATCTGCCTTGGGCTCAGGTCATGATGACAGGGTCCTGGGATAGAGCCCAGGCTCCCTCTCAGTGGGCTCCTAGCTCAGTAGGGAATCTGCTTCTTCCTCTCTCTTTGCCCCCATTCCTTCCCCTGCTTCTGCTCACTCACTCTCTCAAATAACTAAAGTCTTAAAAAAAAAAAAGTGGGGGGGGGGCGCCTGGGTGGTTCAGTGAGTTAAAGCTTCTGCCTTCGGCTCAGGTCATGATCTCAGGGTCCTGGGATAGAGCCCGCATTGGGCTCCCTGCTCAGAGGGAAGCCCGCTTCTCCCTCTCTCTCTGCCTAGCCCGCTTCTCCCTCTCTCTCTGCCTGCCTCTCTGCCTACTCTCTCTCTCTCTCAAATAAATAAAATCTTTAAAAAAAGAAAAAAGAATTTTTTTTAAAAGGTCAGCTATTAAGCTATTGCAAAGCTTCACCCAATGTCTAAAGTATGTGATAAAGCAGCTTCTCCTACTTTTCCTTCTCCTTTCTTCTCTGTATATTGCCATATGATCATTGATCTCCTGTCATTAATGACCGAGATGTTTTTCTAGCTTTTTTTCTTATCCTATAGATAGCACAGGGCTAGCTATTTTACATATGTATTCAGGCATTGATCCTGAGAGCCTGGTAGTCAGTATCAGCTGGGAGCTGAAAGCCAGGTCAAGTGCTGCATTTAGAGTAACTCATTTCTAAACACAGACCATATAAATCTATGAGAAGCTACTTTGAAAGATAACTTACTCTCTAAAAGAAGTGACAGGTGTGAAAAGACAGTGTAATGCTGCTGTCCTTTTCCCTTCCTCCTCTCTGGAAACCAGACTTGGTACTTGCAGCTGAGTTTGGCATATTGAAATTATAAAGAAACAAGTAGAGGGAGAAAGACACAAGATGCTAATGTTATCAGAAAAGAATGATAGAGCCTCAGAACTAGGTAGATCGTGAAACTGCTTCACCAACAACAAACATTGTCTATGTCCGATTATATGTGGAAAACACAAACCTCTGTTTTTAAGGCACAGTTTATCAAGTTTTCAATTCTTTGGTGCCAAAGGCATGCTTACATAGTGTAGAATATTTATGTAGAATAAAATTATAAACAGAGAATTTCCTGGTTAAAGAGCACACACATTTCCAATTATAAACGTTAATGTAAAACTTTCCTTTACAAAGTTATGCAAATGTACACCCAACCAACAGCAAATGAGAATGCTTTTTTCCTACATTGCTGCAATATTAAATATCAGTTTATATGTCCACTAACATTTATTAAGTGCTTAATAAATGTTCCCAGCTCTGTGCTAATTATAAGGATAGGAAATTAGACAAAAGTAATATGGTGTCTGCACTCCGTGTTTCCAGTTATGTTCTTTTTTTTTTTAAGATTTTATTTATTTATCCGTCAGAGAGAGAGAGGGAGAGAGAGCAAGCACAGGCAAACAGAACGGAAGGCAGAGGCAGAGGGAGAAGCAGGCTCCCTGACGAGCAAGGAGCCCGATGTGGGACTCGATCCCAGGACGCTGGGATCATGACCTGAGCCGAAGGCAGCTGCCTAACCAACTGAGCCACCCAGGCGTCCCTCCAGTTATGTTCTTATGACCACTTTATTTTTTCTTGGTGAATCCTGAAAAGTTCTTAAGTTTGGCTTTGGTATTGCATATTTTGTATTGCCTCTGTGTTTGAGATGAGGGGACAGTATAGGAAGTTTAGGAAATAGATTCTAGAGTCAGTCAGCTTGGGTTCAGGGTCTTGTTGCCCCCTGAATAGTTATGTGGTGATGGCCCATTTAATTCTCTGAGCCTCAGTCTCTTCGCCTGCAAATTGAGGATAATAAGAATATTTATTATAAGACCTATGAGTTATACAAAGCACTTAAAACAGAGCCTACCTAATGTCACCTAATATTACCTTGAGATTTTTAATATATTTTATAATTAGTTTGTATTTATATATATATAAATGTTGGAAAATTTGGTACAGTAATTTGTATGCAGCCGCCTTACTGAATTTTGTGCTAATTACAATAGTTGATTTGTTGGTTCTCTAATGTTTCTAAATATTTTATCATATTATCTGAAAATCATGATTTCTATTCCTTTCTAATATTTATACTCTTATTTTTTATCTGATATGAAGTCCATTAGAATTTCCAGAAGAATGTTACCATGGTTATGTTAGAAGGCTTTATAATTGAAATCCTACAACTATTTTAATATCCCTTCTGTTATTAGTCCCAATGTTAAAGGCACTCATAAAATAATGCCATATCTTTTTAAAATTCCTTTTTGTGTATAGTTGACACACAATATTAGATTAGTTTTAAGTGTACAACATAGTGAACTCATACTCAACCAGTCTATATTTTATGCTCTGCTCACCAAGTGTAGCTACCCTTTGCCACATACAACACTATTACAGTATCATTGATCATATTCCCTACGCTGTGCTTTTTATTCCCATGACTTATCCATTCCATAACTGGAGGCCTGTATCTCCCACTACCTTTCACCCATTTTGCCCATCCTCCTCTTCCCTCCCCTCTGGCAAAATGTAACTGATATAGAGGGGATTTTTCCACTGACCAGGTAATAAGAGAAAGTCCTTTATAACCAGAGGTTAAAAAGAAAAAGGTGTCTCCCACACTATTCCTGTGCATTTAGAAGGACTGGATATACAATGAACAACTTAATTTGAATGATAATTCTAGTAATAAATTGAATTACAAATTAAATAATGAATTAACTTTATGTAACAGATTGTTGAAAGGTGTGGGAAGCATGCAAAAAAACTACAGCACAATGGAGGCATCGAGAAAGAAAAATAGAAAAAGAAGTTAAGATGGATAAAATGGATGAAGAATGTATTCTGCAAGAAAAATTCCTACTTAATAGTAGTTAGGAAACATATTTTATAGTCCATATAGTCATATAAAAGAAAATTGACAACTTATAGAAAATGTGATCAAAGATGAGCTTATTTGATGATAAAAAAGCATTTTATAAAACAGGTTGCCATAATATTGTCAGTTTGTTCTCTGTGTTTATTGGCCTGGTTCTAATTTTTGTTTATTAATTTGTTTTTTAGACTCCACTTATGAGAGAAATCATATGGCATTTATCTTTCTTAGTCTACTTTTCTTAGCACAATAACCTAAGGTCCATACCATGTTGTCACAAATGATATAATCTCATTCTTTTTTATGGCTGCAAAATATTACCAGGTCAGTGGAAAAATCCCCGCTATATCAGATACCTATTGCCATTGATAATGAGTATATAATAAACTGAGCAAAAATTGAATGGAATAAAGTAAAGAAATTTTATCATCCTATTCCATAGATTGGCAGTTTGTATTTGGCTCAGCCAGGCCATTGTGATCTCAACTGTGCTCCCTCAGGCTTCTTCGGTCAGCTGCTAGGTTGGTTGGGGTTGGCTGCCATAAGAAGGCCTCAGGATTGACAACTCATTTCTCCTCCCAAATTTCTCTTTACTCAATAGGCTAGCCAGAACTTGTTCAGTTGGTAGTCAGTGTTTTGAGAGAGAAACTGAAACCCAACTTCAGGGGGTCAGGAAACAGACAATACTTTTTCGTGGGAAGAACTGCAAATGGAGGCACATGGATGCAAAAATAATTACAGCTAATTTTCACAAACTATTTATATTACAGCATGTCTCACTCTTTAAGGAGCTACTATAATAGATCACATTTTTTTTTAAGATTTTTTTTTTAATTTATTTGACAGACAGAGACCACAAGCAGGCAGAGAGGCAGGCAGAGAGAGAAGGAAGCAGGCTCCCTGCTGAGCAGAGAGCCGATGCGGGACTCGATCCCAGGACCCTGAGATCATGACCTGAGCCGAAGGCAGAGGCTTTAACCCACTGAGCCACCCAGGCGCCCCAATAGATCACATTTTGCAATGAAATTTTTTTTAATTCATTTCCTCATTTGTGACCTAAAGTATTTGAATCCTATGGGGTTCAATTATAAAATAACTAACTAGATGAAATGAATAACAATTTGGCAGTTCTTATTTAAACACTACTAATTGTTTGATATGTAAATGCTGATTTGAATTTTGCCATATGCTTGAAACTCATTACTACATTGCTAGTTCTTGGATAGTTCAATGTCTGAATACCTATGTAACTTTAATTGATTAATCAGAATGGCGGATTATTACCTTACCACCCTGTAGAAATTTGTAAGACTGCAACCAAGTGGTTCCAAAAAGGATCCCCATGTTTTGGTTGTTTCATATACTGTAACTAGCTGAAGGAGCACTTTTACTTCTCTAAACGACCAGGGAACAGCCATGCATTTGTCAGAGTTCTTTAGAAAACAAAAACAAAAAACAAAACAGAACCCACAAGAGATATGTATACCACGTTTTTGTGATGATGCATGGATGGTAAGAATGACTGTTCCTGCATTTGCATCACTAAATCCTTCTAGGGATGGTGAGAAGCCATATTACTTAGCAGTCCCTTTTGCTATTCAGTTTTCTTGCAGTCCCTTTTGCTATTCAGTTTTCTTGCAGTCCCTTTTGCTATTCAGTTTTCTTGCCTCCCACTACACCCAAACAAATTCCCTATTCCTCTTCACTATTGTTTGGAAGATGATTGGCAGCATAATGTTGAAGTTTGAATTTGAAGTTTACTTACATTCAAGAAATTTAATTTGTCTCTTCAAGTCATAAACATTTAGAGAAAAAAAAATTTAACTCCATCTTTAAATAAAATAAGATCATTCTTAAATGCAAGAGTACTTTTATTTTTAACACTCCCAATTATGATTTTAAAATGAAAACTTTGCCAAAAGGCATTCTCAGGAATTAAGGAAAGCAGATATGAGCAGTAAATTCTTACGAGCAAACTATATCCTTCACAGGGCCCAACCTGAAACAGAAATGCTGATTATAAAAATCAAAAATAAGGGGATAAGCTTCTAAATGTCAAGTAACAAGTTTCCTGGATTATAAAATGTAGTTCTGAACTGGATGTGATGGAGGTGTGTCTGCACACGCCCATGCATGCACATGTATGCTTGTGTGAGTGCACAGGAGGGGGAGTTCAGACACAGAATCTCCGAAGGAACATTAGAAATGTGGAAGACACATGTATAGTCATCAGAAAACAAAACAAACAAAAACCTTTCTCAATAGTAAATGTAAACAATTAATTAGCATCATTAAAAGAGGGAATCCCCATGAATCAGATTTTCTTTTCAAGACTTCTTTTTTTTTTTTTAAACATTTTATTTATTTATTTGAGAGAGAGAGAGAGACAGTGAGAGAGAGCATGAGCGAGGAGAAGGTCAGAGGGAGAAGCAGACTCCCCGTGGAGCTGGGAGCCCGATGCGGGACTCGATCCCGGGACTCCAGGATCATGACCTGAGCTGAAGGCAGTTGCTTAACCAACTGAGCCACCCAGGCGCCCTCAAGACTTCTTTTATTATCACTTTTCTCTTACCTTAAACACTAATAGAATGCAAAAGGAGAAAAAAAAAAAAGGCAACAAATAAAAATGCTGGTGTCTAATTTTACTTTAAGCCCTATGTAACAAATCAATGTGCATATCAGGTGGTTTCCAGTGCATTTTTTTTCAATAAAATTGAAGAAGACTTAATCTAGTTGTCAGTGGAGAGATCGTTAAAATGATTTTTAATGATAAATAACCTTGTTGGGTTTTTTTCCTTTTCTTTTTTTTCTTGGCATATAAATCAGAAGTTTAAAGTATTAAGTGACTTTACTGTGGAAAAATTATTTTATTTGCATTTAATTATTTATGTTCAAAAGTTTCTTGATGCTTACTCATTTCAGCATTTAGAAATTATCATCTCAATATAAATTGATGAGAAAAATACCCAACATCCATTTTCATTAAGTGAGTCACTTCGAATTAATTTGAACTTTAGACATTTACAAATTATCTAAATGTATTAAATGTAAAATGTTTTGATCAATTCTTTCTACTTACAATTATTAAAATGATAACTGAAGTCAGAAAATTTTTAAAAATTAGACTTATGAGCACAACAATATAAAAACATAAAATGTTCATTTTTATTCATGCGTTTGTTGTGGAGAAATATGGGGACATAGTCCTACCTTCGGAAATATATATCACATGGAAACAGATCTTGTGTTCCAAGTAAATAGAACTGTAAGACCAAGGAGAAAAACTGGATCTTCTAACACTGGTCCAGCTAAATGATTTTCAAGCTCCAGTTTAGCTATAGTCTTGTTCTTTAGGTAGTACATGATAGAAGGCCTGGGGGCAGAAGGAGTTTAAATAGGATTATACTAATTGAAAGGGAATAGGACAAATATCTATAGATCTGATCTTTCCTAGTCTCCACCAGAATTCTTAAAACTGTGAATCACAGTTCTGAAGACATTGTATATCATGATCTCTACATTCTTTGTGAGTTAAAATATTGTCTTTAAGTTGGGAGATTCACACGTTTCCTCTTCAGTGTGCTTATAGTTTGATTTTATAAAACTGTATGCCAGCATTGATTATATTTAAAATTTGTTAAAATTTCAATAAGTATTCCTGTTTATAAACAGTTTAAATAATGTAGAAGTGTAACATCTCAGATACAGTCACCATCTCATGTTTATCTTCAAATTTTCTCCTGGATAATCCATGCTCAAACAGGGTTATGTGTATCTTTCTCTATTTTAGTGTACATATAAATGCATAATTTGTATAAGTATATGTAAAATTTTATATGTATACTTTATAAAAAGATAAAGTAAACGTCTCTTTCAAAAAGCTGGAAATACTGGGTAACACCAAGCAATGTTTAAAATAATGTTCTGGACTTACAAGAAAAATAGGAGAAGACTCTGTGCTAGTAACAAAGAAATTGCTGAGAACCCAAATGCTGAGCATGTAAGCCAATGCCACAGCAGTCCCAAGGAAGGAAGGAGTTAACCAAACGATTAACCAAAAGTTAACCAAAAGATTCTAAAACATATGCAAAGATAGAAGAAAAGACTGTCCACTTGAGGCAAGAAGTTGAAACTGAGACCCTCACACAAGTACAACTCCTGCATAGAAGGCTCCATGCTTTCTAATTCAACCATCTCCATTTAGTCCATCTAAAGGCCATGATTATTCATTTTTGAGCAAAATTGTGAAGTCCCAAGACTAGATAACATGACTAACCAATCATGATGAAAATGTTGATAGTTAAATGAGAATAAATAAATATATATAAATATATGTAGATATATTTTATATGGCAAAATTATCAAAATATAGGCAAAAAGATAAATTTGAAGGCTCATATAAAGACAGTAAATCACTAAAGGCCTTGTAATGATTATCTAAGCAGCTTTTAAAAAAATTTTTACCATCACATAAGGGAGCATTTATTTAAAGTTTAACATGAGATCACACAAATAAAATTTGTATAAACACAAATCCAAATCGAGTCATAACACAGATAACAAAAGACAAAGAAAAGGAAACTGATTGGCAGCATATACAGTTAGACACAGTTGTGTCTTGTACACTAGAAAGTCTTTTACAAAATGATCATCTTAAATCAACAGAAGACCAATCTTCAATGTCATCTTGCAAGCTGGGTTAACTTTAGCAGTCTCCTCCTATTTTCTCCAGTATCCTCCTTTAATATGGCTGGTAAATGTTTTGGTGATTGTGACCATCTCCAAGTGCCTTGCCATAAGTGCTCTTTTGGCTGCTGTAGTCTGCATATCCTTGTCCATATCCATAGTTCCCATAGTTATACCCACTATAGTGATAGCTGCCATAGCCATTATAGTTTTGATCACCACCTTAGGCACTATTGTAATTTCCATATCTTTGATCATAATTGTTGTTAAATCCCTGGTTCCAGTTTTGGCCCTGACCTCACCCATGACCACTAGTACCACCTGATCCACCAGCTGCAGCATCTCTTCCACCTTTTTGTTATTGCTGTTGCTGCCTATATACCTCTTTGTGTTGTGCAGTTATGATTTCACACTTCTTAGAACCAACCTGATGATATCTGCTTTCTAACAATTTCTTTACTGGCTCTTCGTTTGTGTGTGGGATAAAACAAAATCCTCTTCTTTTGTTTGTTTTTGTATCCGTGGGAATTCAATATTTTCAATCTCTCCAAAGTATTCTTTAATTTGTTCTTCAGAAGTATGTGGGCTCAGTCCACCCATAAAACCTTTTTGGAGAGTTCTTTCCCTTTGAAATCCTGGTCCTTTTGAGGTCTATCAATTTGCTATCAAGTTCGTGTTCTTTCAGTTCCAAAACCTCATTAACACTAGCAGCATCTTTGGAAACCACAAATCCAAATCCTCTTGATTTCCAGTCACTACATCTGTTCTAATTGTACAGTCTATAAATTCCCTAAATTGAGACAAATATTCAGTCAGATCTTTCTTGCTTATATCCCAGCTCAAGCCTCCAATAAACATTTTGCTGTCATTCTGCTTATTCTTGCTGGGTTGATCTTGAATTCCTCTGTGAATTCCTCTATTTCCATGTTGCTGTGTTCCTTCATGTTTTCCATAATGGCGGAGTTGTTATGGGGGTGGGGGGATTGAGGGAAAGCCCTGGAACTCAGTCCTGGTCATGCAGCAGCCCCAGAGTATTGTAAGGAGTTTTCTAGGTTTCTAGGCATCTTTTAAATAAAGAATTTAGAATAATCTTGCGATTAACTTTTAGGAAACTGAAAAACAAGCAACTCTTTTTCAAATTGTACTATGTAATAAAAAATGCAGTGGTAAAGATGATAAATTATTTATAAGATGGGAAAATTGTAGCCCATTCTCCCTCATGTATGGAAAAGTTGGCTAAAATTTTGTCCTTTGAAGAGCTCCATGCCCAGATTATTGGAGGGATTTTTAATCTGAAGGCATACATAATTATTAAAAAAAAAAAAAGGGGGCGCCTGGGTGGCTCAGTGGGTTGGGCCGCTGCCTTCGGCTCGGGTCATGGTCTCGGAGTCCTGGGATCGGGCCCCGCGTCGGGGTCTCTGCTCTCTGGGGGAGCCTGCTTCCTCCTCTCTCTCTGCCTGCCTCTCTGCCTGCTTGTGGTCTCTCTGTCAAATAAAAAAAAAAAAAGAGAGAATCTTAAAAAATAAAATAAAATAAAATAAAATCCTTTAAAAAAAAAAAGAACTCAATGCACTGTTAACCTTGTATTGTGGTAAACAGCTGTGAGGTTGCAACCTTGTACTTCATGTGATCAGAAATGTGGTTATTGGAGAAATTCAGCACCTTCAGCTCCAGAGAAATTTCCACTAGTTACCTAGCTCAAGCAGTAACTGGATATAAATATGTTGCTTAAAAAGGAGACACCTGAAAAAGTCTATACTGAAATATTCTAATATAAATCATCCTAAAAGAATTTTCTTTTGTGAGGTATTTTAAGAACATAGAGAAAACAACCCCTATTTTCTTAACAGAATTAGTTTATTTAAAACATGATTTCTAAGGATCAAGATTTCAATACATATTTTTAGAATCTTAGAGTGCTAGCAGTGGAGGGGATATTTGGGATATTCTAGTCTAGGTGTTACATGTTGCAAATTTGGGAAGAGAAGGGTTAAGTGATCTTCCCCAAGGTTACATTAATTGACAGACAGGTTGTAACTGAAACCAAGTTTCCATAGTTTTCCATAGTTTTAGTCTCTCCCCTTTTAAGTGCCAATTCTAAAAATTACTTGGTCTAAGAGGATATTGTATCTCTAAAAATTTCCTGTAGTGTTCAGTCAAACGAAAGAAAGCAGGGTTGTGAAAGAGAGACTGCCATTAAGAAGGAAAGAAGTCAGGCAGTATACTCTGTCTGTCCCAGTAGGAAGTCACACAGCAGTAAATTCCCATAAAGTTCGTAAAGTGAAAATACTAGAAAGAATCAGAATTCATAGAGAGCAGAGATCATGGCTTGTCTCTGGAAGTGGTATTCTGGGATATTTTAAAGACCTATTTGGATCATTTTTTTGGCTGAGAAAATTCTTTTTCAACCAACTATCAATGACGAGGACATAGGTTTGTTTTATATGATATAACAATAAAATATGTTTTTTTTTAGTCAATGTTTGTCAAATTTAATATGCTTAGGAATCAGCAAGAAGGTAAAAAAAAACAGAGTTCAGGGATCCCATACACAAAAACTGCTTTAGTAGGCTTGTTGAGTAGCCTAAGTATTTGCACCAAGAACAGGTAACTGAGGTGATCCCAGTGTATTGGTCTTAAGTTCACCTTTCGAGAAAAATTGTTTCAAGACATCTAAACACCTATTGGAGCATTTTCTTACCTTTGTTTTTGACTGTTAATTACACCTACGTACCTTTGAGAAACTTCGCATGTCGTATGTATACCAAGTTCTGACATTGATAAGTATATTTTACTCATTTTTTTCTATCAGCCAAAACATAGTACAATATAAATGCATATATACTTAAAATGGCCATATTTATTATTATACTTGAAAGATGCATCATAAACTGAGTTTAATCATGTATACATATGTACTGTGTGAAGTCCTTATAAAGGAAATTGGAATATTAGGACATCACCTAAATAAATTGATGTTATGTAGATTTGGCTTTCAGTCAAGAGATTCAAAAACAGATATTCATTCCAAAATGACTCCAAAAATACCTTGCTAATTAGTTGTGCTATGATAGAGGTTCAGTTAAACTGTGTATCAAATTATGTATCCTAAAATGCATTTTTTTTCCCCAGAACAGTGTCTCTCTCCAGGAGATTTAACATAAGAACCTCTTGCAAATCTGCATTCATAAACTTTATTTTATGAATGCACATTCTGGTCCTATAGGTTTGGAGCATGGCATAAGTATCTGCATTTCTACCATGCTCCCAAGTGATACCACATTTTGAACAACAACGCTTTGGAGGATTTCTTTCACAAAGATGTGACATCCCTGTATTGTGAATTTATTTGAAATGTTATTCTGAGAGTAGTGTTCTAGCAGAGTCTTGTTCATGCTATCTGTGGGAGATCATTAGAGTTATATGTTAGAGATTTCTTTTGTTGCTGAAAAGTAAAAAAAAAAAAAAGTAAAATTTTTCACTGTCTTAGGTAATTTTATTTTCTGTATTTACATACACGGAATGCCCTTGTCTCTTTGTGTTTTCTGCAAGCTAATTGATCAAAATAAGAACCACTCAACTCTCAGCTTGCACTGGGCAAAAGTGAACTTGCCAGGCTTCACTATCTCAACCCAATAAATCCTTGGTGAGAAATAAGACAAGATCAACATCTTTCTGTTGAACTAAATGCCTCATCAGCTGAAGAAATAACAATATTCATACTTCCAGAACCTTCTGGTTGAAAAGGTCAAAAACAGAAGTTTCACATTTTTTTATATTATAGTAGAATAGTTGAAACATGTTCAGAAAGATATTTTGATTTATCCAATTGAAAGGGCAAAAGACAACACTGTAGAGAATTATCCTTTTGGGAAGTCTTGAAATAGCTATTACAGACCATTCCATCTTTAAGAAAGTCTTCATACAGATTAGGTCTTGGGAAATACATAGGTACCACCCCTGTGCTGAAGTCAGAATATTATGCCCTTCTCCTAATTTAATATTCCATTTTTCTAATTTTACATTCTGCCTCTTGCTTTTTCTGCCTTTTGGTATATTTCCTGTGGCCTAAAGAGCAAAGTGAGGTTTATTTCCTTTTTAGTTATTTCCCATCCCCAAGCGAAGTATCTCAGAGAAAATAATCTAAATTGATATTCACCTTCAAGGAGAAAAATATGACACTAAAGTCTCCATCCTATATTTTGTGGATTCCTAGAACCCAGAGCTTGGCTTCACAGTTTAAAAAGTAAATAAAAAGTAGCTGCCATTGCATTTCAATTAGAGTTCTGCATCCTTTTGTCCATTCTAAAAATTCTAGTCAGAGTTATTATGATTTTCTTCACACTGTCAGTGGTTTCCAGCTTGCTTCCCATTAAAGACTATCATGAGAAATATATTGATTCTTTCCCAGTTGAAGCTGGTAAGCATTTATGTACTCTGTTGTGCATTGTATATCTTTCAATATACTTTGAAAGAAGGAAAAAAGTTCCTGATCTATAAACAATATAAACATATGGAATATAAACATATAAACATATGGAATCATAGTGATAGAGGCATGAGAGTTAATATTGATATAACACATTCATAGTATTAATTAAAAAACAGAAATTAATCTATCTTTCTAGCTTCATTTTTCTTTTCAGTTAAATGAGGCCATTTTTACCTGTCTTATCTCTCCTCAGATGTTATGAGGATGAAATTAGACAATGTGTATAAAGTAAGTTGATAAAGTAAAAACATATATATATTTTTTTTAATTTGTTCCATAGCATTACATAGTATAAGGTTGAACAAACAGGTCTGGAAAGTAGCTCTAGGGTTTCCTAATTCTCTCTCTTTAATCTATCATAGTATCTCAATGTACTCCCACACATGGAACCAAAAAAGCAAAAGGTAGAAATGGTTCTACAGAAAGACAGAGCAAGTGACTAATAAGTGAAGAAATAGAGAAGATAAACTTGTTAATAGAAAGTTAAAAAGAAAATTGTTTCAAACTGTTGAAAGAGTATTTCACAGATCATTAACCCATCATACCTATAAATTTGTCAAAACTCTTGTGTAGGGAACTACGGCTGGGGGGGTCAGGTAGGGAGGCAAAAACAAATGCCTTCTACTGCAGGTTTTCCTAAGGGTATGATATGCATGAGTTGCCAAGCTTTGTTTAAAATAAAAAAAAAAAATAAAATAAAATAAAATAAAATATATATCATTATGCTGAGAAGTTCTCAACTTTGCGAAATTTTCAGATTTCATTTCATCTAGTAATTGACTTACATTAAGTTCTAGCATTTTTCATGTCCTGAAATTTATTATTTCTAATTCTCAAAATACACTATTTTTAGTGCAGCAGTTTGTCAGTGATTTTTAGGGAAAGCATCATTTTTAATTGGAATTTTTATTTACATGGAGTTTTGTTATACTCATAGAAAAGTTTGTAACTTTTCTCTTTTTAACATTTTTAAACTGTTTTTCTACAATGCTCTGGTTCATATGTAAGAAAAACTGCAGAATTTTATGAATATAGTTCTGGTGAGATCATTAAATTTGCTGAGACTAAAAGTTTCAGTGTTCCATAAAATATGCTGAAATTTATTTAGAAACATAGCAAACACTTTTTTGCTTAAGTTTTAGTCTGCTAATCTTCATTAGAAATATTTAAGCTGATTTTTTTAAAAAGATTTTATTTATTTATTTGACAGACAAAGATCACAAGTAGGCAGAGAGGCAGTCAGAGAGAGAGAAAGGAGGAAGCAGGCTCCTCAAGGAGCAGAGAGCCCGATGCGGGGCTCGATCCCAGGACTCTGGGATCATGACCTGAGCCGAAGGCAGAGGCGTTAACCCACTGAGCCACCCCGGCGCCCCTAAGCTGATTTTTAAAAGTAGATTTCTGTTCCCACCTTATTCTCCACCTACTCTCACTATATCAGATCCCTTTGAACAGCACTCTTAAATCTCTTTACAAGCATCACAGTGACTCTTTAAACATGGAAGCTTGAGAAAGCTCTGAAAATGCCTTCCCAGCTTTTCCCTCAAATAACTTAATTCTTTACTAGAAAGATTGCCCTGTAGAAAATATAAAGCAAAGTTTAAAATATGGCAAGAGAGGGGCGCCTGGGTGGCTCAGTGGGTTAAAGCCTCTGCCTTTGGCTCAGGTCATGATCCCAGGGTCCTGGAATTGAGCCCTGCATTGGGCTTTTTGCTCAGCAGGGAGCCTGCTTCCATTTCTCTCTGCCTGCCTCTCTTCCTACTTGTGATCTCTGTCAAATAAATAAATAAAATTTTAAAAATAAATAAATAAATAAAATATGGCAAGAGAGATTATCACTCAATGAAATTCAAAGAGTCTGCAGAGTAAGAGCAAGTGAAATATACCTTTTTTCTTTTTCCCTCGTGCCCTTGTCCCTCCCTGTCTAGTTCTGACTCATGAAGCAGATGCAGTGTTGATCTTTACAAACCCTTCGAATTCTAATGACAGAATGCATTACATTTTGGATCCGGGTAGATTGAATTGCCAAGTCAGAAATTGACTAGTTTTCACAGAATTGACTAGTATAGCCTACAACTGAGAAAAACAAACTGTTAGAGTCCTACCTTCTGAGTTCAGAGAACAGCAAACCATGAGACCTGAGCCTAATGAAAGGCACAATTTTAAGAAAATTGTCCTTACAATCCTCTCTCACTTGCCTTCTGCTATTTAGGAGAACTGGAGTTGAGATACAGGAGCACAGGTGGTCTTTTAAGGAAAGACAGATCATGAAAAGGAGTTAACTCTCAAGGAAGCGGTACTGGCTGGTTCTCATTACCATCATGGCATGTAGTAGGCACTGGAGAATTGCTTGTATTATCTGTGGGTATCTGAAAGGAGGCGTGAATATCTACTTCCCAAGTAAGATAACTGTTTGGCCATTGGCCTCAGTGATTTACACATACAATTTTTAAATGATGCAGAATCAGGGTAATAAATGGGTGGGTTGAAGAGGAGGTCTTATGGTCAACAAGATTAGGAAAGGGGAATCCTAAATGTTCATTTTCCAAGAAGTGCCAAAAATGGACATTACCCTTGCCTGTAAGAACAGGCCCATAACCTCCAGTGTTAGAGTTTTGGAAGTCAGATTACACACTTACTTGGCAGTTACACATTTGCTGGGGCTGCTGGAGTGTGATTCAGTGTTTCAGGCATATTAGGAATTTGCTACCAGGCCTCCATTTTAGATGTCATATTGAGTAAATTGACTCCTTTAAGTATCCTCTGATGTTCTGATGTTTGAGGCATATGTTTGAGCTTGAATCAACAAAGCCTGCCATGCCCTGTTCTTATCCAAGGTAATACTAAAAACAATAACTTAGGTCAGTTATGATGACCAATTTAAAAGATGGATGGACAGCAATTAAATATCTTTTGTTTTTGTGTAATTCCTTTTATAACTAACGAAAAAGATGATGGCCAATTGATATATGCTCAGATAAATACTCATACAAAGGATATCTTTTATTTAAACCTCACCTTTTTTCCTAGACTTTTCACCAAGGAAATAAATTGGTGAACAAGATAAGTGAGTGTGAAAGACTATCACGTGCCCCAAACCCCTCCTCTTTCTCTCAGACCATTGGAGACACACGTCTGACCTTTATTAGTGAGAGAAGAGCTTTGAATTGAATATGAATCCTAGACTTTATATTAAATTGCCTGAAATTTCGAAAGCCACAATAGAATTTAACAACCAAAACCAACTAAAAATGTTAAGATTTCTGCTGAGGTATCATTAAAGGAGCCCGTGACTCAGGTGGAAGAGTGGGGGTGGGGGTAACTTGAAAAGGCATAGAGGTGCCAAGAAAGAAAGGGAGAGAGAAGGAAGAAGATGGAGGGAGGGAGAGATGGATAGAAAGAAGAGAGGGAGGAGGGAAGAGAGTGGGGAAGGAAGAAGGAAAGAAAGGAAGGAAGGAAGGAATTATTTAATGTTTGTGGTCCAAAGAATTGAAATTAAACTATTCACGCTCTCCTGATTTTTACTAACTATCCCTTATTCAATGTTTTGCTTCTTTAAGAGACGAAGTACTAGACTACAGTCCACTGTGGAAACAACATATTGGAGAAACTAAGTGATTTAGATATGTAACATATCATCTTCAAACATTATTTCCCTCATTCTTTTCTTTTTATGTTCTTTTCACTTTTTTTTTTTTTTTTTTTTGGCTATATATACCATGAGGGGTAGAGCAAGTTTGACAATGCCCTTGCGCACAAGAGGCTTGCATTATTGCTAACAGTCTGGAGAAATGACAAACACAAGGCTGTAATAATTTTCAACCTATTTCCTCAACTTATTTCCTATTTCCTCTAAATCCAGCCTTCTTTGTCCTGCTTTGTTCTTTTTGCCAGATGGTACAGTGTTAGGATTTGTCAGTAGAAGGTGCTAGAGGTACATGGAAGGACAAAGGTGTATGTCTTCTGAATTTTTGTTCATTTGTTGCTTGGCACACACAGTGGCTAGTGGCCAGTACATCCTCCAAATGTCCTCAGTCTTCAGTGACTTTCAGAGTACCCCAAGTAGCTTCCCAGTGACAGTGTCATTCCCACAGGCAGCTTCCCAGCAAATTGTGGCTTCCTTCTATATCTGCTATCCCCATATTCTTTTGAATGATCTTTTAACCCTTAGTAGTTAATCTTCAGATATTAGTTAATAATTCTTTAAATCCCCACCACCACTTATTTCTCTCATTCTTAATATGGTAATAGTTCTGCTTACCTCGCAAGATATATAATAATGCTTGGTATAGAATATTTTGTGAATAGAGGACCAAGTAAGACATTTCTGACTGATCTTCCTAAGTGTCTTAGTCTGTTTGGGTTGCTATAACAAAATACCCCAAACTGGGTAGCTTATGAAACAGCAGAAATTTATGACTCACAGTTTTGGAGTCCAGAAGTCCAGGATCAAGGTGCTATCATGGTGGGTGAGGCCCTCTTCCCAGTGGCAGGCCTCTTATTGTACCCTCCCATGGTGGAGGGGGCTAAGATGCTTAGTGGCATCTCTTTTATAAGGCACTATGTCAAACATTTGAAATCTCACCCTCACAACATAACCCCTTCCCAAAGACTCCACCTACTCATGCTAGCACCTTTGGGGTTTAGGGTCTCAACATGACTTTGAGGAATACAAATACACAGAAATAGAAATAGAAAACAGCTTGGTTGACCATATATAAGAATGTGAATCATTTTAAATATAAGGTAATATTCATTGTCTTCCAAAATTTTCATATAAACTTATAATCAAAGGCTTATTTTGATGTTATATCCTATTATCAGGCATATACCTCCTTGCAGATCTAGATTTAAAAAGGTCTATTACATTATGTCATGTTATATGGGATCAAAAGCTACCAGCATCCAATTATAAAATAAGTCATGGGGATGTAATGGGTAGCATGGTGACTATAGTTAATAATACGATATCGCATATTTGAAAGTTGCTAAGAATAAATATTGCAAGTTCTCATTACAAGAAAAAAAATGTCGCAACCTTGAATGGTGATGGATATTAACTAGACTTTTATTGTGATCATTTCATTATATACAAATATTGAATCACTATTTTATACACCTGAAGCTAATATAATATGTCAATTATACCTCAGAATTTTTTTAAAAGATGAAAAGACATAATAAATTCAGGGCCTGGTCTATTTTGAAACGGAGATTACTTTTATCCTGAAAAAGTAAAAAAAAAAGAAAGAAAGAAAGAAAGAAAGAAAGAAAGAAAGAAAAAGGAAAAAAGAACTTGAAAAGTCCTGGCATGTACAGGGCTAATCAAATTACAATTAAATAAAATTACTCAGTAAAAGTACACAAATTAAGGTGGTGGCCTCCCCAGACACTGTTCCAGATCACCTCAAAATAGTCACCTTTAAATTTAGAGAGTGACCTATGTACTAAAAAGCTTAAAAATTAGCTGGCTAAACAATATCAATTGTTTAGTTGGGTGACTCATTTTTATACTGCTTACTTCAGAAGAAAATTCCCATCTATGAGCACATATAGTTAGTTTTCCCTTCCATTTTCTAGTCTGATTCCTATTGATAGTAATTTATTCCTCCAGCTGACATTTTATAAATTACAAAATTAGCTCGTGATGGGTCATGGTAACTCCTGAGACCTCAGGTGGGTTTATAATAAACCCCAAAGGATCATATGTTGTAGGAGGAGTCAGGCTTAACTTTGGTTCCCACTTTACCCTTTCCTGTTGCCATCTGGAACACACACACACACACACACACATATACTCAGGAGCTTATTTGGCTCTATGTCCTATGATTAGATATCATACACCATAGCAGATCCAGATTACAAAAGGTCTGTGTTGCTGCATTATATTACCTAGCCTTTTTAAGGCATTTTCGGTAAACTCATAATGTCAAGAAGTTCCAAATACTTCTCCCAAGATCATAATTCTATAAAAATTAAAAATTTTTTCTAACCATGCATGTTAATCATCTTCTAAACCAATTCTTACACTGTAAGGAGTGATTATGAATGTTGCTTCTCCAGGATCATCAGCCACTAATCACTTAAATCCAATTTCATACAATTTATTTATATAGTTATAAATTAACTGTACTTATTGTCTTCATTTTGAATTTTTGTGGTTATTATATCCATCAATAATTGGTAAGAATCAATGAGGCTTTATAGCATACCATACATCAAATTATATACTACATGCTATACAAAATGAAGAAAATTATCCACTTCCTATAATATTTCATAATCTACAGATATTTCATCTTCAAGATTCTCCAGTTGGTTAGAGTAAACCCAATGCTTTTATGTTCCATATTACATAAGAACTATAATTTCTTAACCTGTTTAGCAAATCTTATATTGATTACTTAGTATCTAGTTAGAATACTTTGACAACTAGAATAAAAATCCTAGTTAAATGCTTAACATGAGTAGTCCCATTGGCATTTTAAAATTTAAAAAAATAATAAAAAAGAAATAAAAATTAAAATTACATCAAAAGCATAATGCATTAGATGCCTTCATTATTTCTCAGAATATATGTAGAAGAAAGTTATATGAGAACAATTGCTGGGGCGCCTGGGTGGCTCAGTGGGTTAAGCCTCTGCCTCCAGCTTGGGTCATGATCTCAGGGTCCTGGGATCAAGCCCCGCATCAACCCCGCATTGGGCTCTTTACTCAGCAGGGAGACTGCTTCCCTCTCTCTCTCTGCCTACTTGTGATCTCTCTGTCAAATAAATAAATAAAATCTTTAAAATATTGCTGAAAACACTTCTGGTGATTAATTTCAATCTATAAATTTCTGTTTTTTTCCTTCCATATTATTTCTAGGACACTGAGATACTCAATATACCTCATTTTTCTGAGCTAAGCGAAGTTCCATTATAACCACCTTTTATTTTTGTTTTATTATTTCAAAATTCTCGTTGGTACTTAACTTTTCTGTCATTTCAAGGATTAGGTGACTGGTTATTAAAAATTTTAAAACATTACTCTAAGTTATAGTGTAAAAACTCTTCAGATCTTCAGCGAACTTTAAATATTTTTAAAAATGCCATGCCAGTGAGAATTATGATGATAAAATGCTTGGCTTCCATCTCAATCTCACGTCCTAATGGATATGAGAATTTAATGGAGATGGTGGAGCTTATACAGTTTCAACTGGCACTAGGGGAAAAATTGCAAAAAGTTATAGTGGATTGATATTGCTTGGCAGAAACATTCACTTATATGGTCCAAAAGTATAATGTTTACTATTATACTGGCTACATTTTGGAAATGTGCTTAACTGACACTTACATGGGATATTTCAAATATTACAACAGATGAACCCTTTATGAATGATAATCTGTTTAGAATCAAGTGTTGACAAGTGTCTTGCCTAGAAGAGCCTTGTTCTTCATTTCTGTATGCTACACCAATTTTAAAACACATTGTTACTGGCATGCCTGCAAAAGCAATTGAAAAGAATGGAAGCACTTAAAAAATCACCTGGCAGGAAACATTTTATTGCATTTTTACAATCCGGCACTTAAAATACACATTATGAATAAGGAAATAAAGACAATGTTAATTGATTTCGCTATTTCTCTATGTACTAAGGCCAGGGATGGAACCAGTACATTTAGCAGTTTTTTTTTTTTTAATACGCAAATTGAGAATGTTTTAAAAAGTACAAATTCGTTTTTTTAAAGATTTTTTTAATTTATTTGAGTGAGAGAAAGTATGAGTGGGGTGAGGGGCAGAGGGAGAAACAGATTCCCTGCTGAGCAGGGGACCCAATGTGGAACTCAATCCCAGGACTCCGGAATTATGATCTGAGCTGAAGGCAGATGCTTAATGGACTAAGCCACCCAGACACCCCCCAAAAGTACAAATTCTTGTTTAAAGTGATGAATATCATGATTTGGAAAGGGTGCATTAACCTTTTATATACATGTAATGTTTGCATAGTGTGTATTTTAGGGTGCCACTTGCCTCCCCACACACCTCCATCATGGGAAGGCAAATAATTTTCTGCCAGTATACTTAATGTGATCTACACTGGCTTGTTAGAAATCCTGGTATATAAACATCATACAGTTTAACACATATTATTAGCCTCAGATAAGTCCTTAAAGTTAACTTGGTGGTCTGGATAATAAAGTTCCCTGTGGATGGTATTTGCAAAATGTAGATATAGGATTCCTTCCTTCCTTCCTTCCTTCCTTTCTTCCTTCCTTCCTTCCTTCCATCCTTCCTTCTCTCTTCTTTTCTTCTATTTTTGTTACAGAGATCTGTAAGTGGTAGCAAGCAAGTACTACACCTCACATATTGAACTATATATGTCATTTATGTGTTGCTTCATTAATTTTTACAAAATTCTTGGGAAGTAGGATATAGTCTCAAATTACATCTGAGGAAACTGAAGCTTAGAGTTTAGTAATTTTTCTTTCTTTTTTTTTTTTTTTTAGAAGATCTTATACTAGGATGACAAAACTTTTAACTCGAAAACTGGCTTTAAGAATATTATAACAACTTACTGCTATGGTCAAAGTCTGCCTGTCTCAAAGAAATTTTGATATTTGGAAAAAGAAAAATAAGCATTAAAAGTGAAATTACCAGTGAATAACAAACAAAGCTTTTCTGCCTAAATACATATAATTACACAGAATAGTTTGAGACGAACAGGTCCAAATTGAAAATCAAATGGTGCTGTGGGATGACATATATATATATATATGTATACATATATATATATATTTCTCTTTTGAATGTCGGTTTCTTCCTCTCTAAGTTGAAGAAAATAATAGTTAGCATACTGATCTTTCTGTGATTTGAATGATAGAGTATGCATAAAGCATAATATCCACAGAAACATATACTACAGTATTATAATCTTCAAATTTTCATTCTTTCTCCATTTTTTACTTCTTAGGATGAAGGTGGTTATAAGGAAAATAGTAGCACAGGTATGAGAAAGACTATTTTATCCAAGTTAAAAACTGTACTTGCATGACTAAGGTAGGACTATCACAAATTGTCAAAATTAAATAATAAACTACGCAAATGCCCAGTAATAGAAGGAGGGATTTAACAAATATCTCTCAAGAAATGTGAAAACAAAAACAAAAACAAAACAAATAATCGGTAAGATTATATTGTTAGGAGACCATCTTCCGTGGATCTCTTGCATTTCTGAATATTTTGTGAGGAAATGCACTGGCTAATTTCTGCACTAATTTTTCAAGGGTATTTGTGTAGCAAACAGCTTTGAAAGACATAATGTATCCAAGGATAAAAGAGAGGTGTGCTCTTTTATAGCTTTGAAAGATAGAAAGTGTTTCCTTCTGAAAACATAGACATGTAATTTTTGTTAAGGAACAATGGCACCAAGTGTGTTGTTTTAAGGTTGAATTCATCATTCTAACCTTGGATCAGTTTGGAGGTGGCAGTGCAAAGTCTCATCTTAGTTAGAGTAAGGGGCTTTGTTCACCCTCTGACGGAGTTTTCCTTGAGACAGATCAACTCACACAGGAAAACAAAGGATTGACTAGAATTTAGGCTGTTACTACTCTGGGTTGTGCTTACTTTGCTAATAAAAGAAATCCACTAGAGAGTATGAAAGAAGGGCAAAAGAATCTAAATAATTCTATTGCTCCTTATGTTGAAAGTGGCTAAAAACTTAGGAGATACAGTCTTGAGAATGGAGCAGCAGATGCTCCATATTAAAAAGACTCTTTAAAAACTGTTGCCATTCTGTGAGTCAAGCAGAAGTCAGCCAAATGGAACAAGTCCCGTGGCTCCTGTCTGAAAGCATGTGGCAATGGCTTCTTAGTAAAGGAGTTCCCAAAGCCAAATAAATGTTGTTAGTAATAACAATCATGCCACATGATATAAAGCTTTGGGTAGACAAAAATACTACAAGCTCATTTAGTTGAGCTACAAGCAGTTGCCATGATATTGGAAACCAGAAGTCAATGCATCTTATTAAGTGGAAAGGAGTCAATCTCTCCTATGTATTCTGATCTTTCTCTCACTCCTAATGAACTTAACTTCTTTAAGAAGGTAGAGAAAAGGGGCAAGCATGAATGCATTCAGGAGAGGTGGTGCTGAGGTTTCATTGTCCTCGAGGGGGGCCAAAGTGATATGAACCTACCCATATGAGTAAGCTGGGGAACTTCAGAAAGGGCAGGGATTCAAGTTTTTATGAATCTGTTGGATTCAGGTGTCCAAATCACCAACCCATTCAGTCTTGAGGAAGGGTGAGTCCAGATTACCTGCTGAAGTGGCAAAGGTAGCCAGCATGACCTTGTGGGGGTACCCTTTGGGACAACTCGATTTATAGTTTTAACCACCTCTACTGCTGAATGTGTAGGGGTATTGATGTTTTTCTTGCCTTCTCTCTTAAAGTATTAAATGATAGGATTCTTTTGATCAGAAAGAACTCATGCATGAAAGTGCTAATGGGACACACAAATAGCTCCACAATTTACCTCCCACCTCACTCTCAGGCAGTCCAACAAAAGCAGTATGGAATCCCAGGAGGGAGAAAGGAAAATCACAGCTTTGAGTTAGAACTTAAATTTTACAGATGTGGTAAAATACCATGGTATCTCAATATAAAAGCCCTGTATCACTGGCAAGAAGACAGATGGAGATAGAGGTTTATGGGGGATTATCAGCAGTGAATTTCAATTTTCGTTCTTTAGTACCTGTTTTTTGAGGTATTATTGCTGTAACTGGATACACTGCACACACTGATGACACTTGATATGCTATCTTGGATATTCCCAACTCCTTCCTTTCTAACCTACTGGTACCTAAAGACTGATTAACTTACATTTATATGGCAAGATCTCCAGTATACATTTGCAGTTCTCTCCCAAGAATATTTAAGCCCCTGCCATTTGCCTCCAGTACCTAGGTCAGGTTTTAGTGTAAGCACCTCTATCCTCAGATTTTCCAAGCTTTCACTAAATAAATGGTGCCTTATTGCTTGGTAAGGCAGAAAAGCCCGTATCAAACTCCCTGACTGCACTATTTCACCTCCCTTAGCAGAGAGAGCTGAAAATACCTTGCAAGCTTCAGGAGGTTGTTCACCAGCAAAAGTTTATTGGGACTATGTAGGCTTATTACAGTATTAATCCTTTTGGTATCAGAAAAAAAAAATGTTGTCTCTTCAGACCCCATCCCTCAAAAAAGACCTTCCTGGATACCTGAGACAGTATGTGTTTACTTAGGCATTCTACCTGGTCCTCTATATCCTTGAGATCCCGAATCAGTATCTGTTGAATGAAACCCAAATCAAGGCTGTGCTATAATCAGTTCAGCAAGATGTGACAAATTCTATTTTGAAAGATCCACAAACCCGTATAACCCCACACATGTAAAATGCAAAAACAATCAAAATTTAATTATAGTTTTAGATTTGTATACATAAATGGTAAAATTATAAGGAAAAGTGAGGAAATAATTCATGAAAGTCACCTTTACCATAGTAAATAATTTTTTTTATATTTTAATTACTTGAATGATTTCGATATGAACTGATCTCAGATAAGTATAAGTTATGTGTCCAAAGGAGTGCAAAGGGGTTTCATAGAACCTGTCATGTCCTGGTTCTTTCCTTTTGCAATTTTGATTACATGCCTTTCTCAATTTGCTTACATTCTAACTTGGGAAATGTTTTGGAGTCTGGAAAACCTGAAAATAAGCGAAGTTTTTGGTATGGCCAAAACTGCTGCTAACATTATTATTATTATTATTACTATTTTATTCCAAGAAAATCTGCAATGATGGTTCCCTGGTTGAGATAATATTTCTCATCATGATGATACTATTAACTTTTGTAAGACATAATATATGCCTTAGGAACAATACTTAGTGTTCATATTCTCAATAATATTTTTGATCAGGGATCCCCAAATGAGTGCTTTAAAAGTGCTGGCTGGCAAAAGGGAAAAATCCATGGTGTTTTCTGACCTATTTCCTGTATAAGATAAATAACTGATCAGCACGAGAGATACCTGCTGTGTGACTAACATGTGGAAGAGACTGGAAAAGGAATTTCAAACTGAAATTCATACACACACAGACACACACACATACACATATGTATGTATATAACATTCAGTGTTACATTAGTTTCAGGTATACAATACAATAATTCAACAATTCTTTACAGTACTCCATACTAATCAAGATAAATGTACTTTCAATCCCTTTCACCTGTTTCACCCATCCCCCCCCCACTCATCTTCACTCTGGCAACCACTAGTTTGTTCTCTGTATTTAAGAATCTTTTGTTGTTATTGTTTGCCTCTTCTTTGTTCATTTGTTTCTTAAATTGCACATATAAGTGAAATCAAAAGTTATTTATCTTTCTCTATGTGACTTACTTCACTTAGTATTATACCCTCTAGGTCCATCCATGTTGTTCCAAATGGCAAGATCTCATTCTTTTTCATGGCTGACTAATATGTCATTTCATATATTCATATATCCCTAATGCATCCATTCATCTATATATAGATGGACACTTGAGTTGCTTCCATCTTGGCTATTGTGAGTGGAAGTGCAATACACATCGAAGTGCATATATCTTTTCAAGTTACTGTTTTTATTTTCTAGGGTAAATACCCAGCAGTGGAATTACTGGATCATATGGTAAATCTATTTTTAATTTTTTGAGGTCTCTCCATGCTCTTTTCCACAGTTATATTCCCACAAGGGAATTCCATGAGGGCTCCTTTTTCTCTCTATCCTCACTAACACTTGTCTGTTTAATACTAGCCATTCTGACAGGTGTGAGGTGACATTTGATTGTGGTTTTGACTTGCATTTCCCTGAGGATAAGTGATTGTGAGCATCTTTTCATGTGTCTGTTGGCCATCTTCTTTAGGTAAATGTCTGTCCAGGTCCTCTGACCATTTTTCAATTGGATTATTTGTTTTTTGGCTATTGAGTTAAATAAGTTCTTTATGTATTTCAGATGTTAACCCTTCATTAAATATGTCATTTGCAAAATCTTCTCCCATTCAGTAGGTTGCTTTTTTGCTTTGTTGATAATTTCATTGGTTATGCAAAGCCATTTATTTTGGTGTAGTTCCAATATTTTAATTTTGCTCTTATTTCTCTTGCTTTAGGAGACATCTAGAAAACTGCTTCTAGGGCCAATGTCAAAGAAAAATACTGCCTATTATTTCTTTTAGGATTTTCATGCTTTCAGTTTCACATTTAGGTTTTTAACATATGCTGAGTTTATTTTTTGTGAATGGTATAAGAAAGTGATCCAGTTTCATTCTTTGACCTGTAGCTGTCCAGTTTTCCAGAACCATTTGTAGAAGAGACTGTCTTTTCCCCAATGCATATTCTTGCCTCCTTTGTTGGAGATTAACTGACCGTATATTAGTGGGTTTATTTCTGGGCTTACTATTCTTTTGACCTATGTGCCTATTTTTGTGCCAGTGCTGTTTTGATTACTACAGCTTTGTAATATTACTTGAACTCTGGGATTGTGATAACTCCAGCTTTGTTCTTTTTTCTCAAGATTGCTTTGGCTATTTGGGGTCTTTGGGATTCCATCCAAATTTTAAGATTATTCTAGTTCTGTGAAAAATGTTTGTATGTTGATAGGAATTGCAAATTATTTTAAATGCATATGTCTTTAAAAAGCTATTCTCAGGGGCGCCTGGGTGGCTCAGTAGGTTAAAGCCTCTGCCTTCGGCTCAGGTCATGATCCCGGGGTCCTGGGATCGAGCCCCAAATTGGGCTCTCTGCTTGGCAGGGAGCCTGCTTCCTCCTCTCTCTCTGCCTGTTTCTCTGCTACTTGTGATCTCTGTCTGTCAAATAAATAAAATCTTTAAAAAAAAAAGCTATTCTCAGATATTCTTCTGTGCTTATTTTCTTGAATATAATATCCTTCAAAACTAAATAGGGGAGGGCATTGTGTGGCTCAGTCGATTAAGCGTCTGCCTTGATGCTCAGGTCATGATCCCAGGGTCCTGGGCTGGAGCCCCATATTGGACTTTGCCTTTCCCTCTGCTTCTCCCTCTGCCTCTTTCTCTCTCTGTCTTTCATGAATAAATAAATAAAATCTTAAAAAACTAAATGGAGGCAATAAAATTGAGAGTAATGACAATTGAGTGGAAGGAAAGAACTTGTCCCTTCACAAATTACTTGAGAAGAGACAAAATAAATGGACTAGGTTAGAGATCAGATTATTTTCTGATTTCTTAAGCTATTTGTGTTTTTCAAAAAATTTTCTTTATTACTATGTAAATGGAAAAGTTTATACTATTCAGAAGCTGCACCAAAATATCAAATGAACTCCATTTCCTCCAAAAAGTCCTTCCTTATGATAGAAGGAAAAATGTGATAAATTCTTCTTACAAATTATTATAAATTGCAAAATTAGGCAACTAAATTTGTTTAATAACACCAATTTCTCAAAACAGTGCCTTTCTTTTTTAATATCAGGATTTTACAGATTTTCACAACTCTACCAAAATAATGCTGTCCTAAGTACTTAAGTCTACTACCTACTTTGTTGTTGGAAAGACAAAAGGGAAATTCATGATAAGGACCATTTTACACTGCTTTGTTGAGCCAACAAAGAACACAGAATTGTAAAGTGCAGTGCTTTTCAGATATTACTGTGTGTATGGCTCATCTGCCAACCTTAACAAAATGGAGATTCTAATTTAGTAGGTCTGCAGGAGGTCTGATATTTTACATTCTAACTAGCTGTTAAGTAATGTCAGTACTGCTGGTCCATACACACACACACACACACACACACAGAAACACACACACACACACTCCTTATCATTTTCTAGGAAATGACAAAACCGGTGAAAAATACATTGAGTGATTTTCTCAAAATGAAGGTACACCTGGCATCAGCACATGTTAGGGCCACTGGAGTTCACAGCATCAGCCCTCTCCAGATGAGGTGATTTGTTAGCCAGACTGTGAAAGCCCCTAAACAGAAGACTCTAGGACCTCCAAGGAACGATTCTTATCACAAATTCCGATCCACTTTAAGTTTTAAAGCAGTGTGTTGTGTTTTGTTTTGTTTTTAAAGCTGGATCTGCTACAGCAAATTGCCATTAGCCCAAAGCTGCAATTAATTTCAGCAGTGGTGCTTCATATCAATGGTAGTTATTAAAAGTTACATGGTTTTTAAAAAGAGGAACAAAAATGTAAAGCAATAAGGATTAAAAATGTAGAGATTAGTTGTTTTAGCAGTTTACATTTTTAAAAATGAGCTATGGCTATAATTGTCAATTAACACTAATACCAGGTCTTCCTCAACCCTTCCCTAAAGGCTGTTTTTCTATTCAACTATCAAAGAGATGAATTTTGTAGGGCTGAGATTTGATTTTTGGAAACCCAGTAGTCTTAAAATTATTTTCTTGAAAGGTGAAATGCTAGAATAATGAAAGCTATTTAAAAATGGTTTGTACTTCCATTCATGATTTTTCGTTGTTTAAATAATGCAAAGCTCAAATATAAATGATCTTAAATTTTCAAGTGCATACATTCTATTTTGAAGTATAGCAATTCAGTTTGTCCTTTGTGCTTGTTTATTTTTCTGATGGCACTTAGTATATTGCCTTAGACATTGTGGGTGCTCAGCAAATGATTATGGACATACTGAGAGTTTATGTCCAAATTTTATGACTGATCTATTATAAATCTGGAATTCTGCTGCTTGGTTTTCACATGGTTTTAATGCCTAAGGGAGTATGAAAAGAAACAGCTGCATCTCTATTATGACACAACCAGTTGCTGAAATGATTGGACAGGTGGTTGATGGACCCAGTGGCAATTCTGGAACAAGTGTTAAGGCTTAAATTATGTTAGGTCACTTTTCCAAGCTTGATGTTCCCCATTTGGTACAAGCATCTGAGAATGTTATTTTGTCATAAAGTATATTATGTTCTAAAGTCATTCTCTATAGATGGATTTCATGTTAATGTATTTTAGTTGAATGAATAACTCAGTTTGCATGCCCCATCCATTTTTCATTTTCTTATTGTCCACTATTCCTTACCTCCAACTTTTTATGCTCTAAATGCAAACTTTTTTCCCATTCTACTTTTTATAGCTGCTATACACATGTACTGTGTGTATTCTACATAGTTTATATACTCTATATAGAATACTGTATAAACTATTTCTTAAACCCTTTCTCTCTCTGTACATACACTGTAAATAAGATGCTGTAAATAAGTGATGCAAGTTTTCAGTCCTAGTTTATGCCCATTTCATTTTACATGTTTATTTTTTGTCATAATTGAAAAGTTGAAAATGTGCAATCATTGTAAATACCATCCAAACTGGACCACATAATCAAATTTATTTTTGAAGTTTTGTAATTGCATTTTCAAGATAATATAGATGTTATTTTTTGTAAAAATATATTTATGATGGAAAACTTAAAAAATTTGAAATAATTATGTGAAGAATACAAAATCTGCATTTCTATTGCCTTTTGATGAGTTTTGTTAGCAATTTATTTTCTTTCCTTTTGTGCTTCCATCTCAGATGGATAAACATAGATACTAAAAATTCAGTTTTGTTTTGGGCTTGCTTTCTATATAAATTCTTGAATCACAATATCCACTATAGTATGGCATGGGGATTATTTATAAGATTGTCTGCATGACATTTTCTCAAGCAAATGAGGCATGTGCAAGTATTATTTGTACTTAAACATTTCAGTTATTCACGTGCTGTTGCTCCTTAACTTATACATTAGATATTTTAGATATTTAGAATTTTGAAATTTGTTGGCATAATAAATACTTATGAATTTATTCCAGGAAAGTTGAGTCTTTTCATAATCACATTAACATTTAATTAGAAACCTCTTTCAACTCAATATTGTCAGCTTGTTTTTTTTATTTTTACGTATTTCTAAGTGTGTGATAATTTTTTAGTTATATTTCTCTATTGAATTATTTAGAATATCTTACACCATTAATACTGCCTAATATTTGACATGTCTACCAACATTGTTATGAAAAATGTTATACTTTTTATTAATTTTATGGAATGTTAGAATATTTTGAATAGCTCATACAATAACTTTGCCCCCAATTTTGTATTCCATATGTGTATTGTGTGTGTGTTTTAATTTGATGAATAGCAGTTTTAAATGCTTATTTGCTGAAGTCTCGTGATCTGTGTGTTTTTCATTTCTTTTGTTGTTTTTTAAAGGTTTTATTTATTTGAGAGTGTGCATGAGAGAGAACATGAACAGGGGCAGAGGGAGAGGGAGAGGGAGAAGCAGACTCCCTGCAGAGCAGGGAGCTGGATGAGGGGCTCAATCATAGGACCCTGAGATCATGACCTGAGCCAAAGGCCAAAGTTTAATGGACTGAGCCACCCAGAAGCCCCTCTTTTGTTGTTTATATGCTTAGAAACACATCTCCCAGATAAGAACAGGAAACTATTCACTACTGATTAATTCTGATTTGCTTTTTTATATTTAGTCATTAACTTTAGAATTTAGAGAAGGTAAGGATCTTTCTTTTTTTCTGAAAAAATAGCCACAATAATCACACTTATTGAATGATCCATTAATTATTATCCAAATATACTTCTTTCTGTTTATTTTTCATTAAATATAGTTGACATACAATATTATATTAGCTTCAGGTGTACAACACAATGATTTGGCATTTATATACATTACAAAATGATCACCGAAAGTGTAGTTATCATCTGTCTTCATAAAAAGCTGTTACATTATTATTTATTGACTGTATTCCCTATGTGTACTTTATATCCCCATGACTTATTCATTGTGTAAGTGGAAATTTGGTGGTCCTCTTAATTCCCTTCACTTATTTAGTCCATCCCTTTATCCCTCTGCCTTCTGGCAATACCAGTTTATTCTCTGTATTTATGCATCTGTTTTATTTTTTTTAGATTCCATAAAAGTAAAATCATATGGTATTGTCTTTCTCTATCTGACTTATTTCATGTATTTTACCCCCTAGGTCTATCCATGTTGTCACAGATGGCAAGATTTCATACTATTTTATGACTCAGTAATCTTCCATTGTGTGTGTGTGTGTGTGTGTGTGTGTGTGTGTGTGTATCACATCTTCTTTCTCCATTCATCTACAAATGGATGTTTAAGTCACTTATGTATCTTGATTATTGTAAATAATGCTTCAATAGATCTGGGGTATATATTTCTTTTCAAATTAATATTTTTGTTTTCTTCCATTAAATACCAAGAAGTAGTATTACTGGATCATATAGTATGTCTACTTTTTTTTTTTTTTTGAGAAACTTCCATGCTGTTCTTTACAGTGACACAATTTACATTTCCTCTAACAGTGCGCAAGAGTTCTTTTTTTTCCACATCCTTACCAACACTTGACGTTTCTTGTCTTCTTGGTACTAGCCATTCTGAAAGGTGTGAGGTGATATCTCATTGTGGTTTTGATTTGAATTTCCCTGATGATGAATGATGTTCAGCATTTTTTCATTTGTCTATTGGCCATCTGCCTGTCCTCTATAGAAAAATGTCTATCCAGGTCCTCTGCCCACTTTTTATTTGGATTGATTTTTTTTAAGGCATTGAACTATAAGTTATTTATATGTTTTGGATATTAACACCTTATCAGATGTATGATTTGCAAGTATCTTTTGCCATTTCGTAGGCTGCCTTTTATTTTGTTGATGGTTTCCTTTACTGTGGAAAATTTTTATTTTCGTATAGTCCTGATAGTTTATTTTCGCTTTTGTTTCCCTTGCCTCAGGAGACATAGCCATAAAAATATTGTAAGACTGATGTTCAAGAGTGTATTGCCTGTTTTTGTTTAGGTATATTATAGTTTCAGGTCTTATACTTAGGTCTTAATCCATTTTGAGTTTATCTATGGTATAAGAAAGTAGTCTAGTTTCATTCTTTTGCATGCAGCTGTCCAATTCTTTTAAAAATTCATTCATGTACCTTTCCAGTTATGATGAAATAGCTCAATATAATAAACAAATACAAAAACCAAAGAATTATATACAAAGGTTCTTTTGGGACATTCCACATAATGTCATATAATCCTTGAGAGAAGGATAAGCACAGGAGTTTAACTCCATATTCAACACTGCTCTCTCTTGCAGGGTATTATCAAAATCTTACAACAGAGAAATAGAGTCCAAGCAAAAAAAGAAAAAAAATCCATAATATATGTAATCAACAGAAAGAATTATATAGCCTGAAGACACTTTTGGAAACCCACTGCAGCTCTGAGACAGGAGCAGGAAAAAACAACAACAACAACAACAACAACAAAACAATACTCTAACCTGTGGAAGGCCAGGAAGATACATTATTTCCAACATTGCATCTGGTTGCATAGTAGGGCTGTATAATGGCCTCAAAATTGTCCGCATCCTAATCCCAGAAACCATGATATGTTACCTTACATGGTGTAAGGGACTTTGACAATGTGGTTAAATTAATATTAAAATGGGGAGATTATCTTGTACTATCTGGGTAGGCCACATATAGCAAAGATATAATTGTTCAGAGTCGGACAAAGAGATCTAATGACATGCCTAAAGAAAAAAAAATAGTGTACTATGAATATAGAATAAGGATCTACGAGCTAACGAATGCGGGAGAACTTTAGTACCTACAAAAGGCAAAGATTCTCCTCCATATATTCAAAAGGACCCTAGCACTCTTGACACCTTGATTTGCGTCCACAGTATCCATTCTGGAATATGATCCCCAGAACTTTAACATCATAAATTATGTTGTTTTAAGCCATTAAATTTGTGATAATTTTTATAGTAGCAATAGGAAACTAATACAGAATTATCAACCATTTATTTCTAAAATACAATTTTGTGGACAGTTTCTTTAGAGAATCCAGCATACATCTGATTGCAATACATGTTTCATTGAATTGTTCAAGTACAAAAGGCAGAATAAGGAGCTGTGATAACAGAACCAGAAGTTAGAATGATGAATATTGAAGATGGGATAAGCAACCATTAGCTAAGGAATTCCTCTAGAAAAAGGAAAAGTCAAAAAACTGGATTTTTCCCTTTTCTCTAGAAAGAATAAAAACTCATCAATGAGTGCAGGTTTCTGACGTTCAGAATGTTAAGAAATAATTGAAGTTTATGGTGTTTTAAGCCACTGATTTTGTGGTAGTTTGCTTTAGTTGCTATGGTAAACTTTTATAGACAGGATCCCTTGTGAAGGATGCATTCTCAGGAAACACAGGCTTAGAGTACCCACTTAAGACTGAACCTTTGTCAAAATACCATAGAATTCTCCATCTACCAATCCCTATCATCAGGCCAATAACCATCAGATAAAAATAAGAAGAACTGCAAGAACAAGATTTTCTCTGGAGAATAGGCAAAAGGGGGAAAGAAAAAAAGAAAAAAGGGAGTTAACCATGTGTGGAGAAAATTTTAAACAGGGCCCAATGACTGAAAAATATAAAAACAGAAATGAAAGTTTAAAGACTAAAAAGGCAAAGAGACTAAAAAGTAAAAAGAAAGATAAATATATCATGAATATTAGGAATGGCATAAGATCATTTCTATAGAACTACAGACACCACAGCTATTAAACGAACAATAAGGTAATGGCATGTACAACTGTTCACTCATAAATTCAACAATTGAGAAGTAAGGGATCAGTTCCTTCAAAACTATAAGCTAATGTAAATAAAATGAAATAGATGATACAGAGTCTTATAACCTCATTAAATACAATTTTTAATTAAATTTTTCTATAAAACAAATCTCGGATAACTTCACTATATTCACTAACTTCCAAGCTTTAAGAATTAACAGCAATTTGGCGTAATCTCTTTCAGAATATAGAAGAAAATAGAAAGCTTCACAACTCATTTTTGAGGCCAGCATTGCCGTGGTATAAAAATCAGACCAAAACATAACAATAAAAGAATAAAATTAAACACAAAAGTTTTATTTTATATAAATAATAAATAATTATTTTATATTTTATATATTTTATATTTTATATAAATAATAAAATAATTATTTTATTATTTTATTAATAAAAATAAAAGAATAAAATTAAACACAAAAGTTTTCAGGAAAACATCAGCAATAGAATCCACAATTGTATACAAATTATATATAATGATTTTTTTTTTTAAAGATTTTATTTATTTGACAGAGAGAGATCACAAGTAGACGGAGAGGCAGGCAGAGAGAGAGAGAGAGAGGGAAGCAGGCACCCTGCTGAGCAGAGAGCCCGATGCGGGACTGGATCCCAGGACCCTGAGATCATGACCTGAGCCGAAGGCAGCGGCTTAATCTACTGAGCCACCCAGGCGCCCCAAATTATATATAATGATTAAATAAAATTTATTCCAGGTATAAAAGGCTGATTCAATATTTGAAAACCAATCAAGTAATCTACCATATCAACAGGCTAAGGGGGAAAAGAAAAAAAAAATCACGTGATCCTATCATGCAGAAAAATCCCACCATCAATTTATGTTAAAAACTATCAGCAAATTTGAAATAGACGGATAAAATTTTTAAAAATAAAATAGAAATAAACACTTCCTCAACTTGAAAAGATCATCTATTCTTTTTTTAAAGCAATTACCAACTAACATTGTACTTAATGGTGAAGGACTGAATGTCTGCCTTCTAAGTTTGAGAATAAATATTCGTTGTTGCCATTCTTAAATCAATTTGCATTGGTTGCTGTAGTCAGTACATTAAGGCAAGAAAAAGAAACAAAATGCCCATAATTGAAAAGGAAGACACAAAACTGTGTGTGTGTGTGTGTGTGTGTGTGTGTGTGTGTGTGTGTGTGTCTTCATTTGTAGGTGACATTATGGTTTACCTAGGATATTATAAAGAATCTCTGAAAGGCTCTGATAAATAATAAATTTGTTCGGGAAGTTCAAAGGATACATGATCAACTCATAAAAATTAATCATATTTTTCTCTACATTAACAGATATTTCTTTTTTTTGTAGATTTTATTTAAATTCAAGTTAGTTAACATAGAGTGTATTATTAGTTTCAGGGATAAAATTTAGTGATTCATCAGCTGCACATAACACCCAGTCCTCATTATATCAAGTACCCTCCTTAGTGTTCATCACCCAATTACTCCATCCACCTGCTCCCCAGCAACCCTCAGTTTGTTCCCTATAGTTGAGAGTCTCTTATGGTTTGCCTCTGTCTCTGTTTTTATCTTATTTTTCCTTCCCATTCTCTATGTTCATCTATTTTGTTTCTTAAATTCCATATATGGGTGAAATCAAATGGTATTTTGCCTTTCTTTGACTGATTTATTTGGCTTACTGTAATACAGTCTAATTCCATCCATGTCACTGCAATTGGCAAGATTTCATTCTTTTTCATGGCTGAGGAATATTCCATTGTGTGTGTGTGTGTGTGTGTGTGTGTGTGTGTGTGTGTGTATTTATATATATATACATATATAGATGTATATATATATATATGGACATCTGGGCTTTTTTCATATTTTGGCTATTGTGGACTTTTTGCTATAAACATTGGGGTGCATGTGTCCCTTCAAGTCACTATTTTTGTATCTTTTGGATAAATGCCTAGTAGTGCAATTGCTGGATCATAGAGTAGCTGTGCTTTTAACTTTTTAAGGAAACTCCATACTATTTTCCAGAATGGCTACACCAGTTTGCATTCCTACCAATAGTGTAGGACTGTTTCCCCTTCCTCTGCATCCTCACCAAATCTGTTGTATCCTGAGTTTTAATTTTAGCCATTCTGACTGGTGTGTGATGGTATCTCATTGTGGTTTTGATATGTATTTCGAATGATAAGGGATGTTGAACATTTTTTCATGTGTCTGTTAGCCATTTGTATGTCTTCTTTGGAGAAATGTCTCTTCATGTCTTCTGCCCATTTCTTGACTTGACTTTTTGGTTTTTGGGTGTTGGGTTTGATAAGTTCTTTATAGATTTTGAATACTAGCCCTTTATCTGATATGTTATTTGTGACTATCTTTTCCCATACTGTAAGTTGCCCTTCAGTTTTGTTAGATTGCTTCCTTTTCTGTGTACAAGTTTTTATCTTGATGAAGTTCCAATAGTTCATTTTTGTTTTTGTTTCCTTTACTTCTGGAGACATGTCTAATAAAAAGTTGCTGTGACTCAGGTCAAAGAGGTTGTTGCCTGTGTTTCCTCTAGGGTTTTGGTGGTTTCAGGTCTCAAGTTTAGGTCTTTCATCCATTTTGAATTTATTTTTTGTGTATGGTATAAGAAAGTAGTTCAGTTTCATTCTTCTGCATGTTGCTGTCCGGTTTTCCCAACACCATTTGTTGTCTTTTTTCCATTGGATATTCCTTTCTGCTTTGTCAAAGTTATAGATGTAGCAGCACTATTTCCAATCAATTATGAAAATAAAATGCTTTTGTATGAATCAAGCAAACTTGTTTAGGATTTTTAAACTGACCACTTAAAAAAATACAAATGAAATAAATTTTTATAGTATCTAAATGAAGATAGTATATCGTCATGAAGATAGCATATGTTCATGGATTGGAAAATTTGACATAATAGAGATGTAATTTTTTCCCAAATGTATGTACAGTTCACCATAATTCTTAAAAAATTCCAGAAAAAAATTTATATCTATAGATGGACTTATTCTAAAATTTGTATGGAAAGAAAATGGACTCAGAATAAATACAATAATTTTATAAAAGAAGAATAACGTAGGAAGAAACACTCTATTAATGTTAATATCTACTGTATAGCTGTGGTAATTAGACAGTATTGTTCTGTTGGAAGATACATGCAGATTGAAGGAATAGAATGGAATCTCAGAAAAGACCCACACAAATATGCCCAATTGATCACTGACATTGATACAGAATAACACAGTGGAGAGAGAATAGCCTATTAAGTAAATGATGTGAAGCAGTGTGGCTTTCACAGGAAGAAAAAAGAACTTGGAACTAAATTTCAAACCTTACATAAAATTAATTACTTTAAGAGAACTTTTAGAAAAAAATCTTAAAAATCTGAAGTTTTTAAAAAATAGAATATACTTGGGAATCAAGGCAAGAAAATAATTTTTAGACTTGATACTAAGAGCATAATCCACAAAAAGAAACCTTCATAAATTGGACTTCAAAATTTAAAATTTTTCCCTCAAAAGACCCAGTGGGAAAAAAAGAGACTCACTGCAGATTGAAAAATAATGTTTACAAAATACATACCCTTCAAAAGCTTTGTATCTAGAAGATATAGAGAATTCTCAGAGCTCAATAGCAAAGCAAAACAGAAAACAAAGCAATAATGGCCAAAAAAAATTCCAGTTGGAAAATTGGCCAGAGAAACGAACAAACATTTTCCATAAGAGGACACACAAATGCCAAATAGCACTTGAATAGGATCAACATCATTAGGCATTAGGGAGATATGATTAAACCACAATGAAATACCACTACATGCCTGTCAGAATGACTAAAATGTGCAAGACTGTCAACACCAAATGCTGACAAGGATGCAGAGAACGTGAATCACTCATACATTGCTCATGTTGATCTAGAATGATATAGCTACACAGAAAAAAATATGGTAGTCTTTTAACAAAACTAAGCATTACCTACCACATACCTCAGCAAATGTATTTTTTGGGCATATGTTCCAGAGAAATGAAAAATTATATTCACAAAAAAATTCACACTCACATGTTCACAGTAGCTTTATTTCTAATGGTCAACAACTAGAAATAGCCTGAAATGTCTTTCATTGACTGAATGGTTAAACAAACTATGATATATCTATATCATGGAATATAATTCAGCACTAAAAGGATTGGATTATTGATTAATGCAACAACTTGGATGTACACTAGTTGCATTATGTTAAATTAAAACACCAATCTCAGAAAGTCACATATTATTTAATTCCATTTGTATAAGTCTTGAAATGAAAATATTATAGAAATGGGATATAGAGGATGGGGTACCAGATGCTAGAAATAACGGGAAGCTGGGTGTTTTGGGGAAACTATAAATGAGTAGTCTGAAAGAGATCCTTGATAATTTTTTTTTATCTCAACTGCAGTGACACATTACATGAATCTCTACATACTATAAAATGACATAGAATTATACACTCACAGTTTGCCAATGTTAATTCTTTGGTTTTGATATTGAACTATACTTTTAATAGCTGTAACCTTGGTAACAGTGGGTGAAAGGTTCATGTGAGTACTATCTTTACAGCTTCGCATGTATCTATGATTATTTCAAAGTAAAGTTTTAAAATATTTTAGAAAGGGCAAAAGATCTGAGCAGACCTTTGACCAAAGAAGATAAGTGGGTGGCAAATAAATACATGAACTATACTTAATATTATTTGTTGTTATAGTAATAGCAATAATATCATGAGGTACAAGTTCACACTCACTAGATGGGCTGTAATCAAATAAGTAGACAGTAACAAGTGTAGATTGGGATGTGGAGTAACTGGAACATGCAAGTATTGCTGCTGATAATGTAAAATGACAATCACTTGAAAAAACTTCAATAACTTTTTATAAAGTTAAAATTCACTTACTGCCCAACCTACAATCTGACTAGGTATTTTCACAAGTGCACTACAAACTTTTGTTTACATAACGTATATGAATGTTTATAACAGCTATTATCACAATCACCAAGAATTGGAAATAAACACGTTGTACTTTAACAGGTGAATAACTAAATAAACTGTGGTACATACATACAAGGAAATGTTGCTCAACAATTTAGAAAATCAGCTATTACAAAAATACCAGTGACTCATATACGTAGTTCATTAAATAAAATAAGTCAGTTTCAAAAATTTACGTATTGCATGGTTTCATTTACATGGCAATCTGGGAAATACAAAATCACAGGGACAGAAGACAGGTTGATTGCCTGGAGATGGGGGAGAGAGTGGCTGGCAAGAAAGGAACTGCACTTGTCTATTTTTTGGATTATGGAGCTGTTCTGGATAGAATTATGGTGGGCATATGGTGGGCATATGTGATGTCAAAAACCATAGGGTCATACAACAAAAAGAGATTTTTATCATATGTAATTAAAAAAATCAAATAGGGTATTAGGGGGATAAAAGTATGGAATACAGACTGTAGAAATGAATCAAACCATTTTACAAATATACAATGTAACCTTGCTGAAAAGGATTAGCAAAAGAGCTGTGTAAGCAATTTTGGAGAGCCATATTTTTAGTGTATACTCTAAATATAAAGTCAAAATAGAACTGTCTGTAAAAACTACACACACAGGGCACCTGGGTGGCTCAGTGGGTTAAAGCCTCTGCCTTCGGCTCAGGTCATGATCCCAGGGTCCTGGGATCGAGCCCCACATCGGGCTCTCTGCTGTGCGGGGGGCCTGCTTCCTCCTCTCTCTCTTTCTGCCTGCCTCTCTGCCTACTTGTGATCTCTGTCTGTCAAATAAATAAATAAAAAAAAAATCTTAAAAAAAAAAACCCTACACACACACACACATACACGTAATGGGAATTGGGTTTCTCACTGTCAAAAAACAGTTATAATAAGAAAGGTATAAGACTAGAATGAACTTTGTGTAACTGAATTATAGTTGGAATACCAACATGAAATCACTTTAAATTATATATAAGCATATACACATACATACACAGAGATAGACTGTAATTATGATAGGTGTATATACGAGTTCATATACATATATGTTTTCTAACTGCATTCACTGAAAGGATCAAAAGTGGTGACAAGCAGTAGCAATGACCATACTAAGACCCACATTTTATATTGTAAAAAAGGAGCCAGTTTTCCCTAGAGAAATGACTGATTCTGAGTTGACAGCAGCATATATACGAGATAAACCTGGAGCATCTTGTGATGCTAAAAAAGACAAGAGCAACAAAAGAAAGGATAAGGGCATGTGAAAAAGACACAGTAAATGAGTGAAAGAGCTCTCAGGGGAGAAACTGGCACATTTTGAACAAATAAATATCTATAGTATGGTATAATAACCCAGAGAATAAAATATGCATATATACATGAATCCATACTGGCATAAGTAAATATTTGTATATGTAAAATAAGTGGAATAGAAGGAACGAATCTTCCTGTTGAATAAGTCCAAATGTTGAAAGAAAGGATGAGGGGAAACAGAAAACGAACATTAGAACATAGTCATTGCCCTTAGGCAAGATTCACCAATATATTCCAAAATCAATGTGTCAGACTTTGAGAAACGGGATATTTTAAAAACTTTGCACTATTTCTTATATTAATTTACCATGATAGCTTTAAAATAAGCCTACAAATTCTTTGATATTCTTCTTTCCAGAGATGGAATTTAATTTCTCATTCTTCTTCTTGAGGATGGACTGGACAGGATCTCTTTCTTCTAATGAGAGTCTGGAAACAGAAAGAATAACTTCATAGTAAGAAAACTTGGCCATGAATTTCCCTTAACTCTAAGGGAAGGTTCATATCACCAATGATAAATCATATTGCTGTTATGTTCCTACTTGCATGATACAAAGACAAATACATTTACCTGTGTGATTCTTTGCCTCAAATCCATAACCCCAGTCTAATGAAAAAATATCAGGCAGTCCTCAAATGAGGGACATTCTAAAAATACTTCATCAGTATATTTCTAATATATAAAGATCCATGAAAAATGAAGAAACACTGACAAATTGTTATCCTAATTATATCCTGGAACAGAAAAAAGTGTATTAGTGGAAAGGAAAGTGACTAAATTATTATTTTATATATATATTATATATATATTTATATATATAATATATAAACATACTTCTGTATATATATACACATATACATAAAATAGTGCTATATTGATATTAAATTCTCAGCTTTAATAAATGTACAGTGGTTATATAAGCTGTTGACATTAGGGAAGCTGTTTGAAAAATATAAAGGAACTGTCTTGACTATCCTTATAACTCTCCTATAAATCTGAAATTATTTTAAAGTAATTTTTTAAGAAAATTATGTTTCTCTTATATTTTCTTTCTATTTCATGTGTTGGTAATAATACATACTTTCCCCCACCTCCCCAAACTTAAGGTACAAAGTCAACTTACTTTCTTTGATTTATTGCCCTCTTTCTTTTCTTAATTTAATTGAAAATTCTGAGCCAGGTGAAACAATAGCCTGTGTGGGAAGTCAACATACTCAATCAGAAATTTGCTCAAGGCCAAATCCCCTTGTTTTCATGGAACTTATGATGGATTGTCTTTGTTCATAACCTTTTTTATCATATTTTCTGATGTATAGATCCAGAAGATGTTTGCTTTTCCCACTCTGAAGTCTTATACGTATAGATGTAACTTATTTTCATCTCTACTTGAAAACAGGCTAATTCTTGCCTGAGCTAATCTTTCTTAGATGTCTTGCTAAACACGGTAAACAATAGTCAATGTTCAATAATATACCAACTTTTTCCAAACTTCTCTCCCAGAACTACAATCTAACTAGTCACTTGATTTGCTTTTTAAGTTAATGTAGGTAGTAGATGTTCTAAATATTTTGTTACTGATTATTATGGTCTCCTCTTCAGCCTCCAAAATCAGTCTGCCTTCTAAAAGTAGATACTATTTTCTGTTGAATAACATGAAATTACTAAATATTCATAATTTTAAAAATATTTTATGTTTTTTATAAAATCCATATTTCAGTACAAAACTATACAATAATCTTTGTAGGCTACATCATACTAAGAAATATACCCAGATCATTAGGTGGCTTAAAATGAAATGAATGGTTTTGCTCATATAACAATTTGAAGCAGGACTTTTTCATTGCCAGAGACATTTGGCCACAGAGGGGGGCTCCACTTTTTTCGACATAGGATTCAATTGAATGTTATATCCATTTCTAGCTCCCAGACAATGGGAAAGAGGGGAAGAGCATATAGGAATATATATACGCAAAGCTCATATTACATATTATTTATAATAAAGAGCATGGAGGAATGTGTTCTATACATGTATGTTATAATAAAACATATTTCTGCCTTACATTATGTATATTTATATATTACACAAACATATGCATATATAAATATATATAAATATGGAGAGAGAGTGTTCATACTCTAGAAATGTGTTCATCAGAAATACCAGCTGCTCTCACTGCATTCCTTAGAACTTATTACATGACCATATCTAACTGAAAGTAAAAAAGTGAGGTTGGGAAACATGATCCAGCTCTGTAATGACAAGTGTTGTTCATGTAAAGTTATATTTTTTATTTTGATTCACAGAATACAAATATTTGGCTGAAATATTTTTTTTTAATTTTCCTGTTGATATTTTATGTTTTGAAACAAATTTTTATAGAGTGAAGTAGTTTGTAGACTGCAAGTCAATATTCAATGTTTTCATTAGGGTTCTTCAACCATGTGGTCAATAATGAATATAACACAGGTACATATAGAAATGCTCTTTTAAATATACCTCAGAGTAATCATTTAATGTTGAAATAATTCCAGTGAAAGTTTTAAATTCCAGTAAAAGTTTTAAATTTAAATTAAATTAAATTAAAAATTAATTTTTTACTTTGAAATCATTGCAAAAAACCAGAAGTCTAAATTATATGTAAGGAATCCACTATTTCTGTATATTGTAGCAATTTAAATTAAAAAAATATGTTTAATGGTAGTTATAAAAATTTCCTTCCAACTATCAACTGAAAAATAGAGTAAATGTTACCTAAGCAAATTGCTTTATTTAAATGAACACTTTGGCTAGATTTAAACAGTAAACTTAAAAATAATAATATCCTTTTAAATATAAAAGTTATCCCCAAAAGTTAGATAACGTATACTTGAATGTTCTTTATGATATGTACTGCATTTATTTTTAAGGGTAGATACATAGGAAAATAATTTAGATTAACTATTTCACATATAAATTAAAACATAATACAGACATAAATATGTAGATATTGTCAATCTAAATTTGATTTCCTATAAATATTAGTAGTTGATGCTCATTTGAATCTCTAGAAACATGTTATATCCAGATTGTATTCTTTTTTTCATAATCTTAGGTACATCAACCAGTCTGAATTACTTAACATATATTTAGATTTTCTAGTTTTTTATTTCGATTATCACTGGAGATATGGTCTTACAAAGGAATTATTTTTTTCTTCTTTCTAATCTGGGACATTCGTGTCAGAATTCTTTCTTATACCATTCTAATTAGTATGGCATTTCCATGTGACTTTTTCTTTTTCTTTTTTTTAAGCTTTTATTTATTTGACACACAGAGATCACAAGTAGGCAGAGACAGGCAGATGGGGAGGGGGAGGCAGGCTCCCCGCTGAGCAGAGAGCCCAATGCAGGGCTCGATCCCAGGACCCTAAGATCATGACCTGAGCTGAAGGCAGGGGCTTAACCCATGAGCCACCCAGGCGCCCCTCCATGTGACTTTTTCATTTGATAATACTTACCAAGTATGTTAGTTGCTGAAGAAAACAGTTACTCATTTTTCATATTTCATAATTGGGAACAAGCAAGTAAGTCATTCTGGCAGTGGCAGTAGAATGGGCTGTGATAGAACATTATCTCAGGTTGTAAGGTACGCAATTTGTCTAATGCTTCATTTAACTGAAGGTAGTTAGCTAGAGACCTTAACAATTTCTATGGGTCTTTATTGATTATTTAAAATATATTCTTTAATTTTGCTGTAAAATTGTGTTAACACTGCAACATGGAATGGTGGGGAAAACCTTACATTTGCTGGATTTTGGTTCTTGGCTTTGTGAGGTAGAAGTTATGTGACCTATGGTAAATCACTTATATGCTATATTTTTTAACTTTCTCAACTGAAAAAAAAAGCGATTCAGTTGCATTATTTCTAATAACATTTTGTTCTAAATTTATGTGACTTTTTAAAAAGATTTTATTAATTTATCTGCTTAGAACACACACATGAGCAGGGGTAATGGCAGAGGGAGAGGGAGAGAGAATCTCAAGCATACTCTGGTCTGAGTGCAGAGACCACCATGGGTCTGATCTCAGGACCCTGAAATCGTGACCTCAGCCAAAACCAAGAGTTAGATGCTAGGCCAATTGAGCCATCCAAGTGCCACTAAATTCCTGTTATTTTTAAAGATATTTTATATGGTTGGTCCTTTTAAAACCTTTTGAAATATATACCCCCAACATGCCTTCATCTTCTTTGAATTAGCTAAAAAGGAAGCACATGCTTGGTCACGCATGCCCACACATACACTTGTATACACACACTATTACACATATGGAAATAAGTAAAACAAGAAAGACACTAAATGTATTTTTTTAATTTTTAAATTTTTAAAATATTTTATTATTTGAGAGAAGAGGGAGAAAGCATGAGTGGAGGGGAAGGAAAGGGAGAAGCAGACCATGCTGATCAGGGTGCAGTATATGGGGCTGGATCCCAGGACCCTGAGATCATGTTCTGAACCAAAGGCAGATGCTTACCCAACTGAGCCACCCAGGTACCCCTAAATATAATTAATTTTAAATATGTGTAGTTAGATATAGGTGACATTTTCCACATTAACATAGCAGAGAAGGAAAAATGGATCTATGCTGATGAGCATATATTTAGTGATGATGTTTGGTTTCTATTAGAATGACTTTTGAGGGTGCCTGAGTGCCGCGGTGGGTTAAGCCACTGCCTTCGGCTTAGGTCATGATCTCAGGGTCCTGGGATCGAGTCCCACATCGGGCTCTCTGCTCATCAGGGTGCCTGCTTCCTGACCCCCTTCTCTCTCTGCCTGCCTCTCTGCCTACTTGTGGTCTCTCTCTGTCAAATAAAGAAATAAAATCTTTATTAAAAAAAAAAGAATGACTTTTGGTTTAGTTATCTTAGAAATTAAAGAATTTATTTAAATTGTGTTTTGACTGTCTATTGATGTGTAATAAATACAGCAAAATGAATGACTTAACCTTTTTTTTTTTTTTTTTCATATCCTTATGGATTAACTGGTGCAAAGTTCAGGAGTCCCCAACACCACTCTCACTTTTGACATCAACTCCAAGTTCAGGGGTCTGCAAGATCCATCTCAATTCTGATAGTAACTACATCTGCAGGGGTCCCCAAGATGAGCCACAGGTTCAATAATTCATTGGAAGGACCCATCAAACTCAGTTAAAATGTTATTCTCACAATTATGGTTTATTATAGTGAAAGGATAGAGATTAAAGTCAGCCAAGGGAAGTAACACATAAGACAAGGTGTAGGAGACTTCAAGCACAGTTTCCCATTGTGCTTTCCCACTGGAGCCATAGACATAGTCCCTTATTTTCTGGCAACATTGTGTGACAATATGCATGGAGCACTTACAACCATGAAAACCTCCTGAACCTTGGTATCTAGAGTTTTCACAGAGAAGTGGTTGTGTGGATATGACTGACCACCAGCATGGATTACCCTAGCCTCCCTTCCAGAAGTCTTTCTGGTACCCCACAGCCAGCATGGCCCCCATCATAAATCATGTTTTTAACATGGACTATCTAGCATGGCCAAAGGCCCCCAAGAAAACAAAGATACTATTATCAGGCAGGGGGTGTCAAAGGTTTAGAGTTATCTCCCAGGAGCCAGGGTAAAGACAAAGCCTTTCTTGAGTAAGATTAATCCTTTACTGTATAACTAGGTTCAAATTTACAATGTTTTTTTTCTCCATATGGTGTCAGTTACGATTATTTATGTAGGTACATTTAGCTGAGAGATTGACTGGGACTGGAACATTTAAGATGCCTTTATTATTTTCTCTGGATCCTCTTCTGGGGATACCTCTAAATGCTGGGATCCAGCTGGAACACTAAAGCAAAGTAATCAGAATTCTTACACACTGGCATGGGGCTCTAAGAGGGTAAAATCTACCCTGAAAGTTTTCTTTAGATACAGATAGACTGAGAAGTCTAAGAAAATCACTTCTGTCCCTTCCTATTGGAAAGAGTATGTCACAAAACCAGTCAAGATTTAAAGATAAGGAAATAGCCTCTACCTCTTGATGGGAAGAGAGGCATTGCTCGGATAGGATGGGAGAAATTGTTATCCATATTTCCTTACAAGGAATTTTCTTCCAATAGTATGTTTAAAAGATAGTAATAAATGAATTGAATATAAGTTTTTGTACTATGTCATTTCTTTTATCTTGGGACCCAATTATATAATGGAGGGAAATAACAGAAATTTTTACAACTATTTTTTCTTTTAGACTTTATATATAAGTGAAACTGTATAATATTTGTCTTCCTCTAACTTCCTCTAACTTACTTCCTCTAATTTACATTATTCAAACTTACTTTGAATAATGTCATCTATGTTCACTGTTCACAATGTTGTTGCAAATAGAAATATTGCTTTTTTTAATGTCTGGATAATATCCATATATGAATATCAAAGAACATTTAGGTTGTTTGTGTATCTTGGCTGTGGTGAATAATGTTTCAGTGAACATAGGTGTTCCAATATCTCTTAAAGATACTTATTTCATTTCCTCCAGTTATATATGCAGGAATGGGATTACTGGATCATTTGGTAGTTAGTTCTATTTTTAATTTCTTGAGGAATGGCCATACTGTTTTACATAATGTCTATAGTTGATACAGTAATTTACATTCTCACCAACAGTATACTATGGTTATCTTTTCTCCACATCCTCTCCAACATTTGTTATCTCATATGTTTTTGATAATAGCCAACATAACAGGTGTGAAGTGGTACCTTATTGTGGTTTTGAATTGCATTTCCCTGATGATTAGTGATATTAAACATCTTTGCATGTACCTGTTGGCCATCTGTATGTTTTCTTTGGGAAAATGTCTACTCAGGACCTTTGACCAAAATTTTTTAAAAATTAGATTATTTGCTCTTTTGTTGTTTTTATCAAGTAGTATAAATATTTATATAAAATTAACCCTATCAGATATATGGTTTGCAAATATTTCCTCTCATTCCATAAGTTGACTTTTTAATATATGGAATATTTCCTTAGTTTAAAACTCTTTAGTTTAAAAAGATCCCACTTGTTTATTTTAGCTTTTGCTGCCTACCATGCTTTTGGTGTCTTATCCAAAAAGTCATTGCCAAGGATATCTCCCTTATGTTTTCATCTAAGAGTTTTATAGTTTCACATCTTACATTTAAGTGTTTGACCCACTTCAAGTTAATCTTTTGTAATTAGTATACGATAAAGTTCCAGTTTCATTCTTTTGCAAGTAAATACCCAACTTTCCCAACGTCCTTTACTGAAAAGATTATCTTTTCTTTGGTGCCCTTGTCAAAAGTTAGTTGACTGGTGACTGTGGGTTTATGTCTGGGCTCTTTGATCTGATTCACTAGTCTACATACCTGTTTTTATCTCAGTACCACACTGTTTTAGTTACTATAGCTTTGTATTATAGCTTGAAATCAGGAGGTTTGATGTCTCCAACTTTGTTTTCCTTTTTCAAGATTGTTTTGACTACTTCAGGTCTTCTGTATTTTCCTACATTTTTAGGACTTATTTTTCTGAGAAAAGTGCCACTGGAATTTTGATAGGGATTACATTGAATCTGCAGATCATTTTGGATACTACATTTTTACACTTATTAACAAATTTGAACACAAAAATAGATAATATGCAATGATAGTACAGAACTTCAAAACCCCACTTTCTGTGATGAAAGTGCAGACAAAAGCCCTAAAAAAATAATGATGGACTTGAGCAGTACTTTGAACCATATGCACTCTAAGATTAAAAACTCTTACATCCTTTAAATTTAGCAGTACTTTATGTTAAGGGTAATTGAATGTTTTAATCTTGGAGCCAGAAATTTCTACCAATTCTATTTGCATATACACTTAGACTTTGTGTATAATTGTATTCATTCTGTGACGCTCATCTATCAACCTCAGAAAAGATTCCCGACCATGGGTTTTTAATTAGCTGAGTAGTAGGAGAAGAAAAACCATTATAGTGATTAATGCTTACATTATACAGAATATTACAAAATCAGGTCAATTCTATTTATTTAATCAAAAGAGTAAATCAGACAATCAGAAATGTTAATGCATTTCGGAAAATGCTTGGGACTTAGTGTAACTGAGATTTCTTCTTAGTGTTTCGATGAATTCATACCTCTGTGTACACATATATTTTCTTTGCTTCAGTTATTACAAGATGGATATTTAGTTCAAAATGTACTAACATTTTCACAGCTTTTGATATATATTACTAAATTACATTTCAAAATTTTTTATGACAAGGTATGTTTCACTTCACAAATCCTAAATCATTGTTTATAAAATTCCTTAAAATTTTGCCAATTGTATAGATAAAATACTATAGATAAAAATAATGTAAATTTAATGTGTTTTTATGTCACTAGACTCAGCTTAAATGATGTGCAAATGAATTAATGCATTTGCATTGTGTTTAATTATCTTGCTGAAACATTAATTTTCCCTTTGATCCTGCTATTATACTAGTTCTGTACTACTATACATTTTAGAACATTATTCCCAATGGAAATAGATGAATCTAGTGTAAAAATTACCACTTTTCCAATAAAAATATGTTCAGAAAATATCCGTTGTCATTTCTGCATAAAATATATATTTTGTTCTTCACACTGACAACTTACATGAGATGTTTTTATTTGACACAGAGTACATTAGTATGTGTCACATAATAAAAGTTGTTGATTTAATTATAGGATCAATGTAATATTGTTATATCAATAATGTTATTAATGTTATTGAAGTTCCAACTCAACTCCATTAAAATAGGATCCTTAGTCTTACTCAGATTAGTATGTGTATAATTAGGAATACTTGCATGTCATTTTTAAACTAAAAAATCTTGTTTAAAAAATTTGGCTATTATATCACTTTCTCTTATTATTTGTTGAAAATTGAGATGAGAATATCACTAAATTTTCAAGCCTTAACAAAATCACTACCTAAGATTCAGATATTTAATTCTAAGTCCTATATTATGTTGTCACTAAGAAAATAAATTTACACAAATGCTCCAAATCTTATTTTTCTTCTGTAAAATTAGTGTTTTGCCTTAGATATTATCTAAAATGTTTCTGTTCTATTAATTTATGATATAATTAAGAATAGAAAAAAATCATAAAGCCACTATAACCAAGAACATAATTTACTATTCTCACTGTCTTCCTGCATTGTCTTAAGTCTTGCATGAAAGAGGCAGACATCTGTTTTCATGTTCAGGTATTAAAACAAATAAATTAAAAAAGGTAGCAATTCTGGCCATAAAAAAGGAATACAATGAGTTGTCTTATGATTAACTGAACTCGAGTTTTTTTCATAGTTTTTTAGAATTTGAACAGATAATTCTTGGAACATATCTGAACTTGGACTTAACTTCCAAATCCACACATGAAGTCTTTTAACTTCTTGGCCCCTACCACTACAATAGTCATCTCTAGGTTTTCTGACTTTAGGGTATTTTAACAAAGTCTTAAGTCAATAATTTTTTGTTGCTGTTTTTACTTCTACATTGTAAGTATGAATGACAACTTTCTTTATCTAATTTTTATCAGTCTCTGAGTTTTCTCCTGTTACTTCCTTTTCAACATTCTGGGTACACTCGATTGAGCACTTCAATTTTTCAAAGGAACAGGGCTCCTTCTTGTGCAAGGGCTTTCACCTTAAGGTTTTTTCCTTTGAAATAACCTTAGAATGATATTTTACTCTGATTGATCAGATTGATTACTGGTCAGTCATTATAATAGCTCAAATCTAATTACCTTTATCTGATCTCATTTTTTAGTATTTTGCTTATTCTATCAGCCAGTCCCTCATCAAGTTCTGACTCGAATATATCCCAAATCTGTTCACTTCTCACTGTTCTTAACACTATTGACTAATCTACCAGCCTCATTTCTCTTATGGTCTACTTAATAACCTTGCTGTTTTGACTGTTCTGTATGACAAAGAGGATTGTACTTCCTTTTGTAATCAGGTTGTTGTTTGTGTTTAAAAAAATCTGGTTCTGTTATTTTACTTCTTTAAATCAATTTCAGTGGTTTTCCACTGGATTTATAATGCTCTTCAAATCCTTTATATGACTCACCTAGCCATATATCATCTGGTCCCTACCTGCCTTGTGGACTTTTTCTACAAATCTTTCTTCAGTCCATTTAAAGAATCTGACTGTGCTGGGAACACACAGCATCATTCAAACTCAGGGGTTGCACCTCTTTTTTTGACTGCTAGTAACACTGTTCCTTCAGATTGTTACATAGCTGTCTTATCCTTGTGATTAGGACTGCTAGTCACATATCACTTCTTCGAAGGCCTTACCAGATGGCACTATATATAATACTATCCTCCCACTATCACTCAGACAAGCTCTGTTTTACTTTATTCATGCAATAAGTTACAACCTATAATTTTACTATTTATTTGTCTTGTTATCATCCATCTTTCCCTAATGGGCCTTTATTTGGCAGAGCCATTGTCTGTTTTCTTATCCCTGTGTCTTGCCATTTTGCATTTATTCAAAAATATTTATTGGCTTTCTGGAAAAATATAGACATTCAGTAATTAATTTTGAAAAAAAAGAATGAATCCCCAAATATCTATGATATTTCTATATTCTAAAAAAAAAGAAGAAAATAAATACCATCAAATTCCCTTTGCTGATAATAAGGTTAATATAATCAAGATTTATAGTAAATAATTTTATCAAAAAAATGTAGAAACTTTTCACTCTGCCCAGAAGCAGTATGATTCACTTCGAGTTTTTTAATTCTTAATTAGCCAATCAATTCCTTAGTCATTAGAGAACTTTAAAATGAATAATGCTTTAGAAAAAAACAGATTATTATAATTTAGGGGAATTCAACTATTAGTTAAAATACGCTTAGAATATCAGACTGAATAAGAATAATTGGATAAAATTAATGATTCTATTCATGATGTCTACAATGACTATAATAAAACTGACTTTAAAAACTACTTAACATACATATGACAATAAGCAACATAAAATAGAAAAAATAACTATCTAAAAATTAGCTACTTTTAAAACTTATACAAAAGGCTAAAAACATTTGAAAGCTTTTATCAAATAAATCATATGCTTTTATGTGAAGGGAACAATATAATAAATTTTCGCAATCTGAGTTCTAAATGTAAATTATATGCTTTTTGCTAGGTAATTTTTTCAATGATTTTTTGGCCTGTGGGGCAAATAACTAACAAGATATTCTTGCTAATATAATGTCTCAATTTTTTTAATAAGTACATGTCAATTTCATTTATGCATATAATTCATTTAGAAATTGTATGTAAATCAAATATGTTCATATGCTATAATATTTTTATTTAATTCCATAAAAATTTGAGTTGCCTTTCCAACTATACATGTTGATACAAATATATAAAAATCACATAGGCACTGTAAAATGTAAGTAACATTTGGATTTCTGAAATACAGTGTTTCATGCATCTCTTCAGACAAAAGAAAAAATGTACACTTAGGCCACATGAGGTATGTGCCAGTGTATTATATTTTTGTATTAAATTCACAATGTAGATAATTTTTATGTCATTTGGATTATAGCATATTCATATATTAGACTACATTTTGTAAGATCAAAAAGACATAATATGAAGATGTGACTGCATCCATTTACTCTTCTTATTAAGTATGATATATACCTTTCAAAATACATAGGGTGTTAGTAGATAGAAGAATTAAATACCTTTCAAATTTTTGTGGATGATACTAATCTTTTAAGGATAAAGCATTTGGAAAAACATCAGGATAAATATTAACTTACCTTATTAAAACTAAACATATTTTCAAAAAATTATAAGAGAATTGGAATGTAGGGAAACCTGGCTTTTGTTAATATGTCATCTGTCCTTGAGAAGGAAGGGAATAAAAAACTACAAGGATTATACTGGTTTAACATATAGACTGAAATTCAAGTAACTTTATATTTCTCTTGGAGATCAGGTCAGAAGAATGATTTGCCAAAATTGCCATCTTTGGTAACAAAGTAGTACTGGGGCGCCTGGGTGGCTTGGTTGATTAAGTGTCTGACTTTTAATTTTGGCCGAGGTCATGATCTCAGGGTCATGGAATGAGTGCCGTATTAGGCTCCACATTGAGAGTGGAGGTAGCTTGAGATTCTCTCTCTCTCTCTGTCTCTGCCTTCCCCCTCCCCTCACCACCAGCTCACTAGCTCTCTCTCTCTCTCTCAAAAAAAAAAAAAAAAGAAAGAAAGAAAAAAGAAAAAGTAGTTAGTACCTCACTCCTTTCTATTCTCATAGTATAAAAATCTAAGAAAATGTAGAAATCTCATTCAATTAGTTGATGAATGATCTTTGAATATAATGCCCAACCTATACATAATCAGTATAAGAAAAATTGAGACTCTTTTCACTTTCATGTATTGCAAATATTAAATTTCATATTAATGCATTGAATCAGTTAGTGTGCAAAAGAATAGAAATGACCAAGAAATATATTTATTTTGGAATTTGCAGATAGTTTAATATTAGAAATATTGGTTTATGTAATTCACCATTCTAAAAGATGACAGGAGAAAAACCTTAAGATAAGCTGAATATATTTAAATAAAAGCATATAGTAAAATGCATTACACATTATACAAAAATTTGGTTCTACTTACAGAAATAAACTTTGTAGAAATAGCTAGACAGGTCAGCCCTGCTTGAAAACAGGAAGGGATAGACAAGAGGAATACTTAGTAGTTTAATTCATGATGGAGTGTTGAGCTGTTTTAAGAATGTTCTAATAATCAAAACTTCCTTTACTCTAAACAGACCCTTGAGGGAGGGATAAAAGAATAGACTGAGGACTGAGGACAGCCTTACGACCATTTAGCTGCCATTACCTACACCTCTTCCAAGAGAACAAATGCCTAGGCCATGGCAATAGCTTGTCTTGGGACAAAGTGAGGGGAGGTCATTGGAAATACAAGTGTCATATACTTCTCTAAAACCAAAACCCAATAAATAAGTTTTTATTTTCCTTTTTTCACATTATTGTTAAAAATATTTTTTGATTTTTAAAATCATATAGGTGTGCTTGTAAAATTTTTAACAAAATAATATTTACTATAATTATACAATGTTTTAGTAATCTAATCTTATTATATCATTTTAACCTTTTCATTCTATATTTACATTATTGTTTTTGAACTAAGTATAAGTCCATGATGTGGACATGTTATAATTGATTTAGATATTCCTAGATTTCTAAGCACTTCTGGGGGTTGTTTATTTAGTTGTCTGCTTATTTACTCTTTTTTTTTTTTTTAATTCCAGTATGGTTAACATAAAATGTTATATTAGTTTCAGGTGTACAATATAGTGATTCAAAAATGCTATACATTACTCAGTGCTCATCATGATAAGTGTACTCTTGATCGCCTTCACCTATTTCACCCATCCCTCCACCCTTCTCCCCTCTGGTAACCATCATTTTGTTCACTTTAGTTGAGTCTGTTTTTTGTTTACCAACTGGTTTTCTTTGTTCATTTGTTTTTTTTTTTCTTAAATTCCACATATGAATGAGATCATATGCTATTTGTCTTTCTCTGTCTGACTTATTTCACTCAACATTATAACCTCTTGGTCCATCCATGTTGTTGCAAATGACAAGATCTCATTATTTTTTATGGCTGAGTAATATTCCTGTGTGTGTGTATGTATGTTCATATGTATATGGACACGTGGGCTGCTTCCATAATTTTGCTGTTGTAAATAATGCTGCAGTAAACAGGGATGCATATCTTTTTGAATGAGTGCTTTCATATTCTTTGGGTAAATACCTAGCAGTGGAACTACTGGATCATATGGTATTGCTATTTTTAATATTTTAAGGAAACTACATACTGTTTGTCACAGTAGCAGCACCAGTTTACACTCCCACCAATATGAAGGAGGATTTTTTTCATCACATCTTTGCCAAACCTTGTCTTTTCTTGTGTACCTTGACAGGTATGACCTGTCTTGACCATTCTGACAGGTATGAGGTGACTTCTCATTCTGGTTTTGATTTGCATTTCCCTAATGATGAATGATGTTGAGCCTCTTTTTACATCTGTTGGCCATCTAGATGTCTTCTTTGGAGAAATGTCTATTCATGTCTTCTGCCCATTTTAATTGGATTATTTGGTTGAGTTATATCAGTTCTTTATATATTTTGGATACTAACCTTTATCAGATAAGTCATTTGCAAATATCTTCTCCCATTCACTAGGCAGTCTTTTAGTTCTGTTGGTTGTTTCCTTTGCTATGCAAAAGCTTTCTATTTTCATGTAGTCCCAATAGTTTAATTTTGCTTTTGTTTCTCTTGTCTCAGGAGACATATCCAGAATGAAGTTGCTGTGGCCAATGTCAAAATGCAAGTTGCTACTGCCTATGTTCTCCTCTAGGATTTTTATGGTTCAGGTCTAACATTTAGATCTTTAATCCATTTTCAGTTTTCTTTAGTGTATTGTGCAAGAAAGTGACTCAGTTGCAATCTTTCACATGTAGCTTCCCAGTCTTTCCGACATTATTCATTGAAGAGAGTTTTTGCCATGATATATTGCTTTTTTTGTTAAAGATTAGTCAACCATATAATTGGTTTATTTCTGGATTTTCTATTCCATTCTATTGATCTGTGTGTCTATTTCTGTGCCAATATTACACTATTTCAATTACTATAGCTTTGTAATATATCTTGAAATCTGAGATTATAATTCTTCCAAGTTTTGTTCTTTGTTTTGAGATTGCTTTGGCTATTTGGGGTCCTTTCTGGGTCCACACAAATTTTAAGATTACTTGTTCTAGTTCCTTAGAAAATGCTGTTCGTATTTTGATAAGGATTGCATTAATGTATAGATTGCTTGTGGCAGCGTAGAAATTTTTAAAATATTTGTTCCTGGGGCTCCTGAGTGACTCGGTTGAGCATCTGCCTTTGACTCAGGTCATAATCCTAGAGTCCTGGGATCAAGCCCCCACATCAGTCTTCCTGCTCAGTGAGGAGCCTGCTTCTCCCTCTCCCTTTGTCTCCCAGCTCTCGGTCTCACTCTCTATCTCAAGTAAATAAATAAAATCTTAAAAAAAGTGTTTTCGTCCATTCCATGAGTGTGAAATATCTTCCCATTTATGTTATCTTTAATTTCTTTTACCTAGGTGTTATAATTTTCAGAATATAGATCTTTCACTTCTTTGGTTAAGTTTATTCATAGGTATTTTATTATTTTGATGCAATTTTAAATGGAATTGTATTTGTATTCTCCTTATATTTCCTTTTTAATTATACATCGAGACTACTTAGAGGTACATTTGTATATTGATGATTGCAAGTTTTCATCACATATTTGAACATTTTTCCATGTATTTGTTTGCCTTTGAACTTGTGAAAGTGTATTTTCTTTCACATTTTTGAACTTGTGAGTGGTTTGGTGCTTTAAGGTCAAATGTTTAAGAGATCTTTGGAGTAAGGTTATAGTACCTACCAGGATTGCTCCTGTACTTGGGCAGATGGTACAAGACTCAACTTCCAAGTGGGTGACAAGGAATAATAGGAGTGCAGAGTAGTGTAAAGTGGAAAAGATACTTATTCCTTCTTCAAAATCTTTAGTTTGTGATGTAAATATTTTTCTTTTAAGATTGTGAGTTTATTTTGCCTTTTGCCTAGAAGCAAAACTAGTAATAATTAAAGTCTAAACATAAAGATTATTTATATTAATGGGCATTTCACTTAGAATAAAAATAACAAAGATAATCTATATAAAAAAAATCCATGAAAAGCAGAAAACAGCAACTGGTTTTTCTGAGAAAAAGGTGTAAGCATTAAAAAATGAGTGTAACAAAAGCTTTTATCTTAAAAAGAAACAACAAAAACATAGACACTTGTTTCTCATCCTTCATCCATAACTAGTTTTACCTTTCTCCAAAGTGTATTGTTTGTTTGCATTCATGTACATAAAACTTTAGCATGTTAAAAGTTCAGAAATAAAAAAAGAAGTTCAGAAATAAGAGAAGTAAAATCAATGAATCACCAAAGCAGTAATTAGTAAAAGTTTATTGTGCACACAGCAAAACCACAGTTTGCTAACTGGGGGCACTCAAACCAAAACATGGAATGAGGCTCAGGGGCTATATTGTTACAAAGCAGCTTATATGAGAAAGCAGTGGCTGTTTCATCTTCACAGTGATTGGTTATTATATTAGAATTTGTTTAAATGATAGGGACTTAGTTTGTCGTTACCTCATACCAACCTTGGAAAAGATTTGTTTTCCTTGTGATTTTTAGTAGCATAGGAAAGAAATGACCCAGGTGAAGTTAGTCTTGAAAAATAAACTAAATGAAGCTTTGTTCATATGACCTAATTAGTTTTGTCTGCTCTGGGAATTGTTGAAGCTGGTCTCCCATTTCTTTTTTAATTTTTTTAAATATCTGTCTATCTTACTGGAAAGGCCCACAGTGATACAAGTAAAGTGTCCTTAGTTTTCAGAATGATAAAACACAGTTTATCAATTAAAGTAATAGGGTATACTTTTTCTACAAATAAAACATGGCAATTCAGACATTATTGAAAAATAAAGCCTTTACCAAATAATTGTAAATTACAACTTCACCATGTACCATATTTTAATTCCATGCTTTTTGTTTTTACTTTTTGTTTTACTTTGCCCAAATTTACTGTTTTTAGTTATATATTTTATTTATCTTATATTATGCAGTATTATAGGGATGTATACATATAAATTTCTGATCAACCTAATATTCCTTTTAAGACTATTAATATATTACTTCACTTTTATTGCCAAAATCCATAGTACCATTTGAGCCTGTATAAATCACAATATATTTTTATTATCTCTCTTCTAGTATTTGTTAACTACAGCTATAACCTTAGAATAGATTATTGTTATTAAAGTCTTGTTATACATAATTATATTCAATTTCAAAAATAATTATCACCTTTGGATTCAGATATACAATTATATAAGGAATAATTTAGATGTTTCCAGTATTTTAAGTAGTTTCTTTTTCCTGAGAATAATATACTAAACGAAATTAATTTTTGAAGTGTTCACTGGAAATCTATTTTTTGATTTCTTGAAATCTGAGCTGTTCTTTTGCTTTCTTCACTGATAAATAAATATTTTTGAGAGGTCACATTCTGATTTTCCTAAAACAATGACATAATTAATATATTTTGATAATTTATCAAAGGAGAATTGAATGCCACCTTTTTTTTTAATAAGAAACGTGTCAAAATTAAAGTAGTTTGTCAGAAAAGGAACTATTAAGATATTTTGAGCAATTAGACCAAAAGTCATGCTGAAATAAATTTATAAATAGATGCAAAATCCACCAATATTTAGAGGACAAAAATCAGTTGCAAATCATGGTATAAAATCCATTTCCATTACTTTAGACCGGAATCATGTACATTATCTTCCGTTACTCTACAGTGTACAAAATTGTTTATAGCCCAGGAGATAACCCTGGATATTACATTCAGAAATAGTTTTTCTTTGTTTCAGGGTTTACCATTTTTCCTGATAGTCTCCTTACCTGCGATCATAATGATCACAAAGATTACTATTTTTTTAAGATTACTATTGATGCAGTAAACAAACACAAAAACATGCCACTGTTACATTCTGATTATATATATAAAGGCAACAGGAATATCAGTTCACCATACATTCTTTCTTGAGTTGGATTTGCAAATCTAGAGCCACATAGTATTGAACAACTACTTTTCAAGCTACAAATTTAACTACTAAGCCAGTATCTAAAATATTTCATAAGGAAAGTTGAATCCAATTCATAAAAGCCTTTAATATTTGCGGGAAAACCAAACAGGAGACTCTACCAGGTCTTACCTTCAATATTTATAAATTTAGGTGAATTCCTCTTTTTAATATCTCCAAATGTCTTGACCTACCAATACATGACCTTCTCTACTAGTCAAGTTTAACCCTTCTAACCCATTAACCTGCCAGTTTTCCTGAGAGAGCCCTGTAGGCATTGGCTCCCTAAATATAGCCATCCTTCATTCCTTACAAATGGTCTGTTCCACCCGATTATGTGAACAACCTTCTTAAGTAAGATCTCAGTTACAATAATTATTATAGTACATATGTAGGTAAACATTTACTGTAAATTTGCAAATAAATATATTTCCATGAAAAATAAAAAGGCCTAGATTCAGATTCAGATTAGATTCTGAATACTCAGGGGTCCCTGAGAATTAGAAAACATTTAAAAAACATTTTAGTTCCCTTGGGTTACCTAGAGTTTAAGATGGAAGAGAAAGAGATTCCTCATATATACACTTAAAAAGAACATTAAAATAATTTCAATCTTCCAAACAAATACCATAATAAATTCTTCTTCATAGTTTATGCCATTTTATATAATTAATTTTTGTTCCATTAGATCTTGGATGAGTAGTCTGATTTCAGAAACTCTGTAGACTAAGAAGAGTTCTAGAAATCCTGACTCAGTCCACGGGAACAGTTTGAAAGTTTCTAAGTTACGTGATTTCAGAAGCCTGTGCCCAAGAATCTATCCTTTAAAGCTACAATACTTAAAAATACCCAGTACAGTATTATTCCATGAGGCTCTGAGATTTTCTTTCTTTGTTAAGAACACAAAACTCTGGCCTATAATTTAGAGACTTTAAGCCAGAATCAGAGTAAAATTAAAGCTCACTGTAGAGGACAGAGCTTTAATGCTGAAATTAATATATCAAGGCAACTAACATTAGCAATTAACATTATCAAGGCAACTAACTAACATGGAAGAGAGTAAAACTGTGTATTTAGATGCATACCTAACAATTACGTAAACACTTTTAGTCATTGCTTACTCTGAGATTAAAAATATATTCGGGTAGTAAGGGCATTGAAATCTTTAGGGACTTCCAGTGAAACATGGACTTTTTGAGCCATTTATAGTAGCAATACTTTACCTACACAATTTTGATCTAGAGTAGGCCAAGCACCTCTTGTGATTTGCAATGCTTACAATTATAACAAATCAAACTATCATATTTCAAAAACCTTTCTTCTTAGAAAGTAAAAAAAAAAAAAAAGTGATTTTCGAAGGACCATCTGGGACATTTCAAAAGTCTTGTATAAAGGATATTTTATTTTGTATTCAACAGCATTTTAATTTTTTTAAAGTTGTCAAAGGAGAATTTTCAATTTAATTAATATAGGATAACAAACAATGCTTTGTTAATTCTTGAAACACAGTCACAATAAAACACTTGAAATTTAGCATAGATGGTTGAAAATAATCTTAACTCATCCATAAGTGAGAAATCATTATTATTCCTTTTTATTTAAAATAAATAAGAAAAGAGTCAACATAAAGCATAAGAGTTTATTCTAAGACACTGAATTGTTTCTAACAAGACAGACTACACATAAGGTGAAAACTCTTTTATATTATGGCCAGTGCTATTCCTCACTAAACCAAGGAGGCAAACTCATCAAGTTTTAGTGAAATTGGTTTGATTTTATTATTTTATTTTTATTATTTTTATATTTATTATTATTATTTATATTTATTATATGTATATTTATTATTTATTTTATTTTATTTTTGATTTATTATTTATTAATTATTTATTATTATTATTTTATTATTTTATTATTTCTTTGTAAACTCAGTAGGAAAAATTTAATAAAATTCACTTATTAAGTTTTATCCTTTATTATTCTAAAACAAACGTACTTTATTTTATATCAACAGTTCTCCCTCAGGAAATTCATGAAGTCAAAACTATTTTCATGATAATACCATGATATTATGTGTTAAAATGCACCATGTTCATCATTGCTATCTTCAGATGAATGGACAAATATATATTTAATTTTTTATGGTTTGCTTTTTTTTTAAGATTTTTCTTAATTTATTTGACAGAGAGATCACAAGTAGGCAGAGAGGCAGGCAGAGAGAGAGGGAAAGCAGGCTCCCTACTGAGCAGAGAGCCTGATTTGGGGCTCAATCCCAAGACTCTGGGATCATGACCTGAGCCAAAAATAAAGGCTTTAATTGACTGAGCCACCCAGACGCCCCTGGTTTGCTTTTTTAATATGATAAATATTGATGGTTGTAACCCACATAGACAGTAGCTCTCTGTGGTTGTTATTAAGTCCAAACTTGAAAAGAGGGCTAGGCTCCAAAGATGTCTGAGATTCAGTGCTATCAAACACAGTGCTCTTTTTCCATGAAAAACAAAAGCATATGCATAGTTGTATTCCTCTGTCACTATTAATTTTAGTATAGACTCAACTCATATTATTTCAAAATAGCCAAAGTAATTAACTTCTATTTCATAGAGAAAACTGGGGAGAACTGACTGGCATACACAAGCATTTAGCTGACTCTCAAAGTCATAAAAACACATAACAAACTCTACAGTGGTACATACTTTTCTCATCCTAAAGTGGCAAAATAAACATCAGTAATATGACCCAAAGATATAGTCTCTCTATAGAACATAAAAATAAGAGTCAAAGTGTATGTTTAAAAGTACTAATTTATGTTTTATACTGAATGTTTCAGAGTTCTCTCCTTATTAGAATTTAAATATCAGTAATTATCCATTAATTAAAAACATTTTATATCAATCCTTGGTATTAAGTTACCTAAGTACACTGGAAATTATCAGCAAGCTGGTATACTATAAAATATGATTACTATTGAAATTATCTAAAAATTATGTAGAAATAATGTTATTTTATTTGACTAGGAAGCCTGTATTAGGTTAGAAAAGCTAAAAAGAGGTAGAATAAAATGTATGCTTGCACAATACTTAATACTGATAAATCAAAGCAAAGGTAGATTTCTTTTTAAAGATTTTATTTATTTATTTGAGAGAGAGTGAGAGAGAGCATGAGAGCGGAGAAGGTCAGAGGGAGAAGCAGACTCCCCATGGAGCTGGGGGCCAGATGCGGGACTCGATTCTGGGACTCCAGGATCATGACCTGAGCCGAATGTAGTCGCTTAACCAACTGAGCCATCCAGGCACCCGGAAAGATAGACTTTTTAAACTGCCAAAATTATTAAACTGGTTTACCAAAAATTTATCTTAATTATGTGAAAATGGATTCATAAAGTATAAGCTCAGGTCATGATCTCAGGGTCCTGGGATCAAGCTTGGTATCAGGCTACCTGATCAGTGGGGAGCCTACTTCTCCCTCTCCCTCTGTTGCTCACCTTTCTTGTGATCTCTTGTGCTCTCTCTCTCAAATAAAATAAATAAAATCTTTTAAAAAAATTATATATTGAAACCTGGAGTTTGGTATTCAGGATTTAATGATGAATAAGATAGACACAGTCTTTTGGAGCATGCCCTTTTCTAAGTTGAACAAAATGAGCCAGGAGAAATGACATGACAAGGGAAATGACAAAGGAAATGAAGATTACTCTATATGGATCTTTAATTCCATATAGGTGGTTTCAGAGAAGAGATGTTTGGAGAAATTGAAACTTTAAGAGTGATAAGACATTAGAACAACTCTGGGGGTGTGGTGGGGTAAAAGGGAGTGTATTGGTGTCGATAATTTTTTAAGAGTTGGGGACAGATTATTTTGAGATCAAATCAGCATCGTGACTGTACCAGTTTGCATTCCCATCAACGATGCAAGAGGGTTTTACTTTCTCCACATCCTCACCCACTGGGTATTACATGGAGATGTTGAATCACTGTATTATACACATGAAACTAGTATTATACTGTATGTTAACTAACTAAGATTTAAATAAGAATTTTAAAAGAAAAATCAAAAGAGAATTTCTCATTATTAGAAAATAAACAGATTGGTGTGTTTGAAGAATATTCAAGGAAGTACAAGAGATTAGGCTCAAAGCAAAGATCTAGGAGAGTTCGTCGATGTCATAAAGAAATAGAATTTAACGTTTATTTTTATTTATTATTAAACACTTACTTTTACCAAATAAAGCCTTTTTGACTTTATAGTAATCAATGATACTTCAGATAAAGTATTCTTATGGACAGCTAAATAGAAATAAGTGTTTCAAGTGATGGAGTTATTGTCAACCACAAAGCTTTCAGTTGAAAAACACTATATCCATCCCTAACTATTTTCTCTGGCAAGCAGTAAAGCAGCACACATATACATGTTTTTATTTTTTATATTTTAAAAGATTTTCTTTATTTACTAGAGAGAGAGAGCAGGGGCAGAGGGAGAGGGAGACCCAGATGCCCTGCTGAATAGGACTTGAGCCAAAAGCAGATGTTTAACGGACTGAGCCACCCAGGTGCCCCAAATATACAAGTTTTTAAGTCTCTATACCTGAGAGATAATTTTGATCTTGCTTTGATAAACAGTAGCAACCATCCATAGCATGTTTGGTTCAATCTCATATAATTAATGACCAAGAACCCAGGGCAGCAACTGGAAATAAGCATTGTGTTTACAAATGGTGCATATCAAAGCAAATACTACAGAGCCATATTAACAAAGGAATTATAAAACATCTATGCAAACTTATTATTAGGCAAAAAAAAAATGTGTTATATATTATACTTTGTAGTAAAATTGCAGTGTGCAGTGCCAATTCTATTATGGGACCAATTCATTTCATTCGACTAGTGCAGGAATATATTTTTTTAAGTTTTAAGAAATATTTTCTTAAATCTTCAAACTTTATGGAATAGATAGAATTCATTTAATGTTTAATTTTCAAATTATAGCAATGATTAAATTTGTTTTTAACATTTATATTTAAATTACTCTATTAAAATGACTTCTTCAAAAGTGTGACTTCATATTACAATTATAAAATGGCAGACAACAGAGAAATTACAATTAATTAAAATGTAAACCAATATTTATTTGATGTCTTTGAGGAACAGTAGATTCTATTTAAATAAAGAAACTCACAACTTTCCTCATAATTACACACCATCAGCTTCACATTACAAAAACTTGCCTTTTAACTAATATAGTTTTCCAAATTTATATACATATAAATGTGTAAGTTATATATCAGTTATATATATATATCAAAAAGTATTATCTAAAAAAATTATTAGCTATATAAACTTTTATGTATGAATCCTACCTAATATAAGACTTGAACTGTGCTCTGTAATATATATTTAAGTTATAGTTGTATATATCACTTTTGATAACTTGAACTTATTAAACCATATCTAGGTAGATATATAGATACATACATACATATACACATATATACATACTGGGATTCTTAACTATTTCATAAAAATTGCAAAAATATGGAAATATTTATAATGGACTTAAAAGACCTTTGCAAAGTTATGTCTTTATATATTTTACTTCAGTTTTCATTTAGAATTCTACCTACAAAGGAGGATCTCAGTAAATGCTTTATTCACATTTAGAAATAATTTAATGTACTACACATTCACTGGGTAAAATTATAAACATTGTTCAATAAACTCACAGATAGAAAACATTGAAGACAAGCTATACAGAGTATGAAAATTACTTTTATGTAACCTGGTTAGCTTCTGAAGCTTTGGTTGGAAAGAACAAGTAATACTACTTGTGTATTTTTCTAATAACTCGTTTTCCTGCTACGTAATGATTCTTCCTGGGCTCCATGTCTCTAGAACTACTGAATTCCTCCATATTTGTGGCTCCATATTTTCTCTCAGTGATATAACTGTTTCCTGTATCTATTTCTTTGCATATCTTCACTTTCTTCAAATCTGGTACTCAGATTAAACACTCAAATAATCACCCTAAAGTACTCTCCTACTCATTGCTTCTTGAACCTCTGAGGTTGGGGCATCCCTAGTTAAGACCTCAATAGGTCCTTATAATCCTTTGTAGGTGTTGTGTTTATTTTGTTTCCTAACCTTGAAAAATTCAGGAAAATTATATTTGTTAAAGACACAATTCCTTTTCCTTTACTTTTCTGTTTTAGTAGCGATTATCTTTTGAAATATTACTTTTTGTCATTTCTGCAGCATTTGTTAAAAAGGTGAAGTAAATATGCATTTTATAAGCCTTCTTGATAAATTTGAAGCTTTTGGAATTTAGTAAAATGATAATTTACATTCTCTTTGAAAATAAATGCACGCAAGTAACTGGAAATTATATACTTTTTTCAAATTGAAGACACAACAGAGATCAATGTTTCAGAAATTTAATAACTTAAAAAAAACCACAGAGGATCAGGTAGTACAAATTGCCTTAATGATAGGATATATTTTCTCCAAAACTTACATTTACAAGAAGTTAATTGGTCTGGTATAGGTTATAACAATAGATACAATATATTTTTCACATAATTTATAGCATTTCCCTTTTTAATTCTAGCTATGGAACTAAAGCAAAATCCAAAATATTAATTATATTTGGAATGCCAAGTTTCTTGCAGTATATATAAAATTATACGAATATTTCTGCATATGAAACATTTTCTTTGTGCAAAATAAGTATTCTAGGCTAGGGTGGCCTAGTTCTTATACCTTAGGTATTTTCATAAGTTAACTTGAATAGGCTATGTCTTCTAAAATGTAAAATGTGCTTGTAATAATAATTTTACAATGTTTATAATTCTTGGAAATATCACTAGTGTTTTATTTCCTAAAATGAATTATGTTATCTTTTGAGTATCTTTCATTTTCATATCCTTCATTTCATGTGTAATTTACTCATGGCATATATAATAAACAATATTATTTATAGGATAAATAATAAAATAGCACCCTAGATGGCTATTTAAGCAAACACCAAAAGACACAGAAACAACAAATAGATACATAGGCACTCCGGATAGACTCCATATTGCTATAATTTGAAGTTATACTAAGCTTACTTGTAATATTAACATACTTCGTTTAATATAATGACAAGGGATAAAAGAACATACACCGCAAAAATGACTTCTGACAGTTTGTGACCCATATTTTTCTCACTTTGGTTTTGTTATATAAAGGAATATGTGTACTTGAGTTTAACATCCAACCCAAAAGATATTTAAAAGTAGTAGTCTTTAATTTTATTATACTATTTCTTAACAATTCAGGATTGGTATATAGGATTTTCAATGTCCATGGGATTAAAAATTTCATCATTGATCATAATTGCAAAACTTTTTACTCTGAATTACATCACAGTTTAAAATACTGAGTGGCTGACTCAAAACACTATATATGTGTATAACTTTATAAAATCAAATACATACTTTAGATAAAAAGAAACATTTGAAAATCTATTTACAGCTTCTTGTGTCCTGTAAAATGCTCAAAGAAATTGACTTAGGAATCCAACTCATCACTGTATAATGTTTGTCCTTTTTGAATGCCCCTAGGGTGCATAAAAGCAATTCACAGAGAATACAGTAACGACAATTGGCTTTGGATTGAATTCATAACAATGCTAGGAAAAAAAAAATCTGTCATTCTAAACACTGGAAATTGATTCACAAGCCAGAAAATCACTAGTACTATATATCATTCAGCATCATAATTCTGTTCTGTCCTAATAAGCTTTACCAAATGCCAATCTCTGTCCAGATGTGAGACTGATTGAAGATTCATCATTCAATGCAAATATGAGCAGTTAAAATTATAAGAGTGTTTCTGTTATATAAAATATTTTCTTCCTGCAGAATGAGTAGTCTATCATAACTGGAAGTAAAGGGGATTTCTTAATTGTTTCAATTATATGCTTTGTCATTTGATAAAAATCACTATTATAAATTTAGGAGATAAAAAAGTATGAAAAATGCAGCATATTTGGAAAGCAATTACTTATCTTTTTGTGATTTTACAGGATTTCCCTGTTAGAAAATCATTTTATTTTTAAGTAAAATTTTATTTATTTTATAGATATAATCACTGTGCATGTGTACCTCTGTGTTTCTACATGCTGATAAGTATTTTTTTTCTCCCCTTTCTTTTTTTCATTTGTTTCACCTCCGTTCATTTTGTCCATTTGTATGTTTTGGCACCCTCTGAAATGTAGGCAAAGATAAATATAATCACAGTGGTAGAAATCACAGCTATAGTAAAAGTTTATATTCTACTATTCTTATTGCAGAGACAAAACTCTTTCATAAATAGAGAAAATAATCTCATATCTAGAGTAAAGCCACAGGAAAAAATGTTCCACATCACTTGTCACCGGGGGAAATACAAATCAAAACCACAGTGAGATACCACTTCACACCAGTCAGAATGGCTAAAATTTAACAAGACAGAAAACAACAAATGTTGGTGAGGATGCAGAGAAAGGGGAACCCTCCTACACTGTTGGTGGAAATGCAAGCTGGTGCAACCACTCTGGAAAACAGAATGGAGGTTCCTCAAGAAGTTAAAAATAGAGCTACCTTCTGACCCAGCAATTGCACTACTGGATATTTACCCCAAAGATACAGATGTAGTGAAACGAAGGGGCACTTGCACCCTGGTGTACACAGCAGCAGTGTCCACAATAGCCAAAGTGTGGAAGGAACCAAGATGTCCTTCAACAGATGAATGGATAAAGAAGATGTGGTTTATATATACCATGAACTATTACTCAGTGTCAGAAATGATGAATACCTACCATTTACATCAATGTGGATGGAACTGAAGGGGATTATGCCAAGTGAAATAAGTCAAGCAGAGAAAAACAATTATCATATGGTTTCATTCAGATGTGGAATAGAAGAAATAGCACAGAGGATTGTAGGGGAAGGGAGGAAAAACCCAATAGGAAGAAATCACAGAGGGAGACAAACCATGAGAGACTCTTGACTCTGGGAATCAAACTGAGGGTTGTGGAAGGGGAGGTCAGTGGAGGGATGCAGTAATTGGGTGATGGTCATTAAGGAGGGAACGTGATGTGGTGTTATACACAACTGATGATCATTGAACAATACTTCTGAAACTAATGATGCACTATATGTTTGCTAATTGAATTTAAATAAAAAAATAAAAACAAAGTAAAACTACAGGAACTTGACTGTGAGGGAAATTTGCTGTCAGAAATCACCTCTTTCTTTTTCCCATCTCACTCCTTTCCTCTTTCTCCATCTTTCTTGCCCCCCTCTTTCAATGGGTGGGTTATGCTTCATTACTAGATTTTCTTTTAGAGATTGATCAGAAATGCGTTCCCCAACATGAACCTTGTTTTGTCATCAGATATTTAGTGCTCTGTGCACTTTCTACCCTGATCCCAGAGGCATCCAAAAGCAGATAAGACATGTATTATAACATTCTGTGGTGATTGGCCTTTATTATTTCTTATATTGGTCATGGCTTTCATGCAAGTAAGTATTTATGAATGTGGGTAAGGAGCTCTTCCCTAAGACTGAGTTATTTGGTCATAGTAAACCTCTTTTCCCCACAAGTTATATTTTTAACCTGATGGGTGAGTTTTCTCAGGTTACTTCATGTATAGTGAAGAAGGACTATAAATGATGTTCAACATCACTTGTCATCAGGGAAATGCATATCAAAACCATGACGAGTTACCACCTCACACCTGTCAAAATGGCTAAAATGAACAACACAAGGACAACAGATGTTGGCAAGGATGTGGAGAAAGGGGAACCCTCTTATATTGTTGGTGGGAATGCAAACTGGGTTCAGGCAATCTAGGAAGTGTATGGGGGTTCCTCAAAAAGTCAAAAATTCAACTACCTCTTTCATAATTGTCTTCTATTTAAAAAATTCTTTTTTTAAAAGATTCTATTTATTTATTTGACAGAGAGAAAATACAAGAAGGGGGAGTGGCAGGCTGAGGGAGAGAGAGAAGCAGACTCCCTGCTGAGCAGAGAGCTCAATGTAGGCCTCCATTCCCTGGGATCATCACCTGACTGAGCTGAAGGCAGATGCTTAACCAACTGAGCCATCCAGGTGTCCCCTACACACACACACACACACACACACACACACACACACACTCACTCTCTCTCTCTCTCACACACACACACACAAACATCTTGAAAAAATATTCTAAAAATAATCAGAAGCTAATATTCTGAAACAAAGCCCCACTTCACAAGAATGCAGAAACAGGACAAACCTATGGAGAATTGCCTCCCAACAGTTACACATAGGCATAATACCTTTAGTCCAAGCTGGTTATTATTTTGTTAAGGTCAATCTGAAATATTTAGTCAGCTTGTATCTATTTGATTGAGGTGTATGTACTAATAGCCATACCTAGAGTTACTATCAAGTATACTTTTTTTAAATTAATAATTTTATTGAGGTATATTTTATATATAATAAAATTCACTGGTATAAAAGGTACTTTTCAATGATTTTTTGGCGTATTCATAAAATTAGACAACCATCGCTACAATCTAAATTTAAAATATTTCTATCACCTCAAAGAGAAATCTCATGCTTATTTATAGTCACTCTCTTAACCCCACCCCCAGTACGAGGCAATCAACAATCAAATTATCTCCATATATTTACCTTTTCTGGACAATTTATATAAATGGAATCATAAGATGAGATCTTATGTGAATGGCTTATTTACTTGACATGATGTTTTTGAGGTCTGCCTATGCTGTAGCATGTATCAGCAATTTACTTCTTTTTTGGCCAAATAACATTTCATTGTATATAATACCACATTCATTATTGATTGATTCGCCAATTAATGGAATTTGGGTTGTTCCAACTTTTTCTTTATTGTGAATGATGCTGCTATGAACATTTATGTGTAAGTCTGGGAGAGGACACATATTATTTCCCCTGGACACCCGGAAATTGAATTTCTGAATAATATGATAATTTTGATGTTCTTAGAAACTGTCAAACTATTTTCCAAACTTATTGTGCCATTTCACATTTGCAGTCATAGTATGTGAAGTTTTTAATTTTTCCACCTTCTTGTCAACGCTCTATATATTTTATAATTAATAGCCATTCTAGTGGATGGGAAGTGATATCTCACTGTGGTTTTGGTTTACATTTCCCTCATCACTAACGATGCTGTGCAGCTTTTGAATGCTTATTGGCCACTTAGATATCTTCTTCACACTTTTGTCTACTCCAAATATTTTGCTCACTTTTAAAGTGGGTCATTTTTCTTTTCTTTTTTCTAAAAGGTTTTATTTATTTATTTGAAAGAGAGAGAAAGAGAGATCAAAGTAGGCAAAGAAGTAGGCAGAGAGAGAGGGGGAAGCAGGATCCTTGCTGAGTAGAGAGCCCAATGCAGGATCCTGAGATCATGACCTGAGCTGAAGGCCGAGGCTTAACCCACTGAGCCACCCAGGCACCCCTAAAGTGGGCCATTTTTCTTTTTATCATGGAGTTGTTAAGAGTTCTTCATATGTTCTGGATATAGTCCTTTCATCATGTATATTAATTGAAACAATTTTCTTTTTATTTTCTTCTAGTCATTGAATTGTTTTTTTTTTCCTTTGCTTAATGGTATGTTCAAAATATAAAAACGTTTTAATAATTATAACTCATAATTATCTTTTTTTTTTAAATTTGAGCTACTGGTATATCTAACTGACCATTGTCTAACCATTGCCTAGCCTACAGTTTTTTAAAGTCTTATAGCTCTGGCTCCCAAGTTAGGTCTGTAACAAATATATTTTTAAATTTCTGTAATTTTTCCCATGACTATCTCTTAGATTAATTATGGTTATGTTTAATTATCAGGCTTTGGTAGGAAAGTCTAATGGCTAATTCCTTTCCACTAAGTTCTTTGTTCTAAGTGAAGTAATTTATTTCATGACACATCATTAATTGGACCTTACCTCTGAGACATTTATATAGATTTAATGATTATAACTAATGGGTATGACCATAGTATACTTCATTTGGTTTTGGTACAGCACTGAGTTTAATTGGCAATTATCATTGAAAGCATTTCTCAAATTTGACTTGTATTATTTGGGATTAAGAATAGTGTCACTTGCAAACCTGCAAGTTGCCAGTTTTATGGGCTGTGTCTAGTCTTCTCTGTTCTTGCTTTCAAATAGCCAATTCTTTTTTGATTTATTTATTCCTTGTATTGCATTATATTCCTTTACCAAATACGGGCACAGGAATCAAATCACATTAATAGCATCCTATTTCCAAACTCTTCCTATACATCTCCAAGTGCATTCCATACCTGATAAGCTCTCAAGTTTCCACAAACACATGTTGACCAAATTATACATCACTACATGAATAGGATCATCATCTTTCAAGCCTGTTATAACAATTTATTTACAGAATACACACACACACTCACACACACACACACATCCCTTTGTCTTTTATATGATAATACTTAACTACTGGTAATAATTTATGCATTAGAATATATTAAGTTATGATGCAATAACAATAAACAAAAAGTCTTAGTAGCTTATAATAACCAAAGGATTTTTCACATACAACACAATAGTCTGGGTGATATAAACTATATGCTTCATTCCAGAATCCAGGCTGACAGAGAATATACAATCTAATGTTTCTGGTCATGTATTGAATGGTCTATTGGCTTCCACAAATAAATTATGACTTAAAGAACACAAAGAGAGATTATAACTTTTAGATTCATCTATAAAGGGTGATGATAAAAAAAAGAATACTTCAGTTTTCCAAGTGAAGGAAAAAAAGGAAGAGTTAATGAACAAGGACTAGGCAGAAAATGTAGAAAATATTTAAATAGATGATAAATATAACCCAACAAAAGGACAACTTAAATAAATGTAAATAGACCAAATGCTCCAGCTAAAGAAGAAATATTTTTAAACTCCATAAAATAATAAAACCTAATATGTTCTTGACTAATGATATATAAAGTGCAAGAATTTATTTTTATGAACATATAATGTATTATTTGTTTCAGGGATATAGGTCTGTGATTCCTAAGTCTTACACAATTTGCAGCACTCCCCATAGCATGTGCCCTCCCCCATGTACATCACCCAGCCACCCCATCTTCCCTACTCCCTCACCTCCAATAAGCCTTAATTTGTTTCCTGAGATTAAGAGTCTCTTATGGTTTGGCTCCCTCTCTGGTTTCATCTTGTTTCATTTTTTCCTTTCTTCCCCTATGATCCTATGCCTTGATTCTCAAATTCCACATATCAGTGAGATCATTTGATAATTGTCTTTCTCTGATTGACTTATTTCACTTAGCATAATATCCTCTAGTTCCATCCACATTGTTGCAAATGGCAAGGTTTCTTTTTTTGATGGCTGCATAATATTCCATTGTATGTTTTTGTGTTTGTGTGTGTGTGTGTGCATATATATATATATATATATCTTATATATATATCTTATATATGTGTGCATATATATATATCTTATATATGTGTGTGCATATATATATATATATATATATATATATATCTTCCTTATCCGTTCATTTGTTGATGGACATCTGGGCTATTTCTATAGTTTGGCTATTGTGGACATTGCTGCTATGAACATTGGAGTGCACGTGCCCCTTCAGATCACTACATTTGTATCTTTAGGGTAAATACCCAGTAGTTGATTGCAGGGTCATTGGGTAGCTCTATTTTCTTGCACTTTGAAGTGCAAGGTTTAAAAAAAAAAGTGTGAAAGAAAATGCATAGAAAATATACCATGCAATAACTAACTAAAAGAAAGTCGGAGGTTATTTTCCTAATATAAAATGAAATCTATTTAAAGTAAAACACCTTTTAGGGTTCTGGTGGTTCAGGTGGTTAAGCATCTGCAATTGGCTCACATCATAATCCCAATCCTGGGATAGAGCTCCATGTTAAGCGGGAAGTCTGCTTCTCCCTCGCCCTCTGCTCCTCCCTCCACTCATGCTGTCTCTCTCACTTTCACTCAAATAAATAAATAAATAAATAAAATCTTAAAAAAAAAACACATTATTAGAGACAAAGAGATTACTATTTAGGAATAAAAGGATTGATTTAATATTACACAAATTAGTCTTGATTTTATGCTTCTATAAAATGATGTATAACCAAATAAGGAGATAGAAAAACCAAACAGATTGTGAGAAAAGAAAATTGCAAGTTAATCTTATTTAGGATCATTTTTTAGGACTATTATAAATCTTAAATAAGATATTGCCAACCTAATAGAACAAACATTACATTGGATTGAATCTTACCACAGATTGAATCTTGTTTTATGAAGTAGGTACACTAATTTAACATTAATTAATGCAGCAATAAATTAATGTAGCATAAATTTTAATATAGTATAAATTTTACTACAGAAGAAATTTTTTAATTAAAATAAAATGATATAGTAGATATAGAAAAAAGTTTGTAAATATCATAATCTATTGATTATTAAAGTAATTAGTTATTGGTGGAAGATTTGCTTTTATGTTTTATGTTTGAGAACCATTTTTGTCTAGCATTTTATTTTAGGTACAAGTCATTGAAGTAAAATAATAGGAGATAAAATGCATAAAAATGACAAAGAAATACTGTCACTAATTTTAAAACTAAAAATAATTAAAAATTATAAAAAATGATACATTTAAATATATGTATATATGCAGGAGATTATAGTAATGTTTCTGAATATAAAATTTTTAAGTACATTTGCATATACTAGGAATAAGCAAGTGAAAACTACTTCATTAGTTAGCCAACAATTAATAATACTATTATTTTAAAGAAAAATACATACATATATATTTTGTCTGTATAGATACACATGAATGTGTGTGTATATATAATACATACATGAATGTATATGCATTACATATTTATCTGTGTCTTTTTTTTTTCAAAGATTTTATTTATTTGACACAAAGAGAGAGATCACAAGGAGGCAGAGAGGCAGGCAGAAAGAGAGAGGGGGAAGCAGGTTCCCTGTTGAGCAGAGAGCCCTATGTGGGGCTTGATCCCAAGACCCTGAGATCATAACCTGAGCAAAAGGCAGAGGCTTAACCCACTGAGCCACCTAGGCGCCTCTTATGTGTGTCTTATAAAATGGGACATTATATTATATAGACAAAGTTAAAAGAGTACTGATTGTATTATTGTACAATGCTTTTTCAGCAGTTAGAATTTTTATACATGTTGAAAGCTCATTCTTACTTATTTAGACTTAGTCATAGTATGATTGCCATATATTCATAAACATAAAATATAGCCCACAGTAGGGTGCCTGGGTGGCTCAATAGGTTAAGCTTCCAACTCTTGATTTCGGCTCAGGTCATGATCTCAGAGTTGAGAGATGGAGCCGGCTGACCAGCTCCATGCTCAGTAGGGCATCTGCTTGAGATTCTCTGCCTCTCCCTCTTCCCTTCCCCCCACTGGCATGCATGCACACTTTTTCTCTCTCCCTAAAATAAATTAAAAAAAATATAGCCCACAGAATTATTTTACAAATTCCTAAAATATCTAAAAAGTAGAATTTTACACTTCTGAATAATTTTTGAATCAGAATTGTTGATATCCATGTGTTTGACAATATTTTCTTTGTTCTAATAGTTTTAGTGACTCAGGATTTTACCTAAAATTCAAAATCTGATATTCTAAAAATGTTGAGGTTTTTTCATTTGACAAAATTTCTAGGTTTTTAAAAAATCCTTTAATTGAATAATGTTTCCAGAATATAAGCAGCTTCTCAAAAATTTAACAATAAGTTTCAGACAAAATGACACACAGTTAATTCTGTGCAGAGCTTGAATTGTTCACACCAGCTCTCACTGGGGCTTCCACATTCCTTTTCTATTGGGAAGGACTGGTCAATTTCTTCAGCCATCTATTGTATTGCTTTGATAAACAGGCATTTCATCTGTACATAACTCACTAGTAAGCATTGATGCATCTTTACCCATTAGCCATTCTCAGATTTCTTTAAATCACTTAGTTGTTAGTTTGGAAGAAAGCATGGAAGTGCCATAATTTCTCCAATCATGAGTGTTTGCTTCCTATCATCAAATTAATGCTCTGCCTATCTTTTTTTGTGCCGTTTTGTGCACAAGATCTTTCCATTTCAGTTATCAGAGTCTGATGTTTTTAATGAACTTTTCTACCTTACAGTGACTAGATTAACAGAAAAGTTGTAAAAATAAAGAGATTCTCATTATCTCTCACCCAGTTTCCTCTATCATTAACTTACATTACCATCTTACATTTGTCAAAACTAAGAAAACACTGGTAACATTGTATCACTATTAATTACAATCCAAGTTTTATTTAAATTCTACCAGTTTTTCCAATTTCATCTTTCATCTTTATGTCATCTTTATGCCAAGATCCAATTAAGATACTATATTTTACTTTGTCATCATGGGTCCTCACAATCCTCTGGTCTCTGAAACTGTTTTAGTCTTTCTTTGCATCTTATGACCTTGACTGCCTAAAGGCATACCAAACAGATACCCTGTAGACTGTCTTCTAATGAACTCATCTGATTTTTTTTTCATGATTATGTTAGTTCAATCCTCTTGAAGACAATTTAAATGGTTAGGCAAACCCAGTGTTAAGTGATAGTAACAAAATGAACTTAATTGCACACAGATCAAATGGAAATGTAATTACTGAACACCTCTGACCAAGGTGGTGCTGCCCAGCTAAGGAAAAGCTTCTATCTCTATGTGGACACTATTCATGACTATTCTGATCAACAGAATCTAGATTTGAAGAATAAGTTGGATAACTATCTGAGAAAATTTGTTTAGTAACATGCAAAAGTATTTAAGCTATGGCTCTTATAAACAAAATGACAAGTAGACGGTCTGCTCCAGTGACACATGGTAGAAAAAAAAACTTCCTGTAGTAAAGTGGATCAATTGACTGAGAAGCCAAGAATTCATTATTTTATTTTTCAATCATTGGCAACTAATATATAAGTTGCACAATGAAAGGTGCTGAAGTATTGGCAATTATTAATTCTTATTTGAATGAGTATAGATACATAAAAAAGGAAAAGGGTGAGCTGAAACACTTCTGTGAAAAAAATCAGCCAAAAGACTAAGCTGTGAGAAAATTGCAATGCATTTTAATGTCTACTTAAGGAATTAAGACATTATTTGCTAGCAATAGGAAGCCATTGTAGGTCATTCAGTGAGTTAGCAACATGATAAAATAGCAATTAGAAAGAGTAAATTCACAGTGTGTTTAGGATAAATTAAAGCAAAAGAGGTAGAGTGCTGCCCAAAGGTTGTCTCTGAAGTTATCCTAATGAAAATAGAGTTTGATCAAGAATTCTCTCTTGGGAGTGAGAGCATTCCTGGGAGGTAAAATATCCTTTGCCTTATAATTTCTCACACAGTAATTTGTAGTTTATGCCACATTATATTATATTATTTTAACATAAGGGTATGAATTCATACTTTCATCATGGTGTGCTATCTTTAATTTGGAGCTTCACACACGGTCTCTAGCACATCGCTGTGCAGCCAGGGAACATCTATGCCAATTTGCCAAAACCAGAACTACAAGAAAGAATGGCCTTTGAATTAAACAGAAAGATAGCACAATATCCAATACAGTGTTAGCAGTGAGAATGGAAGGCATGTTGCATAGTTTGCCAAAGAAAACTAATCTAATTAGCGATGAAATCAAATGAGGAGGTAGTTTGAATCAAACATTCTGGGTTTCAAGCCTGGAAATCTGGGGTAATAGTGACGCCGTTAACAAAAGAAAGAAACCTGAAAGCATGGGGCGCCTGGGTGGCTCAGTGGGTTAAGCCCCTGCCTTCGGCTCAGGTCATGATCCCAGGTCCTGGGTTCAGGCCCCACATCGGGCTTTCTGCTCAGCGGGGAGCCTGCTTCCTCCTCTCTCTCTGCCTGCCTCTCTGCCTACTTGTGATTTCTCTCTGTCAAATAAATAAATAAAATCTTTAAAAAAAAAAAAAAAGAAAAAAAAAAAAGAAACCTGAAAACACAACCTCTTTGTTGAAAGGACAGCCCTTTCTTTCCATTCTCCTTCCAAACAGACTTGTCACAACAACAATATACTGAGAGGGTTCTACCTTCTTGCCATAACTTTCACCTGATTTTGTATAACTGATGCATATTTTTTTAGGTATCTAATACACAGAACAAATAACTTATCATCTTTAGCAGTGTTTAAAAATACGAATCAATAAAGTATTTTTTATTTCTTTTAAGTCCTTATGTCCACAGTCTGTTCCATTTCTTGCTTTGCATTTGTAATTCTATCTTTTGTCATTTTTTTTAGGACAGAACATCATTTAGAACTGTCTGATTTATCTTCTCTGGCATGCTTTGAATTTTTCATTATTGCAACTGAGATCAATACACAAAGCTGAAACAGATGTTTAGGAGTTTACTTTTAAATAAAATTCAGTAAAACTGAATTTATCATTTTTAAAATCATTTTAATTGACTAAACAAAAATACTAATAATAGTTATATATTAGTAGTTATTATATATATTAATATATTATGTATTATATGGTTATAATATAATATTTATATATAATAGTTAATAATAGTTATATAATGACTCAATATTATATATTGAGTTATATAATAACTCATAATTATATGGTGGTTAATAACTCAATATATAATATTGAGTTATTAACCACCTGCCATTGTATAATTGCCATTATATAATAATATATATTATTATAATATATTATTATAATAATATATATATTGAGTTTAAATACTAGAGACACTCCTCGCCACATATGCAGTCATATTGAATGACCCAAGAGGAGTTGCTATTATGTTTGCATTTCACTTTCCAGTGTTTATTTTAATTTGCAGTATTTTTTTAATAGTTCACAATATATAGGCTTTTGTGTAATGCTATATAAGATTCCGATTTATTTTCTGGTGAGAAAATTTTATCTAATCAAGTCCATATTTCAGAAGCATCTTTGCATTTCTGATGTGCACTCTACTATTGTAACAAATATGTTGAATTGCATGGTTATATGTCTCTTGGATGATTTTCATTACCATAAACTTACAAAAGAAAGAATATTGTGTTTGATTTCAGTATTGCGTTCTATTTTCTTGTATCCATATAGCTCCATTTCCATCCTCTTCCCTTCTGCTTATAGATTTGGGAAGTTCACAAATACATGGTAATTAAAATTTCATCAACTATATATATATGTGTGTGTGTTTATATATATTTATGCCATGTTATATAAGAATCACACATATACTTTATAATTACCTACATAATTACTTATTCTGGTATTCTTGCACAGATTCAAGTTATCTGGTGTGACTTCCTTGTAGTTTAGGCAGTTTTTTGCTATATCTTTTATTTTTAATTTTTTTTTTAACATTTTATTTATTTATTTGAGAGAGAGAGAGACAGAGAGAGCATGAGCGAGGAGAAGGTCAGAGGGAGAAGCAGACTCCCCGTGGAGCTGGGAGCCTGATGCGGGACTCGATCCTGGGACTCCAGGATCATGACCTGAGCCGAAGGCAGTCGCTTAACCAACTGAGCCACCCAGGCGCCCAGTTTTTTGCTATATCTTTTAAAATAGATTTCTTAACAAAAATTCAAGGTATCTAATGAAATCTGGAAATAGCTATATTTGAGTTTATTTATTTTTTATATTTTTGAAAGTGTAGCTTACTAGGTAAATAATTCTTGGTTGACAGTTCAGTTTGCTATTTTTTAAGTTCCTTGAACAGGAAGATTACGTTATTGATTTTAGATGTTTCATTTCTTAAAGGCCTTACAACCTAAATATCCTCTAAATTCATTTTGGTTGAAGTCCCTCAATTTTGCTATGTTGTGTTTTCATTTTAATTCATTATAAAATATTTCCTAAGTTCTGTTGTGACTTTTTGACCCATTTGTTATTTGGGGATGTATTTTTTAATTGCCAATTTTTTGGTAAATTTCCCAAATTTCCCTCTGTTGTTGATTTGGAATTTATTTCCACTGTGCTTGGAGAACATACTTTGTATGATTTCATTCCTTTTAAATATATCAAGGATGGTTTTATGGTCCAGCATATTAACTATCCCAGAGAATGTTTCAATATGCCCTTGAGAAGATGTATTCTGCTATTTTTAGGTACAATGTTCTATATATTTCTGTATATATAGTTAATTGATAGGGTTATTCAATTCTTCTATGTATTTGCTGATTTCTTACCAATTTTCTATACATTATTGATGAGAATATGAAGGTCTTTCACTATTATTATTTTTGTTTATTTATTTAAGTAATCTCTATACCCAACATGGGGTTCACACTCATGATCCTGAGATCAAGACTCACATGCTCTACCAACTAAACTAGCCAGATGCCCTGAAACTATTGTTTTTAAGTGATCTATTTCTCTCTCCAATTCTATTAGTTTTGCTTCTTATGTACAGGGACTCTGTTTATTTTGCTTTGTTTTGTTTTCATTTTTTTGTGCATATATATTTATAATTATAATTTCCTGAAACAAAATGATATTTATTATTATAACATTTTTGACAGTTTTTCTAGAATCATATTTTGCTTAAATTATATCTATTTGACTGATCTTTCCAGCTCAATTATGAGTGCTGGTTGGATGGTATGTTTTTTCTATCCTTTTGCTTTCATCCTATTTTTAACTTGAATAAAAAACTTATCTCCAATTTCATTTATTTATTTGTTTTTGTCCAATTTGACAATCTCTGCCCTTTGGAGCATTTACTCTATTTACATTTATTGTTGTTATTGATATGATTGGAGTATGTAATTCTTTTTGTTATGTATTTCTATATGTTTCTTTGTTCTTTTGTTTCTCTATTCTCTCTTTACTACACATTTTGTGATAGAGTATTTCTTACCTTATCATTTTACCTCTGTTTTCAATTTTTCTTCATGTTTGATCAAGGAATTAAAATAAACATCTTTAATTTTCAGGATCTACTTCAGATACTATTCATTTGGTTTCAGGAGAATACAATAACTTTGCTCTAATATTACTCATTCTCTCCAAACTGTGTGCTTGTGTGTATATGTGTGTGTGTGTTTAAAATTTTTTTACTCTATTCAGTATTTCTTTTTCCTTGTGTCATTTCCTTTCTGCAGTACAGCTCCTTCTTTGTGCTGTTATTTATTATTATATAAACAATAGCAATATAACTATATATAAAACTAAATATATATTTTTACACATAAATAGTCTTACATATTATAAATCCAACAGTAAAATCTTATAATTGTTTTTAATGAGCTTGTTTTTGAAAAGTTAGGTAAGAGAAAAAAATGTAGCAGAAATATTTAAATATATATTTATGCAAACTTTTGTGTTTATCTCTATAACTCTTTTTTTTAAAGACTTAAATGCAAATGATTATTTGTAATCGGCACATGTATAAACAACCTTCAAAATTATCTTAATATCACTTTTATTTCTTCATATGGATTTTAAGTACTGCATGGTATCACATTCTTTCAACTGGGAGACCTTCTATTTCTATTATGATTTTTCTTAAAGCTTATTAAGGGAATGCCTTTATTTTTTCATCATTTATGAGAGATTGTTTTGTTGAAGTAGTATTATTGACTGGCAGATGCTTTTTTTCCCATAGTCATTTTCCTGCCTCTGGTCTCCAGTGTTTCAGATGAGACAGCAGCTTTTAATCCTATTACACTTCCTTGTATGTAATGAGTTGTTTCAAACATCATCCTTCACGTCTGGCTTTCAGGAATTGAACTGTGAAGATGTCAATGAATCTCTTTGTCCTTTTCCTACTTATATTTCAAGAAGATTATTATATTTCATCCATTTTGAAAAGTGGCCACGGTTTCTTCAAATATTTTGTCTGCCTTTTTCATCTCCTTCTGGAACTCTAATTATGTGTATGTTTGTACATTTGATAATGTCCCTCAGGTCTCTGACTCACTATTCTCTTTTACTTCTACGATTTTTTTCTTCAAATTACATCATTTCTGTTCATTCATCTCCAAGGTTACGAATTATTCTTTCTGTCTCTGAATTCCGATAAAACTCACTAGCAAACTCTTCCTTAAAGTTTTTATACTTCTCAACTTGATTTCTTTTTTGTAATTTCTAACTTTTTTTAATTTCTAATTTTTTAGTTATTCCCTTAATTCTTTAAACGTGGTTTTCCTTAGTTCTTAGAGCACATTTACAGCACTTAACTTTGAAGTCTTTACAGAGTTCATCATCTGCGCCACTCAGAAATAGTTTGTTAGTTGCTCTTTTTTTTTTTAATTATTCTGTATTTAGATCTCAATTTCTTCTTTCTTTACATACCTCCTAAGATTTTGTTGGAAACTGAACATTTTAGATAATATATTATGACAAATTTGAATACTGAACTTCCTTTTCTCTGGGAAGTAAAAGAAAGTGAATGTATTTTGTTTTGCTTTGTTTTTTTGTGTTTTGTTTTGTTTTGTTTTGTTTTTTGGTTCTTTGTATTGGCTGAATTGCCTAAGCTAATTACATAGTTGCTTTTATGTTTTGTTTTGTTTTGTTTTTGTTTTTTTTCTATTCCATTGGATACAGGTCCTGATAATTTTGTTTAGTTTTGTTTTCCTTTTTTTTTTGTTATTATCTTGACTTCCCAGGAATGCCATCCTTTGCTGATGAATCTTCATGTGTTTTTGAAAACATATTTGAAAGTTTAAGAAGCTTGCAGTCTAACCCAGTTTTTGTTTTCTGTTCGGTCAGAGAGAGAGGCATATACTTTAGGAGGGAGGAGTTTCCTGATATCATTTGAGTGTATGCAGAGTTTGTACAAGAACACAGCTTTCCAAACCACCAGATATGTGTGAAACTTTGTCACAGCACATTACAGGTGTCTCATTCTTTGAATATGCACATTACATTTCTGCCTGTTTTGCTGGTTTGTCGCTTGCCCCAACCAGTATCACAACCACAGCCTAACTGTGATGTTGCCTTTCCTATCTTATTTGCCACAAGGATTTCTATTATTTCTGAAAATGTTCCTGGGAATAGTATTTTTTCCTAACTCTGAACCAAATCAGATGCATCTTCTGGGCAGCACAACTGTCTGTCCTCCCAGCCTGTCCAACCTTGGTAGAACTGCAGTGCTGGGTTGGGTGTTATAGCATATCCATCTCATGTATTTCCCAAAAGTCAAGAAAAGGAAAATAAACCATAAGTAAAAACATAGTTTTTAACCTCTTTACTTTTTTTTCTTCCCGTAAAAATTATTTTTTTCTGCTAATAAGTTTATCAGCAATTTAATAATATTATTATTCCTAAACAATACTGGTATTCCATCCATAATAATTTCCTCTTAAATATATCTAAATTCTTAAAGGAAACAAGATATGCCAGATACGAAGAACTTAAAAAGGAATATTAACAGCAAATAGGAAAATAATCTTGATTTAATAAGAAAAAAGTCCTAATGATAGAAGGGAGGTTTGAATATAACACTTTGCTTAAGGTATCTCTTTCTACCTTAATCTAATGTTCTCGATAATGATAAGAGTAAGGTAAAGTGTAAGTTATTTTTCATTGTTTGCTTTTTATGTACACTTTTGTCTTGTTAAAGAAATGGATTTGGGGCAGCATTGTTTACTAAGTTTGAGAATCATTTACTACAAACCATAAGAGACTCTTAATCTCAGGAAACAAGCTGAGGGTTGCTGGGGGGAGGGGAGGAAAGGATAGGGTGAATGGGTTATGGGCATTGGGAAGGGTATGTGCTGTGGTGACTGCTGTGAATTGTGTAAGATTGATGATCCACAAATCTGTACCCCTGGGACAAATAATACATTATATGTTAATAAAAAAAGAATCATTTACTAGTTCTGTGACTTTATATACATGGCTTTGTCTCTTTTCGTTTAATTATGGTAAGAACACATAACCTGAGAACTACATTTTAAGTGCACAATACAGTTTTATTATTAGCCATAGGTGCAATGTTGTATGTCAGATCCCTAGAACTTACTCATCTTAACTGAAAACTATATACCTAGTGAACCCCAACTCCCCATCTTTCCCTTCTCCCAGCACCCAGCAACCACTGATACACTTTGTGTCTAGGAGCATGACTATTTTAGATGTATCTTATATGTGTAATAAAGCAATATTTATCCGTTTATGACCAGATAACTTCAAGGAGCATCATGTACTCCCAGTTCATCTATGTTGTCCTATAGGCCAAGTATGTTCTTTTTAAAGGCTGAACAATATTCTATCCTTGGGATCTTTAACCTTTGGTTTCTTCATTTCTAAATCAGAGGTAATGGTAGTTTTATTATTGGATCATTGTAAATATTAAATGAGGTATTGCATACAGAATCCTAGCACCAGAAATATTGAGGGTTAAATAAGTGCCTGTTGTTTTACTGCAAGTCATAGATCATTACTAGTTATATTATTGCGATGAGCTCATTTAGGTAAATTACAAACTCTCCAGTCCTCAATTTATTGAAGTATAATAGGTTTCTGGCCAGTCTTGGGGTTTCTGGTGAACTTCAATGGACCTAATGGTGTAGTTACAGAAATAAAACTCAGCCAAGCCTACAACCAAACAGTGTGGAGAATGTTACACTAAGAAAATTAACCCCGTGTGTTTGACCTTTACTTTACCCAAATATGCAGTCATTAATTCCCGACAGATAAGGTTGTTACTACTCAGTGGGACCTGGTTGGAAAGAAACAGGTGTGCCTAGGAAAACTTAACATCTCTTCTAACAATTATAAAAAGAGGTTCTTGAAGGACCTCACTGGAATCTGGCCTTGACTAAGGTGTACTACTGACTCAGAGGCTCTAGTTGGAATATGAAGGTCAGATGTCTTACTCTCTGATGTGGGGGATATTGTGTGTTCTGCCATGTGTAGTGAGCCCTGTGTGTTGAGTTGAATCTTCCAGCTACATGCATTTTACTTAATGTCTAATGTCTTAGGTACTTTATTTCTTCAATTCTGATAATTACATAGTATTTACTTTCTAAACTGTAAAAATAAACAAATGAAGAATTTTAGTGAAAGACTATATATTTATATTTGTTTATGTGAATAAAAGTAGGAATCTGTAAGAAGAGAATGTCCTATGGAAACTATTTTCACTCATCCTCAGGATTCTGGGCTACACAACAAAAGCCACCTGTTTGTTTTTATTTTTGTCTCCAAGACTATCTTTATTCTTTTAATTATTTTCAGTATAGCACATCATTGAAAGACAGAATAGCTGCATCAGTGAACACCATATAAACTCATTGTTCAATGAATGTTTCATTAGTCTCATGCGTTTTAACCATAGGGCTAACATAATTGAGTGTCTTAATTCTCTTTAATCTTGATATCACTGCATTTCCATGAATTTTTCTTCTCATTTGTAGAATGTTTTAAAGGTGGTTTCAATCAGCAGTAAACTCTTCCATTAAAATGTACCCAGTTAAAAAGAATCACTTGTTGCCCAAACACTGCCAATTGCTTATAGGTATCTTTAGTGTCATGATGATGGGCTGTGATAGTATTTGTGTGGTAATTAGAGACACTGATATGTTCACGGTGAGAAATAAAAAAGGTAGGGTCATATTTCACACCTATACATGGTATTTTGGAAATATCTCTAATTACACAAATCATGGGGAACCTAAAATATATGAAAAAAAAAAAACAACTTTTAGGGGTGCCTTTGTGGCTCAGTGGGTTAAAGCCTCTGCCTTCGGCTCAGGTCATGATCCCAGGGTCCTGGGATCGAGCCCCGCATCGGGCCCTCTGCTTGGTGGGGAGCCTGATTCCTCCTCTCTCTCTGCCTGCCTCTTTGCCTACTTGTGATCTCTGTCTGTCAAATAAATAAATAAAATCTTAAAAAAAAACTTTTAAAAGGAAGTTTATACTTCTGATTTGATCACAAGCTCTCAATCATGGACCACACCATTCATAATGTTTCCCCCCATAGTGTCAATAACAAAAGACCATGAAAGGATTAAAGACACTGAATGACTATTTTTTTATTCACCAAATATTTAATAAGCATATGCCATATTCATGATATTGTGCTAGAATCAATTGTAATTCAAAGATGAATCCAACAGACCTAATCTATGGTCTTTCATCTCCCTGTCCTAACTGTGTACACTACTTTTTGATGCTGGGGCCAGGAATCTGTGAAATATATTTGTCTTTGGCCAACTGACTTGGTATTAGTCTCAGCTGAGAAAGGGACTGGCTTTTTTTCTTTTTTCCTGCTTTTCTTACCAAGGTCATCCCAACAGTGATTCTTCACCAATAGCATTCTGTTTTGTTTTGTTTTATTTTATTTTATTTTTAATCATTTTATTTTATTTTTTTCATCATGATAAGTATACTCTTTAATCCCCATCCCCTATTTCTACCATCCCCCTACCCACCTCCCCTCTGGTAACTAGCAGTTTGTTTTCTATCATTAAGAGTCTGCTTCTTGGGGCACCTGGGTGGCTCAGTGTGTTAAGACTCTGCCTTCAGCTCAGGTAATGATCTCAGGGTCCTGGGATTGAGCTCCACATCGGGCTCTCTGCTCAGCGGGGAGCCTGCTTCCCCCCTCTCTCTCTGCCTGCCTCTCTGCCTACTTGTGATCTCTGTCAAATAAATAAATAAAATCTTTAAAAAAAAAAGAGTCTGCGTCTTGGTATGTGTGTGTCTCTCTTTCTCCTTTGCTCTTTTGTTTTGTTTCTTAAATCCCACATATTAGTGAAATCATATTGCATTTGTCTTTCTCTGACTTATTTTGCTTAGCATTATACCCTATCCATGCTGTTGTAAATGGCAAGAACTCTATAGCTCTATCCATGTTGTGGCAAGTGGCAAGATTTCATTCATTTTATGGCTGAGTCCTATTCCACTGTACGTATATACCACCCCTTTATTCATTCATCTTATCTATGGATACTTAGGTTGCTTCCATAGTTTGGCTATTGTACATAATGCTGCAATAAACAGAGGGCTTCATATGTCTTTTTTTAATAAGTGGTTTCATATTCTTTGTGTAAGTACTCAGTAATGGAATTAGTGGACCATATGGTAATTCTAATTTTAATTTTTTGAAGTGTCTCCCTACTGTTTTCCACAGAGGCTATACCAGTTTGCATTCCCACCAAGAGTGCTAAGTGTTCCTCTTCCTCTACATCCTCATCAACATTTGTTTCTTTTGCTTTTGATGTTAGTCATTCTGACAGGTATAAGGTGATATCTCATTGTAGTTTTGATTTGTATTTCCTTGATGATGGGTGATGTTGAGCACCTTTTCACATGTTTGTTAGCCATCTGTATGTCTTCTTTGGAGAAATGTCTGCTCATGTCTTCTGCTGATTTTTAATTGAATTATTTGTTTCTTTGGGTATTGAGTTGTATCAATTCTCTTTATATTTTGGATGCTAACCTTTTATGGAGTATGTCATTTGCAAATATATTTTCCCATTCTCTAGGATGCCTTTTGGTTTTATTGATTTTTCATATTAGGTTTTTCATAAATGGCCTTTATCATGTTGAGATATGTTCCTTCTAAATATGTTCCTTATTTCCTTCACTCTGCAGAAATTGCTTACTTTAATGTAGTCCCAATTGTTTATTTTTGCTTTTATTTCTCTTGCCTCAGGAGACATAACTGGGAAAGTATTGTTAGAGCAGATGTCAAAGAGATTACTGCTTATGCGCTCTTAAGGTTTTTTATGGTTTCAGGTCTCACATTTAGATCTTTAATTCATTTGCATTTATTTTTGTGTATAGTTAAAAAAAAAAAGTCCAGTTTCATTCTTTTGCATGTAGCTGTCCAGTTTTCCCAACACCATTTGTTGAATAAACTTTTTTCCATTGTATATTCATTCCTCCTTTGTCTAAAAATTTATTGACTGTATAATTGCCAATTTATTTAGGAGTTTTCTGTTCTTTATATTGATCTATGTATCATTTTTATGCCAGTACCATACTGTTTTAGTGACTACCATGTTGTAATATAACCTGAAATTTGAAATTGTGATATCTCCAGTTTTGTTTTTCCTTTTCATAATTACTTTGGCTATTTGGAGGTCTGTGCTGGTTCCTTACAAATTTTAGAATTGTTTGTTCTTGCTCTGTGAAAAACACTTTTGGTAGTTCAATATGGGATGCATTAAATCTGTAGATTGCTTTGGGTCATGTAGATATTTGAACAATTTTTGCTCTTACAATCCACAAGCATGAAGTGTCTTTCTGTTTCTTTGCATCATATTAAATTTTTTTCATCAGTGTTTTGTAGTTTTCAGAGTACAGATCCTTCACCTCTTTGGTTCAGGTTATTCCTAGATATTTCATTGTTTTTGGTACAATTGTGAATGTTTCCTTCATTTCACTTTCTGCTCCTTCATTATTAGTATGTAAGAATGCAACATATTTCTGCATTTGTATCCTGTGACTTTACTGAATTTGTTTATCAGTTCTAGTAGGTTTTTTTGGTGGAGTCTTTTAGAGTTTTCTATTTTTGTATCATGTCATCTGCAAACAGTGAATTTTACTTCTTCCTTACCAACTGGGATGCCTTTTTATTTCTTTATGTTGTCTGATTGCTGTGGCTAGGACTTTTAGTGTTATATGGAGTAGAAGTGGTAAGAGAGGACATCCTTGTCTGGTTGCTGACCTTGGGAGAAAAACTCTCAGTATTTTGCCATTGAGTATGATATTAACTGTGGGTTTTTCATATATAGCCTTTATTATGTTGAGATATGTTCCCTCTAAACCTACTTTTCAGAGGGTTTTTATCATGAATGGATATTGTACTTTGCCAAATGCTTTTTCTGCATCTACTGAAATGATTATGTGGCTTTTATCCTTTCCCTTATTGATGTGATATATCATATTATTTTGCAAATATTGAACCACAATTGCATCCTGGGAATAAATTCCACTTGGTCATGGTGTATGAATTTTGTAATGTATTGCTGGATTCAGTTTGCTAATATTATGTTGAGGATTTTTGCATCTATCTTTGTGAGTGATATGGGCCCATAGTTCTCTTTTTTTGTGGTGCCTCCATCTGGTTTTGGTTTAAGGATGAATCTGGCCTCATAGAATGAATTTGGAAGTCTTCCTTCTTGTATTTTTAAAAATAGTTTGAGAAGAATGGGCATTAATTCTAGTGTAAACGTTTGGTAAAATTAACCTGTGAAACTGTCTGGTTCTGAACTTTTGTTGTTTGGGAAGTTTGATTACTGATTCAATTTCATTGCTGGTGATTGGTCTGTCCAAATTTTCTGTTTCTTCCTGCTTTAGTTTTGGTAGAATATGTATTTCTAGGAATTTATCCATTTCTTTTAGGTTGTCCAGTTTGTTGGCATATTGGTTTTCATAACATTCTGTTATAATTGTTTGTATCTCTATAATATTGGTTGTTATTTTACCTCTTTCATTAATAATTTTATTTTGGGGGGTTATTTATTTATTTATTTGTCTTGCTAGATGTTTATCAGTTTAATTAATCTTTTCAAATAACTAGCTTCTGATTTCATTGATCTGTTCTGTTGCTTTTTTAGTTTCTATATCATCTATTTCTGCTCTGTTCTTTATTATTTCATCCATTTCATGGGTTTTAGTTTTGTTCTTTTTTCTAGCTCCTTTAAGTGTAAGATTAGATTATTTATTTGAGATTTTTCATGCTTCTTGAGGTGGGCCTGTATTGCCCTCTTAGAGCCACTTTTGCTGTATTTGAAAGATTTTGGACTGTTGTTTTTTGATTTTTATTTGTTCCCATGTACTTTCTGATTTCTTCTTTGATTTCTTGGTTGACCCATTCATTTTTCTAATAGCATGTTATTTAACCTCCTAGTATTTATGCTCTTTCCAGATTTTTTCTTGTGGCTGCTTTCTAGTTTCATAGGGTTGTATTAGGAAAAGATGCAAGGTGTGACTTCATTTTTTTGTTTGTTTGTTTGTTTGTTTGTTGAAATGTGTTTTGTGGCCTAATATGTGATCAGTTATGGAGAATGTTCTGGGTATACATGAAAAGAATATGTATTCTTCTGTTTTATGATGGAATGTTCAGAATATAACTGTTAATTCCATCTAGCCCAGTGTCATTCAAATCCATTGTTCCCTTGTTGATTTTCTGTTTGGATGATCTGTCCTTCAAAGTAAGTGGGGTGTTAATTTCCTTTACTATTACTATATTACTATCAATTATTTCTTTTATGTTTGTTATTAACTGTTTTACCTATTTTGATGTTCCCATATTGGGTGCATAAATAATTACAATTGTTATATCCTCTTGTTGGACTGTCCCCTTTATTATTATAGAGTGTCCTTCTTTGTCACTTGTTACAGTCTTTGTGTTAAAGTCTATTTTTGCTAATATATGTATTGCTACCCAGGTTTCTTTTGGCATCCGTTGCAGCATAAATGTTTCTCCATCCCCTCACTTTCAATTTGCAGGTGTCCTTAGATCTAAAATGAGTGAGTCTCTTATAGACAGCGTATTGAGGGGTCTTGCTTTTTGTGGTTTTGTTTTTTCTTGTTTTTTTTGTGTGTGTGTGTGTGTGGGTTTTTTTTTGTTTGTTTTTAATCCATTCTGTCACCCTGTGTTTTTTGATTGGAGCATTTAGTCCATTTACATTCAAGGTAATAATCGATAGCATTCTGTTTAACTAACAACATTAGGTTTCAGGGTATAGTTTTACCAGTGACTTCAAAATCAGCATTATCTTGTCGCCTCAGAAATATCAGTACCTGCTGCATGGAGTACATTTTCTAAATTCCTGGATTTCAGCTCCATAGAGCTTTTCCTCCAAGTTCTCAATGATTAGTAGTATTAGCTAAGCAGTGTCCTTCCTCAGAGGTCTCCATATAAGTTCCATGTGTCTCTTATTTTAATACAAATGATATTTTCAAACTTTTCCCTTTGTTCCCCCACCCTTCAATCAGGCTGCTGCTTCTTGTAGTAATTACCTGCAAGATACTTGGTTGTTTATTTCCTTTCCTCATTCCCTAGTTAACAATTCTTTTTTTTTTTTATATTTTTATTGTGGCAATGGCATATAACATAAAATTTACCATTTTCATCATTTTAAATTATACAGTTCAAATGGCATTAAGTACATCCATATGTATTTAATGGTCTGCAAACATGACCACTATTTATCTCCAGAATTTTTCATCCCAAACTGAAACTTGGTACCCCTTATAGCAATAACTCCATTTCCTTCCCTCCCTCCAGTGCCTGGTGACCACTATTTTACTCTCTGTCCCTATGAATTTGACTATTCTATGTACCTCATAAGGTGGAATCCTCCAATATTTGTCCTTTTGTGTCTGGCTTATTTCACATGACACAGTGTCTTAGGTTTATCCATGTTGTTACATTTATGTTAACCATACTTCATTTTAAATTATCTCTTACAATAGCAAGTATGGTTTGTGTTTCCTGACTTAACCCTGACCAATACAGTAACACACATCATGTATGCTTTACTAGCGGAGAAACAGTTCTGGATAAAATTCCAGATATCAATTCCAGATAAAAAGTTAAAAGTTTTTTTTTGGGGGGGGGATTTGATTTATTTGTTTACTTTTCTATTTTTTTTTTTTTTTTTTATTTGACAGAGAGATCACAAGCAGGCAGAGAGGCAGGCAGAGAGAGAGGAGGAAGCAGGCTCCCCGAGAGAGCAGAGAGCCCGATGCGGGGCTCGATCCCAGGACTCCGAGATCATGACCTGAGCCGAAAGCAGCGGCTTGACCCACTGAGCCACCCAGGCGCCCCTATTTGTTTACTTTTCAAAGAGAGTGAGAGAGAGAGAGAGGGCACAAGTATAGGGAGGAGCAGGCAGAGTAGACAGAGGGAGAAGCAGACTTTCTGCTGTGCAAGGAACCTAATATGAGACTTGATCCCAGGACCCAGGAATCATGAGCAGAGCTGAAGGGACACTTAACTGACTGAGCCAACCAGGCATCCCAAGAAAATTGTTTTCAATCAACAAATTTATCCAGAAGATTCAATTATATAAGTATTAGTCACACAGTACTTCCAGAGGAAGTCCCCTCTATCTGACCCACAACACCTTGAAAAGAAACTTTCATTCTCACAGGGAAGGGAATGGGTCTTAACAATTTTCCATGACATTGTACTACAAATTTGATTTATTTAACTTTGTTTGAAGTTAAGCATTAACTGAGTCTCATATTTTCATATAAATTCAGATTACGATGTTCATATTTTACTAGGTAGATAGACAAGAGATAAATGGAGTGAGAAATGTGGCATAGCAGGGCTGGAAAGGTAGATTCTATTATTTGTGCTTTGATTCACCTTATGAGTGGGTAACTGACCGCCAACCTTGCTATGCTTTCTTTTATATCCTCAGGTGTTTTATATTTTATGACAACTTTCTAAGTTATTTATATAACAGTCTTTCTTTGGATACACTTAGAGGGAAATTTAGGGCAGAAGGTGCAAAAGGAAATCTTCCATTATTTCTCATTACTTGGTCATAGGTAGATGTTTCAGGGCCTGCCTATATAGTGTAAGGTTTAAGAAAATCTATGAGTAGCTCTGTCCCTATTGGGATCACTGAGCCATAGTCTTTTGTAATGTTAAAACTTGTACGTCTGAGATTTATCCATTATCCATTAAGTTTCTGTTCTTGGTACAAAGGGGAGCTGTAGATTATTGGAAATAAACTAAATAGGAAATAAGGCCTGTAGTAATAACTTGATTGGTGCCCTATTGTCCTGAATAAAGAGCCTTATCATCTCAAGAATTCGTTATTCACCAGAGGCATTTCTGTGATCATCAATGAGACCATAAGATGGAGAATTTACTTAAAGATTAGGCTAATTATTTTTTTCCTACTTCATCTCACCTGAGTTTAAACCATTTTCTCTTAGAAGTTAGATGTTGTTAATGTTTTATAAAGTCATAATTAAATAATTTGAAAAGTGTCAGACTACTATACATAACTACAAATTATGTATTTATCAGCCAAATTAAAAAGTTTATAATATCAAAGCATTTTGATTATTCCCTTATCTCCTTCCTTCTTCACAATTTTAAAGTGATTTTACTGGCTAAAATCTTAAGAACCATCTGGGCTTTACGCCAAAATTTGGTGCTACGGAAAAGCTGATGAAAATTTCAACACTATATTTAAATGAAATATTCATTATTTTATCTACTAGTACAGACAGTATTGCTGACTAAATTCATTTAACAACAGAAAAAATGGTCTTAAGAAAAAAAGGACTTACCCTTTCACCTGACTTAAAATTTGTATTTATTATAGAAATATATAGTTTAAAGTTAGGTAAATTTTTAATAGAAATAGTCAGCTTTTTTCAGTTGAAGTTATTTCAAAAATTATTAGTTTAAGAATATATGTGCTTTTTAACGTCAGAACTGAGGAATGATGTGTATTCTATGTATCAATACCTAGATATTGTATCTATGTATCAATACCTAGATACCATTAATGGACTTGAATGGACTTGTCTAGGGTGCTCTAAAATCTGAAGTCTGAGAATGCTTAATTGCTGCAAGTAACCTCAGTCTTTAATTTTAGATTTCACTAAAGATTATAATATTTAACAATTAAGCTTTAAACAAGGAAAAAACTGTGTACTTGCTATTTTTTATTTCTGTTTTAGATACAGTGTATTGACTAACCTGTAGCTGTCCTCTCCCCACCCCCAACTACCCCCCAGATCCCTTCCTTCTTACCAACAGAACTCAATTATGTTTAGGTAAACAATGTGCCCAAATTTTCAAGATAAATATTATCAGTTAAGCCAGTCATGTTAATTGCATTACCTTTTGCTGGACTTTCTTCATCAAACTTCCTCCAACTAGGGGCTACTATATGATTCAGATCTAGCCAAAGAAAGGGAAAGAATGGCTAAAGCATCCTGAGAAAGTATCACTGAAAAACAAGGAGACAAGGGAAAAAAAAAAAACAAAAAACTTTGACTGCTGCCTCTTCATACTTGGGATGCTAGTATTAGTAGATTACATCTGCAGATGTGATAGCCATTTTGCAACTGGTATAGAGACTAAAGCCAAGACACTGACAGGGGAAAAGCAGGAAGCTGGAAAGAACTGGGATTCTGCTCTTATGTTTGAGCTCAAGCATATCAGCCTGGTTTGGCTATCTTTCTACCATTTGAGTCAATGAAGTCTTCTATTTTATAGCTTAATTTGCAAGATTTTCTATTGCATCTAAAACATTAACATTAAATTACTTTCTAATTAACTAATACTGGAAAAAACTCATATTTTTATAAATATTCTTTTAAAAAACTGCATTTTCCTTTTAACCCTATAAAATATGTATGCCTATAATCTCTTTTGAGAAAATACATACACTCACTTACATGTGGCATATATATTTCAAGAATGTCTTGTGCTAGTAATTTATTTACACACTTATTGCCAATAGAATTAATTTTAAAAAATTTTGGTAGAATTAATATATCTGAGAGTATATCAGATTGATATTATGGGTATATATTAATTAATACAACAAAACAAAGAATAAATATAAACAACCTGAAATAATTATAGTTAACCTCTACTTCAGAAGTAAAATGGAATGAAATATTGAAATATTTCTCAAAATACATTTATATATTTTATTTCAAGTCTGAATTTTATACATTTATAATCATTTTAAGCATGCAGTGTGCTTACCCCATAATAATAGCCCAAGTTAATAAAACACATAAATCTCATCATCCAGGAAATATGAACTCTAAATCTTATAGAATAAATACATATATGTGAGTTTCATGTCATAAAGATATTTGTAAAGTTCAAAACCTAACTTTTTGCTAAGCAATTTATTTAATCCATTATTCATGCAACACATCAAGCATTTAAACAAATTTTATTCAGTTACCCATGAAAGCCAATACTAAAATGTTTGGAAGAATGACTTAACAGAAAGAAAATATCCAACTATTTAAATAATTTCTTTTGGGGACATTTCAGTGGTATAGAAAGCTTAATTATGACGTGGGCCTTCATATATTCAAAAATGAACCAAAACAAAAATAAGAATAAGAATAAAATTTTACTAAAAGTAAAGTGATAGTTTGAAATCCTTAGAGTCTTATGTAATTTTTAATACTCTTTTGAATAATTAGTTCTTAGCTTTAGGTGGAAGGAAAAAAAGAACACACCACACACATTTATTTTATTAAAATGGATTTCTATAGAATTTCTTCTACATCATTTTATTTGTATGATTTCAATGTGAACAAATTAAATTCACTACAGATTTATTTGCCTTATCTTAGACCAAGGATCTATAACTATTTTTCTGAGAAGGGTCAGATAATAAGTAGACTCTGCCTGTCATGAGGTCTCAATTACACACTGCCGTATATAATAGCCATATACAGTAACTAAATGAATGGATATAGCTGTTTTTAATAAAACTTCACTAACAAAAAGAGGCAGTAAGCTGGATTTGCATCATAGACTCTACTTGTGACCCCTCATCAGATAGCAGTTCATTGACAGTTAACCAAATTAGGCTGAAAAGGTTTTTTTGTTTGTTTGTTGTAGTTGGTTGTTTTTTGTTATTGTTGTGGTTTATTTTATTTTATTTTATTTTCTGAAAGAATAACCCAGAAACTCGGATAGAGGTGTGGAATTAAAATGATAGCAAATGACATGCTTTGAAAAATCTCTACCTAAGGTTTATGGACTTCACAAAGTAACTTTTTCAGTAATGTCTCTATAAAAGAAGAAATTAGCCCTAAAATACATAGGGAATGACAAAGTTATAATAAATCCTGTGTGTTATTTTTCAGTCTGTTTCTTCTTATTTTATATCTGAATCAGAAAACTAATTCATTTATACTTGAATATAGAATGGAGAAAAATAACCCAGTTGTACTAGTTGCTGTATAACAAATCACTCCAATAAAACCACCATCTTGTCTTTTCTCATTCAGTTTCTGAGACTATGGGATCCAGGAGAAGCTGGCTCCTCTAGATGATTAATTCCATTAACGTACAGTTGACCTAGGGTCATAATACTTTTACTTTTAAAGCACATGACATATTTTAATTTATTTTAAAATCAGAAGAAAGCAAACTTTTAGGTGAGAGAGAAATTTTAATGTGTATTTCTAAATTTATAACACTGTAGTCAGTATAGGTAAAATATCATTTTTCAACAGTTATATATGTTGATAAAACAAATGTAATACATACTTCTGTGTGAGGAAATTTTACCCTTCCCTCTTCTGTCTTATGCAGATATGAGATATAAATATAGGTACAAGGACTCCTGGGTGGCTCTGTTGGTTAAGCATCTGCATTCATCTCAGGTCATGATCCCAGGGTCCCTGCTTAGCTGGGAGCCTGCTTCTCCTTCTGTCTGCTGCTCCCCCTTCTTGTGCTTGTGTTCTCTCTCTCTCTCTCTCTATTGAATTAAATTAAATTAATGTATAGATATATATATATATAGAGAGAGAGAGATTGATGATACAGGTACAGATCATATAGAGGTACAGATACCATAATAATATATAGAGATAGAGATGTAGATTTAGATAAAGATGTATTTTAATGGAAAAAGGAGTCAACAAAGGCAAAATTGAAAATAGTTAAAAGTGCCTAGGGCCAAAGAAAGTGGTGATGCAGTAGTATGACTCTGAATTCACTCTGTCATGAGATTCTATAAGCTATAGGTAGAAGCTATAGTTTCTGGAACTTTGAAGAACGCTGAAAGATCCGCTCTCAACCAAACTCTTCACACAGCTGTTGTCTAGAGTCTTTGTTCCTATCCAAATGGGCTGCTGCTCAAGATACTCTTTCCCCAAATAAGTGATCTCAAAGAAAAAGTATATGAGAGAACAATCAAAACAGAAATCATACTTTTATAACCTAATCTTCACAACAGTATACTATCATTCCTGTCATATCCTACAGTTCACACCGACCAACATTAGCAATATTGAAGGGACTATAAAAGGGTGTGAATACAAAGATTAGAAATTACCAGGGGCTATCTTGGAGGCTGACTACCATACCAGGGGAGTCAGGATTACCAAGGGACATCACCTTCTGAGAAACCACGTGGGTGAACCTCAGGTTGAACTCACTAAATCTAAAACCTCATGCCAAATTTTATTATGAAAAATTACTTGGGGCCTGGGGGGCTCTGTGGGTTAAGCCTCTGCTTTCAGCTCAGGTCATGATCTCCGGGTTCTGGGATCGAGCCCCGTGTTAGGCTCTCTGCTCAGCAGAAAGCCCACTTCTCCCTTTCTCTCTGCCTGCCTCTCTGCCTACTTGTGATCTCTCTCTTTTTGTCAAATGAATAAATAAAATCTTTTTTAAAAATTACTTGCAAATAATCTAATAAATCAAAGCTTTGTATATCTTAAGTACCTAAGTTTAAATAAAGTAATATTTTATAGTTATTTAAAACTATCTCTGCTTACTATACATATATATCCCAACTGGTAAAGTTGTGATAAAATCCAGTCTATTGGGAATAGCCATTCCACATTATTTTGTAATTTAAATATTTTATTTTTTAAATTTTTTCTTAAATAAAACATATATTTCTTAAAAATATTTGAACTGAAAATGTAATGAGGTATTGCTACTTACATTTTAGTACATATTCCTATGTCTTTTTTTAATTTATTTTTTATTATGTTCAATTAGCCAGCGTATAGTACATCATTAGTTTTTGATGTGGTGTTAAATGATTCATTAAACATTTTATAGTAGATAAATATAGGTATCCATGTTTGTGTCTTTTATTTGTTTTGTCTCTCACTAACTCAAATGAAACAAAAAATTCATAATTAAGAATAAAAATTAAGGTGGATGATATATTATACTTTTTTGAAAAAAGAGATTCTTTGAAATTAAAACTTGATCTAATGTCAACAACTGGGTCTTCATCTCAGTTCCCATAATTCCCAGTTTTTAACTCTGACTTTCCTACTGGTCTGTCTTATCTGGCAGATTTATCATTCTCTCTGAAGACTTCTTATAGAGGATGCACTTCACCTGTCTCTCTTCATGAAAAAATGAACACAAGTTACGTGCTTCTAAATGAAACTGGGGCACACTTGTTTTGTTTTGTTTTATTTCATTTTGTTTTTTTCCTGTCTTCTTCCTTTTTCTTTTTGCTGTAATCGCAGACTTCTTTGCTGCTGAGCTCAGATACTAAGAAAGCCATTATTCCTTTTCTACCTAATAGAAAGTGTATGGATCCCTTGGCTGCTCCAAGGGGAGAAGATAAACACAGACAAGGATAAAAAGATTACTGGTCAGACCTGGAAGATGCTGACTCAGTTTTGTACCTATAGTGGAATAGCCACTGTTGAAATGCAGTTATATACAGACACCAGAATTAATCCTTTGCAGCATAAGCAGTCAGGAATAAGTGTTGCAAACAGCTGATTATGAATATTCTAATATGAATTATGAAAATATGAATATTCTCTTTTGAAATATGCAGTTTTTTTTCCGCTCCTATCCTAAAACCCTTTATTTAACATAAAATCAATGATATATAAGGCATGACCATTTAGAATGTTAAAGTCATTTACATGGAAAAAAGTAGTTTATGCCACAAGGTACATAAAAAAAAAAATATTTGTGTTACCTTTCCCTTTGCTTTTAGTACTTTCATTATTTCAATAACCCTTCTGGTGGCATCTAATTTCATGGTTTCCTTTCCACAAGATTTTTTCATCTTATCATTTTCCCACTCTTCCACTTCTATACTTTATAAGTTAATTGATTTATTCATCAATTCATTCAACAATTCAGTATCCACTAAATTTTGATAATATGAATGTAAATTACAGAAAATACAGGTAGAAATAAGTCTTATGATTTCTATTCACATAGTTTCTCAGACTGATGTCTCTCAGCACTTGATTTCTCTTCCACTGCCCTGGGGGTGGAAGCCAGCCTCCAACTGTTCCACAGCTGATTTTTTTTTAATCTAAAGAATGACATACTCTTGATTAAAGTTGATCACTTTAGGTGGTCAGTCACCTGGCTAAAGTACTGCTTTAAACAATTTTGTATGTTGATAGGAATAAATGTACTATTTATTCTAATGGGGATCTCTCATCCATTATTTTTTCCTTGCTCCAACCACCTGTGCACTGAAATTATTAACATGTGTAAATACTCTACCTATATACAAAAAAAAAACCAAGAGAATAAGGATAGGTGCATTGTACGGTGAGAAATTTATGTTCCTGTTGTTGTTGATGATGACGTTTTCCATAGTCAAATGCAGAAGGGCTAGAGAGGCAGTACATTCAGCAGACAATTCCACTTAGAAAACAGCCAGAGGAGAATACTAGCAGGAGCTAGATAAGGCTGCCTAATTGGAGGAGCAAGAGCAAGCCACAGCACAGACAGAGAGCAAACCACTTGGATCAATTTTTATACTGCAAATCAACAGCTTTGAGAAGCAGCTGTGCTGGAAGCCTAGGGTATTTGTCAGTGCCTAAACCAAGTAGAAAGCTGGTGTTTCTGTGTCTCTGCCCCTCCAAAGGCACCAAGCAGAGCTGGGAAGACCAGTAAGAGCCATGCCTTGTAAGTGTTATAGAGGAAGGACAATAAAAAATGGTGGTGAAATTAGAGCCTTGGCAGTAGCACTTGAACTAATCAGTAAGCCAGATAGGAAAGTGTATTTCTAAAATTTGGCAGCTCTGTCTCTGTACTCCTCAGGGCTGCTGGATCACTGAGCTCAAAATGTCTGTTCAACCACAGCTTCTGCCTGACATCTGTGTTGTAGGATATCTTTCACATTAGTTTGAGTTTTTATACTTTTTTTTTAAATTTTCCCACCTTGATGTTTAATTCAATTGAATCAATTTTTAAACCAAACATGTTCAATATAGGCTTTTTATAGATGTTTTGAAAAAGAACAGAGTAGCATCAAAGAACAAGGTCTATATTGTATTCCATCTTGGGCCCAGGGAAAGTCAACATCACAGACTCAGGTGGCCTTTACCCCATTGTGGGGTAATGTATGGCTCATGTAGGTCTGATGGGTCTTTGTGGAAGCTCACTCAAGTATGGGGTTCCTTTTCTTTACTCTCCAGTTAAAACAGGAGGATCAAGATGAAGTGCAATGATTTTTCCTCCAAAACTCTGTTTCTCAGAGTCCATAGTCTCTCATACTTTGTCTCTCCCTCTAATTTACCCAAATTCACTTCCTTTTCCTTCCCCTGATGTCCTCCATGTTTTTCCTTATGCCCCACAAGTAAGTGAAACCATATGATAATTGGCTCTCTCTACTTGACTTATTTCACTCAGCATAATCTCCTCCAGTCCCATCCACGTTGATACAAAAGTTGGGTATTTGTCCTTTCTGATGGCTGCATAATATTCCTTTGTAGGTATAGACCATAGCTTCTTTATCCATTTGTCTGTTGAAGGGCATCTTGGCTCTTTCCCAGAGTTTGGCGACTGTGGCCATTGCTGCTATGAACATGGGGGTACAAATGGCCCTTCTTTTCACCACATCTGTATCTTTGGGGTAAACACCCATTAGTGCCATTGGACGGTCATAGGGTAGCTCTATTTTTAATTTTTTGAGAAATCTCCACACTGCTTTCTAGAGTGGCTGCACCAACTTGCATTCCCACCAACAGTGTAAGAGGGTTCCCCTTTCTCTACATCCTCTCCAACACTTGTTGTTTCCTGTCCTATTAATTTTGGCCATTCTAACTGGTGTAAAGTGGTATCTCAATGGTTTTGATTTGAATTTCCTTGATGGCTAATGATGATGAACATTTTTTCTTGTGTCTGTTAGCCATTTGTATGTCTTCTTTGGAGAAGTGTGTGTTCATGTCTTCTGCCCATTTTTTGACATGGTTATCTGTTTTTTGGGTGTTGAGTTGTTTGAAGAGCTCTTTATAGGTCTTGGATATCAGTCCTTTGTCTATAGTGTCATTTGCAAATATTTTCTCCCATTCCATGGGTTGCCTCTTTGTTTTGTTGAGTGTTTCCCTTGCTGTGCAGAAGCTTATTATCTTGATGAATTCCCAAAAGTTCATTTTCACTTTTGTTTCCTTTGCCTTTGGAAATGTGTCCTGAAAGAAATTGCTGTGGCCAATGCTGAAGATGTTACTGTCTATGTTCTCCTCTAGGATTTTGATAGATTCCTGCCTCACGTTGAGGTCTTTCATCCATTTGAGTTTATCTCTAACACTCAGATATTTTCATCCCACTCTGCCTAAGGAGAGCAAGACACAGTATAGTTTCCACACTGGGATCTCTCTGGAGTATTGGGGAATCTGTCTTCCCTCTCTCAAAATTTAAAATCTATCAAACTGTATTCTATATTAACAAGATACCCTCAGGAACATCAAGCACCTAGAAATAAAAACAAAACAAAACATTAAGCAAAACAAAACAAAAAACAGGCACGTAGTTGTACTCATGCTTACTCTTATTTAGCCTGGCAATACAAATCCCGCTTTCCAGGGATAGGAAACCAGAAGTCTCACTACTATAAAAAGAAAAGAGAGTGTTAGGGAGAATAAAACACATGTTAATATCTCGATAAATTATCCTGCCCCACTTGCATCTTTAAAAAAATCCCAGTGGACTTTATTTAAATTTTAACTGGATCTTAGACTCAATTTGTTAGTATTTTATTTCTACAATAAAAGATAACTTAATTGTTTATGATAGTGATGTATATGTTTCTTGAAAGATTGTAACAGCTCACAGAATAGATGTTGAATCCGATGCTCTTATTACATGTGATTTATTGATAAATTATGATTATAATAATTATAACCTTAATAAGATCATTAAATAAATGCCTATGTGTGCCAAAAATGTATCAGGAGATTTACATTCATTATCTCATTAACTCTTAACAATGCTGAAGTAGGTATTATTATTTCAATATTTCATATTAGGCTTAATTATTTTGAATTCACAGAGATCGTAAGTACAGGCACCTTGAGTCCTGAGTAGCTTCTCAATGGCACAATTTTGCTGGTTTTCTTTGCATTGAAATAAGAAAAAAAAATGTAAATTAAATAGCATGTTGTTCTCTCCTTCCTTGTTTATATGCATCAGATTAGTGACTTGTGACTTGTTCATTTGCCATTTTTCAACTAGTAGAGCACATTCTATCCTGTGGCCTTCATGGGGCACAGTCTTTTATCCAAGTTCTCTATTAGTCCCTGATCAGGTCTGTTTATCATATAGGTTTCATAGCTATAAGGTGTGAGGATGAGAAGAGACCAACAAAGGTATAATCTGGGCTAAACCACCAGGCACATGAACCTGTGTTTTCAAACAGAGCAGGCAATTCATTACCAGCTAAAGAAGTTGTGCCCTCATTGCTTTTTAAAGGGAAATGTACTAATACTAATGAAAGGGACCACCACCTAAAAGATAATCTTCCCCTCAGTTCCCTATAGTCAAATGGAGGCAGGGGGGGATCGTGAAATGCAGGAGAAGCAGGGCAGCAGGGGCAGTAGGAAAAGGAAGAGGTGTGTTCTGTGAATGGGACAATGCCTTTAATTACTGCCTTCCCTCTTTTATTTTTCTCAGTCTTTTTTCGTGACTAAGCCAAGTCACTTTTTTTTTAAAGAATGATATTGATTCCATAAATAACAGTAATTTATTTTTTTGGAAGAGGAATGTAAAAGAATCCCAACAAAAACATGGGTTGGTTCAAATAATAAAAAAAAAAGAAAGAAAGAAAGAAGTCCTTTAGTCACTGCAAAATTGTATTTTCATGGGTGCCTGGGTGGCTCAGTGGGTTAAAGCCTCTGCCTTCGGCTTAGGTCATGATCTCAGGGTCCTGGGATAGAGCCCTGCATTGGGCTCTCTGCTCAGCAGGGAGCCTGCTTCCCCGTTTCTCTCTCGCCTGCCTCTCTGCCTACTTGTGATATCTCTGTGTCAAATAAATAAATAAAATCTTTTTAAAAAAAGATTGTATTTTCATATACTCATTTTAAATATGACAGATGTTAACTTTTAAAGAGAAAAACCTGCAGACAACATTCCTGCCTCTCATATTTTTCAACTATAAGGTAGTTCTGCTTGGATTTCACAGACTTTATGACTAATGATATTCAACAGTAAAATCTCCTATTTGGAAAGAGTGTTTTTTCCAACTAGTATTCCAAAAGAGTAGAAAGCTAGAAGGGAGACTTCTCATAACTCAGGGTCGTTTACCTTACTGAAGTATGGCCACAGACCTTCATCTAGTTTCCATAATTCAGAAACTGCCAGATGCAGTCTCCATCATCAGAATTCTTGGGAAAAGATAACTCTAAATAGTTTCCTTTCAACCCAGAAAACCACTCCACCAAGCTAGAAGAGAAAGGAGACAAATTTATTTATGAATAAGCATTAAACCAGAATGTGGGGGCACCTGGGTGGCTCAGTGGGTTAAAGCCTCTGCCTTCGCCTCAGTCATGATCCCAGGGTCCTGGGATCGCCCCTGAATCAGGCTCTCTACTCAGCGGGGATCCTACTTCCTCCTCTCTCTTTGCCTGCCTCTCTGCCTACTTGTGATCTCTGTCTGTCCAATAAATAAATAAAATCTTAAAAAAAAAAAAACGTGAAGGGTGTCACAGTCTACCAAAAATATTGCAAAGACAGAAAGAAACCTCACCCTTTTATGAGACCAAGTGAATACAACCCACTTCATATGTGTTCTCAAGGGAGTATAGCTCAGTTGTAGAGCATTTGACTGCATGTATTCTCAAGATGAACAATAACAAGTCCTCAAGTAAGAGGATTTGATATATCATTTGTCATAGCTCATTTTAAATTCACTTAGTAGTTGGGTGACTATTTGTGTTAGCAGTTTGGCTTTCTCTATAGGAAAAAATAAGCTTCCCATATCCTTCTGACAGGAAGTAGCTTTGCAACTTGGAGTTAAATGCCCACAGAAGTTGGGCATCCTACTCCTACAGAAAGAGGGAGGTAATGTGCCATCATCTTTGATGATTACATGTCCGGGATGGTTTCGGATTCTTGAGATTTACATACATTTCAAACAGAAAAAGAAGTTACAATTATACATTTTGTTTAAATAAATGCTTTTTAAAAAAAGCATGAGAAGTGACTCCCCTTGTTTTATTTTTTTATTTTTTATTTTATTTTATTTTTAAAGATTTTATTTATTTATTTTACAGAGAGAGATCACAAGTAGACAGAGAGGCAGGCAGAGAGAGAGAGGGAAGCAGGCTCCCCGCTGAGCAGAAAGCCCAATGCGGGACTCGATCCCAGGACCCTGAGATCATGACCTGAGCCGAAGGCAGCGGCTTAACCCACTGAGCCACCCAGGCACCCAACTCCCCTTGTTTGAAACAGGAGGAATTAGCCTTCTTACTTATTTAAAAAATATGATTGAGATATAATTCACATACAACAGACAGCCCTTGCTTTATATTTTTCTAAAATGTTTTTTATCATTTTGTAGTTCATTGTACTTTCTTTAGTATCTTTTGATTAACTACTGTTCTTAAAATTAATTCTGTTGATATTTCAATGTTTAATGTGTACTATTGAACAAATCATTGCTTATTACAAAATCAGAAAAAAAAATCTTACATTTTCTCACTCCCCATCCCTCCCCTCCCCTTTCCTTTCCTTCCCTTTCCTTACCCCCCCCCACCATCTTTCTTTTTTGGAGAGAGAGAAAACAGGGGCAGGGGTTAGGGTAGGGGCAGAGGGAGAGGGAGAGAGAAAATCTTAAACCGGCTCCATGCTCCATGCTCAGCTCAGAGACCCATTCAGGGCCTGATCTCACCACTCTGAGATCATGACTGAGCTGAAATCAAGAGTTGGTTGCTTAACCAACTGAGCTACCCAGAGTGCCCAACTCCTGATATTTTCTTAAAAGAAAAATCAAACATTTTACTGTTATAAAAGCTTTTATGTAGGCTCTTAATATATTTAGAATTGATTTTAGCAAAAGTCAAAACCTCTCTCTCTCTCTCTTTATTTATTTATTTATTTATTTATTTATTTATTTATTTATTTTAGTATGGCTGACTAATTTAACTAGCCGAGCTTACTAAAGGGTTTCTCCTTTCCTTTGCTATGTGTGCCGTTCTACTTCAGAGTCATATCAAGATTTGATATAACAGGGAATCTGACTTTGAGGTATTTTATTCCATTTCAGTTTATTACCACTGTAGGAGTATTGTTGTTTTTATTATTACATTTTTATGTCTGGTACAACATAAGCCATTTCCTTACAGTTATAACCATGAATACAGTATAGTAGTTATACATAGCCCTTTGTTCTGTAATGTGTATTTTTAAATTAACATGTGAAATTGTATTTAAAATTCAGAAGGGATTTAAGTATAGTTTTTTAATGTATAACACAGTTTAAATAAGTCAAGATTTTTATATATTATATTCTTATTAATAAAAACAGGATAGGGGTGCCTGGGTGGCTCAGTTGGTTAAACATCTGCCTCTTACTCAGGTCATGACCCCTGGGGTCCTGAGATGGAGCTCCACATGGGACTTCCTGCTCAGCAGGTAGTCTGCTTCTGTCTCTCCTTCTGCCTTTCCCCACCACCCCCCAACTCCCTATCCTGCTCTGCTCTCTTCCTTTCCTCTCAAATAAATAAATAAAATCTTATTAAAACAACAACAACAACAACAACAAAAACAAGGGGTGCCTGGGTCGCTCAGTCATTAAGTGTCTGCCTTGGGCTCTAGTCATGATCCCAGCATCCTGGGATTCAGCCCCACATCAGGCTCCCTGCTCCTTGGGAAGCCTGCTTCTCCCTCTCCTGCTTCCCCTGCTTGTATTCCCTCTTTGACTGTCTCTCTCTCTATCAAATAAATAAATAAAATCATAAAAAAAAACAAAAAAAACAAAAAAAGCAGGATATCGCCATTTGTGTAAAACATTTTAAGGCCTTTAAGTAAAATTGTATAATTTTATATAGAGTTCTTATAATTCTTTTGTCTAATTCTACATATTTATAGATTTTTTTTGCATAGTAAAATGTGACTCTTAATATTAGGTAGTCCAATTTTTTTGTAGGCTAACAATTGCATTGTATAGAAATGTAATTGACTCCATATATTGAGATACTTGTTAATTTCACTGATTAATTCTAGTTTTGAAAATAAACTTTTTTGGATTATGTACATAGGTAATCATATGATTTATAATGACACTTTTATTTCCATCTCTTCAATCTCATGCTTTTAATCTTTTTTTTTCTTTATTTTCCTGTTATATAGGCTAGGACCTTCAGTACAATGCTAATTCCTTCAGTTTACTTCTAGTTTTCTTTTGTCGTTGTTGTTATTGTTGTATGTATGTATGTATGTATGTATGTATTTATTGCTGTGGCTCATCGCTTAGTTGCCCATTTCTCAGGTTTAAATTTCTTACTTCTGGGTTAATCTCCAGTTACTTACATCACTTTTTTTTTTTTTTTTTTTGCAGTAGAAACTTTGCCTGCCAGACCAAGAATATTTGCATTTTTCCCCTTTAAAATAGTATTCAGTTTGGCTCAAGTCGATCCCAGCATCCTGGGATTGAGTCCCCTGTTGGGCCATCCTGCTCAGCAGGGAGCCTGATTCTCCCTCTCCCTCTGCCTACCTCTCCCCTGCTCATGCCTCTCTCTCTGTCAAATAAATAACTAAAATCTTAAAAAAAAAATAGCATTCATTGCTGTGAAGTTCCTGTAAAACCTCACCTCCATGATATAAGATAATTTTGATGATTAGTATTTTAGCTATATTTGAGTTTAAATATTTTAAAGGGCAAATTATAATTCATAGTTGATATATGGTTTATTTCATGACTCATTACATGAGTCAATAAATTATTTTAATTTAGATATGTTTTGGAATTTAGATTTATCATTTGGAAGTTAACTTCCAATTAAATTACCTTGTAGAGAACATAGTATATGCAAAAAAATTATTAATAAAATTTGCTGAGACTTTGACTATAAAAATACATGTATGTGTTCCATATGTATTTGCAAATAAGGAGCAATTATAATTGTTGAAAGCAGAATTCTTTACATGTTGACAGTATCATATTTGTTAATTGTGTTGTTCAATACTGTTTTGCTAATTACTTGCTTCGTCAATTAATGGGATGTATATTTAAATATCCCACTATAATGAAGGATTTCTCCAATTATTCCTGCGTTTCTACTTACATTTACTTTTTACATATTCATGCTAGGTTTTAAGCACAGTGTATTTAAAATGCCATGTATCTTTTTTTAAAATTTAATTTCTTTTCAGTGTAACAGAATTCATTGTTTATGCACCACACCCAGTGCTCCATGCAATACGTGCCCTCCATAATACCCACCACCAGGCTCCCCCAACCTCCCACCCCCAGCCCCTTCAAAATCCTCAGATTTTTTTTCAGAGTCCATAGTCTCTCATGGTTCACCTCCCCTTCCAATTTCCCTCAATTCCCTTTTCTCCTCTCCATCTCCCCATGTCCTCCATGTTATTTGTTTTGCTCCACAAATAAGTGAAACCATACGATAATTGACTCTCTCTGTTAGACTTATTTCACTCAGCATAATCTCTTCTAGTCCCATCCATGTTGCTACAAAAGTTGGGTATTCATCCTTTCTGATGGAGGCATAATACTCCATAGTGTATATGGACCACATCTTCCTTATCCATTCGTCCGTTGAAGGGCATCTTGGTTCTTTCTATAGTTTGGCGACTGTGGCCATTGCTGCTATGAACATTGGGGTATAGATGGCCCTTCTTTTCACTATACCTTTCTGTACCTTTGGGGTAAATACCCAGTAGTGCAATTGCAGGGTCATAGGGAAGCTCTATTTTTAATTTCTTAAGGAATTTCTTAAGGAATCTCCAAATTGGCTGCACCAACTTGCATTCCCACCAGCAGTGTAAGAGGGTTCCCCTTTCTCCACATCCTCTCCAACACACATTGTTTCCTGTCTTGCTAATTGTGTCCATTCTAACTGGTGTAAGGTGGTATCTCAATGTGGTTTTAATTTGAATCTCCCTGATGGCTAGTGATGATGAACATTTTTTCATGTGTCTGATAGCCATTTGTATGTCTTCATTGGAGAAGTGTCTGTTCATGTCTTCTGCCCTTTTTTTGACATGATTATCTGTTTTGTGTGTGTTGAGTTTGAGAAGTTCTTTATAGATCCTGGATATCAGCCTTTTGTCTGTACTGTCATTTGCAAATGTCTTCTCCCATTCTGTGGGTTGCCTCTTTGTTTTGTTGACTGTTTCCTCTGCTGTGCAGAAGCTTTTGATCTTAATGAAGTCCCGAAAGTTCATTTTTGCTTTTGTTTCCTTTGCCTTTGGAGACATATCTTGAAAGAAGTTGCTGTGGCTGATATCGAAGAGGTTACTGCCTAAGATCTCCTTTAGGATTCTGATGGATTCCTGTCTCACATTGAGGTCTTTTATCCATTTCAAGTTTATCTTTGTGTACAGTGTAAGAGAATGGTCGAGTTTCATTCTTCTACATATAGCTGTCTAATTTTCCCAGCACCATTTATTGAAGAAACTGTCTTTTTTCCACTATATATTTTTTTCCTGCTTTGTCGAAGATTATTTGACCATAGAGTTGAGGGTCCATATCTGGGCTCTCTACTCTGTTCCACTGGTCTATGCGTCTGTTTTTATGCCAGTACCATGCTGTCTTTGTGACCACAGCTTTGTAGTAAAGCTTGAAATCAGGTAACGTGATGCCGCCAGTTTTGTTTTTCTCTTTCAACATTTCCTTAGCAATTTGGGGTCTATTCTGATTCCATACAAATCTCATGTATCATTTTATAATAACCTTCTTTATCTGTAAAAAATGGTTTTATCTAAAATTATTTATTGTTATTAACCTGGATATATTAAATAGTTTTGCTTTAAAGTACACCTCGCTTGTTTTAGCATAGGTATAGAGGAATGGGGAGACAGTGTTGCAGATCTCTCTCTCCCAAGGGAGAGATGTCCTTGAGAAAGTGTTATAGTGTGGAAAGCTAACTCCAAATTCTCAGTGGCTCAATATGCCACAAGCTAAAACTTTCTAGAAACTTACAAATGATCCTGATCCACAATTTTAACAAAATGCCCCAAGAAGACACCGATGTTTTTCTTTGCCGGCTTGTGCCTAAAGAGTTTTGTTGTGGTTGCATCAATATAGTCTTTTACTTACCTTTTTAAAAACTGAAACATTTCCTAAGAAGACTTTGTTGTTGACCTTGGTAACTAGATTCAGTCTGGACTGTATCGGCATGCCAAAGAAAAATTTATTGAATTTGTTGAAAATACATATTTTTTTTGTTAGAATATGGTGCTGTTTTAGGTTCTCTCCACTATTTTGGAGAGGGTATTATTTACATCAATTCATGGAATAGAGCAATGAGACATATTGACATATTGCCTAATCTTTCTACATATATTTTTTTAAAGTTAAGAGTTTTTATTTACTTTTTTTGGAAATTTCCTTTAATTAACCACAATATTTTTTCCCTATACAGGCAGTTTAAATTCACATAACATTTTGGGAAACAATTTTTCTGTGTGGCTTTAAAAATAAATCATACATATGGGTATTGATCCCTGAGTCTAGAGTTTTATGGACCAGTGATTTTTAAAGTTTTAATTAAATGAAACTACTTCTCAGTATTCAAAAAATTGGTTTATGCTCTGTGCCATATAATTTATTAGGAGCTTTTACAATTGCCTTTCACATATTTATTTAAGATACAATGCTCGTTCATTTGTTTTAAATAAAATATAATATTTCTATAGTATAGTGGTATCAACTTATTTTTCCTGTTTGAGCAATACTAATAAATATTTAAATCTCAAATTATAACTGTAGGGTGTGTAAATGCCATATGATATTTTAATTTACAAAACCGAACAAAATACACAATTTTCTTGTAATCTATATTCCTTTCATTTCAGTATCAAAAGGCTGTTCATATGATATTGTGGATATTTTCAAGGAAAAAATTGTGTGAATTTTTCATGTCATTTGACTAAAGCCTCATGCTTTACAAGAGGGCCTGCATGGAAAACTGTTCTGTGGTATGTTTGCTATTTATAATGCAAAGAAGAGATTGAAGAGATTGAAGAATAGTAACAGATATATGATCCTACACATTTCTTCTCAGAGAGAAGATTGTTTATTGCTATCAGTTATTCCTGTCTCTTATTTTGCCAAAGGAGATAGATATGCAAATCCTGGCTTGGATGATCATCTGAAAGAATTTTGATAATTATAGCTTCAAAGTATAGGTTATGTTCAGTTAATTTCAAAAGCAAAAACCCAGGTAGATTTTTCAAGACTGTCTTTACTGTTGTTCAAAGAAGTATTTATTTTATGTGGGGATTTTCTATAGCTGAACACAATAGGTCTATTTTTTTAATAACATAAAAGTAATTTGTTCTTTATAGCTAAAACTTCTTGAAACTGGATTTTTGGAAACATATTTTGACTCCTGTTTTACTGTTTCTGAAAAAAAACTTTCCTTTTTGCTTATATATATAGATATAAAATGATAGCACGTATAGCTTATTTGTGGGTCTTTGGAAAAATTTTTTCAGAGCCACTCTTTGTTCAGTGGATACATGTACATAAAGCTAAAAGTATATGGTTTTATGCTTTGAAAACTGAAAATTTTTAACTTTTACTTTTGTAGTTTATTTATCAAAGGCTCAGCAGGATTACTCCAGATAAAAATCCCTGTTTTGCTACAGCTGTAGTTCTTGTTAGTGCTTCTATTACAAATGTCTGTTTTAGAGGCTATCACCTCTGACAATTTAAGTGACATCAGGTCAACCACTACAATAACAATTGTCACTCCTCATATAAAATGTTTTCAGAGATTGTGTAGAGAATACTCTTCACACAGTGGATAATCAAATTTGAAGTTTGCTGTTACTAATGTTCTCACTGTGGTTCTTTTTCTTCAGCATTATATACCTAAAGAAGAGGAAACATTACTTTGGGTTAAAAGAGCAAAATTGTAATAGGCTTTGAAATTTTGGTAAGAATAATTCACCAATCGTATTGTCATCTAAAGCTTTATACTGAGCTACAATTGTGTGATTTAATTTTTTTGTTTTTTGAAAATATATTGAGAGAAAACAAAGATTTATCCATCAAATGAAACTGACAAATAAAAAGATTAATAATTGCTGCTAGGCAAAGTCACTTACAGGAGCAGAGAAAATAGGGTTTTTTTTTTTTTTTAATTTTAATATAACACCAAACTCCTTACTTGTATTTTTCAAATTTTATTTTTTCAGATAAGTAAAACTTTGCTCCTCAGTGCAGTCATTCATTAACAGTAAATTTTATTCATACTTGCTACTTAACATGTACAGTGATAAGTGATAGGTATTCAATGTGAAAATGCAACTTGTCCGAATTTCAGCTTTGTGAATATTTGAGTCTTGTAGTTCCAGCCCTAGATTATCTATGGCTGCAGTTTCACTAATTTTCTAACTCCTGTATTTGGGTTTTGACCTAATGTTACCCTTGTCCCAATTATCAACACTATTTCAGTTTCAACTTTGCAAAGAACTAAGAACTTAAAATTTATTTAACTCTTTAATACACATTTAGTTCTTTCTTCTGTCAGTATAATATATACTCTCTATATATTTATAATATGATTCACGTAATTTGTCATGGTGACTACAATTAAAAGGCCAAATAGTTTTCAGAAACACTTTCCCCCTCCTCCAAATATCAGGTATTATATGTACCATTCTCAACATTACTCTATCTTCCTCACCTTAATAGAAGTAGCTTCACAACTCTGCCTTCCAGAGCATCAGATAATTTCAAATCAATTTAACCTTTGACATCAAAATTGAGCCCTCTGAAAGACTGCCTCTTTGTTCCAAAGGTGGAAGTAGTTCAAAAGACACACCACGTACAAAGTGTCAACTTGATTGAGCCATAGCTAACCAACCTTCAAATAGTCAAGATTTTCCATCTTTATTGCCTTGCCTGAGTTTTTTCTCTGATCTCTGTAATAAAAAGCATCTAGTAAAATTACCTGCACTGAGCCTGGTGCTTTATTTTTATGCCTGTTGACAGCTATAACGTTTAGAGGGGGCCAGATTTTACTCCTTAAAAAATCAATGACTGAAAATCCACCAGGAAAGAAAACATATTTAAATTAATAGTTTACTTATAGTGTACTTGTGTGACTCTACACACTACTAGTTAAATGGGTGGTAAAAAATAAATGAGAAAAGGATTGATAATTGCTATAAGGCAGAGTCATTTAGTTATAGGCTAAGAGAAAATAATGAATTTATTTTTATATCATACTTGTAGCTATCTAAATAGAATAAAATGTTTTTGCTATTTACTGAGAGTCAAGTTAATAGAACAGAATTTGTTACACAGAAGGATCCATTAAACTTTGCTTAAATCTAAAACTGATGGTTATTTTACATGTTTTCTAAAGTATCTATAATTTATATTTTGAACTGGTCTTTGGCTTATTTATCAACTCTTGCATAAAAATGAAATTGGATCATTTCCTTACACCACACACGAAAATAGACTCAAAATGGATGAAGGATCTCAATGTGAGAAAGGAATCCATCAAAATCCTCGAGGAGAACACAGGCAGCAACATCTTCGACCTCAGCCGCAGCAACATCTTCCTAGGAACATCACCAAAGGCAAGGGAAGCAAGGGCAAAAATGAACTTTTGGGATTTTATCAAGATCAAAAGCTTTTGCACAGCAAAGGAAACAGTGAACAAAACCAAAAGACAACTGACAGAATGGGAGAAGATATTTGCAAATGACATATCAGATAAAGGGCTAGTGTCCAAAATCTATAAAGAACTTAGCAAACTCAACACCCAAAGAACAAATAATCCAATCAAGAAATGGGCAGAGGACATGAACAGACATTTCTGCAAAGAAGACATCCAGATGGCCAACAGACACATGAAAAAGTGCTCCATATCACTCGGCATCAGGGAAATACAAATCAAAACCACCATGAGATATCACCTCACACCAGTCAGAATGGCTAAAATGAACAAGTCAGGAAATGACAGATGCTGGCGAGGATGCGGAGAAAGGGGAACCCTCCTACACTGTTGGTGGGAATGCAAGCTGGTGCAACCACTCTGGAAAACAGCATGGAGGTTCCTCAAAATGTTGAAAATAGAACTACCCTATGACCCTGCAATTGCACTGCTGGGTATTTACCCTAAAGATACAAACGTAGTGATCCGAAGGGGCACGTGCACCCGAATGTTTATAGCAGCAATGTCTACAATAGCCAAACTATGGAAAGAACCTAGATGTCCATCTACAGACGAATGGATAAAGAAGATGTGGTATATATACACAATGGAATACTATGCAGCCATCAAAAGAAATGAAATCTTGTCATTTGCGACGACGTGGATGGAACTAGAGGGTATCATGCTTAGCGAAATAAGTCAATCGGAGAAAGACAACTGTCATATGATCTCCCTGATATGAGGGAGAGGAGATGCAACATGGGGGGTTGAGGGGGTAGGAGAAGAGTAAATGAAACAAGATGGGATTGGGAGGGAGAGAAACCATAAGTGACTCTTAATCTCACAAAACAAACTGAGGGTTGATGGGGGGAGGGGGTTGGGAGAGGGGGTGGGGTTATGGATATTGGGGAGGGTATGTGCTATGGTGAGTGTTGTGAAGTGTGTAAACCTGGCGATTCACAGACCTGTACCCCTGGGGATAAAAATATATGTTTATAAAGCTGTTAAAAAAAAATAAAAAAGAAAGGATGAATACCCAAGTTTTGTAGCAACATGGACGGGACTGGAAGAGATTATGCTGAGTGAAATAAGTCAAGCAGAGAGAGTCAATTATCATATGGTTTCACTTATTTGTGGAGCATAACAAATAGCATGGAGGACAAGGGGAGATGGAGAGGAGAAGGGAGTTGAGGGAAATTGGAAGGGGAGGTGAACCATGAGAGACTATGGACTCTGAAAAACGATCTGAGAATTTTGAAGGGGTGGGGGGTGGGAGGTTGGGGGCACCAGGTGGTGGGTATTGTAGAGGGCACGGATTGCATGGAGCACTGGGTGTGGTGCAAAAATAAAGAATACTGTTATGCTGAAAAAATAAAAAAAAATTAAAAAATAAAAAAAATAAAAAAAAAAAACAACCCAAACACTTTCCAGTTTAAAAGAAAGATTATTATTATGTCTTAAGATTTTGGGGGTTGGAATTTGGGCTTGACTAAGCTAAGCCATTCTTCTGGCCTATGAAGTGAAACTGGATAATCCAAGATGGGCTTACTCACATGTCTGGCAACTGGAGTTGGCTGGTGAGTAGCTGTTTGCTCTCTTGACCTTCTGTCATTGCCATAAGAAGGACATTCACACACCAGCCTGCTGGTCTCAATAAGATGAGAGAGAGGCATGATTATGTATGTAGAAACATTCCAGGAATCTATAACAGAAATCTACTAGAACAGGTAAGAATTTAACAGTGTTGCAGGATACATTGTCAATATGTATTGTCAACATACAAAATATACAATATACAAAATTCTCTTATATTTTTAATACAAACAGTGGCTTATGTTAAAAATTTCCCTATCACACAATCCAGTGGTTCTACTTCTAATTTCCTCCATAAAAAAATGAAAGCATATGTCCACACAAACAATTCTACACAGATGAATAACTTAAATCTGGACACTATGCAATGCTCCTTAACAGGAATAAGGGATAAACCAAAATTTTCTTCAACATTTTGATATATTTATAATGATAAAAATGCTCAATTTTACATTCTTATGAAGTTGCCATCCTGTGTATGAACTCCTAAAACCTTTGCAATATGTCATATTCATTTATTTAGCAACAGCAAGTATCACTTAATGGTGTCAGTATTGCCACAACAAACCAACTACTTTATCAATTTGCATCACCATTTTTCCACTTTAAACTTTTGGCCCAACTGACATCAATCTCACTAAATTCAACCTATAGTTATTAAATCCCTAAGGTTTCAGGCCCTAATTGAGTACATTTAAGGTTGAAATCTCTACCTGAATGACTTTTGTATCCTTCTTTCATCATGACTCCATGTTGGTATATGTTATTTTAACATTATCTAAAGCCTGTTACTGTTTAGCATATTTTTTTTTTTTTTTGGTCAGCAATAAAATACATAATAGTGCGGAAAATTTTAATTTTATTGAATTTATTTAATTCAAATTTTAATTTGATCTTTGGACAAATTGGTTTCTAGCTCTTTTTTTTTTTTTTTTAAGATTTTTTTTTTTTATTTATTCATTTGAAGGCAGAGAGACAGGCAGAGAGAAAGGAGGAAGCAGGCTCCCCGCTGAGCAGAGAGCCAGACGTGGGGCTCGATCCCAAGACCCTGAGATCATGACCTGAGCCGAAGGCAGAGGCTTAACCCTCTGAGCCACCCAGGTGCCCCAGTTTCTAGCTCTTCTACTGACTTATTGTATCATTTAAATCATCTATTTTTCAGTCTCAGTGTATGGGTAATACTTATTGTTCTTCCTCCTTATTTCCACCCTCCCCCTTTGATGATCAGACTTTGTGGAAGGATAATCTGTCCTTCTCTTCTTTCCCCTTAGTTCTCCTTCCTAATGAATATCTAATTGAACTGAGGTAACTTAACATTTTTTATTTGAAAACAATTATTTGAAAGGAAATGTTTAAAAACTACATCCTTAAAAACAAGATTGTGTATAATTCTACCTGCTGAAGTACATAATATCATTGCCAAGGATAAAAAATAATTTGAAAGAGATATTTTGCTGGTGATTATGTAATTTCAAGTGTGGGACTCTTTCTTCTCAAATGCTGTTGCCTTATACAAGTGAATGCCAATTAGCTAACTAGTTTAGATTTTTAAAAAATGTGAATGATTCTTGACTATTTCTGTGATAATATTACAAATTTTGAGAGCTACTTGGTGTTTACAGATGCTGAGACATCTAATTAGAATTCATAATAATTTATCTAGCAAGTATATATTCTATATAAGATATTATCCTTACAAGATGGCCATTTTCTCTTTCAGAATTGCTTGAATTATTAAATATCAGCATTTGGGGGGCTGTTGGCACGTAGTGATCGCTAAAAAGCAATGCTTCCTCCTAACTGCCCAGGTTGATTATTGTAACAGAATTCTGCTGTGCTTTTTATATTTTTCATGAGGAAAATAACAGACTTTTCATAATTCAGATCAGGCACAGGTGTTCATTACCTTTTCTGAGAACATAGTTACAAAGGCACTTATCTCTAATAATGGAAAAATGAAAAGGATTCAAAGAATCACACAGACAGATTGGTTAAAATGCAAGAATACTTTTGCCACATTCTACAGTGTGCCTGGTTAAATTGTGTCACATAATTCTTCAGGATGAGCATTGTTAAGTGAGAGCAGAAAAAAACATACTTTATTCATAGAAGACTCTTAGTCAGAAAAGCATTATTTCTATGAAGAACATAATTTTAAGGAGCTTGATTTCGTCTTGTGAATATAAAAATAAGAAGCAAACCATAAAGCTATCTTTATGCCGTTTGAAAAAACCAAATTTCATTATGTTGTGAATTTGGCAGTGTCTTCAAGTAATTATCTAGAGATATATATATTTGAAAAATCCTTAAATAGCAGTTATAATTAGCCTCGCAAAAGGAGATATTCTGTCTGGATTTTGTAAGTTGAGACTTTTCTCTTGTAATTATATAAATAGACGCTATAAAATTGTAAGCTAGCTTAATCGTTAGAGCTACAATTCTGGCCTCAAAGCCGAACCTGACAATATTCTCTACCTCTCTCTCTTCCTTTATGGTAGTCTTCAGTTTAATTCCATTGATGAGATGTGTCAGTAAACATCTTCTCAGTTGCCTGGAAATAAATTTTGACCATTATTTGACTTGGGGTGGGATGGAGGTAGGTGATAGTGGAGGAATCAGAAACAACCACAGCCCCTTGGGTTGTTTCCTTCACAAATTAATATTAGTTATCAAACAATATTGAAGACAGCTATTCTTGAAGAAAAGATACTATTGATTTTTCAAAAACGTAATGAAGACTGAAGGAAAATAAGAGCTGCTGGTGCAAAACCGACTAAGAAACACATAGGAACATGGTAATAGCTGCTTAATATTTGATTTACTGAAGACATTACTTGGGGCATTCCAAACTATCTAACCTGACCTTTGGAGAGAGCACATTTAAAGAAGTTCTAGTCGACATTTATATTGGCAACTTGACCTTGATGGTGGTCAGGATGATAATCTCCACGTTCAATCTCTCAATGATTCTTACCTGTAAAAACTCGATGATGGCTTTAGGGGAAAAAAACACTAGGCTTGTATCTTTTTAGATTTATCTAAAACTATTTTAAAACATATTTTAAAACTTTTTTAAAACATATTTTAAAACATTTTAAAACTATTTTAAAACTATCTTAAAACAAATTCTGGAATGTGGTAGATAATATCTATTTGAATGAATGAATCCATACTAATTATGACACTGTTTAAAACACTTTATGTGAATCCATTGGCTTTTAGCATAAAGGTCAATAGCCTATGAAAACTAACATATATGGCATGAGTTAAAGAAGGAAGGCTAATGCCTCACTAAATACTAAAATCTGTTGTATATATACCTTCTTCATTCCAGGTTGACTACCCTTTCCTTTTTTTTTTTTTTTCCAATTATTTAAACATTTGGTGCTCCCTCTGGACTGATATTTCCTCTATTTAAATTAGTATTTACCAACTCCACAAAACTCTAATTTTAAAAAATTCTGATACCATTTTTATCTCATTATTGCATCCCTAGTTGCCACAAGAATATCCAGAAAACAGTACTTACCAAATAATTATTATTTGAATAAATATATAGATAAATACTAGTTATGTCTTTAATGAAAGCCTAACCTTTTTCTACTTTATTCTATGTGGATAAAAGTGTACTCTCATCTACATAAACTGAAAGATATAACACTAGTACAGAACTGATTCATAGTCAAGAACTAAGAACACAGGGGCACCTGGGTGGCTCAGTGAGTTAAGCTTCTGCCTTCAGCTCAGGTCATGATCTCAGGGTTCTGAGATGGAGCCCCATATCAGGCTCCCTGCTCAGCGGAGAGCCTGCATCCCCCCTCTCTCTGCCTGCCTCTCTGCCTACTTGTGATTCTCTCTCTCTCTGTGTCAAATAAATAAATAAAATCTTAAAAAAAAAATAGAACTAAGAATACAAATAAATTCTTTCCTCTTCAAGTTAACTTCTAATTTGTTACTCTTCTCTTCTGTAATAAGTAAAGGAAAAAAAAAAGTCAGTGCTAAATTTTATAGGAGAGGTGATTTATAATAATGCATTGCTTTGTTTCCAAAGGAATTTGAAATATTCTGATTGTCTGAGGGATGTCTATGTATGCCCTTTACCCCCCCCACCACATACTCACACAGGATATACTGTTTATTAAGTACAAGCAGGCATGTGTAATAAATACAGACTGTAGTCTCAGTTTTATAATTTACTAGTGATATGGCTTTTGAGGAGCTTTTGAATTTTTTGTTTGTATGTTTCTTTATTTCCCCCCAAATATGTGGTAGTTTCTAGAGCAAATGACTAAAACAGATGTGAAAAATTTAGCCTAGAACCTGACATATAGTGTGAACTCAGTTTGATAATTATTTTTATTATATCAACAATTTTTCCAACAATAAATTATATTAGTAATAAGAAATGCTAAAAAATAATTATTTGTGAGTTACTTGAGGGCCTGAAAATATATTTGCTTTAAATTGGGTTTTATTTAAATATAATCTGGAGCTAAATTTTATCTTAAAGTAGGCTGACTATATATTGGCATATTCTGAGAATTTATATCAATCCTTGCTATCCACATATTTTGTTCTTTTGTATGTTTTAAATTCTAGAGAACAATGGCTTTGTTTTTAGAACCTGTGTTGTTTAGACCCAAAGATTAATGGTAATTCTAGTCTGGATTCTACATTGTAAAAAGATCAAAGAACAAGGACCTATTTTTCTTTTAAACTGAATTGTAAATATGAGAGTTTTAACATTATTTTGCCATTAATCAGAGATCTCAGAGAGGAGCTGTTAGTCATGGGTTTGTAAGACTAGCCTCAGAATCTATGAGGACCCAGAGGACCTCAGAAAAGCTGTTATACTCAGTTATAGTTTATTACAGTAGAAGGATACAGATTCAAATCAGCAAAAGGAAAAAGCATATTGAGGAACATTCAGGAGAAACCAGGCACAAGCTTCCAGCTATCCCAATGGCATTGCATGGATGCACTTATTTTTCCCAGCAACAGTGAGACAGTATGTGCAAATTGTTTGCAACCAAGGAAGGTCTCCCAAGTCTTGGTATCCAAAATTTAACTGGGGTTCATACATGTAGGCATGTAGCACTTCTATAAGTGACCTCAGCTACTCAAACTCCCCCTTCTTGGAGGCCAAGCATTCACCGTAAATTTTATTGTTAGTATAAACTATCAGATCAAAGTGATACAACATGGCCGGAGGCTTCAGGCATACAAAAACAGGATTTCACCCTAAATCATATTGTTAGCATAAACGATTGAAACAAACAGTAGTGCCTACTGCAAAGCCTCAGGCACAGAAAAATACTCACCAAGTAAACTACAAGGGCTGTTAGCTCTTATCCCAGGAGCCAGGAAAGGACCCATCCTGAAGACAGGTTTGTTTTGGGAATGCTAGGGTTTGAGTAAACCATGGGGAGTTAATTCTTTCCTGCACAGTCCAACCCCTGGCTCTTGACTGAATTTGACTGTAGCAAAATGATTATATTTTCTTGGTTATCTACATTTAGTATAGCACTGATATAATAGATACAGCATTAGTAACAGCACGTCCGTAATTCTCATTAGGAGGAGCTAGGGTAATGTAAAGATAGACTTAAAGCAAGAATTCGTTCTGTAGAGCCATAACATATTTTTGCAGTTTTTAATTACTTGTCCCTTGATCTATATGCCTTCTGATGTACTTGCGTGGCGATATTTAGCATAAAGATTATCTAATGGTTAGCTAAAATGAGTTCTTCCTCAGGCCAGTAATTTTCCATCACAATTACATCTTAAAAAGGTTTTCATTTAATCTTTCAATGTTTTGATAACCAGTATAAGTATTATCATAGGACTTATTTATATATTTTTATGACAGTGCCAGTGTTACATCATATCACAAGCTGATCATGGCACAATTCAGTTTCATTGCAGAAATTGGGAAGAAATAAAGAGATATTTGTTATACATACCCAACATAATCAACCCTTGCCCATATACTAAGTTTTATTAATGGACAACATCACAGTTGACCACGATTCAGTTGTTTCTCAGTTCCAAGTCAGTTTGGAACAAGGCCAGACACCTTGCCTTAGTCCAAAGGCTTATACTGAAGCTATTTATTTTGTGTTTTATGCATCTAGGCATCCCTCCCTCCTATGGATGCTAGGCAGAATAGTTCCTATTCTGTACATCGTCTCTATTGTAGGTAATTTGGGGATTATTTCAGTCTTAACAGTATTAATCTTCTGACCCTTGACCCTGCTCACTCCCAGTTCCAAATGCATGCCTCCGTCTTGAGATAGATTGCCATTGGACCTGTCTAATCTATCAGCGTGGTTGATGCAGCAATATCCAAGTTCGTCGTTACATGATAGTTTACAAATCATTTGATACTTTACAAATCATGTTGAAGAGTATGCTGTAAATGCTGTTACCTCTCTACAGAATAGTGAGGACATACATTATGATTAAGGGCTGAAATTCTGACAGGCAAACCTGGTTTTCCATACCTGTGTAACAATTAGGTATATGTGTAATAATAGGATTTATTTTTCGAAATAGAAAATTTGTTTAAAACCTATCTACAATTGTAAATTCACTCCTTAAAATATTCCTCTGTCTTTAGATTGAAGCAGGCTTTTGTCTGTTGCTTTAGGCCATCTTTGATCACAAACACCTGCCTCCATAAAATTTTGAGCTTACCTTTTTATATATATATATATATTTTTTTAAGATTTTATTTATTTATTTGACAGACAGAGATCATAAGTAGACAGAGAGGCAGGCAGAGAGAGAGGGGGAAGCAGGCACTCCACTGAGCAGAAAGACCCCCCCCCCATGTGGGGCTCGATCCCAGGATCCTGGGATCATGACCTGAGCCAAAGGCAGAGGCTTTAACCCACTGAGCCACCTGGGCGCCCCCCTTTTTATATTTTAAAAAGTGGGGAATAGTCATAGAACTAGGTATACATCAGATTACTCTCAGGCCCATGGCCTATTACTTCTTTCTTGTGAAAAATATTATTTTTAAATTAAATAGTATAGAATGTCCTAACCAACGTTAGGATAAGAAAGTTTTGGGGGGGGTGCCTGGGTGGATCAGTCTGTTGGGCTTCTGCCTTCTGCTCAGGTTGTGGTCCCGGGGTCCTGGGCTCAGGATAGGCTCCCTGTTATGCAGGGAGTCTGCTTCTCCCTCTGCCTCTGCCTGCTGCTCCCCCTGCTTGTGTGCTCTCTTTCTGCCTCTCAAATAAATAAATAAATAATCTCAAAAAATAATAAAAGAATAATGTTTTAGGTAAACTTCAGGATTAAATAACAAAGTTTAAATAAAATGTGTTATTTTTGTTAAGTTTTATAAAAAATTCATGTTTTTATCTTATGTTTTATAACTATACTGGAAATATTTTATAAGTTTAATTTGTTATTTTTAAGGTTCTTTCTGTGAATAAAAAGATCAGAAAGTGACTTTAAATGTATAGTCTATAGAATTCCTTTAAATTAAAAAAATAAATTAAAAAAAGACCATCACAGCTATTTTTTTTATTATGCAATAGAAAAAAAATAGGAGAGTTGATTAATCATATTAAAATATAGGGGTTTCTGGGTGGCTCAGTGGGTTCAGCCTCTGCTTTGGGCTCAGTCATGACCTCAGGGTCCTGGGATCCAGCCCGCATCAGGCTCTTTGCTAAGCAGGGAGCCTGCTTCCCCTTCTTTCTCTGCCTGCCTCTCTGCCTGCTTGTGACCTCTCTCTCTATGTCAAATAAATATATAAAATCTTTTAAAAATCATATTAAAATAAAAATTAACAGTATCAGACCTTTTAGAATTGATATTCTTGGTGTTACCCTGATTTTAATTATCTTTACTATCTCAATCTCTCTAATTCAGTCTTGATTGGATTTAATAAGGAGTTTAGATATGTCTTAACACTTTCAAATTAATCAAAATCCAAGTAATTTAATATTTAAACATTCATCAAGAAGCTAAAGGTATATTTTCACAACGTCTTCATGACAGAATGGTTGTTAATTTGGATATAAAGAATGGTTCATGTGGCATGTACTCTTGGCTACAGTCCTTTATAGAGTAGACGGCAGTGGACATTGTGAAAAATGAAACTCATTTGAAATTGGCACCTAACAGATGTGTGTGTGTGTTTGCTAAATTCAATTAATATAAGTTTGTGTTTATAAAGAAATAACATTCAACTACTAACACTCAGTGGAAATTGTAGTAGGATTAACTGAGAAGTTGCAACATGTCCACAGAAAACTGTTAGTGGAAATACTTTATATAATTGCACTGAAGTTATAGGAGATAATGGAGTTGAGATAAGATTGAAAGTCATAATTTAATTTAATCATATTTTATTAAGTGAACAATTTCTTTTGAAGTTAGAATACAAAAATGTAAACACCTAGAGAAGTTAAACAATCTATTACTGCTCAACAGCTTTTTTTATATGTTTCCTGGAAAAATGGGTTAGCTATGAACTATTACTTTATAAGCATAATTAATTAAACATATAAATTTCAAAAACTAATTGGAAAAGTGCATTCAGCAGTGTTAGTGCCATAAAATCATTTACTATTGAAATAAAAAGGCTTAAGTTTTAGTGAGAATGGAAAACTAAACAACTAAAATATCTTGAAATGCCATAAAATTAGGGAGTTAAATACTTATTAATTATATTGATGAAAAAGAAAAATTTCCATCAGTTATCAAAGCTCTTGGAGAATTCTTAAAAGATGAAAACTAATGAATCCAAATAATGGAAAAAGGAACACATAATCAAAAAAAAAAAGACCAGAGTGTTGATAATCTTCTAGCACGGAGTCAGCAAATGTGAAGAAAATGAGAGCATCTCCATTAAAATTGAAGGAGGAAGGAAATAGTTATTTCTTGTATTTGCCCATGTTGGCCATGTTAAATCTACAGTTGTCTGAAATGAGAATGTAGAAACACCACTGGTGTCAGGATTGGAGAAACAAGTCAATATCTGAATAAATTATGATCCTCAGAACAGGGAGAGAAGTGGGCTATGCCACATGTCACTAGGAAACAGATCTCATTTTGTCTTACCAAAATTTCAATAAAGGGGACCAACATAATAAGAGGCCATATTAAATTACACATAAAAATCATTATGCATCTTCAATGATACAACAAATTGAAATTTATAATTGAAGAAATGATTTAGAATGTAGCACAGACAGGTCAGGAGATGGGAAATTTTGAGACACTGAGAGGTACAGCATCTAATTCATGGATAGAGGCAGTGATCACTGATGGCTACTGACAGAAAAGGAACCAAGAAGATGTTATGTGTCCCTGATGTAAGTACACACCACTTCCTCTCACTTATCCTTGAAAGAACCTCCTAACTTTAATCTGATCAAGCCTTTTCATCTAACTACACATTTATGGGAAAAAAGAAATAGTTTAGCCGCACCATGGGATACAGTCCACAAAATAGAGACTGAACATTATTCTACATGACAGTTGATTTTGTGACTCAGTTTCTTCCACAAATGAATTACAAAGGAAAGGAGCAAAGATGGAAGGTAACTCTATAGATTACAGACATATGCATGGACCATACCTGGATGCTGATTTGAACCATAAATCCACTTATAACTGGGAAAATCTGAACACTAGCTCTTTTAAGTAAGATCATTTTTTTAAAGTGTGATAATATGTTGTGGTTTTTAAAACACATCCTGATAGAGAGGAAGTGATGATGTATCAGATTTAATTCAAAATAACAAAATTTAATTCAAGATTTTGAATTCAAAATTCAAAAATTCAAAATAACTGGGAGGCATGGGAGGATGAGCAAGGGTGCTGTTAGAGATGAAATACAACTGTCCAAGAGTAGTTACTGATTGAAGATCTGTGATGATACCTTGGGGTTCCACCCCTGAGGGAGGGTATCCCAGGGGTCCACTATGTGGACATGCACATTCAAATGCATGTGCATTTGAAATTTCCTACAATAAAAAGTTAAAAATGGTGAAAAAATCATTATGCACCTTCAAATTGAATAGTCATCCAATAATCACCAAATATTTGAAGGTAATATGAACATACAAGGAAAGGCATTAGACTTAAATATACTTAGCTCCCACCTACCCCCCAAAAAAAGATTCATAGAGGAAAATAAAGAACCACAATTTAAATATACTTTCAGATAAAGAAATTGGTATCATGAAGATAAAACTACAACAGAAAAGATTTTATACATTTAAAAGATTATTCTGGTTTAGGTGAGTGAAGAAAGATTAGGTAACATTTTGAGTTTGGAAATCAAAACTTCAGTGCTTGAGCTAACAAAACATTTTATATTGTTGAGATGAAAAAATAAAGATTCAGGAATTACAGCTAAGAAAATGCAACAAAGTCAAGGAGAAGAAAAACAACTTTAAAGTAGAGTTTAAAAATATGAAATGAGTGATTCAGCATATATTTACTCAAAGACTCAAGAGGAAAATAGCATGAAGAATAGCTTATACGTGAGCTGAATATTTTCCATAATTGATTAAAATTATGATGCCACAGATTGATAAAGCACAATGCATATTAAGGCACATATTAGTTAAAAGACATATCTACATTAACTGAGATGAAAGTGCAGAATATAAAAAATGAAGATTTATATAAGTCAGAGAGGAAAGATACGTTGTTCATATAAGAATGACAAAAAATGATAGCCAACATTGAAGCACAAAAAAGCCAGCCAGGTAAAAATAGGAAAATATCTTTAACATGCTAAGACTTAAGTATAATTGTCTATAAAATATAAATGTGAAATAAATTTATTTCCTTTACAAGGATCTTTATAAAGAAAATACTCAGAGCTTAAAAATTTTTAAAGGATTCATGAAGAAAGAAAACAATTTCAGAATGTGGTTTTGAGTAAAGATAGAGGTAGATATGTTACTTAATCTAATATTGTATAAATAAATAATGATAGCTGCAACAGTAGTTTGTGGAATTAAGTAAAAGGGCACAATACTATATACATATATTAGAGCAAGGCAAAAAGTGATTAATTTTGAAACCCACATATTTGTCAGAAGATACATAATTTCTAGTTACTGAGATATGATAAAATGTTAAGGTTAATTGCTGAAGGAATACAATTAAAGTGTTAATTTTCTGTACCAGGAGAAAAACTGTGTAGAATAATCAATAGAGAAGCATACAAACAAACATCAGCAACAACAAATAGTTAAAACACAATCACAAAGTCAGAGACATAAGCTACAAAGGAGCAAAAGAAGGTTTATAAAATTAAAGGATGACTAGAAATAAAAAAATGAACATGATAGAAGCAAATGCAAATATTTTAAAACTACAACAAATATGAAAATGATATGATCACCAGCTAACAAACATTTTATCAGATTAGGGAAAAAATCTAATGCTGTCATCTACTTCTGATTATAACAAAAATCATAGTTCCATCTCAGCGCATTGTAGGCAAGGAGGACCATAGAGATGAAAATACAAAATGCAGCATCTCTTTTCATCAGTTCTTCCCTATCCTTCACACTCACATTGAGTGAAATGGACAGGTGTATTTTATTAACCTTTTTCAGTTAACTGCTTCTTGGCTAGTAATTGCAAGTCTTTTTTTTTTCTTTTCTTTTCTTTTTTTTTTAAAGACTGTGGACTGAAACTGAGAAAATGCATATCAGTCTTAAGGAACATATAATTGAAATACAAGGAAGTGTAAAAAATAATATATATAGATAGATTTTTGTTAACACTGGAGTGCAACCACAGTTATATACAAGAATAACTACAACTTTACAATATTTTCATATGGCATTCAAGACAAAAATAAGAACATTAGCATAACTTTATAGCTGGAGAGGAATCCTCTCCGTACTGCCCATAAAGTGTCCTGATGAGTCACAAGTAAAGTCTTAACTACTTGGAAGAATGTTTTAGCAGACTAATAAACTAATGTCATAGTAGTTGACCATAATGCTACAAAGTTATTTAACAGAATCTGGAGTATAGGAAATCCAAGATTAGAGTATCAGCATGTTTTGGTTCTGTGAAGGACCTCTTCCTAATTTTCTGTGTCCTACATAAGGGAGAGAGAGGGCTCTGGCCTATTCCTTTAATAAAGACTAATCCCAGGACACCTGGGTGTTTCATTCACTTAAGCGACTGCCTTTTGCTCAGGTCATGATCTCAGGGTCCTGGTATTGAGCCCTGCATCAGACTCCCCACTCAGTAAGGAGTCTGATTCTCCTTCTTTTTCTGTCCTTCCTCTCTGTGCTCACACACACTTTCTCTTCCCCCTCCATCCAAATAAATAAATAAATAAATAAAATCTTAAACAAAAATAAGGACACCAATCCCATCATGGGGATGCCATCCTCATAACTTAATCTAAACCCAGTTACCTCTGAAACACCTAACCTCTGAATACCATCACATTGGGGGATCAGGGGTCAACATGTGAATTTTGAGGGGACATAAGTACTCAGTTCATAACAATATTTAGAAAAAAATTACAAGGAATTATACCAGATAAAGTATTTTTTTAATTTCATTTTTTTCAAGTATAATTAACATACTGGTTTATTTGTTTCGGGTATACAATATAATGATTCAACAGTTCTATACATTTGTCGGTGCTCGTCATGATAAATGTACACTTAATCCCCTTTATCCATTTCACCCATGCCAGACACTTACCTCCCCTCTGGGATCTACCGGTTTGTTCACTGTATTTAATAGTTTGGTTTTTTGTGCATTATTTTGTCTTCTTCTTACTTTGTTTTGTGTCTTAAATTCTACATTTACGTGAAATCATATGGTACTTTCTTCTGTGTCTGACTTATTTCATTTAGCCTACTGTCCTCTAGGTCCATCCATGTTGTTGCTAATGGCAAGATTTCATTCCTTTTTATGGCTAGGCAATATTCCATTTCAGAGAGAGAGAAGAGAAGAGAAGAGAAGAGAAGAGAAGAGAAGAGAAGAGAGATCTATATCTTACACCTTCTTTATCCATTTATCTATGGTTGAACATTTGGGCTGCTTCTTACAGGTGTAAAGGGATATGTCATTGTGGTTTTAATTTGCATTTCCCTAATGATTAATGATGTTGAACCTCTTTTCGTATGTCTGATGTCCATCTATATCTTGTCTTTGGAAAAATGCCTGTTCAGGTCCTCTGACCATTTTTAAGTCGATTGTGTTTTTTGGTGTTGAGTTGTAGAAGTTCTTTAAATATGTTGGATTCACCCCTTATTGGGTATATCATTTCCAAATATATTCTCCTTTTCAGTAGGTTGTCTTTTATTTAGTTTTATTGGTTGTTTCCTTTTTTGTACAGATGTAGTCTCAATAGCTTATTTTGATGTAGCCACAGTAGCTTAATTTTATTTTCATTTCCTTTGCCTCAGGAGACATATACAGAAAAATCATGCTATGAATGATATCAGAGAAATTACTATCTGTGCTCTCTTCTAGGATTTTTATGGTTTCAATTCTCATATCTAGGTCTTTAATCCATTTTAATATATGGTGTAGGAAAGTGGCCCAATTTATTTTTATTTTTTTGACATAAATAAAAGATTATTAATTTGACAAAGAAAGAGAGATCACAAGTAGACAGAGAGGCAGGCAGAGAGAGGGGGAAGCAGGCTCCACCCTGAGCAGAGAGCCCAATGCGGGGCTCAATCCCAAGACCCTGAGATCACGACCTGAGCCAAAGGCAGAGGCTTTGGGGCCAGGTGCCCCAAAGTGGTCCAATTTAATTCTTTTGCATGTAGCTGCCCAGTTTTCCCAACACTGTTGAAGGGACTGTCTTTTCCCCTTTGTGTATTCTTGCCTCCTTTGTTATATTAACATTAGAAATGCAAAGCATGCAAGTATCTACCAAATCTGCCTAAACTAAGGATTTAATTAGTCATTGTATTAATATAGAGTATTACTATTTCTTACCAATATCACTCATTTTTTAAAGACTAGGAACAGTTGAGTCAACAAAATTAAAATGTCCCTCCCCTCAGGACCTATTTACAGCTGTTTCCAGCTTACATTGTTTCTTTACCAAAATCAACACAATGAATCTATTACATTTTTTAATCTTTGTCAGCATGATCAACAAAGAACACAAGCATATTAATATCATAGCTTTCTGTTTTCACTTTATAATTATTATAAAACTAATAAATGTACTTGAGAATAGAATGAAACTGGAAAGAAAATCTCTTGGCTCATTTCACCCCATTCATAATTCTTGATACTTTTTTATAGCTCTATTTTTATTACTTTTGGATACCATGAATTGACTCCAGGCAACGAAAGATGAAAAATTTAGCTCACTTGTGAGAACTATCCCCTCCCCGTATCTTCCTCCCCATGTGATCGAGTCCTTTAGATAGGCAATTATTGTTTCTTTAATTAGTTATTTTGATAGTGTAATATTTTCAGAAATTTTATTCCTTCGAATTAGCCACTTCTTGAATCTGTATTGTGTAGAATACTTTTCCCCATTTATCATTGTCTTTATAACATCAAGGTTTACAAAATGCACATCTTATTTTGTAATAAGAAGTGCCTTGCTCTTCAACTATAAGTTTATTCTAAAAATAAAAATCAGCAATGCTTAGATTAGAATAATTGCATAATTAATGTTCTACATAAAACAAAGTGCTAAGATTTTTTCCAGTGAGAAAGAGTGTGTTGTTTAAATTGCTTTTCTGTCATAAGATAGATTTGCTTTGATATTTTTTTCTGAAAGAAGAGCACAGAAAGGAGCAGACATGCATTACCCTATTTTCTTTTTCTTTTAGAGATGTTTTTCTTCTGCTCTGAGTTCTCTTTTATCCATTCTGTTTTTGCTTCATGCATATATTAACTTTTAAAATCTTTTTGAAGCATTTTTTAAGAATTTTAAAAATTTATCTCTGTCCTCAGAGTAGTCTTTTTTATAGCCAAACTGTGCCTTCTGGACCTTCTTAGATCTGATGCCAAATATGCTATTTCTGTCATATAATAGATGGCTACCACATTCATGCAAAGTTATAATAAATAAAATAAATAAAAATAAAATAAATTTCAGCTCTGGATGGGCAGCTCTGGTTACAGTCACTTGATATTCTATGGTTTGATAATTAGTTTCAATCTATATCATGAAAGATGTTACTTTACAAGCAGTGAGTAATTTCTGCAGTAAAAGGAATATCTGCTCCATAGTCATCGAATTGTATAGTGTGATTCTCATATGGGGGTGGTGAGAACACTATCCAGCATTGATCTATTGCAGAAAGCAACACAGGATCTTCTGGGTAAAAAGGCCTGGTGAATAAAAAGCTTGCCACCCAGTGGATCACTGAGGAGGTCTGGAACTCAGAAATGGCAATATTTCCACGACTGAGCAATACTTCCTCCAACATCCAAAAGCCCACCAAACAATGTGGCTTTTTTATAATGGTAGTATGTGAGATACAAAAACTTATCTTTTATATTACAGGGAATACCATGTGAACGTTTGCATATATGTCATCCTCAGCATCTTAAGGCATTTTTCCCCCATGCCTTGGTATCCATGGTTCTTGCTAGAGTGTTTCAAGTACTTTCATTTTACCTGTGTACCAAATCCAGTCAACATGATATCATCACTATACTGGGCCAATCTAAGGTTCTGCTAATGATGGAAATTCCTGAGTACTATTCAGTGACAGAGAGCAGGAAATTTAAAATATCCCTTGGGCAAAATAGGGAGTAGATTCCAACACCCTTCCTACATAAAAGCAGTTTTTTTCTTTTTTAATGGATAGAATGTGGGGGGGGGCATGTTTCTCAGATTACTGGTTCCATAGCACAGGCACAGATTGATATATCTCTTTTGATAGGAATTCCAAAGATGGCACAGCAACTGTCATAGCTGTTATTGCCTTGTTAAGTGATGGTAGGCTGACATGATCGTTCTGTGTTTTGCAGGTGACAGGTAAATGAAAACAGGATATGGTGTGACCTACAACTCTACAACCTTTGTCACAAATCTGCAAATCCTCAAAAATTATGGTATTGTTTCTTCTTTACCATCTTGGAGGTAAAGATTTGGGGGTGTGATCAATGCTAGGCATTTGCACTTTGCCATTTCTACTGTAGTTGTTTCTATTTACTTGGCAGGAAATAATATGTAGATTCTCATTTGTGTTCAGGGAGTAGAAAAATGACCATAGGGTGAGTCCATGGACCCACTGAGGCACAGATCTTAGCCATTAGTCCATTCATCAATTGACCACTTAAAGTTCCCAGTCTTAACTGAGTGCCATGATGATGCTTGGGGTTTACTAACCTGTCACTCAATGAAATAGGTCTTTGGAGGTGTAAGATTTACCCTTTCCCAAGTACTATGTATCCTTATGAATGGACTGATGTTTAGGTGAGGAAGAATTAAGTAGTAGATATTTTATATTCTTATGAGGTCAACTTCAGTGGAAAACAAAACAAAACAAAAGCAGAGTCTTTTTCAATCAATAGACTCAGTATGGGATGTAGTTTTGTTGGAAACTGAGTTAGAGATTACCCTTTACCTTTACTTTGAGGAAGCTTATATTTTCCAGACTTTGCCTTTTCTTCTAGGTTATAAATTCCAGCAACACACTAGTTCATTTTCCATCATTTCACTTCTACACATGGATCTACTAGCCACTGCCATGAATGACTACAGACTAAAACATTCTACTTTCTCCTCTGGCTTTATCGCCTGGAGGGCATTTCTTTCTCCATGACAATGAGAATTGCCCCAGTGAGGGGAAACAGGGTCTTTGAGAATATCTGTGTTGGTTCTCTGCTGTAGTCCAGTGTGACCCTGAGAGCTATTGTATTGCAACCAGGATCTTTGATATCAATAAGGATACTATGATGAGTCAAGAACAGCAGAATCTGCTTTCTTTTCCTTCGGGATTATACCTAAATGGTAATTAATTTCTCAGGCTCAGAAGATAGATCTACCCAAATATTCTTAATTCACTGAGTTGTCTCTGTCAAGGCAGTTCCTTTATCACCTCCTCATTTATTGCAGGATATCATCATGCCCAAACCAGCATCCTGAACAGGACCCTAAGCCAGAAATCACAAGAGATTATTTTTATGCCAATAAACCCTCCATTATCTAACTTCAGATTTTACCTCCCACACATTTCCAGTGGCCTGCAGATCTTCTCGTGTATCAGTGAGATGGTTCCTTGGATGCCTGTACTACTCCTGGGAAGAGCTCAGGCTGACCCCACCCTAGTTGTTTGAAGATGGTGTGTACAAAGTAGGGGCAAATATTGTGTAGAACAAGAATCTTCTTGTGAGGCAACTGCTTGCTTAGGGTTTTTAGGGTCTTCGTGGCAGAGGCTTTTCTTTTCAAGCTGTTAGAAGGAACTGCTGCTACCAGCTTGGAGGCCTCAGGGAAATCTGACCTGGAAGATCCTCAGACTGTTCCCCACTAATGACTCCATCCTAGGACCCAGATCTCCTCATTTCCCTATGACGACCCTGACTTCTGTTTAGAAGATTGTTGAGGCTATGTATTCATCTGTTGTAGCTCCTAGTTAAAAGTAAATCCTGGGTCTGATTTTCATGACTGTTTGCCCAGAGGTTATCAAAGTTAAACATGTCTTTAACAACAGCTTGGGGGCTTTCTTTCTTGTGTGCCTTGAGTTGTTATTTGCTATTCTGAATTTACACAATTTTGTGGGCTTTTTGAAGCTCTTAACAGTATCCTCTAACTCTACAGGTTTTATAATTACAACTGCCTTCCTATGTTACAAATGATATAGTTAGTGAAGTAGTATGTTCTTTCCCTACTTGATACTGTTGGCCAAATAGCTACATAACATTATTTGATGGCAAGCAGGTAATTCATTCAAAGGCCCTAGAATGGAGAAGGGGAGCTCATGTTCTAAAGGCACCTTCTCCCTAGTTAGGTGTCATGGTTAAGGTTTTATGGGGTTAGGGTAATTAAGGGGCTGATAAGCCAGGTGATGTAGAGGTTTTTCAGGAAGGGGATGAGTGGCTTCTGCAAATCAAAGTGTTCTCTCTTTTTTTCTGTCAGAGCATTGATAGGTGTGGCTTTTGTTTTTACAGTTTGTTGGTAATGATCCCAGCATCATCTGTAGGGTTAGCAATGTGTCTGAACTGAATCAAACTGGTTGAAAAGTGGGTCATAGGGGTTTGTTTGGAGCTTATGGCTTTTGGCATGTTGTCTTAATTTCTAGTGGCAAGCTGCATCTATAAGCAGAGTTAGAAAAATGAATTATTGTGGCTTGTTATCAAGTTCTTCGTGACAATACTAGTAACTCAAAAACTCAATGATTTACCCTCTGAATACGCTTTAGTCAAGTGCTGCTATAAACAAAAACTATTTTCTGTTTGTTTACCTTTCCACTTGCCACAGGCAATAACATTCTTTTTACAATCTGACCAAGTTAATTAATTACCAAATTCAGAATCTCATCCTGAGATTATATTTTTTAGGGCAAGTACAAACAAGAGTTGTAGCCTGGGTTTGCATCCTGAGGAAGTGCTGGAGTCAAGGGTTTGCACGCAGGCAGATTTCTTAGGAAAGTGATCCCAAGGAGCAGGAGTGGGAGACTAAAAAACGGGGAATAAAAACATAATCCAACTGTGGATTATTGTGCTAAATACTATACTGGGAAACAAGGTCTTGATCCTACTTGTGCCTTTAAAGAGCCAAGTAGAATGCACCTAAGAATTGACTATCTGAGTATATATGTATCAGCCAGAGTTTCATCTTGTTGCATTTTAACTCTTACATGTCTAGATTTCCACATGAATCAGAATTGGGGAGTGGATTCCAACATCATCCCAGTGGAGGCTGTGATGATGACCCAGGGCAGAATGTGAAAACTGCTTGCCAAAACAGCTGGGGTAAGTTAAAAAAAAGAAAGGTGGACCAGACAGGAAACCAAAAAAGTTTTACATGCTACTGTTGTAGCAATTCCACCTCTGTGGTTTTACACAAGTTATTCTTGGACACATATTCTCAGTGATTCATATAGAAGGGGCTTTTCATTATAGCACTGTAATATCACATGTTATAATCAACTTACATCAGAAGTCTCAATAGTGAGAGTGGCTTAAACATAGTATACAACACTGTATAGTAGATAAAAGGAATAATTTTCACATGGAGAGTATGGTATTATGAACAGAAAATGGGAAAACAGCAAAAATATAACTTGTTATATAAAAGTGTATATGTGTCGTAGAATTGCAAAAACCTCAAAGGGAAGGAAAGATACCAACTTGATGATAATGTTGATTGCTGGCAAAATAGGAAGCAAAGGGGTTGTGGAGGGCTGCATAGTGAGCTGCAGCTGTCTCTGCAAAACACATATTTTTTCAATATGTTCACTGTTTGGCTTGAGATTTCATTATATTCCCACTTCTTTCTAAGTTTAGACTCTTTTTTTTTTTAATTAAAATGGGTTTCAAAAAGAGTTAGTAGAATGTCCTACCCTACAATCCAGCCATTGCACTACCAGGTATTTGCCTAAAAGATATGAATATAGTTATTTGAAGGGGCACATGCCCCCTGATGTTTATAGTAGCATTATCAACAATAAACAAATTATAGAAAAAGCCCACATTTCCATCAGCTGATGAATGGATAAATTATGGGGTGTGTGTGTGTGTGTGTGTGTGTGTGTGTGTGTGTGTGTTAAATATTAGTCACAATTAAATATTAGTCACAAAAGTGAATAAAATCATGTCATTTGCAATGATATGGTTGGAGCTAGAGTGTATTGTGCTGTAAGTCAGTCAGAGAAAGACAGCTACCATGTGATTTCACTCATATGTGGAATTTAAGAAACAAAACAGATGGACAAAAGAGGCAAACCATAAAAAAGACTTTTAACTGTAGAGAACAAAACAAGGGTTGCTGGAGTGGAGGGAGGCGGGGAGGTGGTCTAAATGGGTGATAGGTATTAAGGAGGGCACTTGTCATGTGAACACTGGGTATTGTGTAAGTGATGATTCACTAAATTTTACTCCTGAAACCAATATTTCAATCTATGTTAACTAGTATTTAAATAAAAACATGAAACAAACAAATAATAAGAAATTGAGACTGTGGAGAGGCCATTCTCTCAAGTGAATTCTCTTTATAGGTTCAGCAACTGTTTTTTTTTTTTTTAAGGAGGTGAGATTGATTGATTGATTGATTGATTGACTAACTTACTTACTTATTATTTTATTATGTTATGTTAGTCTTCATACAGTACATCATTAATTTTTTATGTAGTGTTCCATGATTCATTGTTTGTGTATAACACCTAGTGCTCCATGCCATCAGTGCCCTCCTTAACACCCATAACCAGCTTACCCTTCCCCCCTACCCCCCCTCCCTTCTAAAACCCTCAGTATGTTTCCTGGAGTCCATAGTCTCTCATGGTTCGTTGCTGCCTTTGATCCCCCCGACTTCATTTTTCCCATCATTCTCCTAATGTCCTCCATGCTATTCTTAGGATGTTCTTATGTTCTACAAATAAGTGAAACCATATGATAATTGACTTTCTCTGCTTGACTTAATTCACTTAGCATAATCTCCAGTCCCATCCATGTTGATGTAAAAGTTGGGTATTCATCCTTTCTGATGGCTGAGTAATATTCCATTGTGTATATGGACCACATCTTCTTTATCCATTCATTTGTTGAAGGGCATCTTGGCTCTTTGCCCAGTTTGGCTATTGTGACCATTGCTGTTATGAACATTGAGGTGCATATGGCTCTTCTTTTCACTACATCTATATCTTTGGAGTAAATATCCAGTAGTGCAATTGCTGGGTCATAGGGTAGCTCTATTTTTAACTTTTTGAGGAAACTACATACTGTTTTCCAAAGTGGCTGCCCCAACTTGCATTCCCACTAACAGCGTAAACGTGCTCCTCTTTCTCCACAACCTCTCCAACACTTGTTTCTTGCCTTGTCAATTTTGGCCATTCTAACTGGTGTAAGGTGATAGACATCTTGGTGTGGTTTTGGTTTGAATTTCTCTGGTGGCTAATGATGATGAACATGTTTTCATGTGTCTGGTTAGCCATTTGTTTTTCTTCTTTGGGGAAGTGTCTGTTCATGTCTTCTGCCGATTTTTTGACTTATTTGTTTTTTGGGTGTTGAGTTTGAGAAGTTTATTATAGATCTTGGATATCAGCCATTTATCTGTAATGTCATTTGCAAATATCTTCTCCCATTCTGTGGGTTGCCTCTTTGTTGACTGTCTAATTTGCTGTGCAGAAGCTTTTTATCTTGATGAAGTCCCAAAAGTTCATTTTTGCTTTTGTTTCCCTTGCCTTTGGAAACATGTCTTGAAAGAAGTTGCTCTGGTCATTGTTGAAGAGGTTATTGTCTATGTTCTTCTCTAGGATTTTGATGGATTCCTGTCTTACACTGAGGTCTTTCATCCATTTTGAGTTTATCTTTGTGTATGGTTTAAGGGAATGATTGAGTTTTATTCTTCTGTATATAGCTGTCCAATTTTCCCAGCACCATTTATTAAAGCGACTGTCTTTTTTCCATTGGATATTTTTTCCTGTTTTGTCAAAGACTATTTGACTATAGAGTTAAGGGTCCACATCTGGGCTTTCTACTCTGTTCCATTGGTCTATGTGTCTGTTTTTGTGTCAGTACCGTGCTATCTTGGTGATCACAGCTTTGTAATATAATTTGGAAAGAGGTATTTTAGAATTTAATACAATAGGGGTACCTTGGTAGCGGAGTCAGTTAAGCATCTGCCTTGGCTCAGGTCATCATCCCAATGTCCTGGGATCAAGGTAGAATCAGGCTCCCTGCTCAGCAGAGGAGTCTGCTTCTCCCTCTCCCTTCGCCTCTTGTTCATGCACTGTCTCTCGTTCTTTCTCTCGAATAAATAAAAAAATACAAAAAAAAAAAATAAAATGTAATACATTGAATTAAAAAACAACATTTATAAGCATAAATGATAAAATCAATGTGTAAAAATTTTTCAGAAGAAATAAGAAAATACTACAATTTTTTAAATGATCAGAATACACTTACAAGAGAATTAAAAATAAAAAGATCTCAATGATAAATGCATAAAATAGATTCAACTCAGAAATAATCAGATAAAATTAAAATTCTATAGAAATATATATTATATAAATATAAAAATGAAAAACTGATATGAGCTATTAAACCGACTAATATTTAAAAATAAAAATACTTTATATGTAAATGGAAATATATGTGCACATATATATCTCTCCAATATCCACATATGTGTGAGTATCTAAATAGGGGTGTGTACGTGTGTGTGTGTATTCTATTATATAGTATCCACTACAAATTTTTGCCCGCTTTGGTGGTTTTTTTTCTGAGTTTTATTGAAAAATAATTGATATACATCATTATATTTTAAAATATAGCATTATAATTTGATTTACATGTATTGTGATACAGTTACCTCAATAGCTTTAGCTAACATGTAGCTTCTTCTCATATAGGTAGAATAAAAAGAAGAGAAAGAAAAAAGGAAAAATATATTCTCCTTGTGATGAGAACTCTTACAATTACTCTTTTAATAACTTTCCTGTATATCCTACAATAGTGTTAGCTAAAGTAATCATTTTTTACATTATAGCCCTTGTACTTATTTTTCCTATAACTAGAAGTTTGTACCTTCTGACCAAAGTAAAATTCCCCCTCTCCCACCCTCCATCTCTAATAACTACAACTCTGATCTCTTTTACTGTGAGGTTTTTTTTCTTTGATTCCACATGTAAGTGAAATCATGTAGTATTTGTCATTCACTGTCTGGTTTATTTTTGTTAGCATAATGCTTTCAACCTCCATCTATGAGGTTGCAGTGGTGAGATTTCCTTGTTTTTTTGTTTTGTTTTGTTTTGTTTTGTTTTGAGGCTGGATACAGTCCTTTCTCTCTCTCTCTCTCTCTCTCTCTCTCTCTCTATATATATATATATATATATATATATACACACACATTTATATTATAAATGTGTGTGTGTGTGTATATATATCATAAATTCTTTATCCATTCATCAATAGATGGACACTTAAATTATATCCATGTCTTGGGTTTTCTAAATAATACTGCTATGAACATGGGGATGCAGGTGTCTTTTCAAGCTAATATTTTTGTTTCCTTTGAATAGGTTCCCAAAAGTGGAATTCCTGAACCATATGGTAATTCTATTTTTAATTTTTAGAGGATCTCCCATACTGATTTCCATAGTAACTCTACTAATTTGTAATCCTACCATTGGTGTATAGGTATTTCCTTTTCTCCACATCCATGCAAGCATTTATCTCTCTCTTTTTTTTATTTTGTTTTGGTGTTGTTGTTTTTTTGTTTGTTTGTTTGTTTTTTTGTGATAGCCATTCTACTAGGCATGAGCAATAGCTCACTGTGGTTTGAATTTACATTTCTCTAATGACTAGTGATATTGAGCATCTTTTCATGTACTTGTTGGTCTATCATATATCATCTCTGGAGAAATGTCTTTTCAGGTCCTGTGTCCATATTTTAATTGGATTATTTGTTTTTGGCTTTTGTTTTTGCTTTTGTTATTGAATTGTAGAGTTATTTATGTATTTTGAATATTAACCCCTTATTAGATACATGGTTTACAAATATTTTTCCCCATTCCATAATTGTATTTTAACCCTGCTGATGATTTCTTTTACTGTGTAGAAGGTTTTTATTTGATGTATTCTCACTTGTTCATTTTTTTATTTTGTTGTTTCTCCTTTAGGTGTTGTAGCCAAAAAAATCATTACCAAGACTCATTTCAAGGAGATTTATTCCTATGTTTTCTTCTCGAAGTTTCATAGTTCTAGGTCTTACATTTAAGTCCATAATCCATTTCAAGTTAATTTTTGCGAATAATTTGAGATATGGATCCAGTTTCATCCTTTTGAAGAGACTGTCTTTTCTCCATTAAATATTCTTGGCTCCTTTTCAACTATTAGTTGACTATATATTCTTGGGTTTATTTTGGAGTTCTATTCCATTGGTCTGTTTGTCTATTTTTATGCCAATTCCCCAAAGTTTTGGTAACTAGAACTACATAGTATAGCCTGCAGTTAGGAAGTGTGATGCCTCCTGCATTTTTCTTCAACATTCCTTTGGTCACTTGGGATCTTCTGTTGTTCCACATAAATTTTAGGATTTTTTTTTTTTTTACTTCTGTAAAAAAGTATCACTGAAATATGATAGAAATTGCATTGAATCTATAAATGGCTTTAGTTGTATTGACATTTTAACATATTAATTTTTCCAATCCATGGACATGGGATACCTCTCCATTTATTTGTTTCTACTTGAGTTTCTTTCATCAGTGTGTTGTAATTTTCAGGGTAGATATTTTTTATTCCTTCAGTTAAATTCATTTAAAAGTATTTTATTGTTTTTGGTACTGTTATAAATGGAATCAATTTATTTCTTTTGCTGAAAATTTGTTAGTCTGTAGTAACACTACTGATTTCTGTAAGTTGATTTGGTGCCCTGCACATTTATTGAATCCATTTATTAGATCTGACAGGCTTTTGGTCAGTCTTTCTTTTATACAAAATGATATTATCTGCAAATGGAGATAATTTTACTTTTTCTTTTCCAATTCTGATTTCTTTACTTCTTTTCCTTTCCTGATCTTTCTTGCTAAGACTTCTGATACTGTGTTGATTTGCAGTGGTGAGAGTAGATACCGTTGTCTTGTTCCTGATCTTAGAGGGAAAACTTTCAAGCCTTCACCATTGAGTCAGATGTTAGCTGTGGGCTTGTGCCATATGGTCTTCATTATCTTAAGATGTTGACTCTATGCCTCATTTGCTAAGAGTTTCTATTATTAATGGTAGTTAAATTTTGTCAAATTTTTTTTTGCATCGACTGAGATGATTATATGATTATTTTCTTTCATTCTGTTAATGTGATAGAGTTCATTGATTGATTGCATGTGTTGAACCATTCTCATATCCCAGGGATAAATCCCTCTTGATTATGGTGAATTATTCCTTTAATGCATGCTGAATTCCATTTGCAAGTATTTTGAGAGTTTTTTGCATCTATATCCATCAAGGATATTGATCTGTACTTTTCTTTCCTTATAGCGTTCTTTTCTGGTTTTGGTAGCAAGACAATGCTGGTCTTGTAAAAGGAGTTTGGGAGTGTTCCCTCCTGTTCAGTTTTTTGTAACAGTGTGAGGACTGGTGTTAATTCTTCTTTAAATTTGTGGTAAAATTTGCCAGTGATACCATCTGGTCCTAGGCTTTTCTGTGTAATGAGATTTTTGATTACTGATTCTATATCTTTACTAGTAAGTTGTTTATTCAGATTTCTATTTATTCCTGATTCAGTCTTGGTAAGTTGTATGTTTCCAAGAATTTTTCCATTTCTTCTAGGTTGCCCAGCTTGTTGCTGTATGTATAGTTGTTTATACCCAGTGTAAAATTTACAACACAAATTTAGTAAAGCACAAAGAAGCTATTCATATATTCACAGAGAAAGTCCAGTTTAGGATTTCTCCCAAGAAAAATGACCAAAAATGTGTTATATTTTGTTTAGTTTTTGTTTTTAACAAATGTAAAATGTTTACTTTCATATTTCTTTATATATGATATTTGTAAAAACTGAATGGTTGATATAATAAAGTGTACTGCATCATTTGATAGAAATTAAATTTTAAAAATGTTTTGATTTAGATATTTAATACTGTTGGATATATTCATGATACAGTTTATAGCATATGCATACATATATACAAAGAGTGTTGTTAGTATACTAGATATACATGTTTTTTTTTTTTTTTTTGAGCAGCATTCTTTCCTCTGTCCCTGGGTTGTCCTAAAATATGTTCTATATTTCCATTTTCTTCTTAAGACTCTGCTCTAATTTACAAATTATTTACTATATGTATATATAATTCTTCATATTCTGATTAAAAAACACATTTTGTAAAAATAGCAAAAATGTACAGCTTTGTTAAATTATATCATACTTTTTTGGTAAGTAATGCATAACAGACCATAATTTTCCTCTTTATCCTTTAGTTCATGCTCATTCCTTCAAATTAGGATATTTTTACTTGATACTGTGCAACTTCCATATGATTACTAATACTTGCTAATGAAAATTGTACTTCATTAACCTACAACAAACATACTGTGCATCTTTTGTGGTGACTGGTCATTTGGCTCTGAGAGATAGATGCTTCATATTTAAAGGGCACATTATACTTTATTCAGATATATTCAGATATAATCCACTGTGAACTCTAGTCGGTTAATCAAGAAAACAAAGGCCATTCTAAGGACTTAAAACAAGAAGGTATTTAATGTAGGAAGCTAGAGTCTTCCAGAAACATGGTTCACATAAGAAACATAAGTCATGGGACGCCTGGGTGGCTCAGTTGGTTAAGCAGCTGCCTTCGGCTCAGGTCATGATCCCAGCGTCCTGGGATCGAGTCCCACATCGGGCTCCTTGCTCATCAGAGAGCCTGCTTCTCCCTCTGCCTCTGCCTGCCATTCTGTCTGTCTGTGCTTGCTCTCTCTCCCTCTCTCTCTCTGACAAATAAATAAATAAAATCTTTAAAAAAAAAAAAAAAGAAAAAAAAGAAACATAAGTCATTCAGTAATCAATTGCAGGATTCTTGTGCAAGCCTCCTTGAATGATGTCATCTACTTGTAATATCCAGTTATTGACTAGTATAAGCTTGTCCAGAAGTTTCTAAAAATTTGCAATCTAAAGCTTTTTGGCAGCTTATACCATATAATAATAGTTTCCTTTCTTTTATTTTCCAAATCACTTATGAATGACTTTCATTAATAGAATCTAACCCAAAAACTGCTTTCAAGGAATTCTGAGAAATGGAATTCCCAGATGTCTTCCCTCAGGTGTGGGAAGAGGCAGAGCAGAGTTAATATTCAATAATTTGGTATACTTGAGAGTATAATTTATAAAAGCTAATATTGCCCTAATTTCATTTCCCAACCATCTGAGAGAAAAGAGAAATATAAAAACAATTCATTTTATTTTGGCTTCTTGGAATTCAGTGTGATAGCAACTTCTCTAATTTAAGGTTAATTTGGGAGCAAGAACTTAAAATGCAGACAAGAAATGATTTTTTTGTGATAGATACATGTGCATAGGCTGCAATAAATAATAAGGGAACATCAAGAATGAAAAATGGTGTCTCAGTATGTGAAACAGACTTGCCTAAGATTTATTTCATCAAAGTGACCAGATTGTCCACATGATATGGAGTAATTTTCTCTACATAGCCATTTATTCTTACCTTGTTCTCTATTTGCATAAAGCCCCATTTTTTAAAAAATGCCCTTTCTCATTAATTTTTTGAAAATAATAAAACTGCATGCATAACATCATCATAGTCTTAATCTTAAATGGAAGGTACTATCTCAATTAATATCTTATGCAGTTGCTACAGATTACTCCAAATTTTCAATAAATGGTTTGCTGTATATTTTATATATCATCCAGTCTTGCATTCTATTTTATATACCACAGAGGCTAGCATTTTATTCTATTATTCTTTATTTCCTTTAGGCAATCTCTTAAATACCTAATAAAATCTGTATGGATTATTAATCTATAAAAATTATATCATTATTTTAATTGATAAGATATTTTAGACAGAATTGAAGTCTTGATCCCAATCTCTTCCTTCTCTTAACAGAGGCCACATTTTTCCTAAAATAAGTATGTGTCAGGCTGGTACATATATTAATGGTTTTATTACACTCAAGTGTTTCTACAAGTAATATAATGAGTTTTCCCCAGGTTATTCCTGACGATATAGGTTATTATAGTTACTCATTTCCCACCACTATATGATGTCTCATTGTAAAAGTATATCAAAATTTATGCATTTCTTTATGAGGTACTTAGGTTGTTTCCTTTTCTTTCTCTTTTAAAAGCAAGGTCTTAATGCATATCCATATATATATGTGTCTTCTTAGTCATGTATATAAGAATTTCTCTAAAGGATCTAAGATCAGAGTTTGCTTCAGATACCACTATAATAATTTCATCTAACTGCCAGATCCACTGTCATTTTTACCTCTTTCACTTCCCAATATATTTCCACTCATTTTGAGTATATATTTCAAGCGTTGCTTAAATAACATTTGCTTAAAAATGGAAAGTCATTTTCTTATGTAACTTGGGCACAGAGGTTAAAATAAGGATCTTTCCATCAGGAAGCCTGCGCCAGATATAATGAAGAAAGTGCAGGGTACTAAAAATGGTGAATACAGAAATAGAAGATAATTGATCTTAGGAGCTGGAAAAGTCTTTTACAAGTAAGGTAAAACCTGAAGGATAAATAGATGCCACTCATTTGAAAGGAAGGATGGTAGAAAATGCTTAATACACAGAATATAATAAAAATATTAAATGCTCAAATGTCTGAGCATAGTTCCATGTGACTTAAATCTGTAAGAGTGTCAAGTAAAGGGGTGCCTGGTTGGCTCAGTGGGTTAAGCCTCTGCCTTCAGCTCTGGTCATGATCCCAGGGTCCTGGGATCGAGCCCCACATCAGGCTCTCTGCTCAGCAGGGAGCCTGCTTCCTTCCTTGCTGCCGGCCTTTCTGCTACTTGTGCTCTTTCTCTCTGTCAAATAAATAAGTAAAATCTTAAAAAAAAAAAAAAAGAGTGTCAAGAGGTGAATAGAGAGATTCATTTCATTCATTTCATTCATTCATTTAGGAACTCACATGCCATAATAAAATGTTTTTATTTCATCTTGAGGGCAATGGAATTTCAGAATTATCATTTCAGCAGGTAAAGAGATAAAATGTAACCAAGTAAGATACAAAATAGGAAAAATAAATTTTAAGGAAGTCAGTTAATTTAGACAAAATACTGCAGTGACTCAGGGAAGTGGCATTGAGGTTGTAGAGATGTAGGTGGATTTGATAGACATTGAGGAGATTGAATTGCCCGGCTTAGTGATTATATGATACGAGAGTTAATGTGGAGAGTCATCCATAAAAATTGTGCAGTTTAAGGAAGAAAAGTCACATCCATTGTAGGTTCAAACACACATTTTTATGGATATATTCAGAGTATATGTAGGACATTTGATACCCAGAGTACATCATTTTTAAATATTTCCCCATCTATAGGCAAAATTTTTTCAATAATAGTCTTATCATCAGGAATAATAACCAGAGTTTCATGAGTCATTCTTTAGTTTCAAAACAATTAACAAGAAAATGAAACTAAAGTTCAAAGACATAATTGAATTTTAGTAAAATACTGCATATATGAACTGAACTTGGTAGTTTACCAAAAAACAAAAAGCAACAACAAAAAAACTTGGTAGGTTTTTTTTTTCAAGGTTAATAAACGTTTTAATTTCACACACACACGAAAATTCTATGCATAATTTAAAAAGGAAACAAAAACAAGAAAAAACCATAAAGAATGTAGAGTAATAGTTCTGCTAAAACACAGAAAAAGTGCCACTCCATACAAACAACCTAAAGAATCAGAATCAAGTCACTCTGAACACAAAGAAAGAAAATCACCTCACAAATAATGTGGCCAAAGCTGCAATCAAATCTGGCAGTGGTTCAGTTAGGCAAAGTGTAGGGGACCCTTCCTTCTGTTTTCCTCTCTATGGCATAAGTAAACAACACTGACAACAGGCTGGAGGAATTGGGATGGAAGGACAAGGTCAGAGAGGGAAGGAAACCTGGGACAAGCGGTGTGTGGTTTCACTCTCTGTCTCTCTGTTCTTCAAACAGACCAGGTCAGTTGATTGCTCTTATTTTGGCATTTGAGCTACTGCACTTAAGTCTTGAACCAGACCCTCATCCCCTCTATTGTTTCACCAGTGAACATGCCTATACTTTAATGTATAATGCCTGTACTCTTAATGTACTTTAAGAAAAGTTCATTGTTACTAAAATCAACTACTTACATTTATACTGGCACAAATATAGTGTCCAAGATTCTACTCTTTTTTACTGTTTTAAGTTTTAGAAGCAGATGAAATCTCTATTAGTCTTGTGGAATGACAGAATTGATATAACTCAAGGTCCATTTTTTTTTCTTTTTAACAGTTATTGTAATCTCTTTGCCAATTTGGAATCTAACATTTAAAAGCAGAAATGAGAAGTACTATAGAGCTTTGAGACAAAATGTGTTCCAGATATTCCCAACCATTATGAACTTACTTTTGAAAGAAACATGGATAGGTGAGTTGCTATGTGTCAGGAAGCCAGCTGCATAACTGCGAGATCTCTAGATTAATTCAATTTAGACAACAATGTACATTGTCAATGTTTCTTAAAGAATAAGTAATGAATTGTGTTAATCTGGAGCAATGTATATGCAAACTGTGCATATACACATAAAATTGATGGGTATATATATATACACACACACACAAGTAGTATGATATTTATATATTATATATTATGTTTATATGCACTTAGAAAGATAAAATACTCAGTTGTGTAAAGGCTAGTGCTAAGTCTGGTAATGCTTTACACCCTATAACAATATCTAAGGGAGTGAAAAACAGCCTGTATCATTTTACCTCTGCTTCCTAATAACAGTCTATATTGAATCTGTTTACTATATCAGTTAGTCACTTTTTTCTAAATCTGCTCAAAATCACCTGACAGACTAGGATAAAAGAGACAGGAGAAACCTTTATCAGAAACAACAAAGGGTTTTAGAAGATATTTAAATTCTCAGAAGAATTGAAAAAAAAACTTTTTTTTTTTTAATGAGTGCTTTATAGTGAGAAGCTCTAGATATACTATCATATCTAGACTGTCTTTTTAAAACTTGGTATTTGTAATTAAACGACCATGAGTTAATGGACTATCATGCTCAGTTCTATAATCAAGAAAAAGGGATTTGATATTATATTCTATTTAGGACAGAAAAAAAATCAATTATCTTCTCTGTCTCTTTTTTATAACATTTGAGGATTGATTTTCATTAAAGGTTTTGTGAATAATTATCATTTAACATAACACAGTACTTAACTAAACTCTCCACTTATGGAATCAAAGATAAAATTTATAAAGTTCAAGGGAGACTGGGTGGCTCAGTTGGTTAAGCCTCTGACCTTTAAAAAAAAAAAGATTTTATTTATTTATGAGCGAGAGAGTGCAGGGGGAGAGGCAGAGGCAGAGAGAGAAGAGAATGTCAAGCAGACTTTCCTCTGAGCTAGGAGCCTGATGTGGAGCTCCATCTCAGGACCCTGGATCATGACCTGACTTGAAATCAAGAGTCCAGTCACCCCAAATGTCTGACTCTTGATCTCAGCTCAGGTCTCCTCAATTTCAGGGTAGTGAGTTCAAGCCCCCCATCAAGCTCGAGGCTGGTATGAAACCTACTTTAAAAAAGTTATGAATTTCAAAAATATGCCATTTTGAAATTTTCAGGCAATTAAAAAAAATATTCATTTATTTGACAGAGAGAGACACAGTGAGAGAAGAAACAGAAGCAGGGGGAGTGGGAGAGGAAGAAGCAAGCTTCCCATGGAGCAGGGAGCACGATGGGGGGTGAACTGAGCCAAAGTAAGATGCTTAATGATTGAGCTACCAGGTGCTCCATTTCAGGCAATTAAAAGGGTACACATAGAAAAAATTAAGGACATATGTGATAGAATAATAGCAAAAATAAAATCAATTTTCAAATTATATTTTAAATAAAAAATTTTAACAAATATTGTGGCTTTCATCATCTCCCATTAGTTGTAGCTGTACAGGTTGGTTTGCTTTGTTGATGAAGCGAAGTTTCTAGAAGTCAGATAATCTGGATTCAAATTTTTCAAATTTTTCTTCTATAAAATTCTGAGTAGTGTGACCAGATCAAATCATTGAATTTCTGTATGTCTCAGTGTATGATCTGAAATCATATATTTCCACTTTATAGATATTTTTGCATCATAAAATCACTTCAAATCCACTACTCTAGCTAGTCTAGCTTCAACTTTCAATGACTTTAACTCTGTTTCTCCTTCCACCCTTGAGGAGCATAACAGTTCCCCATAGCTGCCTTTGTGATTGATATTTAACCCCCATATATATTTCTTCTATCCTGTTAATACCTTTAGAAATATTTTTTAAACAATGTCTTTCCTTTTTTTTTCTTTTAAGAATATTTCATTCATTATTGTTTCTCAAGTTAAGTCATTTTAATTATGTTTTTTATTTTTTTGTATTTTAGTTAAAAATCTGCTTTAATTTCAAAACATTTTCTCTTTTTAAATTTTTTTAATTTTTTAATTGACATATAATGTATTATTAGCCCCAGGGGTAGAGGTCTGTGAATCGCCAGGTTTACCTATTTCACAGCACTCATTATAGCACATACCTTCCCCTATGTCCATAACCCAATCACCCTATGCCTACCACCCTCGCCCTGGCAACCCTCAGTTTGTTTGTTTTATGAGATTAAGAGTCCCTTATGGTTTGTCTCCCTCCCGATCCCTTCTTCTGTAAGGGATCCTGATCCCATATATATATATATATATATATATATATATATATATATATACACACACACACACATACATACATACACACACACACACACATATACGTGTGTGTGTGTGTGTCACTTCTTTATCCATTCATCTGTTGATGGACATCTAGGTTCTTTTCATAGTTTGGTTATTGTGGACATTGCTGCTATAAACATTCAGGTGCACGTGCCCCTTCAGATCACTACATTTTGCTGCTATAAACATTCGGGTGCATGTGCCCCTTCAGAACACCACATTTGTGTCTTTAGGGTAAATACCCAGTAGTGCGATTCCTGGGTCATAAGATAACTCTATTTTCAACTTTTTGAGGAAGCTCCATGCTGTTTTCCAGAGTGGTTGCACCAGCCTGCATTCCACCAGCAGTGTAGGAGGGTTCCCCTTTCTCCATATCCTCGCCAGCATCTGTCATTTCCTGCCTTGTTAATTTTAGCCATTCTGACTGGTTTAAGGTGGTAACTCATTGTGATTTTGATTTGTATTTCCCTGATGCCGAGTGATGTGGAGCACTTTTTCATGTATCTTTTGGCCATCTGGATGTCTTCTTTGCAGAAATGTCTGTTCATGTCCTCAGCCCATTTCTTCATTGGATTATTTGTTCTTTGGGTGTTGAGTTTGATAAGTTCTTTATAGATTTTGGATACTAGCCTTTTATCTGATATGTAGCTTGCAAATATCTTCTCCCATTCCATCAGTTGTCTTTTGGTTTTGTTGACTATTTCCTTTGCTGTGCAAAAACTTTTGATCTTGATGAAGTCCCAATAGCTCATTTTTGCCCTTGCTTCCCTTGCTTTTGGCGATGTTTGTAGGAGAAGTTGCTGTGGCTGAGGTCGAAGAGGTTGCTGCCTGTGTTCTCCTCAAGGATTTTGATGGATTCCTTTCTCACATTGAGGTCCTTCATCCATTTTGAGCCTATTTTCGTGTGTGGTGTAAGGAAACAGTCCAGTTTCATTTTTCTGCAAGTGGCTGTCAAATGTTCCCAACAGCATTTGTTGAATGGACGTCTTATTTCCATTGGACATTCTTTCCTGCTTTGTCGAAGATTAGCTGACCATAGAGTTGAGGGTCTAGTCTGGACTCTCAAGGGCCAGAGACTCTCTATTCTGTTCCATTCATCTATGTGTCTGTTTTTGTGCTAGAACAATACTGTCTTGATGATGACAGCTTTGTAATAAAGTTTAAAGTCTGGAATGGTGATGATACCAACTTTGCCTATCTTTTTCAGTATTCCTCTGGGTATTCGAGGTCTTTCTGGTTCCATATAAATTTTAGGATTATTTGTTCTATTTCTTTGAAAAAAAAAATGGATGGAATTTTGATAGGGATTGCCTTAAAAGTATAGATTGCTTTAGGGAGCATAGACATTTTCACAATATTTGTTCTTCCAATCTGTGAGCATGGAACATTCTCCATTTCTTTGTGTCTTCCTCAATTTCTTTCATGAGTACTTTGTAGTTTTCAGAGTACAGATTCTGTGCCTCTTTGGTTAGGTTTATTCCTAGGTATTGTATGGTTTTGGGTGTAATTGTAAGTGGGATTTCTTAATTTCTCTTTCTTCTGTATGTTGTTGGTGTATAGAACTGCAACTGATTTCTGTGCATCGATTTTATATCCTCACACATTGCTGAATTCCTGTACAAGTTCTAGCAGATTTCGAGTGTAGTCTTTTGGGTTTCCCACATAAAGTTGCATAATCTGCAAAGAGTGAAAGTTTGATTTCTTCTTTCTAACCCTGTGTCTTTTGATTGGGGCATTTAGCCCATTAACATTCAGGGTAACTATTGAGAGATATGATTAAGTGAATTGTATTGCCTGTAAAGTGACTGTTACTGTATATTGTCTCTGTTCCTTTCTGGTCTATTACTTTTAGGCTCTCTCTTTGCTTAGAGGACCCATTTCAGTATTTCCTGTAGAGCTGGTTTGGTGTTTGCAAATTCTTTCAGTTTTTGTTTGTCCTGGAAGCTTTTTATCTCTCCTTCTGTTTTCAATGATAGCCTAGTTGGATATAGTATTCTTGACTGCATGTTTTACTCATTTAGTACTCTGAATATATCATGCCAGTTCTTTCTGGCATGCTAGGTCTCTGTGGATAAGACTTCTGCCAATCTAATATTGTTACCATTGTATGTTACAGACCTCTTGTCCCAGGCTGCTTTCAGGATTTTCTCTTTGTCACTAAGACTTGTAAGTTTTCCTGTTAGATGACAGGGTATGGACCTATTCTTATTTATTTTGAGGGGGGTTCTCTATGCCTCCTGGATTTTGATGTTTGTTCCCTTTGCCATATTGGGGAAATTCTCTACAGTAATTCTCTCCAAATACCTTCTGCCCCACTCTCTCTTTCTTCTTCTTCTGGAATCCCAATTATTCTAATGTTGTTTTGTCTTATGGTATCACTTATCTCTCAAGTTCTCCCCTTGTGGTCCGGTAGTTGTTTGTCTCTCTTTTGCTCAGCTTCTTTATTCTCCATCATTTGGTCTTATATACCACTAATTCTCTCTTCTGCCTCATTTATCCTCACAGTAATAGCCTCCATTTTTTTAAAGATTTTATTTATTTATTTGACAGAGAGAGCTCACAAGTAGGCAGAGAGGCAGGCAGAGAGAGTGAGAAGAAAGCAGACTCCCTGCTGAGCAGAGAGCCCAATGCGGGGCTCAATCCCAGGACCCTGAGATCATGACCTGAGCTGAAGGCAGCGGCTTAACCGACTGAGCCACCCAGGCGCCGGAGAGCATCCATTTTTTATTGCACCTCATTAATAGCTTTTTTGAGTTCAGCTTGGTTAGATTTTAGTTCTTTTATTTCTCCAGAAAGGGCTTTTATTTTTCAGACAGCTTTCTCTAATATCTTCCATGCCTTTTTTGAGCTTAGCTAGCACCTTTAGAATTGTCATTCTGGCATATTACCAGTGTCCATATTGATTAGGTCCCTAGCCTTCAGTACTGCCTCTTGTTCTTTTTTTTGTAGTGAGTTTTTTGCCTTGTCCTTTTATCCAGATAGGAATATATGAATGAGAGAATAAAATGCTAAAAGGGTGGCAAAAACCCCAGAAAAATGTGCATTAACCAAATCAGAATGGACCCCAAATCATGGGGAGGAGGGAGTAAAAGAAGTTCCAAAACAATAAAAAAAAAAAAAAAGAAAAATATATATATTAGACTGGTGAATAGAACAGAGCCACCCACTTAATTTTGAGAGTATTTTGGTCTCTTAGAAGAAACTACCTCCCAAAATTTTAGAGAAAGAAAAAAAGTACACAAAAATAAGGGTAAACATGATGAAGGGATGGAATATGACTGTAAAGATGAAAATTTTTAAAAAAATTCTAAAAAAGGAGTTGATAAGATAAGTTGGTTGGGAAAAGAAAGAAAGGGAAGGTGGAGAGAATTTGCTCAGGCTGGAGACTAGAACAAACCTCTGTGCTAGATTTAGGGTATATTTTGATCTATTAGAAGTTGTATCCCAAATTTTTTAAGAAGAAAAAACCCTATGTGTATACAAAAAATAAAGTTAGATACAGTGAAGGATAAAATATGACTATAATAATGAAGGTTCAAAAAGATTTTTTTAAAGAAAGGTATTGTTAAGATAAACTAGTTTACAAAATGTTAGAAGAGGAAAGAGTAAAACTTTAAAAAATTAGAATAAGAAAAAAATTAATTTTAATTAACTTTGCAAGACTAAATAATCATGGGAAGAAAGCCATGAATTCCATGCTTTGCTTTCCCCTCCTCTGTAATTCCACTGTTCTCCTTGAGCAGTGAGCTTGGTCTTGGCTGAATGTTCTTGCTAATCTTCTGGGGGGAGTGGCCTGTTGTAGTGATTCTCAAGTGTCTTTGCCCAAGATGGAATTGATCCACCCTTTCCAGGGGCTGGGCTAAGTAATCTCGGGTTCTCTCTGGGGAGGTTTTGTTCCCTGAACACTTTCCCTAGAGCCCTGGAGGATGGGAATGAGAATGGCAGCCTCCCAATCTCTGGCCTGGAGTTGCTGAGAGCTCGGGGCCCCATTCCTCAGTGTGCCCTCAGAGAAAAGCGATCAACCAATCCCTTCTCCTTGGCCTCTGGCCGTCCTCCGAGCTCAGCTGGCATGTGACCAATCATGTCTGTCTCCACCTGGAGTGGAGACAGAGCCCCACCTGGAGTCTCTAAACCCTACAGATCCCTGCCGCTCTTCCAGGGGGGTCTCCCCAGATCTGCCTCTTGTGGGGTCCCTGCTCAAAGAGTAGTGGTATGATTGTGCCACAGATCACAGTTTAAGGTGACCACAAGTTGAGAGCTCATTCCTTGGCTCTGTCTGTTGCTGGCTTCCCTGCTGTAATACCTGTGAGCTCTGCAACACTCAGACACCCCTGATCCTCCTGTGACCCCACGGGACCTGAGACCACGCTGTCCCTGCAAAGGCTCCACGAATTATGTCCCTCAGTGGAGCAGCCTTTTAAAAGTTCTGATTTTGTGCTCCACTGCTCCGCCACTTGCCGGGAGCCAGCCCCTCCCCCTGCAGCCTATCTTCTCGTTGCTTCGGATTCACTTCTCTGCTGGTCCTACCTTTCAGAAAGTGGTAATTTTCTGTTTCTAGAATTGCTGCTCTTCTTCTCTTCTATCTCTTATTGGATTTGTCGGTGTTCAGAATGGTTTGATAAACTATTTAGCTGTTCTCCTGCTAGCTGATGTCATCTCAGATCATTTTAATTATGTCATCAGTAACCATCCAGATTCTGAACAGATAATGCTTTAGTTTTTAAATGCTCCATTTGAAACAAATCTATGTCTTAGAAAATATAAACTAATAAACCAAATTTTGATTGGATATATTTTATTAAACTCAACTGTTTATTCAATAAATTCATTTAGAATATATACATCATAACTCCACTGAATACTACCTAATTTATCTACCTAATTTTCTTTCATTAATAATGTATTTCCCCTTAAGATATTTGACTTTTTATATGTAACCACCAAACAATGAAAACACATCATGTGTTTATGATTAGAAATTCAATATTTTCATCATAAAATATACATGGAAAATTCAAACAAAAATACATCTTATGAATTTGAATCGATAACAAATAATATCAGTATACATTTTATGAGAAAATTGATGCTGTAAGCAGTTATTAAAATCAAATATAATGTAAACAAATTGTAACATACATTTACAAAGATAATGAGAGGGGGTGCTGGATGGTTCAGTGGGTTAAGCATCTGCCTTTGGCTCCAGTCATGATCCCTGAGTCCTGTGATCGAGTCCCACAGCAGGCTCCTTGCTCAGTGGGGAGGTTGTTTCTCTGCCTCTCCCCTAGCTCATGCTCTCTCTCACTCTCTTTCTCTCTCTCTTCCTCACTCTGTCTCTCCTCAAATAAATAAAATCTTAAAAAAAAAAAATCAAGTTTTAGAATGCCTGGGTGGCTCAGATGGTTAAGCATCTGCCTTTGGCTCAGGTCATAATTCCAGGTCCTGGGATTGAGTTCCACATCAGTCTCCCTGCTCAGTGGGGAGCCTGCTTCTATCTCTGCCTCTTTCTCTCTCTATCCCTCATGAATAAATAAAATCTTTTAAAAAAAGATAATGAGAGGTATAAAAGATTGTAATTCTCCATATGCAAGTAAGAAGTACCAATCTTTTCACTGATACTAGTTTTGAAGACCTTTACATACATTGGAGAGTTTTTTGAAAGGTGAAGCATTTTACATCACATATTGTATAATAAGTGATAGACAAGATTCGGTTTCCCAGTGTGATGTCAGAAGAGCCATAATTATTGCCAAATCAATTTACAAATGGCTAATTGCAAGAATAAATAACAACAAACCAGAACTAACAAGTTGTGATTACAACATAAGTGCTAATCTTCCAGTTTGTCAAATAAATGAATGCATTTTGGAAATAGAGATAACTATAATAAATAAGTCAATATGTAGTGTCATTTAGCTATGAATAAATATATTCATCTTTTGACATTTTAAATAAATAATGATTTTTGTGTATAACTACAAGTAACTATTTTATTCCCAGTTTGTCCTTTTATAGTGTCACGTTTGTAGCAATCCAGTTGAGACTTATGTCAGCACTTTCATTATAAAATCTGTATCTGAAGACATTATATGTGATAAAAATTATTTTCATAATGAAACTTGGATTGTAAAAGCTCTTCCTAGGAGATATTTTAAATACATTTTAAAAACTGATTTTTTACAGGAGGAGTATATCTGATTATGAGAAGGGTGTGTATTGATAAGTGATAGGCTATTGGTGGTTTTAAATTACTTTTTTTCTGCCTTTTAATGAGTATCTCTGACAAATAAGAAAAATAATGGATGTTATTAAATAACTTCATTAAAAATAAGTAAGCATTACATTAGTTCTATAAATATATATTTAAACCAAGGCAATAATTGATACACTACTTTGCCTTTTGAAGGTTGTTTTCAATTTTTATTTATTTTTTAATTGTATTTTTTTTGAAGATTTTATTTATTTATTCAACAGAGAGAGATCACAAGTAAGCAGAGAGGCAGGTGGAGAGAGTGGGGGAAGCAGGCTGTCTGCTAAGCAGAGAGCCCGATGCGGGGCTTGATCTCAGGACCCTGGGATCATGACCCGAGCTGAAGGCAGAGGCTTTAACCCACTGAGCCACCCAGGCTCCCCGTGTTTCCAATTTTTAAAAAAAGAGATTGATAGGAAGAAAAATATGTACGAAATTATTCGATAAATTTGATCTTACAAAACCAAATTTAACCAAATTTGCCAGTTTTTAATTAACTATATAGAAAATAAAGCAAACCAAAATTCTTCTTACCACACTTTTGTATTTCAACTACTTACATTTTAAACAAGCCAAAAAATTTTGAGAGTAATAAATTAACAAATACTAATATTGAAAAAATATCTTCTTCATGGTCAAATTCAATGTAAGATTACTAGCAGAACAGACATAAAAGTAAAACTATTAAAATATTATTTCAACATAATAGACGGCTTGTAGATAATAAAAATTTTATATTTATTTTAAGTAAAAGTCTGTATTAAAGTCCACAACCATAAGAATTATATTAAAATTCTAATTTATACTATTTCATTGATTCAATCATTAATATTTTTTTACTACTCATAGAGCTTCTAAAATTATTTTGTGAAGAAGATAAGGTTTTATAATAGCAGTTATAAAATCTGGAAATTTTATGGTACAAATTTTCCCTCAAAAATAATTTTTTAAAGAAATTCAGCAAATACAATCTTTGGAATTACTTGCTATACCTCTGTTAGGGTTTGTATTCATAGTAAGATTTCTAAATTCAGTAACTTTTTCAAAATAAAAAAGTATGTATATCATATGATCTCTTGTTATAAAATATATAAAACAGATTACAACTATTTTTACCTAAAGATTTACCTAAGTGAATCTTTAAAGTAGTAAAAAATATTAAATAACTAGTATTTCTGTAAAATTTTATATACACTTTCCTAAAAATATTTAAGTGTGTGCTAGATATCTAAATATCTTGTTTTTTCCTAGATTACTTTTGAAATAACCAAAATAACGTAAGAGTTGTATCAAACCTCCATGGTTTGGAGTAACATTATCCTTAGAACAGATACTTGAAGGACTGCTATTGTAGTTAAAGTACTTGTGTTGAGTTAGAAAAAAGGGACAAGAATTGGATTTAGTGATTATTTTTCTCATGAAATGCAAGAAGTGGAAATAAACTAGTTTAAAGAGTCCACCCAATCAAGCTAACCACCTAACTGGGATAGATGCATGTTGAATGTGAGAAGCCTTTGGGGCTAAGTAGGAAGCATATGCTAGGTTCCTCCTTTCACTCCAGCTACACTACTTGAGACATTAGAGAGTCCTGGGAAGAGGCTACCACTTCCAGTCGAGATCAAGTTAAAGGGACCGGATTAACCTTCCCAGCCAAAACAGTTAAAAATAAGGAAATATATGTGGGGAAAAAATGACACTCAAGACATTAGATATCAGTAAATAAATAAATAAAAGAGACCCATCGAAGATGGGGAACAAACTAGCAGTGAACTATAACTGGCTTAGCATATGACTAGGAGAAAGTGTACAAGGTACAGTCTAGGGGGTAAATGCAAGATAAGCCCAGCTCTTACCCTTAGTCAAGATTCCAGGGAAGTAAAGATTAATAGAATTTGTAGGGCATATTAAAAGAAAAGAAGAGTCATGTGGATAAAGAGGTTTGCAGAGATCTATGCAGGATCACACTTGAGTATTCATGTGGGTCTTGGCCACAGCGTGCCAGGGAAGAAAGTACCCGAGTCTAAGGAAAGAATCAAAGTAGGAGTAGAGGTATCATGAGTGCCAGGAGCTCACGTAGGGCCTGCAAAATGCCTGTTCCCAAGAGCCAGTTTGGAAAACCTCATAATTCAGGATATGTCAATTAACACAGTAAAATTCTTGCCTCAATTGCAGGGAAAAATTAACCCTAACATAAACACAACTCCTCCCCTGCCACCGTTCCCTACAAAAGCAATGGCAGTTTAAAGAAAAACCTAATAGATTACATTGTTTCCAAATACCCTATGCCCTAGAACAGTTTTAAAGGATATTAAAGAAAGACAAATAATGCAGCACTCCAGAAGGTAAAAATCACAATGTTTAATATTTAATCTAGCCTTGCCAGACATGCAAAGAAGCAGGGAAATACAATTCCTAATGAGAGAAATCACACAGGACTGACCCCCAAATGACAGATTATATAGTAGAAAAGACATTAAAACAGTCAGTATGACTATATTCCATATGTTCAATTAGTTAGAGCAGGTGTCAGCAAAATTTACTTATTTATTTGTAAAAAGCCAGATATTAAAAAAAAATAGGTTTTGTGAGCCATATAGCTTCTGGTATAACTGTAGTGTAAAAACAGTCATTAATAATATGTAAAAAAATGGATATGACTGTGTTTCAGTGTAGGATTGTTCACAAAAACTGTCAGAATTTAGCCCGTGGACTATAATTTACTGACTCCTGAGTTAGAAGAAATAATTCATATTGCAGAAGACAATACAGAAGAAAATATTTCTGAACAAATTGGTGGAAACTATGCTGACACAGAGACTAACAGATACAACAGAAGTTATCCAAAATGTAGAATAGATGAAAGAAAACTTTTTTGAAAAGCATTAGTGAACTGGGACAAAGCTTCAAGTAACCAAATAACGGTGTAATTGGAGTGCCCCAAAGAGAAGAAAGCAATAGAGCAACAAAAAATACTTGTCCTTTTAACACTTTAAATCTTTCACTCTATCCTCCTCTCCTCCCATGGCTTTTTAAGAGAGTTCCAATGTAATTCTTATTTCTGCTCCTCTGTAAAGGAGGTGTCTTCCCTGCCCCTCCCCACCTCTGGCATCTTTCAAGATTTTCTCCTTGTCTTTTATTTTCTTCAGTTTGAGTATGTTACACCTAGTGTAGATATTTTCATGTTTACTAATTTGGTGTTCTCTGAATGTCCAGGATCAGTGATTTGGCATTATTAGTTTTGAAAAATTCTGTCATTATCACTTCCTTTCTTTCTTCTTCTTCTGGTATTCCAATTAACATGCATATCTTTTATAATTATCTCATTGTTCTTGGCTATTCTGTGCTATCTTTTCATTCTTTTTTCCCCTTGCATTTCAGTTATAAGTTTCTTTTGACATTGCTTTAAACTCATTGATTTTTCTTCTTTGGTACTCTTTATTATATTGATGGTCCATTAAAGGCACCCTTCATTTCTTTTTCGACATTTTGATTGCTTCCACTTCCTTGTGATTCTCTCTTAGAGTTTTGATCTCTGCTTCCATTATCTACATAATCTTGCATGTTGTCCAGTTTCTCCACTAGAGCCCTTAGCATATTAATGCTAGTTGCTTTAAATTCATAGTCTAATAATTCCAATATCTTTGCCATTTCTGAGTGTTTTCTCTATCTCTTTAAGATGTGTTTTTGTCTTTTAGTATGCTTCATAATGTGTCGTTATTGTTGCTATTGTTGTTGTTGTTGTTGTTGTTCTTGTTGTTGAAAACCTGTTATGGACTACATTGTGCCAACTCAGAAATCATATCTTGAAGCCCTCACCCTCAAAACAACTATACTTGGAGATTGGGCCTAGAATGAGGTGATAAGTGTTAAATGAGGTCCTAAGAGTATGGCCCTAATCCAATAGAGCTGGTGTCCTTATAGAAAAATAAGACACCAGAATTTCTCTCTTTGCCATGTGAAGAAATGCTCAGACATCTGTTTGCAAACCAGAAAGAGGGCTCTCACCAGAAACCAGATCAACCGGATTCTGATCTTGAACCTTCTGGCCTCCAGAATTATGAGAAAATACATTCTGTTGTTTAAATTTCCCAATCTGTGCTATCTTCTTATGACACCAAGAGCTGACAGACAAAGCTGGACATGTAATGGAGGCCACGATAAGGCTTGAGATGAGGACCAAACCAGGCCCTGACTTGTGTCTCCTTCAAAGTCTGGACACCTGGACAAGGGGTTAAGAACGGGAAAGTTGAGTAACACTGAGAAAGGGTCTGTGCTATGTGTCGTGCGCTCGCCTACATGACTTCCCACACGCTCTCCCTACAGAAGGGAACAGTGTGGTCAGGGTCATGAATTCTTAGTTGGTCCTTGTTGTTCCTATACCTCCCATAACCCACTCCCTGGTTGATTGTCTTGCTAATGACTTTAGCCGAGACTACATGGCATCACGAGGTTTGCTTGTAGTTAATGTAAACTTGTTATAGAAACTTGCGGTCATCTGACTAGGTACTGATGTATTACTCCTCCTATTGTGGTCTGCCTTATAAATGCTTGTAAGATGTGGAATAAAATAGGCACTGTTGGACATCATCCTCAGTGCTCCTCCTGCCCCCATCTCTTTGTCTCTTAATTTCTTTTCACCATCCTCTTACCCTCACATTTCCTGGTCAATTTGTCACGCTGGCTGCAACACACATGACATACTGGGTAAAAGTAATCAGATTAAATAGGCCTTTACTGTGCGGTTTTCGTTTATCTGACTAGCACTTAGGCTCTTTTTACTGTTTCCTATAGCTACAAGTGTCAGAGGCTAAAATGTCCTCTCATGTCCTTTCTTTGTCTCTCCTGTGTTGTCTTTGGACCTCCCTAGAGAGTCCTTTTTAAGTGAGGTCTAAGATGTGCAGTACTTATGGTTGTACTTCCTGTTATAAGAAGTTAAGTTTTGGGGGAAGCAGAATGATCCTATAATCCTAGCAATAGTCTTCAATTTTTTCTTGTTTCTGTCCTCCTGGAGTGTGATTTTCCCAAGGGTTTCTCAGATTGGCTCCCCCATTTAAGTAAGATAGGAAGGCTAGAACTTAGGGGTTTCCATTTCCCAAAGTCCATTATATTTGCAAAGCCCCATTCAGTTAGACACTGGGAAAATAATTTCCCTTGAGGGCAAGCCACATTAAGACATACGGTATGATCTGGACATATTTTTTTTTTTCTGGACATATCTAAAGATAGCTACTTTTTCCCTCCATTCACAGGAAGCACAAAAAGATATTTTTTTTCTTTGTCCTTTCTGATCTTCAGTGTGAAAACCTAGTAGGCTTTTTGGAGATAAAATTCACAAATGCATGGATGCCCCCCTCCTAATTTTAAGAACCACTGGAATTTTTACCTCTCAAACTTATCCGCATCGAACTCCCAACAGTTCTTCAGCTGTTGAGGTTTTGTGAGCCGTATAGTTTCTGTTGTAACTGTGGTATGAAACAGCCATTAATAATACATAAATGAGGGCGCCTGGGTGGCTCAGTGGGTTAAGCCTCTGCCTTCAGCTCAGGTCATGATCTCAGGGTCCTGGGATCGAGCCCCGCATCCAGCTCTCTGCTCTGCGGAGAGCCTGCTTCCCCCTCTCTCTCTGCCTGCCTCTCTGACTACTTGTGATTTCTCTCTCTGTGTGTCAAATAAATAAATAAAATCTTTAAAAAAAATACATAAATGAATGGCTGTAGCAGGGTCTCTATACACTAGGTCCCACAAGTTTCTATTCCTGGATTTGTACTCCAGCAAGCTGGGGTTCTCTGTCTCTCTGCCTCTCTCTCTGATTTTTCAGCACAAAAGATTGTCCTGTGACCTCAATACTCGTGGATCTAAGAAGAGTTGTTGCTTTTCAGTTTGTTTAGCTTTTGTTGTGTGAAGACTGGAGTGGTAACTTCTAGATTCCTTTCATGTTGGACTGGAAAGTGGAAGTCTCAAAATATGCCACTGATTACAATACAGTGACCAAATTGATGAAAACTATACACTCACAGATCCAAAAAACTTAAACCTCAATGAAAAGACACACAAAGAAAGCTTCCCAAGGCAAATTGTATTAATTTGTAAGGACTGCTGTAACAAAGTATTACAGGTGTAGTGTAGTGGCTTCAACAACAATTATTTTTTCACAGTTTTAGAGTTTAGAAATCTGAGACTGAGGCATTAGTAGGGTTCATTCCTTCCAAGGACCATAAGGGAAGGATCTGCTTCAGGCTTCAAAGGGACTATCTTCTCCCTCTGTTTTCAACTTGTCTTCCCTCTGTACACGTCTGGTTCCCACTTTTGTCTTTTAATAAAGACACCAGTCCTACTGGATTAGGGCTTACACAAATGACCTCATTTAATTTAATTACCCCCTTAGAGACCCTATCTCCAAATAAGCTCATATTCTGAAGTACTAGGGGCTAAAACTTCAACATATGAACTTCTGGAGAGGAGAGACACCATTCAGCCCCTGATACACATCACAATCTATTTTTTTAGAAACCAGTAATAAGGAGAAAGTCTTAAAATCAGCCAGATACCAAAAGAACACATTGTATACAAAGGAGCAAAGGTAAAAATAATAGTAGACTGCTTGTCCAGTTTGACGCAGAGGAATATGAAGAGACCCAAACATCTGGTCAGCTTTGCCTAGAGGACATTTATTGATTTCTGGGAACTACATTGGTGGCAGGCAGTACTATGCTGCATGTTCTCAAGAGCCAAAAAGAGAAAAAAAAAAAAAAAGAAAAAGAAAAACCTCTCATAATTTCTAAATATTTAGAAGTCAGGTAACTTCTATACTGGCGGTATAGAGGTATAGGAGGCCTTCTTTGGTCTTTCAGCCAGTCTTTTTCTAACTAGAGATTTGGCAGAGTTTAAAGCTTTGAGGTGGAAAGTGGGGAGTATAAAATGAAGACAAAGGGATTTACTCAAAACCCACACAGCAAAACCGAATCTCCCACAGTCTTCAGTCTCTCAATTTAAAGTTGGTATTATTTTACTCCTTGAGTTTGTAGACTCTCAAGGATGGAGAAGACATACAAGACGCACTTTTCCTTAAAGCCACATAAGGGAGTAGAAATTTGCAACAAGAAAGGAAAAAAACAAAACAGTATCTCACCTCTAAGCCTTTGATAAGAAAAGGTTTTATGCCTCCTTGAAAGAGCCTGACACATAGAAATCTTCCAAAGCCCAATAAAACATTTAATTTGCATTCTGTGTGCCTGGAAACATCTTCCAGATCCTTCTGACCCCAACTTATTTGTGTAGAGTTCCCTGTCAGAAGAATTAGCTCCCAAATTTGTTGGTTAGGAAAAGAATGCAATTAACACTCCAGGGGGCCTACACACAGAACAGCTTTATCTCTCAAAACAAGGATACACATTTTATGTTTTGATAAACATAGATAATTAGAAACAGTTTCTGTTTCTAGCACTTAAAATTTTGCTCTGGTTAGATACTAATAGCTTGATTTTTGTAGATATTAAGATACCATAACATAAAAGCTCACTTATACTGAGTCACAGATTTAATGTAAGGAAGGTCAAGCTAAATATTATGAATGGGATTAACAGATACTGAAATATATTAAAGGGAGAATAAGGTGAAAAATGCAGTAAAATTTAAACAAGTCAGAAAATTCTGACTAAAGCATGAAAAGAATTTCTAAAACTTACCAGAAGAGCAATCAGTATTTTTTCACCTTAATTAAACATTTACTTAATGAACTAAAATAGAGTAATAGAACTGCTGGGGACCAACTTAAAATAAAAGTGAAAGAAATATCAGGCAGAGAAATTATGAAACAAGGAGGAAAAAGAGAAGAAACCTGGAAGATGGATCAGATTTATAAAACAAATAATGGGAGCTCTAGAGATAAAAATAACAAATGATTAAAAATAATTGAGAGCAATAGGATATTTATCTGAACTAAAGAAGAACCTAAGTTGCATAATTTATAGGTCCATTAATTCCTAAGGAAAGTTATTGAAAATATACTTACAGGTATAGACAAATATCTTAACAAAAGTCCTGAATTTCACAATTAACTAAAAAACTTAAATGTTCCAGAGAAAAGAAAAATGATACTTTTATACTGAAATCATATTGAAGTTTGATTTTTCATTTTATTTATTTATTTGACAGAGAGAGAGAGAGAGATCACAAGCAGGCAGAGAGGCAGTCAGAGAGAGAGAGAGGAGGAGCAGGGTCCCCTCCGAGCAGAGAGCCCAGTGCAGGGCTTGATCCCAGGACTCTGAGATCATGACCTGAGCCGAAGGCAGAGGTTTAACCCACTGAGCCACCCAGGTGCCCCAATCATGTAAATAAATTCTTATATGATATAAAACATGGTGTGATAAAGGCATTGGAATTCTAAAATTTATACTAGCTAGGATAAAATTTTCCTGTCATGGCAAGAAGACCAAAAAAAAAAAAAAAAAAAAAAAGGAAAACACAAAAAATTGAAGACATAACAAGACTATTCCTCTCATATAATATAATGTATTTAAGAAAAATACATATTCTAACATAGTTACCTTATTATGGAGTAAGGTTTACTTTTGAAATGTTCCTGACAGTTGAAATACATATGCTCTCTTATGTGTATCTATTACCAGAAATATTTACTAACGTAAGTGGTAACACAAAGAGTCATATAGTCAAATCCAATTCCCAAGGACCATATGGATAACACTTAATGATTTAAAAGATGATAATGATTTAAAGAATGCAGGGAATTCAAGACATAGAGTAACCATTCTTCCTTGGAAGAATCCAGGACATTGGACAAACCTTTCCATAAATCCTTTTTCTCCATAATTAGAATGCCTTCTATATCAGATTTAGTATGCAAAATTCATTCAAACCAATTTACATGGAGACCTTATGTATAAAGACTGCTATTTCACTAATGGAATATCCTCATTTTATCTTCCACTGTTAATTCGCCTTATATGCTTATCCTCCATTATTCATCCAGCTATCATAAGCTCCATAAAATCCATAAGTTAAAGGAGTTTTGTTGTTTTGTTTTTTACAATAAGTGGCCCAGGTTTAAAACAATTCATAGATAATGAAAATGCATTAGCTTTCTTCTAGTAAGCATCATAAGTAGTTTTCAAGAGGTCTGGATTGCTAGTATTACTCTCCAGCCACTCCTGGTGGCTTGCCATTGTAGAATCTTAAACAAGTAATAGGAACAAAAAGAATATACCAAAACTCAAAAAGGCAATAAAAGAAGGAAAAGGGAAAAAAGAAAGATGTAAATGCATAATAGTAAGTCATAAAATATGAACAACCAATTTGTTTATTGTAATAAATTTGAATGGGATGAATTCTCCATCGAAATAGTAACAAAAAGCTGTATATAACACAAATAGAAAACATGGGGAATAAAGATTGTGCAAAGACAATTTAACTGCATGAATATATAAATATGCATATAAACTGATAAAGTTTATTTTATCTACATTTAAGTTGAGACAGACTAAACAAATCTCAAAAATTTCAGATAATTAGGAATATCAGCAATAACATGTTTAAAAAATTATAGTGTAGGTAAATTAGAAATAAATATATGAATATATACATTAAATGTGTTTGAATAAATTTTTATTTTATTAATTTTTTATAGTTTCAAATATTTATTTAAATGCCTGTTAGTTAAGGGCACCTGGGTGGCTCAGTGGGTTGAGCATCTAACTCTTGGTTTTTGGCTCAGGTCGTGATCTCATGGTCCTAAGATTGAACCCCCTTTCGGGTTCCATGCTTAGGGAAGAGTCAACTTGAAGATTCTCTCCCTCTACTCCTCCCTGAACTAACTAACTCTCTCTCAAATAAAATAATAAATAAATATACACATACATATACATATATATGTTCTAGTTAGTTAACATACAGTGCAATATTAGTTTCAGGTATAGAATTTAGTAATTCATCACTTAATATACAACACCCAGTGCTCAACATGAGTGCCTTCCTTAATACCCATCATGCGTTTATCCCATCCTACCTCTCATATCCCCTCCAGTAACTCTCAGTTTGTTCTCTGTGGTTAAGAGTCTGTTTTATGGATTGCCTCTCTCTTTTTGTTCATCCGTTTTGTTTCTTAAGTTCCACATATGACTGAAATCATATGATATTTGTCTTTCTCTGACAAATTTATTTCACTTAACATAATACTCTCCAGCTCCATCCACGTCATTGTAAATGACAGTATTTCATTCTTTTTAATGACTGAGAGTAATATTCCATTATGTGTATATATACCAGTTCCTTTTTTTTTTTTAGATTTTATTTTTTTTTTATCAGAGAGAGAGAAGACTCAAGCAGGGGGACGAGCAGACAGAGGGAGTAGCTAGTTCCCCACTGAGCAAGAATCCCAATATGAGACTCAATTCCGGGACCCTGGGATCATGACCTGAGCCAAAGGCAGACACTTAATGGACTGAGCCACCCAGCTATCCCTATAGCACTTCTTTTTTCATTCATCAGTCAATGGACATTGGGGCCCTTTGGCTACTGGGGACATTTGGCTGTTGTTGATAAGACTTCTATAAACATCAGGATGCATGAACTCCTTCAAATAAGTATAGCTGTATCCTTTGGACAAATACCTAATAGTGCAATTGCTGGGTCATATGGTAGTTTTATTTTTAACTTCTTGAGAAACCTCCCTACTTTTTCCAGAGTGGCTGTGCTCTGGAATGCAGTTTGCATTCCCACCAACAGTGTAAGAAGGTTCCCCTTTCTCTGTATCCTGGCCAACATCTGTTGCTTCCTGTGTTGTTCACTTTAGCCATTCTAACAGGCATGAGGTAGTATCTCATCATACTTTTGATTTGTATTTCCCTGAATTTCCCTGATGATGAGTGATGTTGAGCATCTTTTCATGTGTCTGTTGGCCTTCTAGATGTCTTCTTGGGAAATATGTCTGTTCATGTCTTCTACCCAGAACTGGATTTTTTTTTTTTTTTGAGTGGTGAATTTGGTAAGTTCCTTACATATTTGGGTCCTAATTCTTTATCAGATGTGCCCATTGCAAATATCATCTCCCATTCCGAAGGTTCCTTTTTGTTTTGTTAGTTGTTTCCTTCACTGTGCAGAAACTTTTTACCTTGATGAAGCCCCAACATTTCATTTTTCCTTTTATTTCCCTTGTCTCATATCTAGTAAGAAGTTGCTATGGCTGAGGTCAAAGAGGCTTCTGCCTGAGTCTTCCTCTAGGATTTTTATGGTTTTAAGTCTCATATGTAGGTTTTTCATGCATTTTTAATTTATTTTTGTGTATGGTAAGAAAGTGGTCCAGGTCCATTCCTCTGCATGTAGCTGTCCAGTTTTCCCAACCAGATTTGTTGAAGATACTTCTTTCCATTGGATGTTCTTTTCTGTTTGTTAAAGAATAGTTGACCAGATGGTGGTGGGTCCATTTCTGGGTTTTCTATTCTATTCCATTGATCTATCTGTTTTTGTGCCAGAACCATAGTATCTTGATCACAGCTCTGTAATGTAACTTAAAGTCCAGAATTGTGAAGCCTCCAGCTTTTCGTTTCTTTTTCAAGATTGCTTTGGCTATTAGGGGTCTTTTGTGGATCCATATAAATTTTAGGATTGTTTGTTCTAGTTCTGTGAAAAATGCTGTTGGTATTTTGATAGGGATTGCATTCAATGTGCAGATTGCTTTGGGTAGTATAGACATTGTAACAATATTTGTTCTTCAATTTTTTCTTAAATGAAGCCCAATATAACTCCAGTATTAGAAAGGAAACCACACTAGAAATTACAAAATATTTAGAATTAAATGGTAATAGCATTATATATCAAAACAGGAAGGATAAAGCTAGAGTAGTAATTGGAGATATTGAAGTCTTAAAAATATTTTTTTTTAATAAATACTGTGCTGAAAACAAATGTACAGCTTTGTGTTAGTTCAGGCTATTATAACAAAGACCATAGAGGCCGTGGTTAATAAATGAAAGGAATTTATTTTTCACAGTTCTAGAGGCTGAACATCTGTGATCAGGTTTATCAGCATGGTTTAATTCTGGTAAGAACCTTCTTTCTGGTTGTAGACTCCCAATTTCTCATGTCTTTACATGGCAAAGACAGAGAGTGGAAACAAGCTTTGTTCTGACTCTTATAAGGGCATTAATTCCTTTCACAAGAGCTCCACCTTCATGAATTTATCTCATCCTTGTTACCTTCCAAGGCCCTGCCTCCTAATACCAGTGCATTACAGAACAGGATTTCAACACACAAATTTTGGTGGGGATATATTCAGTTAATAACAAACATATTATATTTGATAACTCATTAAAATTATAAAGAAAATAATCAAAAATAACTATAAAGAAGGAATAATAAAAAGAACAGAAATCATGAAATAGAGAACCAAAAAATAAGAGGTTTTAAGAAGTTAAAAATGGAGGGGCACCTGGGTGACTCAGTGGGTTAAAGCCTCTGCCTTCGGCTCAGGTCATGATCCTGGGGTCCTGGGATCGAGCCCCACATGGGGCTCTCTACTCGATGGGGAGCCTGTTTCCTCCTCTCTCTCTCTGCCTGCCTCTCTGCCTACTTGTCTGTCAATAAATAAATAAAATCTTAAAAATAAAAAAGAAGTTAAAAATGGAACCCTTAAAAAAATCTGTGCAATAGACCAATCTCCACTGATATAGTTAAAGAGAAAAATGAAAAGAAAACAGTATTAGGAAGAAACAGTGGACATGATTTTATCACTTAACAAAAATATTTATTCCTTTGCTAATGGAAAACTTGAGGACATATTTTTTATAGAATATTTATTTTTAAATAATCAGATGTTAAACATAATTTATGTATTTGAATACAGTTACTGTCTTAAATATAACTGTATGTATATAATATTTTTTACTATAATGTTTCTCTTCTGACCACTAACACAAAATAAATAATGAAATTATAAAAATTATAATTATTTTGAATTGAACTTCTTAGTTATGGGTAAAAATATGGGTTGTGAAGATCACTTCTTGTAATATTTCCTTTAATGAAAATTAAATTGACAGAATTTTTCTGGTATTATTAAGGTCTGAGAAGAGAAAAAAGATCATAAATTACGTACAATGATATATATCCACGTGTTTTATGAATTGACAGGCATTCATTTGTAATTATTATTTTGTTAATTCTGTTCTGGATCACATAATAATTCTCAGCATATCTGAAACCATACAGATTCTATGGCACTCAGCTGGAGATCTTATAAGTTTGATACATTGGCATTTATCCTTAAACATCATGCCATTTTCCAGTCAGTCTTCATGACAGTGTTTATGTTCCAACTAACTTCAGTACATTTTGCATAATGTTATATCTAACATTATATTCAATATTTGAATAACTTCAAGATATGTCAGTATATATATTTAACAATTCTGTCAAAAATCATTCTGTTTAATTTCATATGATAAATCTTTTAAAACTTAATCTACTCATTGTCTGAGATCACATTATAATGCACTTAAAATTTCTTCCTCCTTCACTTTTATTTTTAAAATTATTTCCTAGGGGCTCCTGGGTGGCTCAGTGGCTTAAGCCTCTGCCTTCGGCCCGGGTCATGATCTCAGGGTCCTGGGATCGAGTCCCGCATCGGGCTCTCTGCTCAGCAGGGAGCCTGCTTCCCCCCTCTCTCTCTGCCTGCCTCTCTGCCTACTTGTGATCTCTCTCTCTCTCTCAAATAAATAAATTTAAAAAAAATGAAATAAATAAAATTATTTCCTAGATAGAAAGGTTGGCAATAATTTGAGGAACATTAAAGGATTTACATCCCCATATATTGTTTAGGACAGTCAGATATCATTGTAAGTAGTGTGTGAATGTGTTAGTTTCTTTGATGCCAAGAGAAATTACGCAAACTATTTAATACTTATTAAGTATACTTTCTTGTTAGCAAAAGATCATAGCAATATTTTAATTATTTTACTTTAATAAAAATGTCCCGTGCTCTTCACAAAAGTATTTATGGGAGTTTACTTGTTAATAGGTAATAATAAATCTTTCCTTTCTCAATCTATTTACTTTTACCACACTTGCATATTATTTTACTTATTTATTTTGAAATTATTATTTTTGTTTTAGTATAGTTGGCATACAGTTCTATTTGTTTTGGGTATACAATATAGTGATTCAATTCTATGTGCTATGCTATGCTCACAAGTGTACCTTCTGATCTGTCACCCAATAATGCTATTATATTATCATTTACTGTATTCTTTATGCTGTGCCTTTTATTCCCATGATTTATTCATTTCGTAATTGAAAGCCTGTATCTGCCACTCCCTTTTACCCACTTTGTCCTTTTCCCTGACCCTCTTCTCCCCAGCAACCAGTCTGATCTCCGTATTTATGAACCTGATTCTACTTTCTGTTTGTTTACTCATTTGTTTTGTTTTTCAGACTCCACATATGATTGAAATCATATAGTATTTATCTTTGTCAGTCTGACTTATTTCACTAAGCATAATACCTCAAGGTCCATCAATGTTGTTGCAGATGGTAAAATCTCATCTATTTTTATGGCTGAATAATATTTCCCTGTGTGTATATGTGTGTATGCATACACACACATACCACATCATCTTTATCCATTCATCTATCACTGGACTTCCATATCTTGGCTATTGTAAGTAATGCTGTAATAAACATAGGGGTACACATATCTTTTCAAATTACTGTTTTTGTTTTCTTTGGATCGATACTCAGTAGTAAAATTACTGGATTATGTAGTATTTCTATTTTAATTTTTTGAGGAACCTCCATACTCTTTTCCATAGCAACTATACCAATTTATATTCCCACCAAGAGTACACAAGCATCCCTTTTTCTCCACATCCCTGCCAAAACCTGGTATATTTTGTCTTTTTGATTTTAATCATTCTGACAGGAGCAATGTGATATTTCTTTTGACTCTATTGACTCTCCCATCTCTTTTCTCTCTCCTTAATCTCACCTTGGCTTCTTCATTCTTCTTATTTAAAATTTAAGTGAAAGTCTTTTTTTTATTTGGCTTTTGTTTTTTAAATCAAACCTACTCTTTCTAACCCATTCTCTGTCTTACTACTACTATTCTGGGTATCTCTTAACAGCCTCAGTGATTTCCATATTCTGATTCAGTTTCCTCATCTGACACTCAGTTTACTTTGCCTTTATTTCTATCAGTACACTGAATGAACCCTCATTAAGGTCAGCAATTACCTCTGTTACTTGAAATTTAAAGATTTATGTCTTATGTAACTTGACTTTATATCATCATTCTACACATTTGATAATTTTTCCAAATTGAAAAACACTCTCCATCCATAATTCCCTGAAACTATGGCTACTTCTTCTCAGACTTCTTTTAGCACATATAACTCTACCTTTAAATCTTGGAGCTTCTAATAATGTGGGCCCAGTTTCACTTCTGTAGATATTCTTGTCTTCAAGGGAGTAATGTCTCTGTCACTAACTACCTTTTCAAACAACGGCTGTCAGGACTTAGAACCTGCAAATACTGCCTCCTTTGTCACACATCTGACATCTGATTCATTGGTATCTCATCTTGAACATCCCAAAGTCATCTAAAAACACCATGTCAAAAGCTGAAACTTTAATGTCTTCTGTAAGATTACTTTCTCTTCCCCATCTTAGTGACCAGGATCATCCACATCTAGTTCATAGGTAAGAAACCTAGGCATCCTCTCTATACTCCTTATTGTTACTACTCCATCCTTCCCCAAATCAGTCCACCACCAAGTGTGGCATATCTTACTTCCTAGATAGCACTCAAGTAACTCATTCTTTCTATTTTAACTGGCAAAACACCTCCCCACGGTGCTTAAGAGAGAGAAAATTGCATGCCATCTAAATTGACTGTTGCCAAGCTATATAATCTCTTAGCTTTAGTTTCTTCTTCTATAAAAATCAAGCCCCATGTTGGGCTCTGCCTGTCTGCTTGTCCCTTTCCCTCTTCCCCTCACCCCACTCACACAGATACTCTCTTTCTCTCTCTAAAATATATCCATATCTATATCTATCCATATCTATCTATCCATAGCTATATAAATATAGACATATCTATATCTATATCTATATATACTTTATATATATATATATATATATATATATATATATATTATGATGTTTAATGGAGTCACAAAACTGGAATGTCTTACCTTAACTTGTGGGTGCAAAGAAAGCTTGATTCATAGTGTGGCATCAAAAAGGACCTGAAGGATGAACCCACATTTGTTCATGATAAATGTGAATAGCCCTCCAAATGGTAGCATGTACAGAGTTGGCATGTGCACTTGTCTTGACTTGTGGTGGGGCCTGGAGTCAATGTTGTCAAACTATATGGAGTCAGAAGTTTAATCAAACAGTAAATACCTCACAGTTAGCTAAAACTTTGACTTACAATGGAACAATACTTCATCTTTCTCTTCATATTCGTTTTTGTCCAAGTACATTTTGTCTCAAAGAGAATGATTCTAGATTAGCAAACAATCACTCAAAACAACTCAACATGTTTAAAAGTATAAATCCAAATGCCTTTTGATAGGGGGTCATGACCCCACTTTTCTGCTCTCCGTCTTCAACTACCTTCCTCTTTTTTTCCCCTTGCTTTCATTCTTTCTTCTTTCATCCTCTTTCTTTCCTTTCTTCCTTCCTTACTTCCTTCCTCCTTCCCTCCCTCCTCCCTCCCTTTCTTTCCTGCTTCTTTCTTCTCTTTTGTTTTTTCCATAATGCCTATGCTGCTTTGCTTATTTTTTTCTTCTTTAGTCCTGTAGGAATTCTAAGAATTCTAGATAGTTAAACTCAATCTAGTCTTCTGGCTGAAATACAATTTTATTACTCATTCACACACACACACACACACACACACACACACATACACAACACACACACACACACACAGTTTGCTAAGAAAGAGAAGTGAGTGAGTAAATAAAAATAATTTGAAGTATTTGCAAAGGAGATGAAAGAATACAAATCATCCTAGTTCTGCTCTAATACCACTTTCATAGTGTTAATATCAGGCATCTATAATTTAAAAGAATTCACTCAGGAATGGTTGTATATGTGTAGTCAACAGAAGGTGTTGTTATATAAGTGTGTTAAACAGAAATTCATATGTGCACAGTATCTTGAAAATACAAATTCTGATTGCCTGGATGTTATATATGAAGCTCCACTAGAATAAGGAATTGGCAGGGATAAAATTTGCAGCATTTTTCTATTAGAGTATCTGCCTTATTTTCATAGAGTTTATTTTTAATTTTTATTTTTGTTTGTTTTGGACCTTTGAGTCTATCTATCTGTTAAACAGAAATGTGTCTGTAACTCAATTTTATAAAGGCCATAGCTGTCTAAATCTAAATCAAAATCCAACCTGATATACGAAACCACATTTATATCTGAAATTATTAATCTCACTAACTGCTTACAAGACATCAGTAAATGAAAGTGGAAAATGTCAGTGAAATGGTCTGCTGAAATGAATAATCTATTTGGTGTTTATACATAAGTCTACTGTGGAAACTAGATATTGCATGTTCATTATTTTTGTTTAAATATTTTAGTGTCTTTTTGAGTATTAATAAAATTCCTTGCATCATGATTTAAAGTAAATCATCAAGATCTGTCAGCTTTTTTTTTCCTTTGTAGTATTGAGTTTGAAGTGAATTCAGTAGCCCTTAATCATGAGTATTGCCTTAGAGTCATTTCATTCCTAGCGAGTAGAACTGTGAGCTGACAAACTTGTCCTTATACTTTGCCAGTATTGAAACTGTTACAAAGAGATTATGAGATTTATCCAGGGCCAGAGTGCTAGTCATTGACTAGTTGGCTGAAAATTATGTTACAGATGCCTAGTTCTTAACCCAATTGGCTGTGTAACATCCCTAGAGAACACTGGTGCTAAAAGATGCAGGCTGTTTCAATTTACTCTTTTAATTAAAACATAGAACTGGAGAAGAAACAAATAAAAAAGATGAAAGCAGAGCTTAAAATATCCTCTAGCTCACCCTCAGTATTCTTTGTTACAATTCTGCAGTAAGGCTCCACCAACATATCTCTGAACAACTGCCACTTTTTCTTTTTCATTATGCAACATGCCACATTTACAGGCTCAAAATGATACTTTACATTCCATTTCCTCAACATAGCATCATTAGAAGGAGCACATAATTCCACACACTGACACCTAGAAAATGCAGTGTATTGTGTTACTTCATTATACTTCCTCGTTTAGTTAGAAACTATAGATTAAAGAATCCATCAACAACTCTTATCAAGCACAAAGAGTTCAAAACCTATCAAATATAGGCAACAGCTTAAGAGTAAAATAATAGAACTTGTTTTTAAGAGGTTGGTGTTAACATATGTTGGTGAAGAGAGAAGGACTAAAAACACAGTGTCGCCTAAGTCATTTATACATGTAAAAACAGACCCTCTCTCTTCCCCAAGAAAAACTCATTCTGGATTTAAAGGTACTAAAAAATAAAATTGGAAAGAATTATTTTAGGTTTCATTATATATTCATTAATTCAGCACAAACTGGGTCTATGCTAAGCTTTAAGGAAATAGACAGATTTGGCTCTTCCCCACAAGTAGCTTATATTCTATAATGTGGGGCAGACAATATGTATTTACCTACACAAAAAACAGATACTGATAAGTGGTAAGTACGGAAAGAAAATCCAGGGCATAAAGAATTTGCTGTTGAATGAGCTTGAGTATGTGACTTGTAAAATTTGGATACACTACATTTTTTCCAGTTACTTTTATAACTATAATGAAAATAAACACATATTTGAAAGAAAAAAATAATTGACAACTCTGGATGAAAATCTAAATATATAATGGCAACAAGATAGTTTAGTGCTCTGGCAAACTTACTGTGTCTGTTTAAATGTCCATGATAAAACAGGTTTAGGTATGATCAGGACCTATAATTAATGTAATTGAAAATTATACAGCTATGTGTTGTGGCTTCATTGTCTTTCTTGGCTTTGGAGAAATATTCCAAGATAGGGCTACAGAGAGAGATGATTAGGTTATGTTTACCTGTGTTATTAATACAAATAATACAAGTATGTTCTTATTTGACAGGGGCATGCCTATTTTAAGTGCAAGAAAATCTTCACACAGTATAATGCAGTGTTGATAATACAGATTCTGGAGCCAGGACCACTGTATGTGAATCACAGTTTTGCCAGTTAACTGAATTATGTAATACTGGACAAGATATTTAAACTATCTAGCATCAGTTAACTCATTTATTAAATATAGAAAAATAATATTATCTTCCTTACATGTTTTTGTATGGATTACTTGACTTGATACATATATGCATGTTTTAAAACAGTGACACCTTCATGTTGAATATTCAATACAGAATATGGTGATGTTGAGGCTTATAATAATACTGATGCTAGAATATTAAGAGACAGTCAAATTTATTTTTTATTAACATATAATGTATTGTTTGCTTCAGGGGTACAGGTCTGTGAATCACCAGTCTACACAATTCACAGCACTCACCACAGCACATACCCTCTCCAATGTCCATCACCCAGCCACCCATCCCTCCCACCCCTCCACCCCATCTAGCAACCCTGTTTGTTTCCTGAGATTAATAGTCTTATGGTTTGTCTCCCTCCCGGATCCCATCTTGTTTCATTTGTCCCCCTCCTACCCACCATGACTGCCCACCCTGCCTCTCAAATTCCTCATATCAGAGAGATCATATGATAATGAGACAGTCAAATTTAAACTTGCAGTATGAGATCAATAAATGGAATTGTGGTCTATGGTTTTTGCATTGTCTTGCATTCATACGTATATCAGTTAATGTCCAATCAGGAGAAAGATACCACGCATTAATTCGAACAGGAGAGTTTCAATATAAAGAATTATTAATTGCAACAAAGGACTAGAGTAAAAAGGGATTGTCTAGTAAGAAGTAGAGAACTCTAAATATAGAAACCCTCAACTCTATGGTCAACTCATCTTCGACAAAGCAGGAAAGAATGTCCAATGGAACAAAGACAGCCTCTTCAATAAATGGTGTTGGGAAAATTGGACAGCCACATGCAGAAAAATGAAATTGGATCATTTCCTTACACCACACACGAAAATAGACTCAAAATGGATGAAGGATCTCAATGTGAGAAAGGAATCCATCAAAATCCTCGAGGAGAACACAGGCAGCAACATCTTCGACCTCAGCCGCAGCAACATCTTCCTAGGAACATCACCAAAGGCAAGGGAAGCAAGGGCAAAAATGAACTTTTGGGATTTTATCAAGATCAAAAGCTTTTGCACAGCAAAGGAAACAGTTAACAAAACCAAAAGACAACTGACAGAATGGGAGAAGATATTTGCAAATGACATATCAGATAAAGGGCTAGTGTCCAAAATCTATAAAGAACTTAGCAAACTCAACACCCAAAGAACAAATAATCCAATCAAGAAATGGGCAGAGGACATGAACAGACATTTCTGCAAAGAAGACATCCAGATGGCCAACAGACACATGAAAAAGTGCTCCATATCACTCGGCATCAGGGAAATACAAATCAAAACCACCATGAGATATCACCTCACACCAGTCAGAATGGCTAAAATGAACAAGTCAGGAAATGACAGATGCTGGCGAGGATGCGGAGAAAGGGGAACCCTCCTACACTGTTGGTGGGAATGCAAGCTGGTGCAACCACTCTGGAAAACAGCATGGAGGTTCCTCAAAATGTTGAAAATAGAACTACCCTATGACCCTGCAATTGCACTGCTGGGTATTTACCCTAAAGATACAAACGTGGTGATCCGAAGGGGCACATGCACCCGAATGTTTATAGCAGCAATGTCTACAATAGCCAAACTATGGAAAGAACCTAGATGTCCATCTACAGACGAATGGATAAAGAAGATGTGGTATATATACACAATGGAATACTATGCAGCCATCAAAAGAAATGAAATCTTGCCATTTGCGACGACGTGGATGGAACTAGAGGGTATCATGCTTAGCGAAATAAGTCAATCGGAGAAAGACAACTATCATATGATCTCCCTGATATGAGGGAGAGGAGATGCAACATGGGGGGTCGAGGGGGTAGGAGAAGAGTAAATGAAACAAGATGGGATTGGGAGGGAGACAAACCATAAGTGACTCTTAATCTCACAAAACAAACTGAGGGTTGATGGGGGGGGGGGGGGGGGGGGGGTGGGGGGGGGGGGGGGGTTATGGATATCGGGGAGGGTATGTGCTATGGTGAGTGTTGTGAAGTGTGTAAACCTGGCGATTCGCAGACCTGTACCCCTGGGGATAAAAATATATGTTTATAAAGCTGTAAAAAAAAAAAGAAAGAAAGGATGAATCCCCATGTTTTGTAGCAACATGGACGGGACTGGAAGTGATTATGCTGAGTGAAATAAGTCAAGCAGAGAGAGTCAATTATCATATGGTTTCACTTATTTGTGGAGCATAACAAATAGCATGGAGGACAAGGGGAGATGGAGAGGAGAAGGGAGTTGAGGGAAATTGGAAGGGGAGGTGAACCATGAGAGACTATGGACTCTGAAAAACGATCTGAGAATTTTGAAGGGGTGGGGGGTGGGAGGATGGGGGCACCAGGTGGTGGGTATTGTAGAGGGCACGGATTGCATGGAGCACTGGGTGTGGTGCAAAAATAATGAATACTGTTATGCTGAAAAAAATAAAATTAAAAAAAAAAAAAAAAAAGAAAAGAAACAGCAGCCGCTAACCCTAGGGTTGAGACCAAATGCCTTGCAGTAGTCTCCTGCTTCCCTGAGGCTGACATGCAAGCCTTTTTACAGAAGGCAGAGCTGCTGCTCACTGAATGACAAAGAAGTACCGAACCTTACTCTTATCTTTAATTTTAACCCTAACCTTAACCCTATAGTAGAAACTGCCATAAATCTGCCCTCTGGGATGTCAGGAAAGCTATCCTTTGTGGGGGCTGTCGGCTATCATGCACCTAAGGACAGGACATGGGGGAAGCTGAGTGTGATTCAGGAATCTGAGGTGACTCCCTGGTGATGGGAGAAGGTAGTAAGGAAGGTGGGGGCAGCAGAAGGCCCACAGGTATGCAATGTAGGAGCTGGGAGGAGAAGAATCTGCAGGCCCTGAAGGAGCTGGAGAGAATGTCCTCAAAAGTGGAGGGGTCTGGGTGCTCAGAGAAGCTGTGAGCCACTTAGTGTTGCTGGCCCCTGTGTTCCACAGGAATGGGCACTGAAGAGGTGCAAGTGCTTGTCGGAATCCCTTGATGTGAGTCAGCAGAACTGAAGTGGGAAGAAAAACTCCTTCCTGGAACGCCTCTTCAGTCTCTTTTACTGACAGAGCTTCTTGACAGTGTAACAGGAAAAACAAAACAAAACAAACAAATAAACAAAAACTATTTGAAGGGTCAAGTGTCATTTCGGAAAGCCGTCTAACATAGTCAGTTTGGAGCTGGAAGGCAGTAAGACAATAACTGGTATATTACGACAAACAAAAACATTGAATATGAAAAGTTCCTATTTCTATTCTTTCTGCTAATTTATTACACATACTTCACTCCAGTGTGGATTCTAGAAATCCTTATGAATTGGAAAATCCACAAATAATATTTGCATTTACAGTACTGAAAACAAACTCTCCAATTGACAACCAATCCTTAAGAAAATTGTGTACTCATGGGGCGGTTGGGTGGCTCAGTCATTAAGTATACATCCAACTCTGGATTTTGACTTAGGTTATAATCTCAGGAGCCTGAGATCCAGCCTGGCATCTGGCTCCCCACTCAGTTGGGAGTCTACTTAAGATTTTGTCTGCCCTTCCCTGCCCCCTACTCACTTGCATGTGCAAGCTCTCTCTCTCTCTCTCTCTCTCTATCATTTAATTAAGAAAAAAAGAAGAAGAAGAAAAAGAAAGTATACTCTTGAGGAGAGCTATTGACCAGTGACATCATCTTTTCGAAATTTATTCGTATTCACATATTGCAAACTTTTCCAGAGATCTTTTACTATTTTAACTTAAAAGCAATCCTGTCTCACATTAGTTTTGATTTTACTTCACCCATCAGCAGCATTCCCTCCTTGTCGAAACATTTTAAAATTCGGTTCCAAACTGCCAGATTCTCCTCTAATACTGTTTTCTATTCTGTCCTTTTCACTTGCCAATCCCTACAAGTAAAATTTGTTCGTGGACCTCTTGCCTACCTCTGTTTATTTATGAGGCTCCTCATACAATCCCATGCCTTCTATCAGGATTGAAGACTCCCATTTATAATATAGTACAAGCACTGTTATTATTATTTTTTAAACATACTCAACAGACAGACTGAATGGGAGGAGGAAAGGAAACAACCATACATGGCTTCTTCAACCATGCTAGGTAACAAGGAATCCACAGCAACCCTTGAACACAGGGATAGGTAGTCAGGATCAATGGCTTTTCAGTAGAAGCAATAGAGAGTATAATATGGAAGGATCCAACAAGTCTAAGAATGAAGATAATGCAACAAATTCTACACCCCAAGCAAGAGGTGTTAGGCAGAGTAACAAATAGGTGAGCAAATCTGAGAAAACTGACAAAATTCAAAATCCTCACACATTTCAATAATTGAAAAATAATTAACTTCCTTTCCAATTGATAAAAGTTTACTCCAAAACTCTGCAAGGGGCAGAAATGCTAGGTACAAATTCCGGGACTCCCAGATGTAGAGTGGTTCAAATATGAAGAGAGGTTCAAAGGAGGCCAAGTGCAAAGTAGTATAACAGCAAAATACTTCATAAACACAAGAGAACTACTTTAAGGGACAGATTTGTTGAGCTCTGAAAGATACAAAAAGATATAAAGGAAGCACCCTGAATTGAATCATATACGAGGAATAGATACGTGAGCACAAACAAAACAAAACAAAAGGTTTCTTTCTTTTTTCAATCCCTCATGGTAAAAATACAAAGAGAAGAGTCTGAATATCATTGATAGAGTAGGGGAAGCTAACCTACTCAATCATTTCACTGTATGTGGAAAATTCCTCCTAATAATCTAGGAAAAGTCAGCTCTTTTAATCATGAAAAATCAGTAAGAATGATAAGCAATTCACCTATACGTATTTTGTAACAAAAGGTAAAAATTAATGAAGTAACAATTTAGGGAATAAAAAAATGATGAGCTGAAATTATGATATAGAAGCAAAAAAAAGAGGCAACAAGTTTCTAGATTTATGGTTAAAGGAGAAAAACAACAAAAACAGTTCTGTCAGAATGATTAAATCAATAGAAGAAAAAAATATTAAAAATCATTCATTTAAGAAAAATTTCCTGAATGAAAGCTCAAATATACACATTTAAAAACCATACACATTACATAGTGAAACAAAATCCAAAATGTTCAACGGTGAGATCACAGTGAAATTATTGGGTTTTCAGAATAATAAAAAAAATTATTTTGGACATCCACATAAGAAAATCACATGCTTTTAAGGGAAAGAAAATATGATTAGACCCATAATTCTTTAAAGGAACATTTCATTCTGAAACAGATTGAAATAATCTATTTTGGGATATCTAATTTTTCTATCAAGCAATAATGTCTTTCAAAATAAATGGAGGAAAAAGACTATGCAAAATACCTGAGAGTAATGATCTTTGAAACCCTTCCATAGAATGATGTAGATAAATTGTGATGATTTGAAGAAGATTTATCATATTATAGAAGGGAGCATTCAATGTTGTTAAAAATCCAGGAAAGAATGATGGCTATGAGGATGATAAAACTGGATGCAAGTGCATAGTCCCCAAAATATATTAATGAAACTAATAAAAACAGATAGATAATGGATAAAATAAATAAAATTATAGAATGGACTGCTTTGCAGATATGAACTTGGAATGAAAAAAAAATCAAATATTTAGAAAATGTGGAATGAACCAAGATACAGTATCTCACACAACAGGGGAATATGTGTGTTTATAGGATATTACCATAAAATAATAGGCCAAGAATACTGAATACCAAAAGTAAATAATACTACATAATTATATATAACTAATATTATATAATTATTATATAATAATTAATACTATAATTATATAATTAATTTATAAATATATAAATATATGACATATATAGCAGATAAAACATTTTAATAGGTGAGAGAGTCCCTTCCTATTTCTTAATATGACCAACATACTTGATCTCAATTCTGTAACTACATGTGTATGGGTTTTAATATATACTGCATATAATTATACAACATAATATTACTTTCATTTTAACCCCCTGACTTCATTACCCTCCATTGTCCACATGCTCATTCACTCCAGCCACGTGGAAATTTTTGGGTTTCTTAAATACCTCAAGTATCTCCATTCTTTCTGTTACATAAAGAGGTAAAAGTAAAAGGGAAGGAGGACGAAACAGAACCATAAGAAGAAACTGGGGAAACACATTTTGAAGCGAATTGCCATTTTTCTCTTGCACTAGTAGTATAGCATCAAACAGAGCTATTCTAGTTCTAATTAACTAATATTTGCTCATAAATACTTTCTTTGTTACTGCCAGAGTCAAATGCTTTCAAAATTAATGTAATTTTGTCAAATCTTTCCTTAAAAGTGCCTTTACTTATAATTACCCAGATAAACAAAGTCTAAAACAGTAATAGCACATGATGTGAGTTTTCCAATATTCAGACCCATCCCAATCTAATATCTACATTTCCAAAGAACTACATCAACTTTTCACCTATCACATAACCTGTATTCCAAACATACCAAACATGAAATTTCAATAAAAAATACCTGGCTTTTAATATTCTCTTTCCCCCTCTTCTACTCCCTAGAATTTATTTCCTCTATTATTCATTAGCTGTGTCCTATTATTTTCTTTTTTAAAAAATTTATTTATTTGTTTATTTGACAGAGAGTGTGTGTGAGGAGGGAGAGAAGCAGGTAAAGGGAGAAGGAGAAGCAGGCTCTTTCCTGAGCGGGAAGCTTGATGCAGGGCTGGATCCCAGGATCCTGGGATCATGACCTGAACTGAAGGCAGACACCTAACTGACCAAGCCATCCACGTGTCCTATTATTTTCAAGTAGAAGCTTATTCCTCACCTTTGTGTGCTCCTATGTGCATGGCTAACAATCTATATAATGGTTAAATGAAATGAAAATAGTGAGTTTGTATGTCAATATTCACTTATTTTTCTTAAGATTTATTTATTTTAGAGAGAGAAGAAGTGGTTGTGGGAGGGGCAGAGGGAGAGGGAGACAGAGTCCTCTGCAGATTCTGTGCTGAGCATCAGGCCCTGTGCAGGGCTCAATCTTATGACCCTGAGATCATGACTTGAACTGAAACCAAGAGTCCAGTGCTTAATGGACTGTGCCACACAGGCATCCCTCAATATTCACTTCTAAACCTTATGTTCATGGAGAGGAAGTGGTGGTACCATATTTAATCTCTCTTTAGGCACATTGCAGAGTGCTTGGCACATAGTTAATGTGTAGCAAATATTGATTAGATAAATAATGGATGAAAGTTGGAAGAATGTTATAGAAATTCATATAGGCTTAATTTTCATTAGGATGATGAAAGAGAATTTTTGCTGAGTTAGTATGTAAACTGAATCATAGAGGAGGAGGATTATTCAAGAAAGGAAACAGTATACCAAATTGCCAAAGAAACAAAAAAAAAATCTGAAGTGATAGAATTATCAAGAATATGAAGCTTGCCTCTATTTTGGAATATTAATGCTAAGAACAAGTTAGAGATTTAAAAAAAAAATCAAATAGCCTGTAATTAAACCCATAAACCTCTCAGATATAATTCAGAGAATCAGAAATTAATATAAGGACCAATCTGAGATAAATTAATTTCCTAGAAATTATATATAGAGGGAAAAGAACTCAAGGAAACAGTAATAAAATAAATATTAGAACCATTCTTATTTTGCTAAATTGCTGAAACAGAGCAATGATACACTATATACTCAATTTTTTAAGAATGAGTGTCTTAACCATAAGTTTAAGTTAAATAGTTTTAAAAAAGGAATGACATTATTACATTTTAATTTTTATTCAACCTCTAAAACACCATAATACAAAACATAGTTATTAAGTATTTTCCTAACTCACTCACAAATCCACTAAATTATTTCTTAATTTATAAATTAAGCTTATATTTTTCTTTAATCCTTCACATAAAAATTTGTAGACATTAATAGAAAATGTAATATTTTCTACATATCTTTATGATATGTAAAGATAAATAACTTTTGGTGAATGTTTCTTTTTTTTTTAAGATTTTATTTATTTATTTGCAGACAAGAGATCACAAGTAGGCAGAGAGACAGGCAGGGAGAGAGAGGAGGAAGCAGGCTCTCCACGGAGCAGAGAGCCCAATGTGGGGCTTGATCCCAGGACCCTGGGATCATGACCTGAGCCGAAGGCAGAGGTTTTAACCCACTGAGTCACCCAGGTGCTCCTTGGTGAATGTTTCTTGCATCCAACAACCCTCATCTTCATGAGATCAAGGATCATATCTTATTTATCTTGACATTTCAATGCTTATTGTAGTGACTTGCACATTGAATACACTCACACAGCGAGAAAGAAATAACAATAGCATTTATTAAGAATTTATTTTCTTCTATGCAATATATATTGTGTGAATCACCATATATAATTTTTTCAATAGCTGATGTTATAGATACTTGTATCTTCCTCTTTTTTACAGAAGAAACTAATGCTGAAAGATGAACAGTTAAAGAAAGAAAACTCTTCTAAAGTTGTATCACTGGTAAGTAGCTTACCTAAAATTTGAATCTTGGCAGGCTGGCTCTCTATTATGATTCTATAATTACCAGAGGATACTCTTTTTCTAGGATGGAAAACAGATAGATAATTAAAAGCATGGTTACTTTCATTTTGAAATTTGGGATGAGCAGTTATATATCTTATATAGGTTTTATATTTTTATTCTGGTGATAAAGTCAGTATATGTCACACATACTTGATTTCAAATTGCTTCAACATTTATTTAGCAATAATTAAATTTGAGTTTATACTTAATGTAATCTATCTGTGTGTAGTACCTGTTGAGAAACAGTTCTCCCTGGGTCTCGTGGGGTTTTTTTGTTTGTGAGTTTGCTTTTGGTTTTTGATGTAGCATTCAATGATTCATCCGTTGCATATAACACCCAGGGCTCAAAGCACTGGCTGCTGTTCTTCCAGACTATTTTGCAAGGATATTTTCATAGCAAATGGCCTTGAAGATAAAAATATTGTCACTTCTGAAACAAAGGGAAGGTACACTAATTTCAATTTAGAAGAGATTTGAATTCTCTAAATGCAGAGTTCCTCTCCTATAATATAATCCACCCTATGTGTGCAGTTATCATCTGGCTCTCTTTGTGTCTGTCTCCCCTTGAAACTGGGAGTCAGAGAACTAACAGAAATAAAGTGGATACTCTGGCTACTGCTATTGATTAACAATAAACTATCCATCTTTGAGTCAGGAATCTATCTACATACATAAAACCATAGCAAGCAAATTCATTAGCTTATGTATAGTATGAACCCCTAGACCCTTTAAAGTTCCTAATATATACATTATATGATTTTTTTCATTACATATTATTAAATGAGTTATTTTTTAGGAAAGAAATTTGCTTAATTTATCTAATATTTTAAAATATTTTAAAGATTCTAGATTTGAATGATTAGAAGAGACCATGAAAATTCATCAAAGATTGAATATGTAAGTATTTGAACTATTTGAAAAATAAATATAAATCTATTCCTGATCATCTTGAATATATATTTGGCTGGTAATGAATATTTTTAAAACATTAGACCAGCTGTTCACAACAGGAGCCAATCTGTCTCCTGGGGGATATTTGGCAACATCAGGAAACATCTTTGTTACACATTGCTTGAGTTATATACATTCATTGCTTGTCTCAACTGGGAGTAGTATTGGTTATTACTATCATTTAGCCGATATAGAGACCAGGGATGTACAGGACAACCACCCATAATGAATTATTTGGTCCCAAATGTCATTTATGATTATGTTGCAAACCCAGTTACACATTTATATGCTTCTACATCTGAATTTGAGAGATCTAAGTCAATTTTCTCAATGATAAGAATTAATCTGCATATAAAATTTTAAAAATGTAAATATCTCTAATTTATCTATCATGTCTATAATACAATATTTCATGAAACTCAAGCCATAACATAAACAATAGCAAATAGTTAATAGAAAACCAAAATTTCAATCATTCTAAATTTTAGGATATACTTATATTTAGACATATTAGAGTAATATAGTCAAGCCTTTTTTTTATTATTTTTGGTAATGAGGTATAACCAATAATGTATATAAAGAAAACAAGCTTTTATCATGTATATAGATGGGCATGGATGGGTATGAACATTAAAAAGAAATTATCCTGTATTTGGTTACCTAAGTCTATGCTATTACTATGGAAGCTGCAGTACTATATATCAATTTGTTATTATAACAATCTGTCAAGGAAATTCTGTAATTTATATACATTACTTTTCAAAACTGTAATGTTGTATTTGAATATTACCTGGTTTAAAGAACAATCCTTAAGCATCCATGACTTTACAATTATAATTATAAAATTATAACTGTGACCAGCATATGTGTATGCATATATGTATATATGTATGCATGCATGTATACACAACTAATTACATATAATTAGCTAACATGCACCAAATATCTGTGTTGTAGGGTCAAATAAAATTTGTCAAAATTGATCTAATTGGTATAGCATTATCTGGTTCACAAGTGTGGCCCAACAGTGTCTTCATTCATATCATCCAGTATTAGTAGGATCCATCTACATATAATCAGAATTTTATTTTTCAGGGAGGAATTAACGCTGTTTTAAAGACGCCAAAGAGAAATCCAATATCGCTGTACCTGGGCTGGCTCAGTTGGGTAAGCATCTGGCTTCAGCTCAGGTCACGATCCCAGGGTCCCAGGGTCAAGCCCCATATCAGTCTCCCCACCCAATGAGGAGTCTGCTTCTCCCTCTCCCTCTGCTCCTCCCCTGCTCATGCTCCACTCTCCTGTTTATGCTCTCTCATGCTCACTCTCTGTCTCAAATAAATAAAATATTTTAAAATAATAAATAAATAAATAAATAAATAAATATCCAATATAGGAAGAGGAGTACAAGGGATATGGCAGGAGTAGGAGTTGGGGAGTTGGGGTAGCACGTCTGGTGGCCTCGGTTGCAAGCAAGCAGTGCTGCCTTGGCCTATGTGACTGGCGCTGGCATGGCTTCTGTCTGGAGAGGATTCAAGCTGACCAGTGAGGAACCTCTTCTCAGAAAGTTTCAACTGAGTGAAATAGACTTCAAAATTATGGCACAAGATGAGTTAATTCTAAGATGGAAACAATAGGAAGTATATGTCTAAGCTTTGGAGGGCAAGTGCACAGATCTTAATTCTAATGATGTAACTGGCTTAAGGGAGTCTGAAGAAAAACTAAAGCCAGCAGTAAGAGTCTGCACACAGGAAAAAAAAATCCTTATAATGTGACTGGCAACCAAGGAGCAAGAGATACAAATGGTATACTGCTCAAATCCAGTATGTCAAGCAAGTCCAGCAGCCAAGCATTGCCCAAATGAGATCAACAGATTAACAGATCCAGAAATCAACTTGTTTTGTTTTTTTTTTTTCCTAAGAATGAAAGGTGAATTGGAACAGACTAAACACAAACTGAAACAAGCCTGAAAAAATGGTGTACTTGGAAGTTTATGCTGGAAGTAGTTAACAATCATACCCCAGTTGAGACTTCCCTGTATCCCACTAGGAAAAGCTATAGTGGGACAGCCAAATACTCCTTTCCACAGTAGTATTTATATTTTTTGAGAAAAAAAAAAAAGCCATAGTCTTATACTTTCCAGCTTGAAATTGTTCATGTAAAACTTAGCAGATGAACCTTGTGTTTGCCTTTTTTTTCTTCCCTCACCCCTGGCTTCAGAGGCCTGATGGTGAGGGACTATTCCAAAGAAGTAGCCACTTAAAAAACTTCCTTCTAGCAGCTTTCCCAGGGAAGTGTTTTACACCTGGAAGCAAAGTTGGCTTTACAGAAAAAATACAGTGAGGAGCTTAAGCGCAGTTAAAATGAACTGAATTCTTCATCACTCAACTTGACAGAACTAGAAGGTATGCTGAGCACCGTTCTAGTTTTTCAGCAGCAACTGAAAGAGTCATGCCAGTATTTGGCTCAGCACCAACAACAGGAGTTTCATGCTCCAGCCCCAAGTACCAGCAGAACTACATCTTCTGAGCCTGAATGACAGGCAGAGGCCACAGGTAAAGACTGCAGTTGGCTGGCCAGTGGACCAAGTAATGGCAGTTCCTTCTGGCAGAGGACATCTGGGTTCAGATTTCACAGGAAGAGGGACATAGCCAGATATGACTTTCCTTCTTCTCTAGGGAATGGTAATAAAGCTTCCAACAGCCCAAAGGGGAGAACTGGAAGAGGAGATAGTAGTTATGCAAACCAACTCAGTGCAGGGTATGGAAGTGTTGACTTTCGCACTGGCAGTGAAAACTCTCACAAGCCACTCAAATAACACACACTCTCCAATCAATGAAAACAGTGAATGAGAAAGATAACACTTGCCATTGTTCAAAATGGCTTGGACTTGAGTGTAAATGTGCAGGGTTCAGTTTTGTAATATTTTTTTCCAACAAATTTTTTGTACAGTGCCATTTAATTTAGGGGCGATTCTGTCCAGCAAATCAACACATACTTTTGTCACAATTTAATTTTTTGTGGGTGTGTTTTTTTTTTCTTTTCATTTTTTTCTTTCTTTGTTTCAATACCTTTGTCACTTTGGAAATTGTAACAGTTAATTACTTTGTTGCCAAAAGGACATTTTGTGTAGGGTCAAATTACTGTTATGTGACTTAATGTATAGTTATAAATGGAAATCTTTCTTTAAAGCATAACACAATTATGTTTGTAAAAATCTGTGTCTATCCTAGGATCTGTGCTGGATAAGGGCATTCTTACCCATGCTAGAGTTAGCTGTTAGAATAGATGTAGGTGTATGACTGCCAAGTTTGCCAGTATAATAGTTTTACTGTAAAAGTTGGACTTGCTGATGGAGTCCTATCGTACTTTCAGGGTTAGATACAGTTTTCCCCATCATACATCTATGCCTTTTCTCTTTAGGTGACTGAATGTTTAAGAAATTTATGTGTTTAGTACTCAGTTTTTATGAACTGTTGTATCCTGTTAATGCATATTGCTCTATGACTCCAGTATATCTTACCTATACTGAACAAACCTAAATAAAATTTTGCATTGTAAAAAAGGAAGAAAGGAAGAAGGAAAGAAAGGAAGAAAGAAATCCAGTATAGCCAACACTTATTTCTACTACTTGGTTGGATAGTAACAGAATTTCATGGAAGGGTGTGATCATACAGCCATTTGGGAATTGTCTTTGCAAGTAGAAATAATACTTATAAGATTCCAAAGAGGATAAATAAATTAAGTACTACATTCACAATTGAAGGACACTATTCACATGTATTTAAGACAAAAATTTCATTCTGCATCAAAATTTTAGTCTGCCTTTTACTCAAAATCTATCAGTTGTTGAATATATTTTAGAGTTTTAAAATATATCTTACTGACTGAAGAAATACCAATTCTAAAGAATTTCTTTCAAAATTCTGAGTTTTTAAAATATAGGTTTACTTACATTTTCATTAGTCATTATTTTATCATATGCAGCCAGAAGTGTTTTATACAGTGTGTGTTTGTGTTTGTACAGGTTGAGTTTGTCAGGGATACCTGGCTGGCTCAGTTGGTAGATCATGTGAATTTTGATCTCAGGGTCATATGTTTGAGCCACATGTTGGGTATGGAGCCTACCTAAAATGTCAAAAAAAAAAAAAAAGTCCAAAAGTAAAATGAAGGAAGTAATGAGGGAAAGTTGAGAGAAATTATGAATTAAAATAGTATTTAAATGGTCATTAAATCTACTGAAGAGAAAAAGCCTTTCCATATATTTATATCTTTTTTTTTAATGGAGATGTAATAGCCTAAAATATTATATTAGTTTCAGGTGATATTTGGAAATATTGCAAAATGATCATCATAATAGGTCTAGTTAACATTCATTGCCATACAGTTTTGGTGGTTTTTTTTGTTTGTTGTTTGTTTGTTTGTTTTTTTATGACGGTAACTTTCAAGATCTACTCTTTCAGCAACTTTCAAATACACGGTATAACTATAGTCACCATGCTGTACTTCACATCATCATGGCTTATTTATTTTATAAGAATCAAATTCCTACACCAGAAAACATGAATAAGTGAAAACTGATTTTTTTTTTAAATAACTGAATTTTCAAAGCAATTAAGAAACTTGAGATACCAGGTAAGGAAAAAGGCAGGGATGTACACTCTCACCATTGCTATTTAACATAGTATTGGAAGTTCTAGTCTCAGCAATAAGACAAGAAAAAGAAATAAAACACATCCTAATCATAAGAAAGTAGTCAAACTTTCACTCTTCAGAGACAACATGGTACTCTATGTAGAAAACCTGAAAGACTGCACCAAAAAATTGCTAGAACTGATTCACAAATTCAGCAAAGTTCCAAAGATACAAAATCAACATACAGAAATATGTTGCATTTCTGTACACCAATAATGAAGCAACAGAAAGAGAAGTCAAGGAATTGATCCCATTTACAACTGCACCAAAAACCATGACACCTAGGAATCAAGCTAGCCAAAGAGTTAAAAGATCTGTATCCTGAAAACTATAGAACACTTATGAAAGAAATTGAAGAGGATGCAAAGAAATGGAAAAACATTCCATGTTTACAGATTAGAAGAATAGGTATTGTTTAAACATCTGTATTACCCAAAGGAGTCCACAGATTCAGTGCCATCCTGATAAAGGTAATACCAGATTTTTTTCACAGAGCTAGAACAAACAATCCTAAAATTTATATGGAACCACCAAAGACCTTGAAAAAGAAAAGCAAAGTGGGTGACATCACAATCCTAGACTTCAAATTACATTGCAAAGATATAATGATCAAGGCAGTGTTGTACTGGCACAAAAATAGACACATAGATCAATGGAACGAAATAGAAAACCCAGAAATGGACCCATTTTGGGTCAACTTTTGGGTCAACTCTTTTGGGTCAACTAATCTTTGACAAAGCAGGAAAGACTATCCAACAGAAAAAAAGAGTCTCCTCAACAAACAGGGCTGGGAAAACTGGACAGCTACATGCAAAAGAATGAAACTGGATCACTTACTTATACCCTACATAAAAATATATTAAAAATGGATATAAGACCTAAATGTGAGACAGAAAACTGTCAAAGTCCTAGGGGAGAACACCAGTAGCATCCTCTTTGACCCTGGCTATAGTAACTTACTAGACACATCTCCTGAGGCAAAGGAAACAGAAGCAAAAATGAACTATTGGGCCTTCATAAAGATAAAAAGCTTCTGCACAGTGAAGGAAACAATCAACAAAATTAAAAGTTATGAGAGAAGTTATTTACAAATGACATCTGCTAAAGGGTTAGTACCCAAAAATCTATAAAGAACTTATCAAGTTTAATATATTATAGGACAACACTGCCCCACACCATCATGCCTATATCTCCACTGAATACTCTTTTTATCCTTCCTCCTTTCTATATTGACATAATTTTCTGAAAATAATCAGGCAATGCTTATGTTGCTTGACACCATTCCTTTTTCTTTTCACTATTTGGTGTTTTGTAATCATCAGGATACTCAGCAAGTTTCGAGTTATGTCCTCTCTTCTTTGGGGATTTTCCAGCAGCAGCCATCTCAAATGATAGGTGGTTACATCTGTATTGCTCTATGCAGTCATTAGAATCAAAATATGTGTCTCAGACTTTTCAGAAGCACAAGAGAACTGAAGGCTATATGGGATTGGTGCCCTAGTGAAACCTGTGTTTTCTATTAAGGAGTAAACATGGATCAGTTCAGCCAAATATGAAGTCTATTTGCCACATGGCTGTTCTTAAATGTTTCCCAGGAGATCTCAGTGTATCTTCCTTGGGATCCTGTGTTTTTCTGTATCAAAATTATTTTTTATCTAGTTCAGGTGATCAACCACACCCAGAACACAAAACAATGCACACAGAACAGTTTATTACCTTCATTTAAAGCCCTTTCTTTTAAGGTGCTGCAGATAATAAAACTTAAACTACTCTCAACAACCAGTCATGGATACAACTTTCTTTTTTGTTCACTAATGTACATGTTAGGGAGAATACTGTCTACTGATAAGTTCCAGAAATTCTCCATGAGCAATCTTCAGAGATTGGTACCATAAATGTTCATAGTGGCTAATGTTGATATTTGCTGGTTCTTTCTCACTGGTGCTTCTGATGAAATTAATAAATGTCTTTTGTGGAATATATGGATGTTTTTAAAAAATGGAGCCTTGAGTTGTATCTGTTTGAATATTCCAGTATTTCTGAAAAAACACATTTTGATTTTCAGTTATGTTTCTATTTATTTCTATCCATATACACTTAAAAAATGTTAAAGGTGTTAGGGTGGAAAATTTTGTCAGTGTTTCCTTTTCCAGAATATCAGGTATTATTTCTTCAGATTTCCATTAGATCTTTCATCATTTCTATAGACTTCTAAAATTAAAATTTATTTTTATTTTTATTATCCACATTCTTCTATTTATTTCTTTGTTCTATCAAAAACTGCATTAAATTTAACTCAACAGAGAAAAACTATCTATCAGATACCTTATTTTAGGCCACAGAAAATAAAATATTAATTTAGCACTTGTATTTTTTACATTTATCCAATTACAAATAACTACTAAATTATCTACAATCATGCAGCAAGTAAAATGATATATTTTAAAATTTGATAGGTAGTAATCAAATAAACATTTATATTTCATGATCAAGTATGATGGAACTCATTTTTTAAGATAGGAATCTTTTTGTAAAGTTGTGCTGGTTAAAAGATTTAAAGATATATTGAGATGTATTGCTTTATGATTTTGCTTAGTAGAATCTTTATAATAAGATATTGTGTTATAATTGGTATAGTACATGTTATTCCCTATACTTTAGAGTTATTCACGTGGTGAATGTTCATAATCTATAAACAGAAATGGAGAGAGTACACAGATGGAAATGCTTCCTTGGGTAGAGCACATGAACACTGGTGTGACACTCTGTATACCATGGATAACATCACAGGAATGGCCATTAAGTTTACAACATGAATTAACAACTCAGTTTTATAAACAGTATGACTATTAGGTCTTTATCACCTCTTCAGCTGTAATATGTTATAAAGATAATTCGATTTCCTTCAACCGAATCTTAATCATCAGTCCTGTCTTTTTTTTCTTTTTTGTATTATTATTTAAATAAATTTAAACTATGGGGAGGCCATTTATTTTAAAAAATAGTCAAATATCCATTTGGATATACAATGTGATGTTGACTAAATTGTCTTTTATTTGGGCGCCTGGGTGGCTCAGTGGGTTAAGCCGCTGCCTTCGGCTCAGGTCATGATCTCAGGGTCCTGGGATCGAGGCCCGCATCGGGCTCTCATGCTCAGCAGGGAGCCTGCTTTCCCTCTCTCTCTCTCTCTGCCTGCCTCTCCATCTACTTGTGATCTCTCTCTGTCAAATAAATAAATAAAATCTTTAAAAATAAATAAATAAATTGTCTTTTATTTAAGGTTATCTTGAAATGTGGAGTTGTGAAATGTGCTGTAAACTACAAATCACCCATTTTGCTACAAATAAAATTAATTCCATTCATTTACTGAAATTCTCTACCTATAACCAATAAATTGGTAAATAAACATGGATACTGAATTCAGATAACATGTTTATGAAGTAAATGGGAAGGTGGTAGGACTAAATATGCAGTTGCATGGCATAGAACTGAGTGATAGCACTAACAGTATCTATGATTAGGAAATTTCCATGCAGGGAATTAATCAAATCATCAATAATGGAAACAAAAACTTTAAAAACTGTCAGAACCAAGGCCACCATCTGAATGTGAAACATAATAATAAGAGCTGTCAAATTATCTTCCCATTAGAGTAAATGTGGTATTTTGACATTTGAGAAATGGCTATACTTAATTGGAGGAACTTTGTATATACTATTACAGAAGATGAATCCATAGTTGGGTTATAATTTGGGGTGACTAGTAGCAGTTGTATAAAGAAAATGACATGGTTTTCACAGAAACCTCAAACTTCTAGTGTTCCTTTGATTTTTTATATATTTCAGGTTGTCTCCAGAATTACTTGAAGAGGTAGTGCACATGGTGAATTAACACAGGTATTTTCATTCACTTGCGGTTTACATTCTTAAAGTGGAAGTTTGAAGTATCAGACTTGAGGAGTTATTCAGAAAGAACCAATTGGTTCCTTTGTCCGTGTGCTGTGATTACTAAACTATCTCCTTTATATATACTGACTAACCTTGTAACAGGTTACTTTCTGTAATTTTGAACAGAATGAGACTTTACAAAACTCAACTTTTGTTCTCTAGCCCAATAACCTTATGACAAACTTGGCCTTCATCTGCCAAGTACAATCCACACAAATAATAGTGATCATTCATTTAGCATAATACTTTAAATGAAAAAGGAGTATCCTTCACAATGAATGAGTTTTATGCATTGTTTATATTTATATTATAAATATACTATTTACATGTATTTGCATTTCATTTAGAAGCATTAGGTGGATTTAAGAGAACTTATGAGAGGAATCATAATTTGCTTATCATCTTCTCATACCCTCTAACAGAACTGGTAATTAGAAATGACAGCCATTTTTTAAAATCCTTTTTTTCTTACATCTATTCTTTAAATATAGGCAGTTGAATGAAGAATGCTATATTTACTATAGCGTAAAGAATACTATATTTAGGGGCGCCTGGGTGGCTCAGTGGGCCACTGCTTTCCAAAGTGGCTGCACCAACTTACATCCCCATCAACAGTGTAAGAGAGTTCCTCTTTCTCCACATCCTCTCCAACATTTGTTGTTTACTGTCTTGTTAATTTTGGCCATTCTAACTGGTGTAAGGTGGTATCTCAATGTGGTTTTGATTCGAATCTCCCTGATGGCTAGTGATGATTAACATTTTTTCATGTGTCTGTTAGCCATTTGTATGTCTTCATTGGAGAAGTGTCTGTTCATGTCTTCTGCCCTTTTTTTGACATGATTATGTTTTGTGTGTGTTGAGTTTGAGAAGTTCTTTATAGATCCTGGATATCAGCCTTTTGTCTGTACTGTCATTTGCAAATGTCTTCTCCCATTCCGTGGGTTGCCTCTTTGTTTTGTTGACTGTTTCCTTTGCTGTGCAGAAGCTTTTGATCTTGATGAAGTCCCACAAGTTCATTTTTGCTTTTGTTTCCTTTGCCTTTGGAGACATATCTTGAAAGAAGTTGCTGTGGCTGATATTGAAGAGGTTACTGCCTATGTTCTTCTCTATGATTCTGATGGATTCCTGTCTCATGCTGAGGTCTTTTATCCATTTCGAGTTTATCTTTATGTATGGTGTAAGAGAATGGTCAAGTTTCATTCTTGTAATTATAGCTGTCCAATTTTCCCAGCACCATTTATTGAAGAGACTGTCTTTTTCCGACTGTATGCTTTTTCCTGCTTTGTCGAAGATTATTGACCATAGAGTTGAGGGTCCATATCTGGGCTCTCTACTCTGTTCTACTGGTCTATGTGTCTGTTTTTATGCCAGTACCATGCTTTCTTGGTGATCACAGCTTTGTAGTAAAGCTTGAAATCAGGTAATGTGATGCCGCCAATTTTGTTTTTCTTTATCAACATTTCCTTAGCAATTCGGGGTCTCTTCTGATTCCATAAAAATTTTAGGATAATTTGCTCCAGCTCTTTGAAAAATACTGGTGGAATTTTTTTTTTTTTTAAAGATTTTATTTATTTATTTGACAGACAGAGATCACAAGTAGGCAGAGAGGCAGGTAGAGAGAGAGGGAGAAGCAGGCTCCCTGCTGAGCAGAGAGCCCGATGTGGGGCTCGATCCCAGGACCCCAGGATCATGACCTGAGCCGAAGGCAGAGGCTTTAACCCACTGAGCCACCCAGGTGCCCCTACTGGTGGAATTTTTATTGGAATGGCATTAAAAGTATAGATTGCTCTAGGCAGTATAGACATTTTAACAATGTTTATTTTTCTGATCTAAGAGCATGGAATGGTCTTCCATCTTTTTGTGTCTTCTTAGATTTCTTTCATGAGTGTTCTGTAGTTCCCTGAGTACAGATCCTTTACCTCTTTGGTTAGGTTTATTCCCAGGTATCTTATGGTTATTGGTGCTATAGCAAATGGAATCGAGTCTCTAATTTCCCTTTCTCTGTTTTCTTTGTTAGTGTATAAGAAAGCAACTGATTTCTGTACATTGACTTTGTATCTTGCCACATTACTGAATTGCTGTATGAGTTCTAGTAGTTTGGGGGTGGAGTCTTTTGGGTTTTCCATATAAAGTATTGATGGGGTCCATTATCAAAGGAATGAGACTGAGACAAAGTGAAAGTCATGCAGAGCTTTATTCTATGCCGAGCATTAAAAGTCAGACTGACCGGCCAGGGCCGCCTCCAAAAAGAAAGACCCCCCCTCTGTGGTCTTAAATGCTAGTTTTATAGGGCACAACTGCAGATCTCTACATATGTGGCTTTGGCTGATTGGATGTCTCCTACCTGTCTGGTCTTATTTTAGGTGTGTGTTTTAGCAATGGTAACCCGGAAGCTATATCAGTAACTGCTGAGGCATTTATTAAACAACAAAATGGCTACCTAGGCAACATGGAGTCACTATGGCTAAGCAGGTCCAGGCAGGCCTTAGGGGGTTAACAGGTTTTAATGTGGAATCGGCCCCAACAATATCATGTCATCTGTGATGAGAGAGACTTTGACTTCTTCATTGCCAAATTGGATACCTTTTATTTCTCTTTGTTGTCTGACTGCTGTTGCTAGGACTTCTAATACTATGTTGAACAAGAGTGGTGAGAGTGGGCATCCTTGTGTTCCTGATCTCAACAGGAAGGCTGTGAGCTTTTTCCCATTGAGGATGATATTTGCTATGGGTTATTCATAGATTTTATGAAGTTGAGGAATGTTCCCTCTATCCCTATACTTTGAAGCATGTTAATCAGGAACAGATTCTGGATTTTGTCAAATGCTTTTTCTGCATCAATTGAGAGGTCCATGTGGTTCTTCTCTCTTCTCTTATTGATTTGTTCTATCACATTGGTTGATTTGCGAATGTTGAACCATCCTTGCAACCCAGGGATGAATCCCACCTGGTCATGGTAGATAATCTTTTTAATGTGCTGTTGGATCCTATTTGTTAGGATCTTGTTGAGAATCTTAGCATCCATATTCATCAGTGATATTGGTCTGAAATTCTCCTTCTTTGTGGGGTCTTTGCCTGGTTTGGGGATCAGGGTAATGCTGGCTTCATAAAAAGAGTTTGGAAGTTTTCCTTCTGCTTCAATTTTTTGAAACAGCTTCAGGAGAATAGGTGTTATTTCTTCTTTGAAAGTTTGGTAGAATTCCCCAGGGAATCCATCAGGTCCTGGGCTCTTGTTTTTTGGGAGGTTTTTGATCACTGCTTCAATCTCATTACTAGATATCAGTCTATTCAGGTTGCTAATTTCTTCCAGGTTCAAGTTTGGAAGTTTATAGTTTTCCAGGAATGCATCCATTTCATCTAGGTTGCTTAACTTATTGGCATATAACTGTTGATAATAACTTCTGATGATTGTTTCTATTTCCTTGGTGTTAGTTGTGATCTCTCCCTTTCATTCATAATTTTATTAATTTGGGCCTTCTCTCTTTTCTTTTGGATTAGTTTGGCCAATGGGTTATCAATCTAATTGATTCTTTCAAAAACCAGCATTGTGATCTGAGAATACGCAGGGAATAATCTCAATCTTTTGGTATCAGTTGAGCCCTGATTTGTGACCCAGTATGTGGTCTGTTCTGGAGAAGTTTCCATGTGCACTTGAGAAGAATGAGTATTCTGTTGTTTTAGGGTAGAATGTTCTGTATATATCTATGAAATCCATCTGGTCCAATGTGTCATTCAATGCTCTTGTTTCTTTATTGATTTTCTGCTTGGATTACCTGTCTAATACTGAGAGTGGCATGTTACGATCTACTATTAATGTATTCATATTAATATGACTCTTTATCTTGATTAACAGTTTTCTTATGTAATTGGCTGCTCCCATATTGGGGACATAAATATTTACAATTGTTAGATCTTTTTGGTGGATAGTCCCTTTAAGAATTATGTAGTGTCCTTCTGTATCTCTGACTACAATCTTTAGTTTAAAATCTAATTTATCTGATATAAGAATCACTACTCCAGCCTTCTTTTGAGGCCCATTGGCATGAAAGATGCTTCTCCATCCCTTCACTTTCAGTCTGGATGTATCCTTAAATTCAAAATGGGTCTCTTATAGACAACATATGGATGGGTCCTGTTGTTTTATCCAATCTGCAACCCTGTGTTGTTTTATGGGCACATTTAGGTCATTCACATTGAGAGTGATTATTGAGAGATACGTTTTAATTGACATCATGTTACCTGTGAAGTCTTTATTTCTATAGATTGTCTCCATATATTTCTGTTCAATGATATTCTTAGGATTTTTCCTCTTTTATAGAACACCTCTTAGTTTCTACTTTTGAGATAGCAGATCATACTGCGTTGGTATCAATATAGGACTAGATAGAGGTCATCTGTAAGAATGTGTAGACAATAGGATTACACTGTTTTCTCCATTATATCAGAGATGAAGATGCCATACTAGTTCAAAAATTCCCAACTAAGAAATTACATGTTAAAAAGTATTCCGTGGTGATGTATTTCTCTCTTATTATTAGGATAATTTAATAACCAAATTTATTATTTGGTTATTCAAGAGAATTGAATAAGCAAAATTAAGGTTATTTGGGTGTATTAATTTAAGTAATAGACCTTCCTTTTCAACATGCTAATACAAGTTCACACTTTTGAACTGTAGTGTTTACTGTAATGTAAATGCCAAAATATATGAGTTATCTTCTGCTAAAAATTTTATTTTAAAACTAATATTTACTTTAACAAAATGTGAAAAAATCAGAGTCTGCATTTAGATGTATCTGTACAACTAGTGCTCAGGATAGAGTTTAAGAGCAAGGGGTCTGTCTATGAATCTCAACTCTACATTTATTGCTGATTGAACTGTGAAAAAAAAAATGAACCAACCAAACAGACATTTTGAGAGTGTTTGATTGAGTATGATGTATATGATATGCAATAAAATATAATTTAATGTGGCCATTATTTAAAACGGTAAACTAGTTAAGAAAATTTACAGATTTACAGTAGTAACTTTAAGATAACTAAAAAATTTTACTTGTGTTAAATTTTTACATTCCTTTTTCACTGTTTCTGGCTGGGGATTTCTCATGACATTGCATGGATAGAGTTGTTGCAGACAGAGGATCCTTTCAAAGACTTCTTTAGTCAAGTATCTGTTCTGAACTAGGAAGACTTGAACATCTGGGAGCTGCAGGAGATTACACTGCTTGTATGTCTCTCTCTATCTCTGTCCTGTCTATTTGCTTTCTCCAACAAGGCAGCTTCAGGGAAATCAAACATTCTCCACAAATACTCAGGGCTTGGTAGGCATACATTCTAATGGAGAAAGACCTGAGAGAAACCTGTTGGCAAATGTCCAACAGCATCATCTCTACTACCTTTTCTCTTTTACAAGTGCACCAATATGCTGGCCCATTTTTGGGAAGTGAGAAGTTAGACTCCAGTTTTTGTGAAAAGAATGTCCAAAAAAGAAATGCTGATGAGTTTTAAAATCACCATTGTCTGCCATCTGCCCACAAATTATTTATATTCCTTCCATATTCACAGTAAACTCTCCTCCCCTCAACTGACCAGTGAAATTGTATCTTTTATTGCATCAGGCATAGGCTCAGATTCCAGGATCTCATCTTTCCAATCAGGTTCAGGTATAGAGGAGGCAGTATGGATGCCATTCCCTGAGTTCAGCAACTTAAGTCCAGTTCTTCAAATGTGAGCCTTAATCTAAAGAGGCAGTTATGCACTCCATCCCCACCACACCAAAGAGACAACAGTGGGACAGGAATAAGGTAAGTGCTATAGTCTCTTCATCTTAAAATGAGTGTGTGAGGGGAAACAGAAGGCAAACAGGAGTCATTGTGGTGGTAGAAGAAACCATTTTTAAAGACTGTTATAGCATAACTTTCATTTGGTTTTTCTTTGTTTTTTTTTTTTTAAATTTTTAAATTTATTTTCAGCGTAACAGTATTCATTGTTTTTGCACCACACCCAGTCATTTGTTTTTAAAAGTATAGACCAGAAATCAGAAATAATATCCTATCAGATAAGAAAGAAAATTGAAGATTATTTGGATAACTATTCCTTAAATTGAGTCCTGGACTACACGCTTCAGAATAATCCAAGATACTTAAAAATAAAAATACAGATGTCTACATTTCAGCACTGTTCTAATGAAACATATTTTTTATTTGGAACCTGGTTATTTCATTTTTAGCAAGGCCATGAGGTGATGATTTTGTAAATTACAGAGATACACTGAATAGAGTTAATGCATACAGTTCATAGATTTTAAAAATGGAGAAAATTAAAGTTTTAACAAGTATGGATTCTATATAAAAACAAACAAAACAGTAATACTATGGAACAAACCAGATCATGTTGGTGGGCATTTTTTAATGCAATGTGATAGTTTAAATCTCATTAACTTTTGTTATTGAATTTGAGATGGGAGTGCTAAAACTAAGGAAAAACATTGAACTATATGAAGTGATTACATAAATGTATGTCAGAAAGGAAGCATCACACTTGATTCTGAGCAAATTATGTTATCACAATTCATTGCCAATATTAAAAATAAAAACAGATTTTAGTGCTAAAATTACAAATGGTTGGGATAATAATGTCTATAGATGATGGCAGAGAAACAATAAAAATATTAAAACAGACTAAAAAGTCAAAATAACTTATACTTTAAAGTAAATGTGAGGGCTGCCTGGGCAGGTCAGTTGGTTAAGTGTCAACTCTTCATTTTTGCTCAGGTTGTAAATTCAGGGTTGTGAGATAGAACCCTGTGTCAGGCTCCTCACAGGGCATGGAGCCTGCTTAAGATTCTCTCTGCCTCTCCCACTGCCCTCCCCCATTTGCCTGTGAAAAACGAAAAGTGAATGTGGAAGATACATAGCAACTATATATAAAGAAATACATTATTTTATATAAAATTCGTAGCTCTTAAGTAGCACCAAAAATACAATGAAAGAAAGATATCAATGTAGTACAGAAATTTAAAAAAATCATTCTTTTTGTTAGGGCACCTGGGTGGGTCTAAGTCTGTTAAAGCTCCACATTTTGGTTTTGGCTCAGGTCATGATCTCAGGGTCCAGGGATTGAGCCTGGCATTGGGCTCCACACTCAATGCAGAGTTTGCTTGTCTCTTTCCTTCCCCCTCTGCCCCTCTACTACCTGCCCCTACTGTGTATATGCATACATGTATGCTGTCTCTCAAATAAATAAATAAAATCTTTTTTAAACAATTTCATTCTACTTGTTCCAAGTATCCAATGAGAAAGGCAGTACAGAGAGGAGAAAAATCAGTTTCAGTTTTCCAGAAAAGTAGTAGATAAGTCTTTTTTTTTATTTTATTTTTTTTTAAGATTTTATTTATCTATTTGACAGAGAGAGATCACAAGCAGGCAGAGAGGCAGGCAGAGAGAGAGGAGGAAGCAGGCTCCCTGCTGAGCAGAGAGCCCGTTGCGGGGCTGGATCCCAGGACTCTGAGATCATGACCTGAGCCGAAGGCAGCGGCTTAACCCACTGAGCCACCCAGGCGCCCCAATAGTAGATAAGTCTTATGGATACAATAATAAATATAGTTCATGGGCGCAAGGAGAAAAATTAAAGAAAAAAATCTCTTTAGTGTGAAATTTAGCTAGAAATATAGAAGTTATGTTCAATCTAGCCAAGTAGAGAGCAAGTAGAACCTAAGGCAACCTATTCTCTCTGGTTACACAGAGTTGGTCTCAATGAATTTCCCAGAGAGTTAATAAAAATATACAAAATGAAGAAATACAGTGCAACAAGCTCAGCCCAAAAATTCACAGGAAGAGTAGATTTCAAAGGATGATCTGTAGGACAACTGTAAGAATGTGTGTGACCTTCATTGTGACTACACGTAACAAGGCTTGTAGGGAGAAACTACAGCAAATCCCTGGGAAAGGGGCAAGATAAGAAGAATGGCAGAAAAAGGAAAGAATTTGGCATCAATATATGCAGCTTTATATGGAGAAGTACGGAACAAAAGATGTCTGTTAAATAATAAAAATTGGTATTTTGGAAGAAGAAAAAAGACTTTAAGCAGAAGACTTAATCTGATAACCTCAAAATGTTGGAATTCAAGTGTTTGAATTCAGAATATTCAAGATAAGGTATAGAATGTGTTCAGTCTTGTGAAAGGGAAATTGAGGATTATGTTTCTGGTATAGCAAGAACAAAAACCCTAGTATCAATAATAAGAAGGAAGCATAAATGGGTTTTGTCCTAGAATTTATTAGCAAAACCTAATCCAGGAGTGTACTGTTAATGTCATTTAAAGTTATAGTGGTGACCTGAGTAATTTTCCCAAACTATACAGAATAATTTTTTTCAAGATTGTGAAATTATACTACCAAAACCTAATTTTTATCTGTTATTAGTCTCAGTCTCATTATAATCACCTACGAATTTGAGGGTATTTGGTCAGAGCAACATGGTCTGTAGAAAGGGTCAACGAACACTGTCATAAAAACTGAAAAGTGAGTTTCTCCCAGTTGACCATACATTATGTCACAGAGCATCTCAAAAAGATGCAGAGATTTGGCTTATATTAAGTGATATTGGAACATGGTTTTACTTTAGGTGACGTACTGCCAGAAAACAGGATCAATAGTCTATTTTTATATGGAAATAGGAGAAATGAGGCAGGGCTAAAGCTGAATTTAGTAAAGAAGCTAAGAAAGATATATGTTTATATAGACATTTATATAGATATATGTTGAGAGAGAAAATCAGTTTTATGGCCTTTGTGGGTTGTTTTTTTATCTATGTTTAGACATAATTTGTCTTGTTTTAACTCTCTCCGTCCTAATTATGAATAACCTTGGATAATAGCATTCTGCAAAAATATCTGTGATCGTCAGGAGAACACTGTTGCTCTCTCTTAGTGGTAGGCCACTTATCACTGACAGTAGTGGGAGTTTTTTATTTTCCCTCTTTCTCACATATAAACAACACCCAAGAAGTGTCTTCAGAATATGAGTGTGTGTGTGTGTGAATTTAAATCTGATGCCACATGGATAAATGATAAATATCTTAGCAACTTCTCACCCCACGATAAGTCCATGAGTTCAGTTCTCTCTCAAACAATCCAGTCCTGACATTGGAAGCAGTTGGAGTCAATGCAACTGTTTGTATTTTACTGTCTTTTGTTATCTCTGTTACTAATAACACCTCATGTAGAATTATAAATTATTAAAAATGACAGAAAATCCAGCTTACAGAAATATATTTGAGTAACTGTAGCATCTTGGCTTGAATTGCTTTAGCATTTACAAGAGCAACAAGAAAGAGTTTATATTTTAACATTTTAATTTTACCACATCATTATTATAATACCTCCCTGTTTCCAATTAATTCCAGAACTGCATATTTTGGCATACAGCTTGTTTTGATGGTGTTCTTTCCTCTCATATGTATATACATCTGTGTGAAAATTTCATGGAGAACTTTTTTAAGTAGTTGTGGTATGATCCCGAAACACAGTTACTTTGTTCTTATTGTTAATAGTGTCTACCTCCAAGTAATGATTTTACAGAGAAATCTTGAGGGGAGAGTCTCAGAAAGGTTACTGACATGAAGGGAGTGTTTTTAATATAATGAAACGTAATGTAAACTTACATATATGTAAGCTAGTGAAATAATGCCAATAGTGAACTACCTCAGTGGGAACAGAAACACAGACTCAGAGGTGAATATAAAAAGGCAGAACAGAGATATCAAGAAGACAGGACTTCCCACCACACATGGAATGGATTTTGAACAAATTATATTTGTTCAAAGGACAAAGGACAGGGTACCGGAGCTGACAACCAGGTTATATACCTGAGATCCCCTGAGGCTGGTGTTGTAAACAACCATCTTTAATGTAATTATTACCCTAGAATTGAGCCAGGACAATATTTTTATTATGACTGACAAACTTTAAATACCTGATTATGGAGAATACTAATTAACACAGCTCAGGCCATGTTCATACCTCAGGAGATATCAGTGCCATCTGATGAAGTTGTAGAAAGTGTTTTGTAATCAACATTAAAGGCTATGCAGGATACAATTAGAAATTAAATGTTTCAGATGAAAAGCAATGCATCTGAAGTGCTTTGCAATCACCATCCTGTGATTAGGAGCAAGTCATTCCTCCAAATGTAATGTGTGTGGAGACATGCAGAAAATAAGATAGCAAACCAAGCAAAGAAATTTTGAATTCTTTTATCTAATTCATTTAACCAAATAATTCTTGGGTTGAATAGGTCCTCCAGCTGTCAGAGCATATAAAACCTTACATTTTCTCTTATGCTGTGGTATACTCACTCAGGAACTACTTAAGTAAATAGGTATTTGTTAAAATGAAGGGTATCTGGGTCTGAAGGAAAAGCTCTGCATGGTGTATTATGACCAGAGACTGACAAATATAAAGATACTAATGTGTCCAGCCTCCCTTAACCCCCAAAAGAAAGGATTCAGTTGCAGCATGCAGATATGTGGACTCTCAAATTTTCTAGGAAAGAAACATGACATTCCTTTAAGTCCTTACTTCTTTGGAATAAAGAAGATTGAGAAGTGAATGAGAGCTATGTGTAAAGATTTTCCTCTGCATTTCTGTAAATGCTTATAAGGATAGAGAAGTCTTCCTGATGGACTCACTCAGTCTTGAGGTGACTTAGAAATCAGGAAGGCTGGACACTTAAAGTTTTGGTCGAGGCTTTACTCATGTCCAGTACTTATCCTTGATCCGGATCAAGGAGAAGGCAGTGATTCCACCTGTTAGATTAGCACCAGTGAATCATAAACTGTAAGCTACTGACAACTCTAACTTGCAGTATTTTGGTACTTAAAATGAGTATTATTTTCTAAACTGCTTGTATAATGAGATTGTCGTTCCGATCATAGATTTTTTTTTTGTAAAGTTAAAGGACATAATCCTTACAAAACATCATGATGACTGTTGTATAACAAATATACAATCAATATGAGCAATTTATTTTTATTCATAAAAACTGTCAATCCATATTTCAAGTATTCTGCACATTATATATGTATACTCTTCTCTTTCATCCCTTATGTCTCTGTTGAAACTCAGTGTAGGAAACTCTTCATGAAAGCTTTGAAATCTCTAACTGATGTGTCCAAGTCTGGTGCTAGGAGTGTGCCATTTCCTGAATTTGCCCCCTTCAGGCCTTCAAATTCTGTTTAGACTTACTGCACCCATGAGAAGAGTTCCTGGACCCTTAGCTATAGTGCTGTACCTCCCAGGCTTCAATCCACTGGGACAGTAATGTATGATTCTGTGAGTCACCATTCCTAACTGACCTTCCTATAGTTCTCTTGTCAGCACTCTTGACCCATTGACTGAGCAGGGATGTCAATGTATGTGTCAGTATATTTGGGTATTTAGTAAGGAAAATGAAATTTGTGTTACCCAAATGGATGGAAGTAATAAGGACACTAGTTCCTTATTAGAGAGAGAGAAGGAAAAGAAAGAAATATTTTCTATGTTTTGTTTCTGTATTTCATCTCTTTTTTGGGGGAGGGAGGGAGAAGCATGAAAGGAAATGAAAGGTGAAAAAAAGTCAAGTATGCTCTGTGGTCAGAATAATTAGAGCACAGAATGTCTAGGATTGTGAGAAGAAGGAAAAGCGGATTAGACATGACATGGGACCTATTACCTCAAACCCGAGTTTTCAGGTAATATGCCCAAATGATTTGAAAATAATTTTGCATGTTATTTTCTATAACCCAAGTGTGGATGGGTGCATTACTTTTCTGTTTGCTCCTTTCAAGAATACAATGAAGATTTAGTTATTCTACTACTGAAATATATTTACCTCTCTTCACTGTTATGGGCAAGATGGGAACTGTCCGCTGAGACAGGGCAGCTGACAATCAAAGTCATCAGAGATTCTAGATCATAGTTCACTCTAGAGGATAATCAACATTACCTCTGAAGAAAACAAACCCAAATGTTCCTCTAGCTATCATTTCCCTTTAGAAAAATACAAGTATAAAGAGTGATAATGAATATACAAAAAATTATACACTGAAGGTGGGTGTCCTGGAGCCATCCCTATAGAAGAATTAAGATTAGAAAGAACAAAGTTGAAGTTCTCAACAAAGGCAAACATTTTATTGTTCCGTGTAAGGGAAGATAGTTCAAACCTCCATATCATCCAGAGATGTGTGTTTCCATGATCATCATTTCAACTCCTGACCTCATTCTCCTTTCCAAGTGTTCACACTTGCATATATTCTCCTTCTCCCCCTCCCTTCATATCCCCCACCACTCTCCCTCTCTCTCCTCAACTTGGAGACTTTCAATCCAAAAACATACTTCTCCTAGTCTTTGGTAAGTCACCCCCTATTCACAGGAGGAAGTGCTGTCTTGTGATTCCTTTCAGAATTCTCATTCTCACCTGATATCAAATGTCTTAGTCAAAATGCATTTGCAAAAGATGTAAAGCTTATGAATGCTAATCACTGAAGTGTTCTATTCCGAAGCTACTTTAATGGAGAACGACACTTCGATTAGCTTCTTTTTGTGATAGTCTCAGTTAGAACTTAGTCAAAAACATCATTTTCTCTCTGTGGCAACAACCTAATGGCATACTGAAGAAAGAATAGTGCCTGTATTAGGAAGGATTTGACCTTGTCCTCTAAGCACAATGGTATCCTATTATTGTGCTGAGGAACATTAGTCTTTGTTCTGTTCTGCCTATGGCCTGAGCCACAAAGAAACCACAGGAATCGATGTTCTTTTAGTTTACAGAGGAAAGAGTAGAGGGTCTGATCCCAGGCTTTTCTTTGAGTGAGAGCCTTGTAAGAGATGCCAGTCTTTACTCAGCAACAGTCTTCTTTTTGGCATAATGATGGGAGCAGGCAAAGACTCAGAATTATTTGTGTCCTTTTTGAAATTACTCACTCTGATTTCTAAAATCAGTGTGTACAAAGACCCACAGTCTTTTTTCCTCTAAGCAGCCCTGAAGAAAACCTGTTTCCAATTTTATACTTTATCCAGAAGTATATAATGAAATAAAGATGCAATATTAATCATATTATTTTCCCAAATTCTGGAGTTCTATGTCTAACAAGATTTCTAACAATTTAAAACATTTGTCAAAAGGGAAACTCATTCAAACTCTTTTAAAATTATCGTTTATTTTCTTTCTCTTAGCATTGATTAATGCTACTCATTTCTTTCTTATTCTCTACTTGTGTTTGTTCCTCCTACTTTGTGTGATGTTTTAGGCTAAACACATCTGAATCTATGTGGCAACACATTGTTTTGAAAACTAAAACTGTATCAATATAAATGTATATGATTATATGTGTTATTATATTCATAAACTGTACATATAACTTATTTTACACTGCCTTATATAGAATGATGTTCAGGTATGATTACTTACAGGAATAATCTAATATTCATATTTAATAACAATAAAACTCAGAGTCTTACCCATGTTTTTCAATGAGGAAAGTATTTCCCACAAAGATGCATTTTGGAAACATATGGAGGTGTTTTCAGTTGTCATAATTATTATGTAATATTATAGGCAAGAGCTATTGATGTTACATGTTTTATAAAAAAAAAATGTGTTGGTATAGTACACTGAAGAGTTTTGTGTCCTCTTCAGATTTTGAAAGCTTCATCAAGAATCATGAGGTCAAATATGTTTTTTAATTGTCTACTATTATTGTCTGAATGCATTATGCATAAAAAGATAACATATTTTTGCACTGTTCTAGTACATACTGATTTTTTTCTAAGAATACAATAGTAGATAAATGCAGACAATGCCTGCTTTCTCTGCAAAAAGTTGTCATTTCAGAAAATAATATGAATGATGACTGCATACTTTTTGAAGTATTTGATTATTGATAAAACATATTTGCATTGGGCGCCTGGGTGGCTCAGTGGGTTAAGCCGCTGCCTTCGGCTCAGGTCATGATCTCAGGGTCCTGGGATCGAGTCCCACATCGGGCTCTCTGCTCAACAGGAAGCCTGCTTCCCTCTCTCTCTCTCTCTCTCTGCCTTCCTCTCCGTCTACTTGTGATCTCTCTCTGTCAAATAAATAAATAAAAAAAATCTTTAAAAAAAAAAAACATATTTGCATTAATTACCATTTGTAGCATTCAAAGATTACACACACACACACATATGCACAAACACAAACACACTCCTATATCAAGTGCAAAATACAAGGAAAAAAATATAATCTGCTGTATGCTTGCTTACTCCTAATAAACACATTTTTAAAATTGATGACTTCTTCATGATGTATACTAATTTCTGGAAAAGACTATTATTAGCTGAATGGGACTTCTTTCTCTCTCTTTTCCTGTCACTCTACTTGTCCCTTGTGGCAAATCTCTTGAAAACTCACCCCTTCCAAAAAGTTGAGACTAATTCTTGGTCATAATAGAAGTGAAAAGGTGGATATTAATATCATAGTTTTGGGGGCGCCTGGGTGGCTCAGTGGGTTAAAGCCTCTGCCTTCGGCTCAGGTCATGATCCCAGGGTCCTGGGATCGAGCCCCGCATCGGGCTCTCTGCTCACCAGGGAACCTGCTTCCCTTCCTCTCTCTCTGCCTGCCTCTCTGCCTATTTGTGATCTCTGTCTGTCAAATAAATAAAAAAAAAAAAATATATCATAGTTTTGCTAACTTCAGTGACTTTTCCACAGCCTAACTTATATGTTGTGAGTTTTTATGCTAACTGTCCTCTCTCAATTATGGATAAAAAAATAACATATATATGCATAGATGTATAAAATTTAATATTTAATTACCTGCAAATTTAATATTTCATTAATCAGAAACATATGAAAACTGAAACCATTCTTATAATTTTGTTACTCAAAATTTATAAAGCCTTTATAGTATTTGAAAATTTTTAGATATGTAGAACATCAGAATTGAAAGTAAAAACCTGCCTTCAACAATTGATCATGCTTACTACTAAAGTTACTAAAGTCTCAATAATATTGAAAGGGTTTTTGAATTGGGGCACCTGGGTAGGCTTAGTTGGTTAAGCTTCAGACTCTTGATTTGGATTCAGGTCAGGATCTCAGGACACTGGTATCAGAACCCCATGTACCTTGGGCTCTATGCTCAGCTGAGGCATCTGCTTTTCTCCCTTCCCCTCTCCCCCTCCCCCATTTGCGCTCTCTCTCTTTCTCTCTAAAATAAATATATCTGAGAAAGATAAAGTGTTGAGGGGTGCCTGGGTGGCTCGGTGGGTTAAAGCCTCTGCCTTCAGCTCAGGTCATGGTCCCAGGGTCCTGGGATCTAGCCCCACATCGGGCTCTCTGTTCAGTAGGGAGCCTGCTTCCTCCTCTCTCTCTCTCTGCCTGCTTCTCTGCCTACTCTCTCTCTGTCAAATAAATAAAATCTTAAAAAAAAATTAAAAAAAATAAAGTGTTGACTCTAGTTGTGAGTTGCTGATGAAGCACGAGTTTCCTCTAATATACTTTATTATCAATTTATCCAGTATTTATGAATTATGCATTATCAAATACAGCATTTATTATTTTTTAACATGGCATATATTCCAGTATATTTTCTTTTTTAATAAAAATGTTTGATTATTAAATTCATGTTTCAAAATGTAATGGGATTCTATCTAGTAGTAACTGCAACTTTGTAATATTTTTAATAAGTTTTAATATTGGATTTTCTAATTCATTTTTATTTTATATTTTTATTTTTTACTATTTTTCTCCTACACTTTTGCCTACTTGTTGATTGCTATATCTTTACAAAAAAAAACCTGGAATTGTCATATTTGAGAGTATTTCCCCTGATGTGTGGCATGGGAATGTATTTGGAATCTGCAGATTTTCAGCATGGTTCCAGTAATGAAGTAGCATGCAGTGATATATATGAGGCTACATTAATATCAAACTAAATCTGGCTTTTGGTTTTGTAGTTATTAATGATATTGTTTAAAGAATATATTTTCCTGTTAATCACCCAATAATTTCATTGAATGATTAAATTAACCTTTTTACTTAAATAAAAATAGCTAAGTAATTATAAAATAAAAGCATTATTTTGGATTTTCAACAGTACAGAATTCTTCAAATGAGTAAGACTTTAGCACTTAGTTTTATAAAATATGCTTCCTAAAATATACAAAGATGTCATCAGACATTTGAGATTTTTCAGTGTTTATCTTCTTTCAAAAATAGTTTTAATTATTAAAATAAATCAAAGGAAGAAGAATATTTTATAACAGGTAAAAAAAAATTAAGGAATGTAAATATCAGTGTCCATTAATTTCACTGGGCCACAGGCACATATTCTTTTATATATTGGCTATAGTTTGCTGTCACACTGCAAGGTTAGTGTGCATTTGAGTAAATGCAACAAAAATGGTATGATCAGCAAAATTTAACATATTTACAATATGAAACTTTAAAAAGTTTTTGACCCCTGAATTGAATAAATGAATTAATAATGTCTCAAGTATGACAAAGAAGAATGGGACAAAAGACCTGAGTAGGTATTTTTCTAATGAAGACATGCAAATAACCAATAGGTAAGGAAAATGCTCATTGTAACTAATCACCAGTGAAATGCAAAACCAACCCACAATGATATATAATCTCTCACCGTTAAGATGTCTAAAAACAAAAGTTAACAAATGCTGGTTGTGGATGTGAAGAAAAGGGAATCCTTGGGCATTAATTGTTGGTGGGAATGTAAACTGATGCAAGCACTATGAAAAACAACATGGAAGTTCCTCAAGAAAATGATCTATTCTTTGGGAAAATGTCTAATCAGATACTTGCTCATTTTTAATTTTTTTTTCATTTGTTGCTGTTGAGTTTTATGAACTTCTATGTTTTGGATATTAAGCTTTTATTGGTATATGGTTTGAAAATACTTTCTCCCATTTCTTAGGTTGCCTTTCAATTTATTGATGATTTCTTTTCCTTTCCAAGATTTTTAGCTTGTTGTGGTTTCATTTGCTGGTTTTTTGTTGCCTTTGTTTTTGGTGTCTAATATAAATATAATTGCCAAAACCAATGTCAAGTAACTTATATGCTGTATTTTCTTCCAGGAGTTTTGTGGTTTCAGGGCTTACATTCAAATCTTTAATCAATTTTGAGTTGAATTTTATGTATGGTTTTAGACAGTGGTCCAGTTTCATTCCTTTGCATGTGGCTGTGCAGTTATCCCAACACAGTTTACTGAAGAAACTATCATTTCCCCATTGTACATTCTTGGCTCTTTTGTCAAAAAGTAATTGACCATATATTTATGGATTTATTTCTGACCTCCCTATTATGTTTCATTTAGCTATGTCTCTGTTTTTATACCAGTACCATACTGCTTTGATTACTACAGCTTTGTAATATAGTTTAAAATCAGGAAGCAGGATACCTCCAGCTTTGTTCCTTTTTCTTAAGATTACTATGGCTATCCAAGGTCTTTTGTAATTCCATAAGAGCTAGGGTGTATTATGCTAAGCGAAATAGGTCAGAGAAAGACAAATACCCTATGATTTCACTCATTTGTGGAATTTAAGAAAAAAAAATAGATGAACATAGGGGAAGGGGAAAAAAAAGAGAGGGAAGCAAACCGTAAGAGACTCTTAACTATAGAGAACAAATTGAGGGCTGCTAGAAGGGAGGTAGGCAAGTGATGGGCTAAAGGGGGACAGGGACTAAGGAAGACACTTGTGTTGAATACTGGGTGTTATATGTAAGTGATGAATTGCCAAATTCTACAAAAAAAATAATTTTTTGTTGTTGCTATGAAAAGTGCCATTTGATTTTTGATAGGGATCTCATTGATTCTGTAGACTGCTTTGGGCAGTATGGGCATTTTAATAATATTCATTCTTCAAGTTCATGAGCATAGAATATGCATTTACTTGTGCCTTCCTCAATTTCTTTCATTAGTGTTTTATAGTTTTTGGTTTATAGACTTTTCATCTCCATAGTTAAATTGTTTTCCTTAGTATTTTATTGTTTTTGATGTTATTATAAATGGGATTATTTAATTTCTTTCTGATAGTTCACTGTTGTATAGAAACACTACTGATTTTTATATATTGATTTATATCCTGTAGCTTCACTGAACTATTTATTCCATTTTTGATGGAATCTTTAGTTTTCTATATATAATATGGAAATATACAAAATTTATATAAAATAATATGTCACTCTGCAAATAGAGACAATTATACATACTTCTTCCTTATGTTTTTCATCTTATTTTATTTTATTTTTACCTAATTGCTCTAGCTAGTAGGTAAAAGTGGGCTTGTTCTTATCTTAGAAGAGAGGATTCCAGCTTTTCACTGTTGAGTCATATTAGCTGTGGGCTTGTCAGTCTTTTTTAGGTTTAGACACATTTCATCTATATTTAATTTTTGAGAGTTTTTATCATGTATCTGTTGATAGGATCATATGATTTTTAGGTTTCATTCTTTTTTTTTTTAAAGATTTTTTATTTATTTATTTATTTGACAGAGAGAGATCACAAGTAGACAGAAAGGCAGGCATAGAGAGAGAGAGAGGGAAGCAGGCTCCCTGCTGAGCAGAGAGCCTGATGCGGGACTCGATCCCAGGACCCTGAGATCATGACCTGAGCCGAAGGCAGCGGCCCAACCCACTGAGCCACCCAGGCGCCCCAGGTTTCATTCTATTAATGTGGCATATCACGTGAAAAAAGGCCAAAACGTTTTTGCCTTAGTTGAACTACCTTTGCATCGCAGGATAAAATCCCACTTGATCGTGTTGTATGATTCTTTAATATATTGTTGAATTTGGTTTGCTAATATTTTGTTGGGGATCTTTGTATTATGTTCATTGGGGATACTGGCCTGTAATTTGTTTTTAGTTAGTGTCTTTGTTTGGTTTTTATGTCAGGGTAATGCTGGTATCATAAAATGAGTTTACAAGTGTTTCCTTTTCTTCAGGTTTTTGGAAGAATTAGAGAAGGAGTGATTTTAATTACTTTATAAATTGTTGATAGACTTCACCAGATCCTGGGATCTTCTTTGGAGGTTTTTGATTACTTATTCAATCTCATTGCTAGTAATTGGCCTATTTATGTTTCTATGTCTTCATGATTCAGTCTTAAAAGTCATACATTTCTAGGAACTTACCATTTCTAATTCCTTGGCAAATATTTGTCCATATCAATTTCTCATGATCCTTAGTCTTCCTATGTTATTAGATGTAATGTTTCCTCTTTCATTTTTTATTTGAGTCTTCTCTCTTTAGTTCATAGCCTTAAACAGAGGCTAATCAGAAACTGGATCCTCAGGCAGCAGCTGGTAAAGTATGCAAACCCTTCCAGGAAAAAACTGGGAGATTGGTATTTTTGTCTGGCATCTCTGCATTAAACAAGGAGGAGGAGGGAAGAGGAGCAGGAAGTGTTCTCACACTGTTAGCAACTGTTTCTTTCTTTGTTATAATGTTACAGTCCTGTGGGACTCATAAACACCAGGCCCACTGGCTCTTGGTACTAGCTGATTTGAGGGCTCATCTGTCAGGTGGCAGCTTTAAAAGTTAGGGCACTGTGTTTGATCTTCAGAGAGAAGCTGGGAGTTCAGTTTCCTCCCAATTGTAAGGTGCTGTGTTGGAGTTTATGGCAAGAGTATGTCTCAGTTTTTTTTACCCATTTCAGTGTGTATTTTCTCAGTTGCCTGATGTGGAGGAGTCATTCAACTAGTTTGGATTTTTCTCAGAGGAAAACAGTTCATGTGTCGCTTTATATTTGGTGCAAACTTGGGAGGACAGAAATTCAGGAACCTCCTCTATCGACATCTTGATTAAGTCCTGGGATTCATGCTTGGTTCTCCATATCTTTCAACAGTACAACCAACTGTTCACTAAGTCCAGAAAATCCAATTTCTGTATATTTCTGCAATTGATCGGGTACCTCTCCATCTTCTCTGTTTATGCATTAATTCTATTCTTCATCATGAATAACTGGTTTACTCTTTGCCTCATCTGTTTCATTCTTCACACTCTCATCATTGTTGTCCTTAGACTTTAATTAAATTCTACTTGAAATCATTCAGCAGGCTTTCCAAAAATATAAAAATGATATGGAATTTCATTCATAGTCTGGATTCTCCCTAGCATTTCAGTTTTGCTGTCAGTAATGTATTAATTCTTCCAGTTATACACACAAGACCTTGTTAGGATTAAATTACATACTCTGTCTAATAGGCTGTTCAGGGTGTAATTTGTGCCATGCATTGTTTTAATTATGCAATAGGGAAATTAATAAAATATAGGCCATACATTTAGGATATGTTTCATCCAAGATCTGATCCCAGTGAATTTTTGTATATGATTCTGGTGCAGCAAAAATGTGTTTTGGTTGGTTGGTTGTCTTTTTATGTTTTGTTTTGTGTTTTGGAGGTTTGTTTTTGGTCATGAATGCTACTGAATTATTTTTCTATGGTTAACCAACTTTAGTCACTTAAGTAACTTATATTTCCCCACCTTCTATATCCCTTTTTCTTTATGGATATTTTAACATTATATTATATATTATTATATTATATTAATTATATTTTCACTATATTATTATTTCTGCATTATATTATTAATTCTGAAATTATAGAGATATTACTCTAAAAAATCTTTATAGCCTTTTGTATATCTAAGTAATGTGTCCAAGTAATTGTTTATTAAGTGTTCATTTATTTAGTTAATAAACTTAAAATAAATCAGGACATAAGGATACCATTTGTTACAAAGAGTCAACATTGTGTTTAATGCATTTATTGTAAGAGTTCTTGGCTAAGTATTTAACTAATATTTTTGAAGAGTGATTTCAATGTTTGGTTGGCCTATAAGAGTTAATGAAAGCTCCAAACATTATTAGTATTTTTAGGAAATAATAGAAATCAGAAGAAGCATTCCTTGGGCTTCATAATTATGAAATATTCTATAAAATAAGTTTTATAGTTAAGATATTTTTGTCTGGAAACAATAAGTTGGGTTACTTGGCCATGAGAAACCCTTCTTCTCTATTTTTAGTAAAAAAAAATCTTGAAAATTGATCTTTGAGGATGTAGAGGTGCACTAGGTGAAAAATAAAAGAATGTTGATATCACTATTGCCTGTAGTAGAAATGTCACAGAGCAGCTACAACTCTGCTATATAACCTAACCTTTCTATGTACTGGCCATTTATTTATTTAATTTCTTGACAATAGAATTGTGCACTTTTCTTAGTTTAAATTAGAAATGTCTTCTGGACATTTATCTTCATTGTGACCTCCTGTATAAGGTTCAGGGATTTGGCTGCTCTGATACTTAATAGAATCTCTTCAAGTCTTTAATATATAGTGCCTATAGATACAGTGGTGTTAAGCAAGATATAATCATTTCCATTTAAACACATATCTCTTTTTTGAAGTTATGCATTTTACACTGTAAAAATATGATGAATTGAAATCATAACTCATGGAATGAGTTATTATTATATACAGTGTTAGCCATGTTCCAATACAAAGCAAACATAAAACGGCCACTCCTTTGTTGAAACATGAATATTTTTTAACAATGAGGCTATTTGTTATTTGTCCATTTTAGCAAAATTTAAGTGGAATCCACCCTAGGCAATAATCCTGGTCTGTCCTTTTTATGTACAATCTCAGATCATGCATCTTTTTCCTAGCATCTCTAAACGTAGCTCATGTCTCTGCTCTCTGATCCTCCTGTTTCTAGTTCATTTTACCTGACACTATTGCAGATACTATTCTGCAGATTTTACCAAGTTGACATTATTATTGGAATCATTTTACTCTTAGCTTTTAAATAAAAGGACTTATGTCTTACAAAAAGAATTTTGGGTCACTAGGCTAAGGGGGGTTTGTGAGGCTGGCTAGTAATAGACTTAAAATTGCACTGGTTTTAAAGTAGATTAGGTTTGCTGCTGCTGCTGCTGCTTCTGCTTCTTCTTCTTCTGGGTGATTTTAGGGGGGAAAAGTGATAATAAGGTTAAATATGTCATTTAAAGAGTCTCACTGAGTCAAAAAGCTCTATGTACTGAGACCCAGATAGTGGAGACAAAATATTTTGCCCCCTTAATCATTGAGTTCTAGTGAGTAAATATTATACTTAATGTTATTTTAGGAAGTACTGAAAATGTCATTCTGCCTGTCATTTCCACTACTGGGCTATAGAGTGTCCAAGAAAGAGATGTAATTTTGGTCTGCATCTTATTTTCAAATATAAACTCTATTTCTCCTTTTATTCAGGGAAGTCATAATTCATTTTCTTCTTCAAATTCATGAAGTTTAAATGTGAAAATTACATCGTATAAATTGCAAGAAAGTTGATACATTATTTGATTTAGAATAAAAGATTTATAGCTAAAAGAATTTCTGTCATTTGTTTAATGTGCTAGTAAAGTGATAAATACCTGAAAGTTAAAGAATTTGTAACCTCTATTTATATTTTTTTAATCCTTTTGAGAGGAAAACTCTATATTATTCTTGATTGGAACATCAGACAGCTGCTACAGTATAAAATTACGGTTGATTTTCTATTATGACTAAAAATAGCTAGTGGGAATACAATTCAGAGAAATACAACACAAAACTTACTTTGCCTCTAAACTTTCTAAATACAACAGCTGTTACATGAGCCTATATAATAAATAATTAAATACTTCCATAAATAAACTCAATAGAAATAAAAGCTATAAGGATATCTTTTAGCAACATTATCTTAGAATATTTACTAAGTTAGATACGAAGAACTAAAAAAAAATAATGTTTTGTTGGCAGTAAAAGACTTTTAACAAGCTAGGAAGTTGAAATGGTACAAAGTAAGGTGTAGTTTTGATAATTATAAGTAGGTGATATAAGTGGATATAAATGATATCAGCTATGTAATAAAATAATTGTTCTAAATTACACCATTACAGATAAAAATCAATATTTATAGAGATGAAAATGAAAGCTAGTAAACATATAAATATTTATATTTCAGGTGAATGAGTTATTTAATCTCCCAAAAGAAAAAAAAATTTCTGAGGGAAAGAAGTGAGTATTTTACAAATCTAAAATTAGTTTAAATTTGGTTTTGTTAGAAAATGTTCTAAATATTAAGTGAAAAATTTAGTAAAATTACCATGTTTACATACCATGAGGGGGACTTATTTTCTGTAAATTATTACTGTGTTTTGTTTGGTTGTTGATGTAATTTCTTTCCATAGGACTCCACAGAGCTGGTTTTGTCGTTTTTTCTTTGATGTCAGAAGAAATCTAAATATAAACTTTCTCTTTCTGATTTTTTGTGGACATCAAAAGAAGATTTAGATTGATAAAAGGTACATAAATTTACACATGCTGGTTCTTACAGATAGTAAGATGTATAATGTTTATACATACTCATTCACATACACATAATGCTATACACTCAGTTTCCATTCAGAACAATCGTTTGTACTTGAGTCCATCCATAGTACCTTGATTCCAGGATTGGAAGTAGTTGCAGTTTTCTTGTTAGAAGTCAACATTTCTGGGCGCCTGGGTGGCTCAGTGGGTTAAGCCGCTGCCTTCAGCTCAGGTCATGATCTCAGGGTCCTGGGATCGAGGCCCGCATCGGGCTCTCTGCTCAGCAGGGAGCCTGCTTCCCTCTCTCTCTCTCTCTGCCTGCCTCTCTGTCTACTTGTGATCTCTCTCTGTCAAATAAATAAATAAAATCTTAAAAAAAAAAAAGTCAACATTTCTAATTAAGATTTTATATCCTACCCATTTCACCTTTCTCTAAATAAAATATGTTATTTTCTTTATTTTCAAATTCTAAAATGTCTTAAGTATGTGTACCTGTCCAATTTGGTGCTGGTAAAAATAATTTTCACTTAGTAGAGCATAATTCTTAAAAGGGAGATTTTATGTCCTTTCAATATATTCTCAATTGATTTAATGCATATACTTTCATAATTTTCATATAAATTTGTCAATTTATTTCCCACTTGAAACTACTTTGTTTTCTTATGTGTCAGCATAATGGCACTTATCTAAACTTGCAAGTAATTATCCTATAGATAAATTAGTTCTTTTTGTTTGTTTCTTCTCCATTAGAATTTAACCTTTATAGACATGATCATCTTTATTTTTGTTGTTGCAGTCAACATCATGTCCCAGATTAGCATGGAGCTTGGGATCTAGAAGATAAGAAGTAAATAAATAACTTAAATGGGGGAAAAAATGGCCAATAAGAAATTAGTTAAAGCAAGTCCTAACATAAATAATTTTCCTGTAATAATCAGAACTATAATCTGCTTCACTGCACAAAATATTTAGTAGGATTTATTTATGCACAGTCTATGTTCATTAATTTTAGACAATAAAGGAATTCAAGTTGTGTTGCATGGTATAAAGTAATTAAAAATAGCAAAGGAAGAAGTTGAAAAGTCTGTGATAGATGGAGATGAGATTAGGAGAGGTCTCATCTGTGCTTCTTGGACCTTGTCCTTCATCTTCATTTTTAAGGGTCAACCAGAGATTTGAATAGTTTATGTATTCAAAGCCTGTGTCTCCCTACAGAAGTCTCCTTTTCTGGATTTCTTCTCTCACTGAGATCACTCAAAACTCTGTCCTCTAATCTCTCAGTCAATAAGACTGAAGCAGCTTAAGGTACTTTACACGGCACCAGTCAAAGCCTACCCTCAGGTGAAAAGCTTTAAGAATGAGAAGATCGCCCAGATCTTTCTCTTCTTCCAAGTGTCAACTCAATTTTAGATTTTCCCAGTTTTTTTTTTTTAAATTCAGTTGGCTATTTGTAATATTCTATCTTAAGTTAGTAAATGTTATATGTAGATGTCCAGTCCTATATAAGATACTTCACCATTACTAGAAGTAGAAATCCTCTACAATTTTAGTTCATTTTTTAAAGAAAAGAACAAGTGAAATAAATATATTATACTTTTTTCATTTTCAAATTTTTATTTTTTTTAATTTTCATTCCAATATAGTTAAGATGCAGTGTTATATTAGTTTCAGGTATACAGTATAGTGATTCAACACTTCCATTCAACACCCAGTGCTCATTAGGACAAGTATACTCCCTAATCCCCATCATCTATTTAATCCATCTCCCCACTCACCTCCCCTCTGGTAATCATCAGTTTGTTCTCTATCATTCTATTTCTTAGTTTCTCTCTATATATCTCTTTCTCTCCCCGTCTTTCTTTTTTTTTTCCTTTGCTTGTTTGTACCACATATGAGTTGATATATAGTATTTGTCTAACTGACTTATTTGCTTAGCATTATACTCTGTAGCTCTATCCATGTTGTTGTAAATGGCAAGATTTCCTTCTTTTTTATAGGTGAATATATATATATCATATCTTCTTTATCCATTCTTCTATTGATGGACATTTGGGATGCTTCCATAATGTGGTTATTGTAAATAATGATGCTATAAACATAGGAGTACATGTATCCTTTTGAATTAGTGTTTTTTGTAATTAGGGGGTAAAGTATCCAGTAGTGTGATTACTGGATCATAGGGTAGTTCTAGTTTTAACTTTTTGAGGAACCACCATATTTTTTTCCCACAGTGGCTGTACTAGTTTGTGTTTACACCAACAGTGAGAGAGGGTTTCTTTTTCTCCTCCTTGCCAACATCAATACTTCTTTTGTTTTTGATATTAGCTATTCTGACAGGTGTGAGGAGATACCTCATTGTGATTTCAATTTGCATTTCTGATGATAAGTGATGACGAGCATCTTTCCATGTGTCTGTTGGTCATCTGGATGTCTTCTTTGGAGGAAAGTCTGTTCATGTTCTCTGCCCATTTTTAAATTGGATTATTTGTTTTTTGGGCATTGAATTGTATCTGTTCTCCGTTCTTTATAGATTTTGTATACTAACCTTTTAGAAGAAATGTCATTTGCAAATATTTTCTCCCATTTGGTAGGTTGCCTTTCAGTTTTGCTGATTGTTTCCTTCACTGTGCAGAATTTTTTTTATTTTTATATAGTCCCAAATTACGTAATATTTTATTATATGTAAACATCTAACTTGGACATTATGGAGGAATGTCACTACCATGGTTCCCTAGAGACTTTGCCCGTATCTTTACAGGCAAAGTTTTGAATTTCACCTCATTTTAGTTAATCTTTCCAGAATGTCCATTGTCCCTTCCCCCCTTGGATTAGACCTGAAGAAAATGGCTGCTTAGCTGCAGTTTAAAATTACCTCCTCGGGGCGCCTGGGTGGCTCAGTGGGTTAAGCCGCTGCCTTCGGCTCAGGTCATGATCTCAGGGTCCTGGGATCGAGTCCCGCATCGGGCTCTCTGCTCAGCAGGGAGCCTGCTTCCCTCTCTCTCTCTGCCTGCCTCTCTGTCTACTTGTGATCTCTCTCTGTCAAATAAATAAATAAAATCTTTAAAAAAAATAAAAAAATAAAATAAAATAAAATTACCTCCTCATCATTAGAACAACTTGTGTTGCAGTTATCCAGCCTGTTTTGTCTCAGCATCATGTTTTTTTGTTGTTGTTGTTATTGTTTTGTTTCATTTTGTTTTAAATTTTTAGAATCATAGGAGCTAGAACCATTGACATATTCTTCTTTTGTCTATGTCAGTGGTAAACTGTGTACATTAAAACTGGCTCATTTTATCTTTTTTTTTTTTTTTTTTTTTTTTTTAACAGAGAGAGATCACAAGTAGGCAGAGAGGCAGGCAGAGAGAGAGAGAGAGGGAAGCAGGCTCCCCACTGAGCAGAGAGCCCGACGCGGGGCTCAATCCCAGGACCCTGAGATAATGACCCGAGCCGAAGGCAGAGGCCCTAACCCACTGAGCCACCCAGGCGCCCCAAAACTGGCTCATTTTATCTTTAATGGTCAAATCAGTCAGGCTCTCCCATCAGCTCTGTTTTTTTATGTGCTTAACAAAGATGATGAAGTCCATCAGGCAAGGATTATTAAAGGCACCTTAGAGTCTCTCTGTCACAGGTGCCGGTCCCTTACAAGATATGCTAGGAATTGTGTGTAAAAATTTTTTTTAAAAGTAGAGAAAATTTGAGCTTCTGAATATTGTTAAATCTTTCCTTTTGATTCTTGCCAGAACTGGGCTAGGGACATTTAATATACCATATCCCTTTAATACCGTTAAGAAGTTAAATGACTTAAAGCTATTTTCTGGGAAGCCTAGTTTATCATTTTGGTATTTAAAGTCTACTGTTGGTGACAAGATGCTGTTTGGAGCCCCCTTTTAGCAAGATGTATTACTCAAACACACCACTCACAACATCCCCTCTCATGCCAGTTAATTTACTCTCAAAGTTTCTCTGGTTCTTTGCACAGTTTCTCTAACTCCACCACCAATTTTGGAATTAGCAGTTGTCTCTAGAGGCTCAATTGTTTCCTCCTTCCTAAATTTTAGCCCAGTAATTTCCTACCATCATGGTGATTCTTCAGTGGCTTCCAAAATATGATTTTTCCAAGCTCTTCCAATCATTCTCAACTGGAAATCTGAACAAACCTATGGACCACTATTACCATAAGTAAAACTCTTTAAATATTTAAAAGTATTACTTTACCTGTGATTTCTCTGTATTTTTGTTTCAAAATTTAAGTATGTTCAATGTCCATAAGAAAAATTATACAAGCTACATAAAAATGAGAATTATAAAAGTTATTTGAAAAGATACTTTTTTTTTTTTTCATTATGGATTGAAATAGTGTCTCTACCAGATCCCAGTATGGCTTTTTCATATTATCATTCTGAAATAACCACAAACCCTTGGGAGTTACAAACTAAATGCCAAAACACTCATTCTCCCATTAGACAGACCAAACTGGAAAAATAATGAATTCAGATAATGGCATGACCTCATTTAGATATATGAAACAGAGCCCTCCAACAAAATTAAGGGTAGAGTTTCATATGGGTTTAAAGTACACCCTTAGGACTCTGCCTGGATTAGAAATTGGCCCTGACCTTTCTTTACTATGAGAACCTGAAAGTGTTGCTTCAACTGCGTAATCCTCTTTTTTCCTATCTGTAAATCAGGAATGATTATCAATGATAATAATTAGACCTACCTATCTGTTAAGGTTGTTTAAAGGAATACACGAATGGGAAGAAATCAGAGAGGGAGACCAACCATGAGAGACTCTTAACTATAGGAAACAAACTGAGGGTTGCTAGAGGGGAAGTAGGCAAGCAGATGGGGTAACTGGGTGATGGGCATTAAGGAGGTCATGTGATGTGATGTTATGAGCACTGGGGGTTATACACAACTAATGAATTACTGAACTCTACATCTGAAACTGGTGTTGGCTAATTGAATTTAAATTAAAAAAAAAGGAAATACATAATTTAGTATATATAAAATTCTTAGAATGATATTTAGAATATAGTGCATTTTCAATAAGAGGAAAATACACTTCTCCAAAACAAGAGTAAGCAAGAATAGGAAACTTGGAATCTTAGAGTCATTAATTTAAAAAAAGAAAGAAAGAAAAGAATTTCTCTGGATCATGGGGGGAATTAAGTTTCAAATGACTCGTGTGTCACAGAATAGAAAGCAAGAAGCTGAACTGAAAACTCTAAATGGCATAACTTTTCTTTAACTGGTATGCTAACTGATTAATTTGATGCTTGTTTTTTAGAACTCTTTTGCAATACTATTCAACTCTGCCATCTACTACAAAAGCCATTCATTAAAGTACACACAATTTTTGTTACTGAATGTGCCTTACTCAAGTTTCTTACCATTTTCATGACCACAAGCCTAATACTATCTGAGAATTACAAAATTAAAATTTGTTTAAAACGTCTACTTGAAAGTTTAATTTTAATCATAAACCTATTAGTTTTCCGATAATTCAGATTGAATTTGTTGACATTCGTCAACATCACTATTTTAACAGAATGTAACAACTTAAATTTACTGTAACAATACTTCTAAATATTGTTTCTCAGGATAATAAAGATTATGAAATTTCTCCCAACCATCCAAATAACAGTGCAGATAACTCAAATGAAAAGAGTTGTTAACTAAAATAGAACTACTTAAGGGGTGTCTGGGTGGCTCAGTTGGTTGGTTCTCCCTTTGGCTCAGGTCATGATCGTGGGGTCCTGGGATTGATCCCTGCATTTGTCTCCCTCCTCAGCAGAGAGACTGTTTCTCCCTCTCCCTTTGATCCTCCCCACTGCTCATTCTCATGCTCCGGTCCTCTCTCTTTCTCAGATGAATAAATTAAAAAAATCTTTTAAAAAATAATAAAATAGGGGCGCCTGGGTGGCTCAGTGGGTTAAGCCGCTGCCTTCGGCTCAGGTCATGATCTCGGAGTCCTGGAATCGAGTCCCGCATCAGGTCATGATCTCGGAGTCCTGGAATCGAGTCCTGCATCGGGCTCTCTGCTCAGCGGGGAGCCTGCTTCCTCCTGTCTCTCTGCCTGCCTCTATGCCTGCTTGTGATCTCTCTCTGTCAAATAAATAAATAAAATCTTAAAAAAAAAATAATAATAATAAAATAGAACTACTTAAGAGCATTCATGCCTATTATTTTATGCAACACTTGCTTTTATAAGTTCCAGAAACGGAACCTAAAAAGAACTCCTTGGTTTTGTGTGCTATATCCTTTGTTTTTTTTCCCTTGTTTTAAGTTGTATTAATAAGTTGAGAAGAGCTTTGAATAATATAATGTAAAAATAATCTGAATCCTAGATAATTGTTAAATAAATATTTTATAATAACAATGGAAAGATCTAAACCTTTTCTAAACACCCCAACCTTTCCTAAAGATTTTTTAAATATTATTTGATTTGAGAATTCATTTAAGAGTTTAATGCTAATATGATACAAGTAATTCAATTAAATAGATGAATACTTTATTATTTTATACATATTAGTACCTGTAGTAATTAATTTTTGAGCTAAGGCCTTAAATTCAATACATATATGTCCTTGTATAAGTTCTTACTTTACTTGCTGATAGCTGCTGCCTGTTATAAATGTCAGCTTGGATTTTATTATCATTTTCACTGTCCTCTATCACTAAGAAATAAATCTGTAGAATAATACTTTTATTCAGGGAGAAGAGCATTGTGTTATTACTATAAAAATATTTTTTGTCATTGCTTTGATTTTTATCACCAAGTGGGAAAAGTTTCTTTTCTGGAGAGTTTCTAACTACATAAAGGGAGGTGTCAGATATATGACTGAAGTAAGATATTTTGGTTATAGTAATGAGAATATGCAATATTGTGGTAACCTAATTTTGAGTGACTGAATGAACAGGAAAGTAGACTAGCAGAACCTCATTCTTGAAATTCTCTTTGCATAAATATTTATTCTAAATACCTATATTGGTTATAAAGCTCACACTTGCATACTTGATATTGTAAAACTATCACCTAAAATCGGTAGTGAAGCGATGGAAAAGCTTCTTTTTATAGTTACTTATCTGAAATACAGATTGAGTTATATAGTATCATTTTTATTTTGTCAGATTCCTAGCTCCTTAATTTTGGACACATAGTTCAGCTCCATTGTTTTTATACCATAAAAAACAACAACAACACACAAAAAAACTCTATGAGTACATGTTTTATTGATTGGATACATAGCAGAGTGTCTTTCATTTGCTTTTGGTGCTGGATTTATTTACTTATTTACTTATTTCTGGATTTTATTTTCCCCATATATTTCTAATGTAACTGATATTTTGCTATATTAATTCCTCCTAGCCATTTTCTATATTCTTTTATTTCCTTTTTTATTCTCTGACTTTTTTGCTAATATCCTTAATTTATTTCAATTTATACATAACTACACCAATTTGATTTATTAACGTATCTGGTACCAAATCTTTAAACATTAAAACAAACAAAAATCAACAACTGCAATAATATGCTAACATAAGAGTAATAAAAAAAGTTAAAAAAACAGAAATTGCACAGGCTTTTAAAAATAAACCACTCATCATTAAAATGTAAACAACTATTAAATATATCTTATTGAACATATGAGATCCAAATAAGTTATGGAAAATAAAATATATATGTGATTATAAATTATATACAAATGCACATACAAACACACAAATTTTAGTAGCCCCAGCCATGTACCATGATACCTTTTTAAAATTAATGCATAATACATACCAAATTGTGTACATGTTATGTTATTTCACAAGAATGTGTACTTTCTAATTATTGGTTGCAGAATTCTATATTTCTCCCTTTGTATTGTTCAAATTGTTTTACATTTGTGTTTATTTGTTTTTTGTGTCTATCTTTCCTATTCGACCCATCTGTAAATAGCAGATATGAATTAAAATGTCTCATTTTAGTGGACTTAACAATTTCTTCCTCTAATTTTATCAGTTTTACTTAATATATGATAAATACATTCCATCTAAACATATTTCTAATTGCCTAATTCTAATCACCTTTGGTGAATTACAGATTTTTATCATGATGTAATAACCCTATTTATTCTTAATATTGATTTTTAAAGTCCATATAATTTTAATTTATATAAACACCAGATTTTTTGCCCATTGTTATTTTTTTAAAAGATTTTATTTATTAATTTGAGAGAGAATGAGTGAGAGAGAGCATGAGAGAGGAGAAGGCCAGAGGGAGAAGCAGACTCCCCAAAGAGCTGGGAGCCCGAAGCGGGACTCGATCCTGGAAGTCCAGGATCATGACCTGAGCCGAAGGCAGTCGCTCAACCAACTGAGCCACCCAGGCGCCCCACCCCATTGTTATTTTTTATATCATGCTTTCATATTCAACTTCCTTGAGTGCTTAATCTTTATAGGTGTCTCTTGTAAAGAACAAAAGACATTATTTAAATAAAATCTTATAAGGCAGGTTAGTGCATTTAAGTTTGTTGTAAAATCAACTACTTGAAAATGTATCCAAAAATTTAGTTTAAAAAAATCTGTATTTTTTATTTTTACTTTTTAATCCTTTAAATATTTTCTATAGTAGACATCTGCACAGTTTACTTAAAACACAAGAGTTTTAGGATGTTCTCACCAATGATTTCCCACAATTTTGTCACGTGAAATTTTAATTCTAGGTTGTGTGCGTGTGTGATTTATTTTGCTTTATTAAATCTTATTTATTCTGACATTTAACTCTTCTTTTTTTTTTTTAAGATTTTATTTATTTATTTGACAGACAGAGATCACAAGTAGGCAGAGAGGCAGGCAGAGAGAGAGGAAGGGAAGCAGGCTCCCTGCTGAGCAGAGAGCCCGATGCGGGACTCGATCCCAGGACCCTGAGATCATGACCTGAGCCGAAGGCAGCGGCTTAACCCACTGAGCCACCCAGGCGCCCCTCTGACATTTAACTCTTATTGCCGAAGTCAACTGCCTTCATTATCTCTTTCATATCTTCAGCATTTTACTTTCTCCAAAGGTATTTTCAACATGTTTGTATGATAAATCTGAGGCTTTATGTTTATGAGATTGTTTATAGAATGGCCTTATATTTGGTAAATTTGTTTGGATATAAAATTCTAGACACAGTGTTATCTTGTTGAAAATAATGCTGTATTCTTGAGAATAGATTCTTAAATCTTGCTATTGAAAAATCTAATGCTAAGTAGACCCTGACTCATTTGTATGTATGATCTTCTTTAAAAAACTTTTTAATTATATTCCTATTATAAATTCTTAAGTATCTCTATATTTAACTTGGTATATTTCCCTATCTTAGTAGTCTATAGGCTTCTTTATCCTGAGGTTGTTCATTCTTCTTACATTCTACAAAACATGTCTGTTTAAGTATATTTTTCCTGTTCTTTTTAATTTTTTTTCTTTCTTTCTGAGATTTGTGTCATTAGGATTGTGGCAATGAGGTGACAGTATTTCTCTTTTATCCTTCGCACACAGTATTTCTCTTCCTTAATTATTATTATATATTTATTATTTCTTTGTCCTTTTTTACAGCATTTTTGGAAGCGCCTCTATATCTGAGTTATCATTTCAGTAATTTTTCCCCAGCTGTATTCATTTTATTATTTATTCAGTCTATTCTTTTCTATACTTCAGTAATCACATTCTTTTTTTTTTTTTTTAAGATTTTATTTATTTATTTGACAGACAGAGATCACAAGTAGGCAGAGAGGCAGGCAGAGAGAGAGAGAGGAGGAGGAAGCAGGCTCCCTGCGGAGCAGAGAGCCCAATGTGGGGCTCGATCCCAGGACCCTGGGATCATGACCTGAGCTGAAGGCAGAGGCTTTAACCCACTGAGCCACCCAGGTGCCCCCAGTAATCACATTCTTAAACATAATATTACCATGTGGATTCCTCTTGTGATTTTTTAGTTTATTACATAATGATTCTCATTTTCCATTTTTTTATTTTAGTGTGAGTAATAGGTTTATATTTTATTATTTTTCTCTCTTTTATGGTAGTTTGTTTCTTTTTTCTTTCTTTCTTTTTTTTTTTTTTTTTTTTTGGATTCAGAATCAGTTTCCTAAACCACTACATTTATTTTTTTTTAATTAACATATAATGTATTATTAGCCCCAAGGGTACAAGTCTGTGAATCGCCAGGTTTACACTTCACAGCACTCACCATAGCACATACCTTCCCCAATGTCCATAACCCAACCACCCTTTCCCTACCCCCCTCCGCCCAGCAACCCTCAGTTTGTTTTGTGAGATCAAGAGTCTCTTATGGTTTGTCTCCCTCCAATCCCATCTTGTTACATTTATTCCTTTCCTACCCTCTAAGCCCCCCACGTTGCCTCTCAACTTCCTCATATCAGGGAGATCATATGATAGCTGTCTTTCTCTGACTGACTTATTTTGCTAAGCATAATTATGGTAGCTTGTTTCTGATAGAATTCATATTTCCATTTTGTTTTTCTTTTAAGATAATCTGTTCTCTTCCTTTGTCTTTATAATCTCAATTAAATTAATAAAATTCACTTAAAATCACTCAAAGATATTAATTAACAGCATGCTGTATATTAACTTTTAATATTTTATTATGCATAAAGTACATTTAGGATTATATACATAGTTATATGTAAATACATATATATTTATAAATGTAAGCATAACAGATAGCATATTTTCACACATGAATACCAATTAAATTCATTTCAATCCTAAAGAAACAGGTTAAAATGTACACATTAAAACATACTAATTTTTGGGGGGCGCCTGGGTGGCTCAGTGGGTTAAGTCTCCACCTTCGGCTCAGGTCATGATCCCAAGGTCCTGGGATCGAGCCCCACATCGGGCTCTCTGCTCAGCGGGGAGCCTGCTTTCCCCTCTCTATCTGCCTGCCTCTCTGCCTACTTATGATTTCTGTATGTCAAATAAATAAATAAAATCTTTAAAAAAATAAAATAAAATAAAACATACTTATTTTTCTTTACAATTTCAGACCAAATTATACAATAGATGTATATTTTTAAATTTTAAATAGAATGTTTCTAATATTCTAAATTTAACATATTTTCCACCTTTAATGTTCTTTACAATTTACAGATTTTCTCAAAATCTTTCCAGATAAGAACTTTAGAGGGAATCTGACTTCAGTAAATTTGACTGAAGAAGGGATGAACACTTTGTTTTTTTAAAAACCCAAAGCATTCTCTGTATGGCTCAATTTTGAAAATGTCAGCATTTGTATGACATTTTAAATTTCATCATTAAGGCCAAGTACTCATTAAAGATGTTTTTAAAAATAGATCAATTGAGAAATCATATAATTAAACTTTATACAAAAAAGAGTGCCCCAGTGATTTAAAGTTACATCATAACTATGGAATTTTGTAAAGCATAAAAAGTTTAAACTTTCACTTATGTTTTTCTCTGTTTTCCTTAGGAAAAAAATGATTTATGTTTAAGTCAATATTTTCTATATAATCAAGCTATATAGCATAAAAATTTAAAATTCTATTTAACACCAAATTACATATACAGGTTTACCTGATAAATTGTATAATATATAATTTCTGTCATTTGGTTTCTATAGTTTTCAGGAAAGATATTATTTACATAAAATATGTTATATAACTCCATAAATTGAATAATCATATTGAAATTATCTTTTGACATATGGATGATATCTACACGTTTATTCTTTGATAAACAGCATTCATTAAAATTAGCCCTGAGAAAACCAAGATGTGATAAATCAATGACAGATTTAAAATAATGAAAACAAATCAATATGTTTTATACATTCCGGGATTCTTTACCAGTAAGCAATTTTTTTAATAAAGGCACTAAACTAATGGTCACCAAATAGGTAACTTTGTGCCACTTGAACACCAAGTTACAGCAGGAAGAGAGACTGCAATTATATAGTAAGTAGAAATAATAAAATTAAACTTTTTGACCAGGTAATCCATCTTATGACCGTGTTCCCTGGGAGAGGCCAGAAGTCATATCTGTTGAGAGACATGTCTTTCATGTTTCTGCACATTGTATAATCAGAGGTGCTGACTATTTTTGTTTCAGACTACTTTTCTGGGAGTATATTTTTTTGAAAGTGTCTTGGCACATCGAGTTGTCCCTCTTGAGTGAAGGGAGGATTTATTCGCTTGTATCCTGTAATAATACATTTGGGTTTACCAAAGTTGGAGTTCTTCAGTCACGGCACAAACCCATGGTGTGTGTTGCATCTACTTTAGCCTCTTGTTTTACCACTACGATGGTTGTGGGGGAGGTATTACCACAAACTTGGAGCTTAAGACAACACAAATGTGGTATGTCACAGTTTCTATAGTGCAGAGGTTTGGGCACACCATGATTCAAGACTTTATTCAGGCTCTCACTGGGCTGAAATCTTAAGTTTTAAGTAGAGCTGTGCTTGTCACCCAGGGCTCAGAGGCCTCTTCCAACCTCATTAATTGCTGATAGAATTAATTTCTGTGCAACTATAGGGACTGAGGTGTCTGTTTTCCTGCTACCTGTCTGAAAATGACTGCTTTCAGCTCCTATAGGCCATCCTTAGTTCCTTGCCATGTGGCCCCACAGAAAATTAGCAAGCATGTTTTCATGGTTTCTGGCCAATCTGAGCATGTCTGCAACCAGGCAAAGATAACCCTCTGCCTTTGGAGGACTCATGTGATTAGGTCTAGCCCACTCAAGATAGTCTCCCTTTTGCCATATAACATAACATAATTGCAGGAATGATAGCTCAAAATATTCACAATTTCTTCTAAGACTCAAAGGAAGAATGGGATCACTAGGATCATCTAAGAGTGATACCTATCAGAGTAACCAAGAGGAAATGACACAGATACAAGTTATGTAGCTTGTTATGCAATGTGCAATAAAGTCAGTTGTCTTTGAGAGAGGAATCTTGTACCGTGTTCCAATAATTTATTGGTATAAATTGTTTTCTTCAAAATAGGCAATTTGCAATTTTTGACAATTGCCTTCCCTAAACCAGTAGATAGTGCATTGGTTGGAAAGATGCAAAATATATTTGAGAAACTGGTTGTTTATTTCTGCTTTAAGCTGAACATAATAGTAAGGTGTGCTTTGTTGGAATTGAGCAAACTGACATAATGTTACATGGTAGCATGTCACCTTCAGATCTAATTATGACCAGTATAGGGAGAGTGTCCCAGCATTCTCATATTGGTTTCCTGATGTGAAATGAGAGTAGAAATTACAGTAGAAAGACAAAAACGGAAGCTTCTGAATGTGTCCTCCTGCCTCAGCCAAGATGGTATATCAGATGCCTTCCTGAATCCCATCAGGAAATGCTGAGACTAGCAACCACATCAAAAGCTTTAAGGTGGGTTCCCTATAATATCCTTGTTTAGACCACTTGTCTGGATCTTAAAAAACTACATGGAACGTGAAAAATGACAGCAAACTACCAGAAACTACCAGAAACAAGATAGCCCCCAAACAAACTGTGGTGTCTTGGACAAGTGTCACTGCCACAAGATAAACAGGAAAATATGCTCTTAACTATGCTCATAAATAAAAAGATCATATCAATTATTTTAATGTGGGCAAGATAGCCGCATAGACTCATGTCTTATTCAAGATAATGTTAACATTTGTTGTTTTGTAGAAATATAGTCTTTAGGGAATTTGGTAGTCTTGAACTTTCCTGAGAACATCATGTTGATCCACTATATTGATGACACTTTGCAGTTATGCAACAGGATCTGATAAGCAGGAAGTTTAAGTGTCTGCATGCCATAGAAAGACACATGTAAATGAAAGGATTGAAGATAAGTCTTATGTAGATGCAGAGACTTGACACAACAATATAATTATTATTCTTCCAGTCATCTTGGTCCTGTTGGACTTACTGCTTTAAGTTAAAGGTCACGTTGCTACAGTCCTATTAAGGATCAAATATTTGTATTCCTCTCAAATTCATATGTTGATATCCTAATGCCCAATGTGATGATATAAGGAGGACAAGGCCTTCAAGATATGATTAAATTATGAAAGGGGTACCCTCATGAATAAGATTAGTATCTTAATGATGGAGATCCCAGAAATCTTTCTCACCTTCTTTGCCATATAAGTATGCAGCAAGAAAATGACCACCTATGAATCAGGAAATTGGCCCTCACCTGACACTGAATCACACAGCACCTTGATCTTGGACTTCCTAGACTCCAGAACTGTGAGAAATAAATTTCTGTTCTGATAAGCCATATAGTCTATAGCACTTTGTTATTGCACCCTGGATGGTCTAAGGTACTCACCAAATCAAAGAGTCATGTAGGTTAAACAGCAGTCTATCTTACCCCAGAAATGATATATTTGAGATGGAGCTCAAACATACACAGTTTTTCATTTCAATCACCTCTTTTGTACCAGGTCTTCTTCTTAAATTATACCTGGGGCCTAAAGTGGGGGAAGAAAAAATAGCTCAGTCTGGTTAACAGATGGGTTGACCCAATATGATATATGAAGTGAAAACAGAAGATGAACTGCTACAACACTATGAACTAAGTAAGGCATGTCCTGGGACACTGGTGAAGGAAATACTCCCTGTGGCAGAAATGGAGCAGAACACTTGGTCAGTCATTTTTTTATGAAGGTTGAAATGGTCCAAATTAAGAACATTCATAGACTGTTAGTGTGAGAAATGGCTTGACTGGTTGCCCAAAGGCCTATAAGGAGTAACTTTAGAAGACGAAATGCAAGAAAATGTTGGGAGAAGGCCTCTGTATAAAACTGCATAAAAAACTGTATTAAACTGCATATAAAAAAGCATAAAGTCGCATACCTTCATATTTCATATTTATGTCCACTGGAGTACTTCACTGCAAAAGATCTTTTCATGCATTTAGAGAAGATAATTTTTGTCTATGATTGCTAGTCTTTCTCATTGGCTGGTACAATGGTGTATATCAAAAAAGAAATGCTTGATTTACTACCCCGAGAGCTCCCAAAACCTGCTGTTGACCATGAGAATTATTCTGTAGAAGGAGGTATAATAATGGATCATGATCATGGAATCAAGTTTTCCTAATCTAGCCTACATTTTACAGAAGCTGTAGTTCTAACGGGAAATAGGTTGCACGTTTATATTCTAAACTAAGACAATAGCTCAGAGAAAACTTCCTGATGGGTTTAGTAATATTCTTTTTTTTTTTAAGATTTTATTTATTTATTTGACAGAGAGAGAGATCATAAGTAGGCAGAGAGGCAATCAGAGAGAGAGGAGGAAGCAGGCTTCCTGCTGAGCAGAGAGCCCAATGCGGGCCTCGATCCCAGGACCCTGGGACCATGACCTGAGCTGAAGGCAGAGGCTTTAACCCACTGAGCCACCCAGGCGCCCTGGGTTTAGTAATATTCTTGAGGATACAATAATTTCACAGACCTAGTAGCGAATATATAACGTTCAAATATATGAAATCAAAAGACAGAAATATCTCTGGTCTCCCAAACAGTTATTTCTAGTGAACCATTTAGAGATTTCCCCCCACCCCCTCAAAATTCCCGAATACTTAGTTTTGCAGAATCTGAGGTCAGGAGTCCTGGTAGGAGTAGTGAGAGCTGATGAAGTTGCTTCCACTAGGGGGCACAGGCAGATGTTGTAGTTATTGCCTTGCAAGCTGGGCTCTTCATATGGAATAGCAGATGGAGTTACTGTACTTGCATGGGTCACTGGATCTGATGACCATCAGAAACTAGATTTGCTACATTATGAGTGTAGGAAAATGTATGGAACCCCTGAAACCCACTGCTAAGTCACTTAATTCTTGCATGCCTGGTGGTGGTAAATGGGCAGTTCCAACAACTGTGGGCCACAAAGGGTAAAACAAGTAGGGGTTTGATTTCTTTCTTTCTTTCTTTCTTTCTTTTTCTTTCTTTCTTTCTTTCTTTCTTTCTTTCTTTCTTTCTTTCTTTCTTTCTTTCTTTCTTCTTTCTTTCTTCTTTCTTCTTTCTTTCAAGATTTTATTTATTTGACACACAGAGATCACAAATAGGCACAGGCAGGCAGAGAGAAACGGTAGGAAGCAGACTCCCCGCTGAGCAGAGAGCCCAATGCAGGGCTCAATCCCAGGACCCTGGGACCATGACCTGAGCTGAAGGCAGAGGCTTTAACCCACTGAGCCACCCAGGTGCCCCATGAGGTTTGACTTCTTCAGGATAAAATTTGTGATCAACCATCCTAGATTTTCTGATACTAGCCACAGATAAAGACAATCTATCTTTGGTACTAGAGGGGGAAGAAAATTTTAGCTTTGAAAAAGTTGCAGCGGGGTGCCTGGGTGGCTCAGTGGGTTAAGCCGCTGCCTTCGGCTCAGGTCATGATCTCAAGAGTCCTGGGATCGAGCCCCACATCGGGCTCTCTGCTCGGCGGGGAGCCTGCTTCCTCCTCTCTCTCTGCCTGCCTCTCTGCCTGCTTGTGATCTCTCTCTGTCAAATAAATAAATAAAATCTTTAAATTAAAAAAAAAAAGAAAAAGAAAAAGTTGCAGCAATAATGAATGTAGCTTGTTCCATTAACACTTCCGAATTATGTCTTTTTTTTTAAATTTTTTAAATTTATTTTCAGCATAACAGTATTCATTGTTTTTGCACCACACCCAGTGCTCCATGCAATCTGTGCCCTCTCCAATACCCACCACCTGGTTCCCCCAACCTCCCACCCCCTGCCCCTTCAAAACCCTCAGATTGTTTTTCAGAGTCCATAGTCTCTCATGGTTCACCTCCCCTTCCGAATTATGTCTTTTGTAGATAATGCAGACTGTGTTCCTAGACTATTCCAAGATTTGTTACAATTTTGACTTCTTTCTGTTCTAAATAAGATTTTGTTGTTGTTGTTATTTTTTGTTTCAGTCACTTGAACTCAAACTGAATACTAATAGAATATTCTGTATGTAAAAGAGATTGGTCCAGAAAAGCTTTTTCAAGTGAAAGAGCAAACAGATGGGAATGTAACACTAGGGAGTTCTAATATTTAAGGTTTGTGAAGGGGATGAAGTCCCTAAGGAGAATAAAATTGCTGGACCAGAAGTTAGCACAAAACTAATGATGTTGAAGGTATTAAGCCAAAATAAGATTTCAAGTAGGAAGAAGCAGTCAATACCGTCAGTTATCATAAAGAACCTAACAAGATAAAAATAGCAATACTCTTTTTATCTGTTTTTTTTTTTTAATTTGGCAATTACTATTTATTTGGTTAGTAGCATAGCTTCTCTGATTTTAAAACTCAATAATACATACTTTCCTTGCATTGATTTTGTTTTTACTCTATTGAGTGTATTTTCATATTAGCAATTTTATTTTAAAAAATAATACCCACTATTTTCAAGTGGTTCATATTTCCAATATCTTTTTCTATCCTTTTTTGGAAATGTTTATGCTTATTTAAACTTTTGGTTTTGATGTTCTATTAACACATTTTAAGAAAAGAGAGATAGAAAATATAAAAGAGAAAAGGTATGAGCCCACATACCAACATGTTAATACCCATATAGTAAGAATCCAAAATGAAGGGTAGTAGTAATATATGGGAGAAAAATAGTTGAAGAAATAATGATTAAGAATTTTCTCATATTTAAGAAAGATGAGAAATTGTCTACTTACCTTCAGATAGTGAAAAAGCACAATATTTAAAAAAAAACTATATTCACAACCAGCATAGAGGAATTTAAGAACACAACATACATCAACTAAGATATGCATATTTTCAAATACACATAAAAATGACAATATACTAAAAAGATGTAATTTTATATGCTAACAATTAACAAAAAAATGATTACAACTGCTATTTAAAATTGTGTCCAAATACATGATATACTTGAGGATAAATTTAACAATATGCATGAGGAATCAATCTCCTGACCAGAAAAAAAAAAAAAAACTGTGTTTATTTTTTTTTGGACCCAACCATAGGCAATTACGAAAGCTTTAGCTGGCAGACCTCTTGGGGAAGAGCTGCCTTCCCTATACCAGATTTGGTGCACAGTCAGTACACTGCAGTATCTAAAGAGAGCTACAGTCAGGGACTCATGCTCCCCTAGCTGGCTAGCTACATTCCTAGTCCAGGTGCCTTCCATTTGGAGTTGTTTATAAGGGAAATCTGAAGACATTATTCTCATTCAGTACTCAGTACTTTTCCACCCCTCTTCCTTTCCCCATCCCTCTCCACTGTCTCTATGTCCATAAAACTGGAGGCATCTTTTTTTGGGGGGGAGGGGTGGAGAACTCTCTCAATACTGTAATGATCCTTTCCTCTCTCCATGTGGTGATTCACTTAGGTGATAGTCCATGAAGGAATGGAATGGAAGGAGGCAGTTGGCATTCTCTCTGTTTTTAGATTCTTGCTTATACTATGGCAATAAATGATTAAAGTCTTGACTGTCACTTTCATTTCTGGCTTGTTGCTTTAATTTTCTATCGTGACACCTGGTAGCTCAACTCTCTCTTCAGCTCATTTGAGACCCTGACAATGTATTTAAAACTTTTACACTTAAAAGTACAAACATTCTTGAGAGAAATTAAAGAAAAAAGATAAAGAATTGGAAAAGTCAGTATTTTGAAGATATCCATTCTCCCAACTTAATCTATAAATTCAGAGTGATCTTAGAATCCCAGTCAGGTTTGGTTTAGTTTGGTTTGGTTTGGCTTTTTTACACATTGAAAGAAAATTCTAAAATTTATGGAAAGATGAAGGATGTAAAGTAGTCAACACAATTTGAAATGGATGAACAAACTTGAAAGATTTATAGCTTATTTAGCTTCAGTGTAAAAGGGAGTGTGGTATTTAAACAATGATAGGTATATATATTAATAGAACAGAATACAGAGTATAGATATGCCCACACACAAATGATCAAGTGCTTGTTTTTTTATTTTTGTTCTAGATTTCTTTTAACTTGTCATGTTGGAATGATTTTTAATTTCCAGAAAAGTTGAAAATAGAGCACTGATATTTTCCAAATTTCCTTTACCCATTTCCCATAAGGTTAACATCTTACATAACCATGGAAAATTTGTTAAAACCAATAAATCAATATCAGTAAAATACTATTAACTAAACTGTTGACTTTGCTTGGATTTCAGCAGTTTTTCTAAGTTTTGTTTGTTTGTTTTCTGTTCCAGGATGTAAAACAAGATACTATACTGTATTTAGTTTTCATGCCTTAGTCTCCTACAGTCTGTGGGTATCTCTGTCTTTCCTTGTTTTCTATGATCTTGATATTTTTGAAGAGTGCCTTGGTCTCTGCTCTCCTAAGAAATCACAGGAAAATGCAATCTTTTAATCTACTTAAGTTATATGTTAGTTCTACTATCAAATGCTATATATTTTGAAGTTTTTCTTTTTTTCTGATAATAACTTAAAAAAAAGTGAAGTCATTTTATTAGTTTAAAAATATTTTGCCAAATGTATTAGCTCAAGTCTTTGTGAGATGTCCTTTATCACTTGCCAGGAAGTTATCATTTTGGTATCTCAGGCCAAAGTACCAAATACTAAATCCTTTTCATCCTCACCATCTAATTAACCAACTGTTCAATTGCACATTGCCACTTTTCTTCCAAAATCTCAAATTTCAACTAGAGTAAGAGTTAAAACCACATCCTATATCCTCAAATCTTCACTGTATCTTTTGTTCAAGTTTTTCATTTTTTTTTAAGATTTTATTTATTTATTTGACAGACAGAGATTACAAGCAGGCAGAGAGACAGTCAGAGAGAGGAGGAAGCAGGCTCCCTGCTGAGCAGAGAGCCCGATGTGGGGCTCGATCCCAGGACTCTGGGATCATGACCTGAGCTGAAGGCAGAGGCTTTAACCCACTGAGCCACCCAGGCGCCCCAAGTTTTTCATTTTTAAAATGTTTTGATTATATAGATACCAAAGTTGCGTAGCTACATAATTAGTACTTTGTTAATTTATATTAAGTCATTGCTAAATTACTTCCTCTTTAATGATAGTAGTCATTATCCCATTGCTGTATATTTTGGAATACTTTTTTTCTTATGACCAGTTGAATTTTGCTGGGTCTGGAAAAAATGTAAACATTTATTCTAGTGCCATATAAAAGGCAGGATGCACTTTTCAACAATAACTCAATAACTCAACCACCTTTGGGAGAGTATCATGGGAAATTTTACATATCTGATTATAGAAGATTTAAGTTACTTTTAATACTCCATTTTCTACTGATCTTACATCCAAATTTGTAAGAAAAGTATATTCACAACATTGACAAATGAAGTAAAAATCACAAGGTTAAAAAGTATGCTCAATTAAACAAATATCCTACTTTGTTCTACAAAGATTACCTTCTCTGAGTTTGGAAATCTAAACAAAGCTGTTGAAATGCTTCATTCATGTTTCTGGCATTAAAACCAGTACATAATTCAAATTAAATGCTCCAATAAACAAGGTTCTAATTTATTATTTTACTTGCTGCATATTCAAGAAAAAACCTGTTGTATTATTAAACTTGCACCACCTCATTTTTCTTTTATGATTCATTTTGTAACCCATTTAGGTACTGACATAAAAGCAAGTCAAAAGTTTAGAAAAAAAAAAAAAATTCTTTATCTATGCTTGTTACCAAAACCCAACTTCAGCTGCCCATCACTCAAAAAGCCAATACTCAATAAATGAGTTTTGATTCAGGAGGGCAGCCACCTGGGGAGAAGGTAGACTCTTGTCCAACCCTGAGATTTCTGCCTGGCCCAGGGATTTTTTGAAGGACTTTAGGGAAGTTAATCAGTTAAGGGAGTTCAGTGGTCTGTAACATTTCTGGATTACAAGCAGACTAGATGGTACCAGTTACAGACCTTATCATTGTACTCAGAGGTTGTGCAAGAGGGGCCTGGTCCCTTAGTTCCCAGGGGTTGTGCAAAAGGGGCTTGGGGTCAGTTCCTTGGTGCTAGGAGTGGGGTTGTGCATGAGAGCCTGGTTTCTGTTTCATGACATTTAGAAGTTCTCTGTTTTTGGATTTTTGTTTAGGAAATAATGCATGATCTATAGTTATACAAAGAAAGGTTTTACTAATGAATAATGTGAGCTATGTGCTTGTTGAAGCTGAAACACTATTAGGGTGGCTGGAGGGGTCAAGGCAACTTTATGCTCAGTAATATGATTTAGTTTAAATACTTTTAGCCCTAAATGTGCAATTAGATGTAAAGAGCTATATAACTTATTTTCATAGTTACATTTTTAAGCTTGAGTTTATTTGCCAAATTACATTTATACTCACCTGACTGTGTTTTAGTTAGGAGTGGAAAGTAGTGTACATTTAAAAATTGAGATGTAATTTAAATACCATAAATTCATACTTTATAAAATTCTGTTTTCTTTTTTTTTCTTTTTTTTATTTTTTCAGCATAACAGTATTCATTATTTTTTTTATTTTTTTTTTTAGTTTTTTTATTTTTTCAGCATAACAGTATTTATTATTTTTGCACCACACCCTGTGCTCCATGCAATCCGTGCCCTCTACAATACCCACCACCTGGTGCCCCCAACCTCCCACCCCCCACCCCTTCAAAATTCTCAGATCGTTTTTCAGAGTCCATAGTCTCTCATGGTTCACCTCCCCTTCCAATTTCCCTCAACTCCCTTCTCCTCTCCATCTCCCCTTGTCCTCCATGCTATTTGTTATGCTCCACAAATAAGTGAAACCATATGATAATTGACTCTCTCTGCTTGACTTATTTCACTCAGCATAATCTCTTCCAGTCCCGTCCATGTTGCTACAAAACTTGGGTATTCATCCTTTCTTTTTTCTTTTTCTTTTTTTTTTTTTTTTTTTACAGCTTTATAAACATATATTTTTATCCCCAGGGGTACAGGTCTGCGAATCGCCAGGTTTACACACTTCACAGCACTCACCATAGCACATACCCTCCCCAATATCCATAACCCCACCCCTCTCTCCCAACCCCCTCCCCCCATCAACCCTCAGTTTGTTTTGTGAGATTAAGAGTCACTTATGGTTTGTCTCCCTCACAATCCCATCTTGTTTCATTTATTCTTCTCCAACCCCCTCAACCCCCCATGTTGCATCTCCTCTCCCTCATATCAGGGAGATCATATGATAGTTGTCTTTCTCCGATTGACTTATTTCGCTAAGCATGATCCCCTCTAGTTCCATCCACGTCATCGCAAATGGCAAGATTTCATTTCTTTTGATGGCTGCATAGTATTCCATTGTGTATATATACCACATCTTCTTTATCCATTCGTCTGTAGGTGGACATCTGGGTTCTTTCCATAGTTTGGCTATTGTAGACATTGCTGCTATAAACATTCGGGTGCACGTGCCCCTTCGGATCACTACGTTTGTATCTTTAGGGTAAATACCAGCAATGCAATTGCAGGGTCCTAGGGTAGTTCTATTTTCAACATTTTGAGGAACCTCCATGCTGTTTTCCAGAGTGGTTGCACCAGCTTGCATTCCCACCAACAGTGTAGGAGGGTTCCCCTTTCTCTGCATCCTCGCCAGCATCTGTCATTTCCTGACTTGTTAATTTTAGCCATTCTGACTGGTGTGAGGTGATAGCTCATGGTGGTTTTGATTTGTATTTCCCTGATGCCGAGTGATATGGAGCACTTTTTCATGTGTCTGTTGGCCATCTGGATGTCTTCTTTGCAGAACAGGCAGCAACCTCTTCGACGTCAGCCGCAGCAACATCTTCCTAGGAACATCGCCAAAGACAAGGGAAGCAAGGGCAAAAATGAACTTTTGGGATTTTATCAAGATCAAAAGCTTTTGCACAGCAAAGGAAACAGTTAACAAAACCAAAAGACAACTGACAGAATGGGAGAAGATATTTGCAAATGACATATCAGATAAAGGGCTAGTGTCCAAAATCTATAAAGAACTTAGCAAACTCAACACCCAAAGAACAAATAATCCAATCAAGAAATGGGCAGAGGACATGTACAATTCTGTTTTCTATATTGACAAAGTTCTGCAACCATTGTGTCACCCTTCTCTAGTTTCAAAATATTTCATCCCAAAAGTTAAGTACATACGCATTAGCAACCACTCCCTTTTCCTCCTTCTCCTATCCTTGGAAACCATTAACATACTGTTTTTATGGAAATACTAATTTTGACTTTACATATAAATGGAATTACACAGTATGTAATTTTTGTGTCTAGTTTTGTCATGTAACATAAATGTTTAAAGATTCCATAATGTGGCATATATCAAAACTCCATTTTGAAGTCTAAATACTATTCCAGTGTATAGATACAGTGTATTTTATTTATCTTTTCATCAGTTGATGGACATTTGAGTTGTTTCCCTTTTTTAACTATCAAAATAATGCTGCCATGAATATTCGTGTACAACTTTTCATATGAACATGTTTTCAATTTTCTTGTGGATATACTTAGAAGTGGAATTGTTGGGACATATGCTAACTCTGTGTTTAACTTTATTGAAGAATTATAATGCTGTTTCTCCAAAGCAAATGCAATCTTTTACATGCCCACCAATGTCTATGAGGTTCCAATTGCTAAATTCCCTCACCAACACTTGTTATTATCTATCTCTTAATTACAGCTATTGGAGTGGCTATAAATTGTATCTCATGGTTGTTTTGATTTGTATTGCACAGATAGCTAAAACTGCTAAAAACATTTTATGTGCTTATTTGCCATTTGTATAGCTTCTGTTTTAAAACTAGAATCCCAATAAGTTAGGAGAAATATGGTAGGGTAGGAGCCAGAAAAGCTGAAGAAAGTTAGTTGCAGACTTTTAAAAGTCTTTCTTAATCTCAATATTACTGAGTTTACATTTAGTCAGCCAACAATTTCAATCAATATGAAGAAACAACAATATTAGTAAAAACAATTAAGAGCTATACATTTTAACATTCCATTACTTTCCTTAGGAAAGAGCTTAGATACTGTGTCTAGATGAGCACTTGTCCTTGTAAAAATGATTGAATCGCAATGAAAATATTTGAATTATCTAAACTTCAAGAGTCCTTTTAACCAAAGCAATTTTTATTGTCATATTCCTTATGTTTATTCTCTCTACATTCATTCCAGCAGCTCCATCATGATTTAAAAAATGCTATTTCCTTAGATCTGTTTGTCTTATTGAATGCTTAAAAACATATAGCATTCAAATTATTGGAAGGTTAAATATATATCTAAATTATATAATATACAATATTAATACACATTTTAAAAATATAAAACTAATTTTTTAACCAAAAACAACTCTCAGGAAATAGTCAAAGTTTTACACAGAAGAGAAGTAATCTAATTAGCCAGAAAAGCATGTAATAAATTTTTAAACAAAATTTTTGCTGGAAAATAGTAATGAACCCATTAATAATACTGAAGATAAAAAATGAAAACATTATTTATCAATCTTTCTTCGGAGGTTTCAAGAACTTCCATATAAGGTACACTTGGCCATATTTTAAATAATCTGTAAAGAATTGAGTACCAGAGCTACAGAAGTTTCATTAACATGTTGCTGTTAACCCAACTTCTTTCGTACTGACTTCATGAAAGTTAAATGAGAAATTATCTCACATGAGGTATCAGATTTTTTTCTTAAAGTGAACTTTTTTAGAGTACATAGATACCAAGAACAATTCAGTTTTTCACTCAGAAGAAAGTTAGAAACACACTTATCACTTGTGCTATCCTCTGTCACCTTCTAATGCATCTAGTTTCTAGGGCATCCTACTATAGAACAACAGTGCCAAAATTGATCAATGATTAGTACTTGCTTTCAGTTTTTTTGCACTTGACATTACAGGGTTTAGTGGTAGTTCATTCCTATTTAGTATATTCTACTTTTTAAGTATTTTACCAGTTTATCTTGCATATTGTTTATTAACTGCACTAAAATGTAGTTTTTATGAGGGCACGGTTTTTTCCCACTTTGATCATAGCTCTATTGTCAAATCTTTGAACATGCCTGGTGAAGGTAGGTGTTCAACAATTGTATGTTGAAAAGAATGAGTCATTCTTAGATTGTAAGTTAGATAATATCACCACCCAACTCTTCATTCAACAAATATTCACTCAGCATCTAATATGGGTTAGGTACTCCGATACAGTGTGGAAGTACACGAATGAACTTGTAGTCTTGTCCAAATGTTATTATTGAAATTTATGGAATTTTGTCACTATGGGTTGTATATAACAAACCTTTAATTTTTTGCTGTTATAATGGAAGATTTTTAAATTCGATTCCATTCTGGATTAAAGAATGTTTTGTGTTTTGCTACAAGGCATTTTTCCTGACCATGACAAGGTTTATTAAACCACTCAATGGTAAGATAGAGTTCTTTTTGCAATATTTGAGTGTTTTGCTTACCAAGAGTTAGCTGTTTGGGCCACAAAGCTATTTATATCAATTGTAGGTATTATTATACTTAAAAATAGTTTTATATCCTATAGACCAATGAAATATGGGTATAAAATAATACCGATTGCTCTTTCTATAGGAAATAGTTTGAAAGTTGCTGGAAGATTGATAAATGGAATAAAATAAAATGCTGTTAGTTACAGGTAAGAACTTTTTAGAGCTAGTATTAAAAAATCTATAGAAAGTGATATCAGTTAAGTGTACTTCTTTCTCTGCTTTAAGAAAAAAACCTGAAAATTATATATTAACTATTTAAAGCACATACAAACAGGTCACATGTGTAACAGTTTTATGATTCTCTGAAATAAATTTGTTCTATCATATGCAAATTTGGGGGGTATGATATAATAGAAAAACATACAGGAGTGTTTAACATGAGTGAAAAATCTCACCTGTGCCATTCATAATCTATGAGAATGAACATCAAAAGAGCTAATTTCATGGTCTTCAGTTTTCTAATCTGTTAAAATTTTGTGATGTTTCATAATATACAAAAACAAAGTAAATGCCAAAACAAGATGTCTCGAAAATTAAAGACAATGTTGCAAATATTTAATTCTTAGAAGTTAAAAGTAAATTTTAAATAACACAAAACATTAATTTCCCTGAGAGTCTTCATTTTTGTGTTTTATGACAAAATTGGTAAACATAGATCAATTTACTTAAGGTTGCTTTGACCTTGGTGAAATGATTAAAAATGTATTAGAAAGCATATTCAAGCTGGGTATTAGGATACATGTTCTTTCATATAAACTCACTTCCTTTGCTTAATTATGAATACTTTTGCTTGTGCCGGTATGATCAAAATCGCCTTTGCTAATTTTGCTAATTAAGATTTCAGGTATTAAAGGGATGTTGAAGTATTCCCATAATAACATTCACATATCTTTGTGTTTTTTTCTACTAAAGTACTTATAAAAATGAGAGCCTGTAGAGAATACTGAAGTTTTAGAAAATGCAGCAAGTAGGAGGAGATAGTAATCAAATAAGACAATATTCTAGTGCAATTGCAGGGTCATAGGGAAGCTCTATTTTTAATTTCTTGAGGAATCTCCACACTGTTCTCCAAAGTGGCTGCACCAACTTGCATTCCCACCAACAGTGTAAGAGGGTTCTCCTTTCTCCACATCCTCTCCAACACGTTGTTTCCTGTCTTGCTAATTTTGGCCATTCTAACTGGTGTAAGGTGGTATCTCAATGTGGTTTTAATTTGAATCTCCCTGATGGCTAGTGATGATAAACATTTTTTCATGTGTCTGATAGCCATTTGTATGTCTTCATTGGAGAAGTGCCTGTCCATATCTTCTGCCCACTTTTTGATATGATTGTTTTGTGTGTGTTGAGTTTGAGGAGTTCTTTATAGATCCTGGATATCAGCCTTTTGTCTCTACTGTCATTTGCAAATATCTTCTCCCATTCCGTGGGTTGCCTCTTTGTTTTCTTGACTGTTTCCTTTGCTGTGCAGAAGTTTTTGATTTTGATGAAGTCCCAAAAGTTTATTTTTGCTTTTGTTTCCTTTGCCTTTGGAGACATGTTTTGAAAGAAGTTACCCCAAAGATACAGATGTAGTGAAAAGAAGGGCCATATGTACCCCAATGTTTATAGCAGCAATGGCCACGGTTGCCAAACTGTGGAAAGAACCAAGATGCCCTTCAACGGACGAATGAATAAGGAAGGTGTGGTCCCTATACACTATGGAGTATTATGCCTCCATCAGAAAGGATGAATACCCAACTTTTGTAGCAACATGGACGGGACTGGAAGAGATTATGCTGAGTGAAATAAGTCAAGCAGAGAAAGTCAATTATCATATGGTTTCACTTATTTGTGGAGCCTAACAAATAGCATGGAGGACAAGGGGAGTTAGAGAGGAGAAGGGAGTTGAGGGAAATTGGAAGGGGAGGTGAACCATGAGAGACTATGGACTCTGAAAAACAATCTGAGGGGTTTGAAGGGGCAGGGGGTGGGCGGTTGGGGGAACCAGGTGGTGGGTATTGGAGAGGGCACAGATTACATGGAGTGTGGTGCAAAAACAAGGAATACTGTTATGCCGAAAAAAAAATAAATTATAAAAAAAAAAGACAATATTCTAATATCATAGCAGGTTAACAGCCCCCCACAGAATCACTGTCAAACCTACAAATGTAAGACTACCGTTTACTTAGATGGCATTAATAAATTTAGTGTATCCACATTTCACTTGTACTTATACATGTAATTCATGAATGTGCAAACATTTTTTCATATGTAAATACTTATAGTGAAACTGAATATTAAGTCCCTGGGTAAAATCTACATCATTTAATATATAATATATAATTAAATTTCTGGAGAGGGGGTTTGGAATTTGACTTACTAAGGAAATTGATCTGTATAGAATATAATTAAACTCTTGAATATTAAATATGCATTTTTTTCTAATCACTGTTTCCCACATTTTTGTCAGGACACAACAGAAAATATATGCAGAGTAAAATGGAATACTGAATCTTTATGTTTTAAATCATACCACTTCCAACATAGTCATATATATTTTTGGTATTCTTTAAACGTTCACATTTTTTTTCTGTAAAATTTACCTTCTAACAAGATACAGGAAACCCCATGGTAATTTTCCATGGGGAACAACTCCACACCACCTTTCATATTTGTATTTATGAACTTAACAATTGATCAATAGGCAGACACCTATAAAAAAACTAATGTCAAATACAAGGGAGCTGCTGGAGGAAATAGAGGACATAAGTTTTAATATTGCTGAATAAGTACTGAATAAATGACTTACACTCAAATGCCTTATTTTCCCTGATGTGCTAATAATATAAACAGAGATTTGTTGAGTATGTACTGCTCTTCTAACATACTTGTCATTAAATGCAACATAATAACAATAGACCTAGAAACACTGTAAGATTACGAAACATTACTGTGGAATTAAATATTTTCATAAAATGAGTGGTAGAGTTTTAATAATACACATGGCTTTTTAGCTTTAAGACTACAATTTTTGTTCCTTCTCATTTATTGGGGAGAGAGTTATATAATAGATAACACTTAAGATTATGTACTACATTTTTATAAAAATCTTATTTTACCATAAATGAAAATATATATTCTATGAAGGCCAGGGAAACTAGAATAATACAGAGAATTTTAAGGATTGATTGATAATTTGTCCTTAGGAAAAAATAATGGGAAATAAAGGACTAGTGAAAAAAACAAGTGTTATTAATAATTTCACTTAAAGTTTATTACATAAATTATTTAAGAAAGAGTTGTCATTATTGGATTCGCTGGTCCTAACATCCTTTTGTCAAAATATAAATTCTTACAGAATACCAGGATAGAAAGAAAAAGATACAAAGAATATTAAAATTTGGACTATTGCCTCTTGTGTGTTAAAGATATACTGAATGTCTGTTTGATGAGCAGCTATTTAAATGCATTAATATTTACATCTTAATATATAAAATGTTTGGAATATTTTAGTCAAAAATTAATTAACTTTGATATGGTGTTGAAACTCTTCTATTATTTTGAATTTGATGTTGGATAGATGACTATATAAATTTTCCAAAAATCATTAAATTGTATGCTTAAAAGGGTGAATCATACTCTATTTAAATGTCTCAATAAAAATGTATAAATTATAAATTGCTTTTAGCATTCATTATAGAGCAGACTCTATATATAATAGGAGAAATCTCTTGCAATGCAAATAAACTGCATAGAATTATTTTACAATTTAAATAATGACATAATTAATTTTTGAGAAATGATTTTTTAAAATATATTTGAATTATTTATCTTTAAAATACTAATATGTAAGGGGAGCCTGGGTGTCTCAGTTGGTTAGGTGTCTGTCTGACTCTTGATTTTGGCTCAGGTCATAATCTCAGGGCTGTGAAACTGAGCCCCGCATCAGGCTCTGCACTGGGTGTAGAGCCTGCTGAAGATTCTTTCTCTCCTGGGATGCCTGGGTGGCTCAGTTGATTAAGGTCCAACTCTTGGTTTCTGCTCAGGACATGTTTGGGGTCCTGGGGTCGAGTCCCATATTCAGCTCTGTGAAGAGTCTGCTAGAGATTGTCTCCCTTCCCTTTGCTCTTCTCTCTCTTTCTCTCTCTCTAAAATAAAATAAAACCTTAAAAAAAAAGATCTCTCCTCCCTCTGCCCCTTTACCCCCGTGTGTGCATGCATGCATGCTTGCTTTCTCTCTACACCAAACACTGTACAATACATGTTTCAAAGATCAAACTATTAACTTACTATATATTATGTGATAATTTTAAATATTTATATAGTAAATAGACTTTGTATGACTTTTTTCATTAAATACAAGAATCTGTTTTTCTTTTCAAAAGACTAAATATTACATATCAAGGACTATTTCTCAACTCATATTTCTCAAAATTTTACAACATAATTATACTATTAATTATGGAATTCTGTAATATATAATACAATTTTATTTAGGGATTATCTCAAACTTATAGACAAGTACAGTAAAGAGACCTGGATTATAATTTTGAAATGCTGCAGTTCTCCTATGTTCTGAGAGAGTTTGTGTAGGTGTATTGTCTTCTTTCCCCTTCTAACTTCTGGTGGCTCTCAGAAATCCTTGGCATTGCCTGGCTTAGCAGCCATATCATTCTAAGGTCTGTCTTTATATTCTCATGGCTTTCTTAGTGTGTGTCATTGTGTTTTCTCTTCTTATAAGAACACCAGTCATTGGGGCACCTGGGTGGCTCAGTGGGTTAAAGCCTCTGTCTTTGGTTCAGGTCATGAACCCAGGGTCCTGGGATCAAGCCCCATATCAGGCTCTCTGCTCAGCAGGGAGCCTGTTTCCCTCCTCTCTCTCTCCCTGCCTCTCTGCCTACTTGTGATCTCTGTCTGTCAAATAAATAAATAAAATCCTTAAAAAAAAAAAAAAAAAGAACACCTGTCATTGAATTTGGGGCCCACCCTAGATCCAGTGTGATAGTCTCTTGAGATCCTTAGCTAATTACATTGTCAAAGACACTAATGATAAATGAAATGACATTCTAGGATTCATTGTGCACATGATTTTTTTTTGGGGGGGGAGAGGATTGAAATTATTCATTCTTAAATGTTTGATAGAATCCATCCATGAAATATGAATATCTTTTGGGGAAGATTTTCTTTCTCTAAGATTTTATTTTTTTAGAGTAGTTTTAGGTTCACAGGAAAATTTAGAGGAAGGTGCAGATATTTCCCATCCTCTCTGCCCCCATTCATGCGTAGTTTCCTGCATTATCAGCAGTTCCTACCAGAATGTTACATATCCTACAACCGATGGATCTACTTTAACACATTTTAATCACCCAAAGTCCAATCTTTACATTATGGTTCACCCTTGGTATTGTCCATGCTATGGCTTTGGACAAATTTATAATGGCATGTATCCACCAGTGTAGTACAGCAAATATTTTCATTGTGTTAAAAATCTCTCATTCCCTGTCTATTCATCCCTCCCATACCTGAAACCTTGACAGTCAATCTTTTATTGTTTTCATAGTTTTGCTATCTTCAGAATCATATAGTTGGAATTCTAAAGTGTGTAGCCTTTTCAGAGAATTGGCTTCTTTCACTTAGTATTATAAAATTAAGTTTCCAGGGTGCCTGGGCATCCAACACTTGATTTTGGCTCAGGCCATGAACTCAGGGTGGTAGGAACCAACCCCACCTTGGCTCTGTGCTCAACATGAAGTCTGCTTGTTCCTCCCACTCCCCATCGGCCCCTCTGCCCATGTACTTCCCTTCTTTCTCTCTCTCTTTCTCTCTCTCCATAAATACTTTTTTTTTTTTTAATTAAGTTTCCTCCATGCCTTTTCATTGCTTGACAGCTTATTACTTTTGACCACAGAATACTATTCATTGTCTGGAGGTGCCATAGTTTATTTATCTATTCACTTACTACAGGACGCTTTGTTGTTTCCAACTTTTGGCAATTATGGATAAAGATGCTATAAATATCCATGGGAAACTTTTTGTGGGGATATAAATTCTGGAAAGATTTTAGTAACAAATTCAATATATGTAATTGTTAAAAAACTAGACATACTTTCTATTTCTTTTGAGGCATTTTTGGTAATTTGTGCTTTTCAGGGAATTCATCCATCTCATCTACATTTTCACATTTGTTGACTATCAATAATAAATAGATTAGGAAATCCAAATATCTCAATCTCTTCCCTTATTATTTTATAACTTACTGATATTTCCTAATGTTAATTCAATCTCATTTGACAGGTGTTACCTATACAAGATTCCTGTTTGTGAAATATAGAACCCAAGCAAGTTTTTTTATTATAAGTGGATATTAATTCTTATCTGAGACTTATTGGTTTCTATTTTGATGTTATTATCTTTCCATTAATATATCATTACTATTTTTAAAAACAATTCATTCCTAGAATAATAAACTGAGTTGCAGAGCACTGCCTTATTTTGTGTTCTTTAACCAAGTTCTCATAACATCTAGACAATTTGTGCTCTAAATGTTGAGTATGTTTGCAGCTTAAGGTAAGGTATATGGTTCTGGTATTTTGAGGGGAAGACATTAACCATTTATTTACTTTTAATGTTTCTAGGATTAATATTTTCTATTTTTGAGTCAGTTTTTAAGTTGTATTTTTCTAGTAATTTCCTCTTTTCATATACATTTTTATGTCAGAAAATATTAGACATATTTTCTCAGTGTCTGTTTAATCTCTGTAGTGCCTGGGATGTCTCCCTATTAACATTTAATACTTTGTATAAATCCTCTGATTTGTTTTATATTCAGAATATAGAGATTTTTTCAGGGTGTCAGGGTGGCTCAGTCATTAAATGACTGCCTTTGCCTCAGGTTGTGATCCGAGGGTTTTGGTATCAAGCCCAGTGTCAGGCTCACTGCTCACTGGGAACCTTGCTTCTCCCTCTCCTGCTTCCCCTGATTGTGCTCTTTCTCTTGCTATATTTCCATCAAATAAATAAAATTAAAAAGTAAAAAATAATATAGAGATTTTTCTACATGATAATTATTTCCAGATAATTAGCTTTATTGATCTGTGTTGGATATTTGATTATACTCTATCATTTCTGCACTTACATTTAATATTTTCTTCCTTCTAATTCCTTACTTTATTATATTGTTCATTTTCTAATTTCAAGTATTGAAAACTTAGATTGTTTTGCTTTTTCCTCAGTAAACATTTAAGAGTATAACTCTTTGTCGAAGAACCATTTATTGCCTCTAGGTTTGAAAATTAGTGTTTTTATTGTGATAAAAATCTAAGTATTTTCAAATTTGTCATGATTTGTTCTTTAACTCATGATTTTTTAGAACTTATTTTTTTAATTTAAAAATATATGTGGCTCTCAAAATTTTTTTAAAAATCAACTGTAATACAATGTAGTGAGGAAATATATTTCATATAATATGAACTTTTGTTAATATTTAAGGGCCAGGTTTATGTCCTAGCATCCAGCCACTTATTATAAGTGCATCCTTGAACATACATACTTAAAAATGTTTATATTCTAATTGCTAATTCAGAGTTCTTAATATATTTGTCCATTGGATCAATCTTACTAATTGAAGTTCTAGTCTTCCATAAGCTTAATGACTTTTTATCTTCTTTCTCTGATAATTATAGTCATAAATATATTAAAATTCCTTATAACATAGTAGGTTAATTCATTTCTCTTTATGTCTGTCATTTTTGAGGTTTATTCTTTTAAAACAAAGTTTAGTATTTTTATGGTTTTGGTCATTGAAACCGTTTTCATTAAATATTTGCTATATTTCCTTAAGTAATTTAAGCTTCAGTTTTTTTCTAAATTAACATATAGTTTCCCTCTATTCTCTGTATGGAATTTTTGAGTAACAAAGATTAAAAAATGGAAAAGAGGGACACCTGGGTGGCTCAGTTCGTTAAACTTTGGACTCTTGATTTTGGCTCAGGCCATGATCTCAGGGTCTGAGATCAAACCCCACAGCATTGGGCTCTGCAATGGGCATTGAGATTCTCTCTCTCACTATTCCTCTTCCCCTTTTCTGAAAAAAGGGAAAAAAAAAGATATATGTACAGTCTTAGAATTAGCTTCAAGATTATAACATTTGGAAAGAATACCAGCAGATAAGATATTCTGCCCCATCTATTTTTTATTTTTTATTTCCTAGAAAATAAACATTTCACCTGCTTCTTAACAAGGATTATGATTGGAAACCTTAAAGTAAAACCATCAAATATAATTAGTGTATTAAATATTTCAGGGGTTTTGTTTGTTTTGTTCTGTTTTGTTTTTTGGAGAGAAGAGGAGAGAGTATGGAACTCGAGCATGAGACTGGGAGAGGGGCAAGAGAGAGGGAAGGAGAGAATCCCAAGCAATCTCTACACTCAGGGTGGGGGAATCATTAGACTCCATCTCCTGACCCTGAGATCTTGACCTGAGTCAAACTCAAGAGTCAGAGGCTTGACTGAGCCACCTAAGCACTCCTCCAGGTTTTCTTTTTTTTTTTTTTTTAAACAAAACAAACAAAATCCCCTTCATTTTCTTCTCTGAGTAGTGCTTCCACCATTTCTCAAACATGCTGTATTTTCTTTTGACTTAGACCTTTGTTTTCAGTCAATCATTATATAGGTACAGCTGGAACAGGTTAATCTTACTATTTAATTAAGTAGACATGATTAAATGTACTGGTTTCTTGGGTTAATGCAGCTGAGAGAATCTAACACTCTACCATCCCAATGCCTAGATGGTAGTAATAAAATGGTAAATAAAGATTTAATTAATCTAATTAATTATTTTAATAAGTGACAGAATATTATCTGTTCCAAAAAACTGAAATAATATGTTTATAAAAACAGAATGGCTGCTTGTAGGTTCAGTAGATTGAGTCCATATGGATGAGATGGCATTTAAAATAGGCCATGGTTGGCATGTGGGACATCGAGATAGAAGTAAAGATAATTTCAGTTGTAGGTAAAAGGGTGAGCAAAATCATAACAGAGAAGTTGTGGTTCTTTGATAAAAAAAAAACCTAACAAAATATATTTATGCAAAATATCAATAATATTAAGATGAGTTTATCTCCTTTCAGTGTTTGTGGTGGATACAAATATCTTGTGGTCCACCTTGTGTCAGTCATTCCTCTCTTCCTCGATCATGATTATTTTGGTGTAGTAAAGTGACCAGCTGAAAAGCTATTCTATAGTCTTCCTTGCAGTGGCTGCTGCCATGTAATCAACCTCTTTCTAACAGATGTAGGAAAAAGCTGTTGAGCGAATCTTTCATAAAAGTTTATTAAGAATGGTACAGAAGGGGGGCGCCTGGATGGCTCAGTGGGTTAAGCCCCTGCCTTCAGCTCAGGTCATGATCTCAGAGTCCTGGGATCGAGCCCCACATCGGGCTCTCTGCTCAGCAGGGAGCCCGCTTCCTCCTCTCTCTCTGCCTGCCTCTCTGACTGCTTGTGATCTCTCTGTCAAATAAATAAATAAATAAAAATCTTAAAAAAAAAAAAAAAAAGAATGGTACAGAAGGGAGTTGACTTAGCCTGCACACGTCTTTTGTTCATTGACTTTTCCTTCCTTTTATCTTACTTCCAACAATATTAACATTATGAATGGAACTCCTATAGTAACTTGGAACTGTGCATAAAAGAGTACAGAATAAGAATGAGAAGAGTGTGGGTTCCTAAAAACACTAAAGAGCTTCAGGATTAGCCCTGGACCACCACCTTTGTATTTCTTCTTATGTGATAAAGGTAACCCTCCAATTCTTTCAATCCATGTTACCAGAATTCAGTTGCAGTTCCTTGATTATATAATATGAAGGTCAAATTTTATTTTTAATTTATAAGATATAGAGGCGCCTGGGTGGCTCAGTGTTAAAGCCACTGCCTTTGGCTCAGGTCATGATCCCAGGGTCCTAGGATCGAGCCCCACATCGGGCTTCCTGCTCAACAGGGAGCCTGCTTCCTCCTCTCTCTCTCTCTGCCTGCCTCTCTGCCTACTTGTGATCTCTGCCTGTCAAATAAATAAATAAATCTAAAAAAAAAAATTTATAAGATATATATCTTTTGAAAACAAAACTGAAATTAACATTCCCTTGACAAAATACTACTTTATGTTAGTAATGAACACTATTTTTATCACTATTTTTATTGGAAATTAAATATTGAAATCATGTTTTTCAGATGCTAGTGAACACATATTACCCCAAGTATTTAATGCATAGTACTTATACAGTGCTACAAAAGTTTGGTTTATTTTTTCTTGGGATAATCAGCATTAATGAAGTACAGAAATATACATTTTTGGATTTTCTCTTTAACTATGGACATTGTAATAAAATTGTATACATTGAAAGAACTATTTTTTTCAAGATTTTTATTTATTTATGTGAGAGAGAGACAGAGAGAGCACAAGCAGTGAGAGTGGCAAAAGGAGACAGAAAGAGACAAGCAGACTTCCTGCTGAGTGGGGAGCCCTTGTGGGGCTGGATTTTGGGCTCGATCCCAGGACCCCAAGATCATAACCTCAGCTGAAGGCAGTCATTTAACCAACTGAGTCACCCAGGTGCCCTGAAAGAAATATTTAAATAAGCACTGGCTAAGCATGGTTATTGAATTGCATATAACTTCACTTCAACCAAACCTCATAAAGAACCTCATGTGATTTTTTTTCCTCATGTGATTCTTATAAAGGGTTTAACACTGAGTTATTTATTCACACAAATGAATTGTAGATGTCTTAAATATGAAAATCTACTGAATGAAATACCACTTAATTTCCTTCTTTGTATGATAAAGACAATAGTTGTCAGAACCACCATGTTGAAACAAGTTTTAAAAGTTCAATTTTGCCTGTTTCTAGCAGCTTGCTGTTGTGAATATTCATAGATTTTTTTTAAACAAACTAAGCTAATTTAAGGTTGATGCTGAACCTGTCATCTGTGAATTCTTCACTTCATTATTCTCCATCTTCTCTGTGATGATGATCTCTGTGTATATCATTCAATTAAACTTTTGTCTATAGAGCTGCTTTTACTTATCTTGAAAACTGGTTTTGTTTGCTGCAATTCAGGCCCACGTGAAAGCTTTAGCTCAGGGTTGTTGGGATGGTTCTGTATGCAGTTTCTAAAAGGACACTGAATCTAGGAGACAAGATGGCGGGGAAGTAGGAGGAGGTGCTTTAAAAGGACACTGAATCTAGAGAAGTATGGTAACAATCGTGATTATTTTGTGTGTTTCAGTTAGTCATAATACTGTATTATAGTGTGTGTCTTCTGGAAAATTAACCAGAGATTCTGTATGTGCTAAACCTGCACGAATTCTAAAATGTATTTAACCAAACTATTGCTACTTGGGCCAGTAACAGATTTTTCTGTAGGGTTAAGTGGGCTCCAATGATATCTGAAATATTTGTATTAGTGGGACTGCATATTCCAGTCAGTATTTGGTGCATTTAAACTTGAATGCAAGTATGCCTGCCTGCATTGCTTTTTCTGAGACTTTAGAAAGAAGAAAACCCTCACAAACCAGAACACCATGCATTTTTATCAGCTTGCTTAGAGAAATAGTCTGACAATTTATTTTCATTTTGTGTCTCTCAAGGTAAAGTACATGCTCCAGGGTAAGAAAAGGAATAGGGAACAGATCTTTCCCTGAATTGATAGACATGACATTTGTGCAAGTAGGTAGATAGAATGATTCACAAAAATGGACTAGGAAGGAAGAAAGGTGAAATGTAAAAACTGGAACTAATGTTATCAACTCAATCTGTTATCTGAGCTCACAAGTTAAACATAGTATTGCAGTGTCAGCATTCCTCCAGGAAAGTAGAACGCTATAAATACCCACTGCTTGGAAGCGATATTTGACCTATAAAGAACCATCATCCCAACAGTACTTGCTGCAAAAATTGGATAATGGTTGTCTGCAAAGTGGCAGACTTTCTTTGGAGTCTGGGCTGAAACAGAGGAGTTCTGTGTAGAATAGCAATAGAATATGTTGTGAATTTTCAGGTTTTGATTGACATGTTTTTGTTCGTTATACATTTTCAAGAATTACCAGATTTAGCTCAGTATCCTGAGCACTGCCTTAACAGAAACTGTGATATTTCAATTGCAAACTGTACTAAAATTCTAGTTGGATGGTACAATCCCATAAAATCTGTAATCCTAATTGATGGAATAGCACTATTATTTCCTGTTTCAAAGCATATGTTCTTAGGGCTAATGACTTAGAAGTGTTTAAAACACAAGTTAAAGAATATTTAGAAATCCTTAGGCTTATCTTCATTTTGGTTTCTTTTATGTTTTGGGCTGATCAAAGAAATGCTAATGGCACAAATACTCCAGTATTTTCCCTACTGCAAAAAAAAAAAAAAAAAGTTGATTTTTTTGATCTAGCAACACTGTTTTTCACACTTTTCGCAGAACATGATAGCATTTGCATTAGGCATCAGTCTCAGAGCAACAGATTTATTTAAAGGTTATTTACCATGCTCTTTTCTGAAACAATTTCTGATGACTCTCTGTTAGCAGCACTGTGACTGCTACTGTTCTAACATTTGATTTCAATTTATTTAACTTCCATGCAGCCTGAAAAAAAACTAATCTTAGTTATGTACACTTTCACAAATGCTCATCTTCTCTAAAATTCTCATTCTTTGTTATGCCACATATTATAATAAACAATTTTAAATTATCATTTTAAAAATATCATGATTCCTCTACAGTGGTCAAGATAAACAGGTTAATGTTTTGATTTTCTTGATGAAATCCTTTTTAGTTACTCTTATTTCTTCACCTCCATATCTGTTTTATCATTGTGACTTTGATCCTCACAACATATCTCAAAGGTGACTAATTGGGACAACTCCCCGCAAACTTTCTTAGTTATGTCTCCATTGTGTCTCATATCAACTACAACAACATCTCTAGCAGATTTCCCTGCTTCACTTCTTTTTCACTTATAATCCACAGCAGTCAGAGGGACCTTTAAAATCTAGTTTATACTATCACTCTTGCCTATAAGCTCTCAGAAAGTTCCCATATTACTAAGAGTAAATCCAGACTCCTTTTCCCTAGCTAGAAGACCCTGCCTACTTCCTCAAATTGATTTTCCATGATTATTCTAATATATTCCATGATATATTCTAGATATATCAGTCTCACATTGCCATGCTTTCTCTTGCATCTTCTTGCCAAATACCTTCTCAATCAACTTTTCATCTTAGAAATCCTTCTCCATTCATGTATCTAAATTACCCCCACTAACATACAGGCTTCTAGTTCTGGAATGAATAAGTCATGGGGATGAATGGCACAACCCAAGGAATATAGTCAATATTTTATTAGCATTGTGTGCTGACAGATGGTAGCTACACTTGGGATGAGCATAACAAAATGTATATGTTGTTGAATTACTATGTTGTACATCTGAAACTAATGTAACATTGTGTGTCAAACTATACTCAAATAAGAAAATTAAAATTAAAACAGAATTACATTTTCACTATTATAAATAAATAACACCCACTATTATGAGGTGCTTCTGCATACACTATCTGATTTTAATTTCTTTAAATTACATGCTAAAATATCACATAGATTTTGTTATTTTATTATTTGGAATATCTCCTATCCAGTCTGAGAATATAAGCTTTATTAGAGTAAATCATCAATAAGCTGTTGATCATTGAATGCGGCAGAAAAAATGTTAGGAAAAGAAGATAAAAATTGCAAAAGAGTAAAATTAAAAGAGGCTTTCAAACAGTAGATAAGGTCTAAAAGAAAAACAAAAGAAATACTAATCTCTCTTTTCCCCCATGGTCATAATTTTTTTGCATTGTTTACTCTAAATGTAATATCATCCACCACTGCTATACAAGCCCAAATTGTCATAAATTTTTAAGACCTAAATACAATTTTTTGAGTGACACTTTACAGGATGTCCAGGGCTAAAGTAATTTCTTTACATTAAAATACCTAAACATTTTATCTTGTACTTCGTTAATACTACTTAGCATCAACTAAGATGTAGGTCTGGTTTCTATTTCTATATCCCTGCTGTCCTGAACATGATTATTTCCATATTATGAATTTATTATTAACAATAATGGACAGGACTCAACATGTATTTACTGGAAATAATTTATGTTCCATGCTTTCCAAATCAGATTCATAATGCATTAACATTTATGTCACTATTCACATAATCATATACATTTTTAAAACTTTCATGTTTATTTGAAAAAGTGGAGATTACATATTTAAATAATATTTAAATATTTAACTATACATATTTTCTTCCATTCCATTTGTTTGTATACTTGTTTGCCTTTTTTATTTCTTTCTAATTGTTTTCATATTAAGTGTATAAATTCTCCTTGGCCACTATCTAGAATTTCTGGAAGAAGAATCTCTCAAGTTTGGCAATAATTTATCAAGAATTTTATTTAGTGAAATGACACTTCCAGTGATTTCAAATAGTTTAAATATTTCAGTATTAAAGGCAGTGTTTTTTTTTTCATTATTGATCAATCAAATACAGGTGACTATAGATCTAGATATATCAAGATAGATATGTATTTAGATGTGTATATATCTATCTAAATATATAGATATAGTTATTTACTTAGATATGCATAGATGTGTGTTTAGGTAGATATGTGTTTATATGGATTAATGGCTAGATATAATAAAATTTTTTCCTAATACTTAACAAGGTAGGAGCTTGATATGAAAAATTTCCATCCTTTTCCATATCAGCCTTTAAGTGTTTAAGCTTTTTGGTTAGGATTACTAAGAGAATAAATTCAGAACTAATATCAAATTCTGGTTTGTCTGCCTTCAAAACTCTTGGTTGTGCCCTTCAATCTCTGTTCACTCTCTCTGCCTCAAAACAAGGTGACCTCTGTGTTCTTTGAGAATATCATCCATATTTTCCTTCTGTTTCAGGATCCTAGGTACATTAACCCACCAGTATTTCATATTGTCATCTAGAAAGCTTATGTGTACACCTTAATGATGGCAGCTGGACAGGGATCAGTTGCTATAGAAATGACTCGAGACCAAAATAACATTTTTTATAAACCTATGATTTATTACAAAAATATTTTACCATATAGCAACATATTTTTTAAAGATTTTATTTATATTTTTGACAGAGAGAGAGAGAGAGATCACAAGTAGGCAGAGAGGCAGGCAGAGAGAGAGGGGGAAGCAGGCTCCCTGTTGAGCAGAGAGCCCAATGAGGGGCTCAATCCTAGGACCCTGAGATCATGACCTGAGCTGAAGGCAGGGGCTTAACCCACTGAGCCACCCAGGTGCCCCTATAACAACATATTTCTTAAGAAAGAATTATAATCAAGTTGCCTGGGTAACTCAGTCAGTTGAGTGTCTGACTCCTCCTTTCGGTTTAGGTCATGATCTTAACAGTTGTGAGATTGAACCCTACATTGGGTACTTAGTGTGGAGTCTACTTGAGATTCTCTCCCTTTCCCTCTCTCTACTCATGCTGTCTCTCTTTCTAAAATAAATAAATAAAATCTTTTTTAAAAAAGAAAATTACAATCACATTGAAAGGCTGTCTCACATCAAGTGTTCAGAGAGTCAATTTAATCTCTAACCATCTTGCCTTTGCAAGGGAATTACAATATGCTTTCTCTTTGGGGCCAGGGTCAAATATCTCATAGATGTAACACCATGGAACCAGGGAGTCCAGTATAGAGTATAGGCTCAGACTTATATCCTGTAGATCACATAGGCTTGGTTTTACTTTGTAACTTGACCCAGCGTCAGAGCCCTCTAATAGGTCTCACAGAGACACGTGCAAACCCTCAATCTCTGTTATCAATAAACTATGCTCACAAATTTAGGCTGATCTTTGTAAAAATGGTTATAAAATAACAACTAAAGGGGTGCCTGTGTGGCTTAGTCATTAAACGTCTGCCTTTAGCTCAGGTCATGATCCCAGTCCTGGGATCAAGCCATGCGTTGGGCTCTCAGCTCAGTGGGAAACCTGCTTCTCCCTCTCCCCTGCTTTTTTTTTTTCCTCTCTCTCTCTTTCTATCATATAAATAAGTAAAATCTTAAAAAAAAAAAAAAGATAACAGCTAATGGGTAAAGTTGATGCCTTGATGAGAGGCTGATGTCATCCACCATTATTTCCATTATTTCAGTAAAATGGCTCAGGACAATTCCAGATGTACTGGAATTAACTCTCAAGGCACAATATATATTATAATAATCAGAAGTACTTTTTTAAATCAGAAAGCATTTTTGAACACTTTCTAGCTGATATGGTGCGATGCAACTGAAAAGCTTACTCTTTCTGATAGACCCCAATTTACCAGTTTGTCCCAGTCCCTAAGATTGACATAACCAATAATCATGAGATTCTTATGTGCGATTTTTCATTTTAATTTATGTATGTGTATTTTTTTTTTTAAAGATTTTATTTATTGATTTGACAGAGAGAGATCACAAGTAGACGGAGAGGCAGGCAGAGAGAGAGAGGGGGAAGCAGGCTCCCTGCCGAGCAGAGAGCCCGATGCGGGACTCGATCCCAGGACCCTGAGACCATGACCTGAGCCGAAGGCAGCGGCTTAACCCACTGAGCCACCCAGGCGCCCCCTATGTATGTGTATTTTTATAGAAATTGTCTGGTCTCCAACCTTTTATCAGCCAGTCCTTTCCTTTTTCTATTTTAATATGAAATGTTACTTGTTACTTCATTACATAGATTAGATTAAAAATGAACTTCTCTATTTAGAAAAAAGGTAAAAGGATTTTCTACTCCTGCTTCCTTCACATTCCAGTTCCCATATGGTCCCTGAATATCATCAGGCAAATCCTAAAACTCCTGAAGCACAGCTTGAAAATTACTGCTCTAACTCAATCCTGTTGTATAAAATATGAATCTGAGATACATTGAGGCCAACATTTATTTGTAAAGAAGTATTGCCTATTAGTAAGAATGTTGATAAGGATCAGATTTTTTCTCTAGCTTCCCAGGGTTCTTCTCAAATGGGAGTATCAATAGCTATCCAATTGGCACATAGATAATATTTTCTTAGAAATAGTACTAATTATTTATAGAGCAAAATTAAATGGTGATTATAAGAATGTTAATTTAGGCAAATAAATATGCTCCCATAAATGTATGTAATCTTTTAATTTGTAGAGCTAATCTTTTTATCAGTAAATATGTTCAGCTTATGGAAAAGTATCATATCCTTAAATAATTAGTGTCTAAATGTTTTCTATAATATCTGTTGATTATCTATGTGCTAGTCTCATTTAATCATTTCTGCTAAATGCTTATTAACCTGGTGGGGTTTTTTTTTTGCTAGTTTTTCTTTCATAGAGGTACATAAAATAATGGTTTTGTCTTAGAGTGGATGATACCTTAGTTTCATGAGATACATATATTTAGAAGGATTTTCTTTTTCTGTTTTAAAGATTTTTTATTTATTTATTTGAGAGACAGAGAGAGCATGAGAGGGGAGGGGTCAGAGGGAGAAGCAGACTCCCTGCCAAGCAGGGAGCCCAATATGGGACTTGATCCGGGGACTCCAGGATCATGACCTAAGTAAGTGGAAGGCAGTTGATTAACCAACTGAGCCACCCAGGCACATAAAGGATTTTCTTATATCAGTTAGACCAACGCATTAGCTGGGCTTGAGAGTTCAGTCACAGGTTTAACTTTACCTAAAATTCACTGTTTCACTCAAAAGATAATGTTCTCTGTGGCCTTTTGCCACACTTAGTCTCTACCCATTCTAATACTACGGTTGATGGAATTACTGTTCATAGTTACCTGGCCCCTTTCTGTAGATGCAGAAAAGTGCACTCCAGTGTAATCCATACTAATCAACCTGGAGCTGTAACTTGCTGTCAGGATAAAACATCCCGACCACTGACTGCCATGTGAATTGCCTCAACTCCAGTTGAAATCAGATTTGGCCAGATGACCTGCTAGGACAATAGAATGTGAGCAGAAGTGATATACTTCAAAAATCATTGCATTTTTTTTGCCATTACCTTTTTTCCCTTCTACCACAACAATTACAGGACCCAACCAAGGGTGGCTCCTTCATCTTGTGTCCAAGAACAAAGACTTTTGGGGCATGTTGGCAGCTGACTCAAAGCACACATAAAACAAAAGCAAAAAATAACCTTATGTGTCAGCCCCTGAGATTTGGGAGTTGCTTATTTCTATAGAAGAATTTAATGAAAATTGACTAAGATGAATTCATTTCTTAAAATATTTATTTTCATCAGTTAGGTTAGACAATTTTAGCATTCTGAAATGAGTTGTTAGCATGGCAGCTAACCCCCTTCATATACCTTGTTTTCTTGAGGGAGAAACAAACAATAAACACATAAGCACAAAATAGAAGGAAAATACTGTTTCTAAGAGCATTAGGTGTTACTGGAAATACATAATAATGTGTCTTTGAAACTAAGTAGTTCTAGGATTTGAAAATGATGATTAGAAAGGTACGTCTAAGAGGCATGAATTTGAGTTAAAACTCTGAATGTCAAGAAAAAACTAGCAATATGAATATCTGAGGGCACAAACTTCTAAGCAGGGTTTACAGAAAATTCAAAGACTGGAAGGTAGGAATAGAACATATTAGAAGAACAGAAAAAAAAAAAAAAAAAAAAAAAAACAACAACCAGTAAGCAAGGCATATGATGAGCTAGGAAGGCAGTGGTAGAAATGTATTTGAAAAGGTGGTAAAGGCCAAGTTACATCAGGCCTTTGGGCTCAGGAAAGGGCATGCAGTCTGTTCCTAGGTGAGTTCACAATTATCATCCCATACCTGTAGCATGATTTCAATACATAATACATCAGTGCCATCATTAATATACATCCTGATATCATTAATCTATTCCATTCAATTCTTTTTTCCTGGCCTGTTTCTTTCTTCTCAGTTTCATTGTCACCTTTGGTCCTTACCTCTTAAGCTATACTAAAGATATGGACTTGATGGGCACCTGGGTGGCTCAGTTGGTTAAGCCACAGCCTTTGGCTCAGGTCATGATATTGGAGTCCCAGGGTCAAATCCCACATAGGGCTCCCAGCTTCATGGGGAGTCTGCTTCTCCTTCTGACCTTCTCCCCTTTCATGCTCTCTCTCAAATAAATATTTTTTAAAAAGATATGAACTTGGTGATTTCTCCTGTACTACAGTATACACTGACCCTCTGAAATAGCTCTTTTTTGTCACTTAACATTTTAGTTCAATCTAATTTCACCTCCAGGACCTTCTCTGGTGCCAATCTCCCTGTGGTTAACTAGCACGTCTGATGAATCTCATCTCTTCTTCTAAGAAGGAAATACAAAAGTTTTTCGTTTCTATTTTTTTTTTATTTAAGTGTTCTTAGTCAAATTCAAGTTTTTATTCAGAAAGGTATTCTCTCTTTGGATTGTTGGATTGTGGAGAATCAATATCTAAGTTAGTTTAAGGGTCAGTTATTTAAAAAAAGTAAGCATCAACTCTGTCTCCTGAATATGATAACTCTAAATTTAAAATATTTTGTCTTTAGTATTTTCTTGAAAATGATAAATCAATTTTCTGTTAGTTTAGGGCATAAAAATAGCTAAAACTAAGATAATAGTTTTATCTAATTAATCACAAAAGGATAAGAAAAATCTCTTTAGTCAAAAGTACCTGGATTTGGAGTAAAAAATATTGTCTTCATGTGTATGCTTTAGCAACTTATTTAATAGTCCTGAGTATCTACTTTCCCTGTATATCATTTTGGTCCTCTGATATTTGTGTGCATCAATCAAGAATACATGTTCTAGAAACTGAATTTTCAGACAGTATTTACGTGGGGAAGCAGGATTAAACTAGAGACTTTTTATGCATGAAAAATATATTAATGAAATTAAGACACATGTTTGATTAGAAGCTTTTTAGAAGAATATTTTATATATTACAATCATTGGGATTAATATATACAATATGTTAATTAATAAAATATGTACAATAATTAATATCATTGTATATATTAATAGAATAATGAGTGCAGATGAAAAGTTCAGTATAACACTTGACTAACATTGTTAGTGTCATTAAATAATAACATTGCATTGCTCTCTGCCTACTCAAGAATATTTTTTATGGTACTGAATATCTCAGTCTTAGAGTTCTTCAACATTGTAATTTTATATTACATGTGAAGATGTAAAGGGATTAAATCAATACTGAATTTTAAAACTATTTTAGCTAAAAAATATATGTTGGTTAACAGATCTAATGTGTTTGTCCAAATAATATTAAATACATTTTCCAAAAATTTTCACTTCTTAGGTATAAAATTGGATAGAAATTTCTGTCTAGACCCTGGTCCCAGTGAGGACTGCTATTCACATTATGGCTTGTTCCCCTGGCTAGATCCTCCCTGCTGGCAAGAAATATAGCACAGCCTGTAGATAACCCCAAATTAGAACTCCCAAATGCTGGCAGGAAATGTTCAGCATCTGGCAACTGAGGCTTTTTAGTATTTGCCTCTACCTCTTTTCAGTTTTATTTGCAATATCCCAAATTATTAGATGTCTTTTACTCATATGCTTCTATTTACCCTAAACAATTCACTTTGCCTGAAATACATCTTATCATATGTAATGATAATTTTCAAGACATAAAGCTTATAATAAAAGTTATACTCTGAACATGAAAGAATCATTGTAAACTCGAAGCATATTGGCAGCCTATGGCTGACTCAGGAAAGCAAATTCATGAAAGAGAAGCTTGATTCAATTTAGATAAAAGGAGAACTCCTGTTATTATCTATAAAAACATGTTTGATAGGTACTCCCTCCTGAGGGAGGTGGGGTGGCAATTAGTAATTTCAGGAAAAAGGTTGCTGTAAACAGGTAAGAAACTAAAATGGAATTCACTTTTGAAGCTTATAGGCAAACCAAGCTTTTTTTTAAAAATTTTATTTATTACTTATTTTATGTTTTTTAATTGAAGCATAATTAACATACAGTGTTCTCTTAGTTTCAGGTGTACAATAATTAGCTTTTCTATATATTCCTCAGTGCACTTCCAGATAGGTATATTCTTAATTGCCTTTATCTGTTTCACTCACTCCTTACCACTCATCTCCCCCCTGGCAACTATCAATTTGTTCTCTGTATTTAAGAGTCTGGTTTTTTGTTTCTTTCTCTCTTGTTTTCTTTGTTCATTTGTTTCTTAAATTTGACATATAAGGGAAATCATATGGTCTTTGTCTTTCTCTGATTGACTTATTTCACTTAGCATTATACCCTTTAGGTCCATTTAAGTTGTTGCAAATAGCAAGATTTCATTCCTCTTTATAGCTGAGTAATATTCCACTGTGTGTGTATATGTATGTGTGTGTACACGTCACATCTTCTTTCCATTCATTTATGGATGGACACTTGGGTTGCTTCCACATCTTGGCTATTGTAAATAGTGCTGCAATAACCGTAGAGGTACATTTATCTTTTGAAGTAGAGTTTACTTTTTCTTTGGATAAATACCCCAGTAGTGGCATTAGTGGATCATATGGTAATTCTTTTCTAATTTTTTGAAGAACCTCCATATTGTTTACCACATTTTCTAAAGAAAAAATACAAATGACCAACAGATACATGAAAAGATGCTCATCCCAAGGCTTTCACTGGTTCTTATGGGTTATGGGTGGATTCCAGTTAATATATTATTCTACATATGCATCTTTGTGTAAATATATTAATTGGGTGTTTTTGAATTTCAGGTATTTCAGAGATATGGAGAACATTTTCTTTAATTTTATTTTTTATAAACATATATTTTTATCCCTAGGGGTACACGTCTGCGAATCGCCATGTTTACACACTTCACAGCACTCACCATAGCACATACCCTCCCCAATGTCCATAACCCCACCCCCCTCTCCCAACCCCCCTCCCCCCATCAATCCTCAGTTTGTTTTGTGAGATTAAGAGTCATTTATGGTTTGTCTCCCTCCCAATCCCATCTTGTTTCATTTACTCTTCTCCTACCCCCTTAACCCCCCATGTTGCATCTCCTCTCCCTCATATCAGGGAGATCATATGATAGTTGTCTTTCTCCGATTGACTTATTTCGCTAAGCATGATACCCTCTTGTGGTATATATACACAATGGAATACTATGCAGCCATCAAAAGAAATGAAATCTTGCCATTTGCGATTACGGGGATGGAACTAGAGAACATTTTTAATATAATATGCTTCTTAATGCTAACTTCGTAAATGTATATTTTATATACATTGAAAATATATATACATTTTCAAATGTATATTTCTCTCTTTTTTTAAGATTTTATTTATTTATTTGACAGACAGAGATCACAAGTAGGCAGAGAGGCAGGCGGGTTGGGGCGGGGGAAGCAGGCTCCTGGCTGAGCAGAGAGCCTGATGCGGAGCTTGATCCCAGGACCCTGGGCCTGATCACAGGACCCTGAGATTATGACCTGAGCTGAACATAGAGGCTTTAACCCACTGAGCCACCCAGGTGCCCCTCAAATGAATATTTCTAAATCTATTCCGCTAAAAATACATAGTCAGATCTGGGTTCAAATTTTGGCTTAAAATAAAAAATAGAGACTAGTCTCAAAAATTCTCAGAGCAGACAAAACCAGTTTAGGGATACATACAAAGTTTAATTTAACTTGTTTTGTAAGACTAACAACCACCTCATGTCAGTTTGGGGGAACATTACAGGGTCATGAGATCAAGCCCTGTCTCAGGCTCAGTGCTAGGCATGGACTCTGCTTAAGATTTTCTTTCTCCCTCTTCCTTCCCCACCCCTCTCTCTCTCTCTCTCTAAAACAAAACAAACAAACAAAAACATGTCTTTAGTTCTCCCAGATATACAAGTTATGTGATCAAGTCTGTTCAACACCAGCTTGTGCTTTATGTTGATAGATTTTCTTTCTTTGATATTTCATTAACTGTGACTTCAACTTTTCATAATCTTGTTATGACAGACAACTCCAATCCATTATTTTTTTTTTCCAATCCATTATTTTTAAAGCTAAATTTTGAAAACAACTCCATTTGGAGGAAAGTTACAAGTTGCATTTCTCATGACAGTCATCAAGGGTTTTATTATGCTATTTATCATTCAAAACTGTTATACAAGAAGTAGTACATTTTTAAAGATTATAATACATTCCCAAAGTTAGAGATCAATAGGATCTAAAGATATTGTACAGACATTTTAATGCCTGTCAAACTATAATATACATAACACTGATAATATTCATAATTTTGTGTCACATTGATAAATTATTTATTTAATTTTACATTTATTGCTTGATAGAAAAAATGTATCTAGAACAGGATATCAATGACTTCATAGTTATTATTCCTAGGGCATGTCTTAGAAATTCTGAACTGATTTAAAATTTAATAGAAAAATATTACATGGTTATTAGTATAAGTGGTATGTACATATGACAAACACTGTCAAGGTATTCAGGGAATACCAAATTTTGAGGATTATTGCCAAGATATCTATTAAATATTTTGTAATAATTTTAAAATATCAGAAGTCATACTAGTTGTTTTAGTTACCTAAGATCATCTCAACAAAAAAAGGCCACATTAAATGATCAATTTAACTACATAATCTTTTAATAACTGCATTCCTGCTTCTAAGTGCATTAAGTTCACAGTTTGTAAGTCATTTGTTGTAATCTTTATATTATCTTTATGTAATCTTTATATTATCAACATGTTGACTTTAAGAGCAATCTTCATATTACTCTTTTTCCCCAAAATCTTGGCTTGAGATAATCATAGAAAGAAAGCACAGGATATATTTAAATCTTTTGTGTCTTGGGACACCTGAATGGCTCATTTGGTTAACTGTCTCCCTTCAGCTCAGGTCATGATCCCAGGGTCTTGAGACTGAGCCTCGCATCAAGCTCCCTATTCAGCAGAGGGTCTGCTTCTCCCTTTCTCTCCTCTGCCTCTCCACCTGCTTGTGGCTCACACATGATTTTTCTCTCTCTCAAATAAATAAATAAAATCTTAAAAATCAATCAATCAGTCTGTTGTGTCTTCACCATGGTACTTCCTTCATATAATGATAGAAACAGGGTCTGCCATATATGCAACCAAATAACATTTTTGGACCAAGGAATGACATCTTTCTTTAGAAACATGTCTTGGAAACATTTTGTTGTAGACTCTTATTTATGATTATTTTATAAATAAGTCAGGAGTAGTTTGGCAAAAGTTCCCAAGCAAGTATTTAGTGAAATATTGCTTATAATAAGTAGCTAAGAGTTTTGCATCATTGTCTGTTATTTTGTTTGTTTTTTAGAAATCTTATCTTCTTATTGATGTCTATGTATGTTACTCAAATCCTGGTCCTCGGAACAGTTGTAGTATAATCACCTGTGGTGATAATCAAAATGCAGTTTTGTGAACCACCCTTTAGCTGCTAACTAGGATCTCTATGGAAAGGACCTGGGAATCTTTATGATTTCCTCAGGAGGTTCTAAATTACACTGAAAATGAAGTATGAGAATCAGGGATACCTACAAGATATCCTTTTTTTTCTCTTTTTAAGATTTATTTTATTTTTATTTTTTTTCTAAGATTTTTTTTTATTTATTTATTTGACAGAGAGAGATCACAAGTAGACGGAGAGGAAGGCAGAGAGAGAGAGAGGGAAGCAGGCTTCTTGCTGAGCAGAGAGCCCGATGTGGGACTTGATCCCAGGACCCTGTGATCATGACCTGAGCCGAAGGCAGCGGCTTAACCCACTGAGCCACCCAGGCGCCCCAAGATTTATTTTTTTTATTTGAGAGACAGAGCACCCATGTGTGAGTGGGGGGAGGGCAGAGGGAGAAACTCTTCAAGCAGACTCCCTGCTGAACATGGAGCCCAACTCAGAGCTCCCTGCTGAGCATGGAGCCCAACTTGGAGCTCGAACCAGGACCCATGAGATCAAGACTTAAGCCAAAACCAAGAGTCAGGTGCTTAACTCACTGAGCCACGCAGGTTCCCCATCCTACAGGATATTCTAATAGAGGTCATTGTAATGACAGTTGACAGCACACTTCTTAAGAGTTCTTTTTTTGTTTTTATAAAGTTACTATTTATATAGAACAATACAATTTGCAGATGCTTATGTACATACTCAGAAGTATTTTCTATTTAAGAAGTTTTGCCATGCTTATTGTTTGCATTGGTCAAGGCATGGGAATGATCAACTTTATTTTTTCATTATATCACTCAGGATCCAGATGACACACACAAATTTTAATAACTCAGTTTATTTACAAAAAATAATTCACAAGTTTTGGTGGTATTTAGGAGAATCATAGCGAATAGTTCTCAAACTTAGGTTAACATTGGTACAACTACTGTCACTTCTGGGTCCAAAAGTTAGAGAGGAGGGAAAGACTTAGAATTCATAAGATAGGACAGTTCTGTAAAACAGACCACTTTGGGGAAAGCAGTGACATTTTGTGAAGGGATACAAGCACAAGTTAGGCTCATAGGGTGAGAATCAGGGAACGGTATTCCTTGACCTCTCTCTCCCCAATTCCCCCAAACTTCTGCCATGATTCCTCATTGTATGAACCCAAAAGGCAGTCAAGAGACATGTAAGCTCACTGATGTGATTTTTACAGTCCAGGTAACCTGAAGAAGGATAGGAGAGGGGAGGGTGGCTCTGGAAGGACACAAAATATATCGAGTATACCTAATCTCATTATATGCAGGTATCATTGCTTTCTACTTCTGAGTTATTTGATGATGATAATATGTCTGAAATTGTGTTTTATATTATGTGACATGATTTGTTATGAAATAGTATTATGTGAAATGATTTGTATCTAATATAGTGCTGCTATAATTTGCATGTGTTTGTGTTTAAATGTGTGTTTATGGGGCGCCTGGGTGGCTCAGTGTGTTAAACCTCTGCCTTCGGCTAAGGTCATGATCTCAGGGTCCCGGGATCGAGCCCCGCATCGGGCTCTCTGCTTGGCAGGGAGCCTGCTTCCTCCTCTCTCTCTGCCTGCCTCTCTGCCTACTTGTGATCTCTCTCTCTCTGTCAAATAAATAAATAAAATCTTTAAAATAAAAATAAACAAATAAATGTGTGTTTATATGTCAGTATAATACAGATGTGATGTGTATGTGACCATATATAAAAAAAGGAAAAAATTCTCCTCTCCCTATAGGCACTTTCTCATTGAAGTATCACCTAGGTTTCCATATTTTCTTTTCATACTTACTGGTTTAATTTTTCTTAATGTATATATCTCCTTTAGTAAATTTCAAACGTAACACTCCTATTTTTTCTTCTTTACATTTAAACATATACACAATCAAATATAAGGTATGTATATTCTGCATTGATTTTATTTTTGATTTACACAAACACACATGCATACATATCTGGTGTATATTTATTCATGTGATTGCTTTGATATTTATTTCTAATGTAAGTCACGTAATAAATGAATTGGTAATTATTTCTAATGACATTAACTTTTGTAAAATAGTTTGTGGTTTAATATATACAGATTTCAATTTTGTTTGCTTTCTAGGTTAATTGGAAGACTGTACAATTAATTTTTAATGGTGGCTTTATTTCAACAATCATTCATTACTCCTGTTTGCATTCTTTGTTCACAGAAGACTTAATATAATTTACGTAATGCAAATATACCTCCTTATTTCGTTTAAAATGTTATGACTCTTTTCTCCCCATCAGTTGAATCAGGAACGTAGGGAATTTTGGCTTTAACACTAGAAAGCCTAAGTGAATTTTCAATTGCTCCAAATAGAGAAGAGTATTTCCCTTAGATCATTGCTACTTGTTCCTGGCTTATTATTAGACCATCTCTGCCACTTCCCTGACAACTAATTTACCTAACTAACTGTAAGATGTAGTTTTACCAAAGAATCAACAATGTTATTTTAAAGTATAGACAAATTTCAGTGTTCATCTCATCCAATTCCCAAAATCTAAGTGCTAATGTTGTCAGACAAACGAAGTACTAAGGGAAGATTTTTGAATATCTACCCCAGGAGTTATTTTAGAATAGCATAGAATTACAACTATTTCTGGTATAGATATATTCATGCTTGAAAGTATAGCTTATCATTTTCACTGTCTTTAAAAAAAAAGATTTTTTTCACTTGTTTAGAATTTTTCTAAAGTAATAATGAAAGAGGAAGATAATTATAGAGAACTAGTATTTAAATATAAATATAATGAAAACCTAATGAAGAGATAAGATATTTGCTTGATTAGTGTTAGGATAGTACTGGTAAACTCAAATGTCTTTTAGAATAGAGACGACTCAGAAGGAAGCATGTCATTACCATTAAATAATTTCACACTATTTAACTTTTAGGTATTGATCTCTTGGTGAATTAACCTTGGATCATGTTCAGATTTCTCAGAAGAAAAGTTCAAAAATAGTTTTGTAATACAATGGTACAGTAGTACTTAAAACATACTGTGAGATCCATTATTGAACTTCTTTTTCCACTGTCCTAACAACAACAAATAATGTGGAGACTATGTATGTGTCAGCATAGGGCATATATGGAATATCTCTATACCTTCATTCCAATTTTGCTGTGAACTTAAAACTGTTCTAAAAATAGTTTCCAAAATGAAAAAAGGTAAATGTTTATTTAAAAATTTAAAAATATATAGTTACAATAAAGATCATAGATTTTTCTTTTTTCCTCATAGGACTAGATAGGAATGGAAATAGATAGTTGGAAGCCAGGTAGTAGCCTTGGATCTGCTATCCTCTGTGTCTAAAATGGGCATATCAATGGGAGTCTGATTCTTATAGTAATAATAATAAAAATAACTGATAAAGTATTGGGTTCATGGTACTATGCAATAAATTACATGTATTTGTATACCCTGAAATTTTATATTATTGTTTATTCATTCCAGAAGATTTTTGTCATTGTTGTTTTTGCTTCTTTGGGATTCTCATCATAGACAGAAAATATCTATGAACAAAGAAAGTTTTATTTCTTCATTTCCAACATGTGTGTGTGTGTGTGTGTGTGTGTGTGTGTAATTTCCTTTCCTTATCTTATTGCATTATCTGGGACTGCCAGTATGATGTTATATAGGGTTAGTGGAAGGAGACATCCTTGTCTTGTTCTTGATTTTAGCTGGAAACGTTGTAATTTGTCACTATTGACTGTGATGATATTTGTAGTTTTTCACAGATTTTTTAATTAAGTTAAGGAATGTAACTTCTATTCCTGGACTGGTAAGAGTTGTTTTGTTTTGTTTATTTTAATCATGACTGAATGTTAAATTTTTGTTAAAAGCTATTCATTTTGTCTGAATCTATTGAAGTGACCATTTAATTTTTCTTATTTAGCTTTTTGATGAGATTGTTTGGATTGATTTTTGAATATTTAACTAGCCTTGTATACCTGGAATAAAACCTAGTAGGTCATGTTGCATAATAATTTTTATACATTTCTGGATTCCATTTTCTAATATTTTGTTTTAGATTTTTTGTATGTATGCTCATGAAAGATATAGGCCTACAGTTTTTCTTTCTAGCATTCTTTCTGATTTTGGTATTGAAATAATGCTGGCTTTATAGGGTTACTTATAGTATTCATGTGCTTCTATTTAATGGACGAATTTGTAGAGCATTGGTATAATTTCTTCCTTAAACATGTGGTAAAATTAACCAGTGAACCCACCTGGGCTTGGTGTTTTCTGGTTAAGAATGTTATTATTAATCCATTTATTTAATAAATGTGTGCCTATTTAGTTGGTCGAGCATGAAACTTTTTTTTTTTTTTAAAGAGAGATCACAAGTAGACAGAGGCAGGCAGAGAGACAGAGAGGGGAGCAGGCTCCCTGCTGAGCAGAGAGCCCGATGCGGGACTCGATCCCAGGACCCTGAGATCATGACCTGAGCCGAAGGCAGAAGCTTAACCCACTGAGCTACCCAGGCGCCCCGAGCATGAAACTTTTGATCTCAGGGTCATGAGTTGGGGCCCCATGTTGGTCATAGACACTATTGAAATAATAATAACCTATTCAAATTGTCTATTTCTCCTTGTGTAAGTTTGGGTAGATTCTGTCTTTCAAGGAATTGGTCCATTTTAGGTAGGTTGTCAGATCTGTGGATACAGAGTTGTTATAGTATGCTTTTTAAATACCTTCTGCAGAGATTACTGGATATAAAAACTATGGAGAATTTTCACTTGAATTCCATTTGATTAGCATACAGAAAAATTTTGGATAATTTTCTTTTCATAATATCCTTAAAAATAAGGAATAAAATTATCATCAAGCCCTTGATAAGCTAAAAGACTAGGCATAAGTTATAATTTTTAATGAAAAAATATTTTTAAATAACACCTGATCTGCAACAAAACAAAGTTGAACTTTTAGTTCACTGCATCATTAGTGGTAAAACGGATGATGAAACTCATGTTGCTTATTTCAGATACATATTATATTGCCAATTAAGATCTGTAAAAATATCTTGATATCAAAAATAATAATATTCGAAATATAATATGCTATTTTAGTATACCTTTGAAAGTCAGATCACATTTCAGATATTATCAGATTTAGATGATAAAGATTCACAGAATTACATAATGGAAAAATTTTTGTTGTAGAATCAGATAGGAACCTCTACTTCAGATCAAGATAGTAAATAAAGTAATAGACTTATCCTTCTGCTTTAAACAAATAGAAGAACAAGAAAAACACAGTCCACCTTGTATGTAACGTATTACAAAACCAGCATTAAATGTCCATAAATTCCCAAAGAAAGAAAGAAAACATGATTGATTAGATGCAGTTTTCAAAAGAAAGAGGTAAAAATTCAGCTAAAAGAGTGTTAGAGGGGAAAGTGATGCAGAGTTGGAAATCTCCAGATATCTCAAGAGCGGGCCCCTGCAATCTTGACTTGAATATTAATCTGTACATGAGGGCAAAGTGTCTAAGGTCCAGGAAGAGACCATCAGAAAGGAATAGTACAGAGCTCAGGGAGTTGGGAGTAATTTGTATTGTCACAAGGTAGATGAGAAAGTCATTGAAGTGTACAGGGCATGAGGTAAAACATTTAGAGAGGTGTGTCTTTAGTAATAGCTAAATTGACCCTAGATTATAAGCTTTTCTAGATCTACACTAAACAAAATTTATAAACAAACTTGAAAAGTATCCTATGGATTTAAAGTATTTAAAGGCATATCCAAACTTCACTACTTAATGGAATTACAACAAAATTCAGGCAGCAAAAATATAAAATTCATAGTCTATCATCTTATCAAAATTTATTAGTCACAAAAAGGAGGGACATAAGGCCTGTGATCTAGAGATAAATACATCTCTAAGAAGAAACATGCAGCAAATTGATGTGCAAGCTGGGAGAGGAAGTCCGTTATTGTGAATAGGCTACAAATTTTTAAGAAGCTAGAGGGAACTAGTATTACAATGAGAAATAAAAAAAAACAGATAAATAAAAATGATGCACACTGAGCTCTAATATTCATATGATTTCCTCTCTTTGTTCTAATTATTATTGATAGAGGGATGGTGTGTGCTCTGATTATTTATAGGCTGTGTGTGTATACATACACACACACACACACATATATATACTAATATTGGTACATATATTGCTACATATATATTGATACTCTATTATTCAGTACAGAAATATTTAGGATTTTATGTCTTACTTAATTGACCACTTTATCATTGGGAAATGACCATCCTCATTCCTTATGACATTTTTTTTGCTTGAAATCAGTTATTCTGATATTAATATAGCCATTTCAGTTTCCTTGTTTGAATAATGTAGGAGGTTATATTGTCCCATATTTTTATTTTTTTTTACTTTTTTTATTAACATATAATGTATTATTATCCCCAGGGGTACAGGTCTGTGAATCATCAGGCTTACACACTTTCCAGCACTTACCATAGCACATACCCTCCCCAATGTCCATAACCGAACCACCCCCTTCCTACCCTCCTTCCCCCAACAACCCTCAGTCTTTATTGTGAGATTAAGAGTCTCTTACAGTTTGTCTCCCTCCTGATCCCATCTTGTTTCATTTTTTCCTTCCCTACCCCCAAACCCCCAACTTTGCCTCTCAGATTCCTCATATCAGGGAGATCATGTGATAATTGTCTTTCTCTGTTTGACTTATTTCGCTCAACATAAATACCCTCTAGTTCCATCCATATCATTGCTAATGACGTTTCATTTCTTTCGATGGCTGCATATTATTCCATTGTATATATGTACCACTTCTTCTTTATCCAGTCATCTGTTGATGGACATCTAGGCCCTTTCCATAGTTTGGCTATTGTGTACATTACTGCTATAAACATTGGAGTGTACGTGCCCCTTCCGATCACTACATTTGTATCTTTAGGGTAATACCCAATAGTGTGATTGCTGGGTCGTAGGGTCGCACTATTTTCAACTTTTGAGGAACCTCCATGCTGTTTTCCAACGTGGCTTCACCAGCTTGCATTCCCACCAATAGTGTAGGAGGGTTCCCCTTTCTCCACATCCTCGCCAGCATCTGTCACTTCTTGACTTGTTAATTTTAGCCATTCTGACTGGTGTGAGGTGGTATCTCATTGTGGTTTTGATTTGTAGTTCCCTGATGCCAAGTGAAGTGGAGCACTTTTTCATGTGTCTGTTGGCCATTTGGATGTTTTCTATGCAGAAGTCCCTGTTCATGTCCTCTGCCCATTTCTTGATTGGATTATTTGTTCTTTGGGTGCTGAGTTTGGTAAGTTCTTTATAGATTTTGGATACTAGCCCTTTGTCTGATATGGCATTTGTGAATATCTTCTCCCATTCTGTCAGTTGTCTTTGGTTTTGTTGACTGTTTCCTTGCTGTGCAAAAGCTTTTGATCTGGATGAAGTCCCAATAGTTCATTTTTCTCCTTTCTTCCCTTGCCTTTGGTGATATTTTTAGGAAGAAGTTGCTGCAACTGAGGTCAAAGAGGTTTGCTGCCTGTGTTCTCCTCAAGGATTTTGATGGATTCCTTGAGAAAGAGAACGACGTGAGAACGTTGAGGTGCTTCATCCATTTGAGTCTCTTTTTGTGTATGGTGTACAGAAATGGTCCAGTTTCATTCTTCTGCCTGTGGCTGTACGATTTTCCCAACAATTTTTGAAGAGATTATAGTTTTTCCATTGGACATTCATTCCTGCATTGTCGAAGATTAGTTGACCATAGAGTTGAGGGTCCATTTCTGGCTCTATATTCTGTTCTATTGATCCATGTGTCTGATTTTGTGAGTACCATACTTTCTTGATGATGACAGTTTTGTAATAGAGCTTAGAGTCTGGAATTGTGATGGCACCAACTTTGGCTTTTTTTTTTCCTGCATTCCTCTAGCTATTCGAGGTCTTTTCTGATTCCATATAAATTTTAGGATTATTTGTTCCATTTCTTTGAAAAAAATGGATGGCATTTTGATAGGGATTGCATTAAATGTGTAGATTGCTTTAGGTAGCATAGGCATTTTCACAATATTTGTTCTTCCAATCCATGAGCATGGAACATTTTTTTCCATTTCTTTGTGTCTTCCTCAATTTTTTTCATGAGTACTTTATAGTTTTCTGAGTACCAATTCTTTGCCTCTTTGGTTAGGTTATTCTAGGTATGTTATGGTTTTGTGTGCAATTGTAAAAGGGATTGACTCCTGTCTTGTGGTTGCTGTATAGAAATGCAACTGATTTCTGTGCATTGATTTTATATCCTGACACTTTGCTGAATTCATGTACAAATTCTAGCAGATTTGGAGTGGAGTCTTTTGTGTTTCCACATAGAGTATCATATCATCTGCAAAGAGTGATAGTTTGACTTCTTCTTTGCCAATTTGGATGCCTTTATTTCTTTTTGTTGTCTGATTGCTGAGGCTAGGACTTCTACTATGTTGAATAGCAGCAGCGATAATCCCTGCTGTGTTCCTGAACTTAGGGGGAAAGCTTTCAATTTTTCCCCATTGAAAATGATATTTGCAGTGGGTTTTTCATAGATGGCTTTGATGATATGAGGAATTATTCTCTATCCCTTTACTTTGAAGAGTTTTGATCAAGAAAGGATGCTGTACTTTGTCAAATGCTTTTTTAGCATCTACTGAAAGTGTCATATGGTTCTTGTTCTTTCTTTTATGAATGTATTGTATCACATTGATTTGTGGATGTTGAGCCAAACTTGCAGCCCAGGAATAAATCCCACTTGGTAATGGTGAATAATCCTTTCAATGTACTGTTGAATCCTATTGGCTACTATTTTGGTGAGAATTTTTGCATCTGTGTTCATCAAGGATATTGGTCTGTACTTCTCTTTTTTGATGGGGTCTCTGTCTGGTTTTGGGATCAAGGTAATGCTGGCCTCATAAAATGAGTTTGGAAGTTTACCTCCATTTCTATTTTTTGGAACACTTTCAGGCGAATGGGAATTAATTCTTCTTTAAATGTTTGGTAGAATTCCCCTGGGAAGCCGTCCGGTCCTGGGCTCTTGTTTGTTGGGACATTTTTGATGACTGCTTCAATCTCCTTACTGGTTATGGGTCTGTTCAGGTTTTCTATTTCTTCCTGGTTCAGTTTTGGTAGTTTATACGTCCCTCTGGGAATGCATCCATTTCTTCCAGATTGTCAAATTTGCTAGTGTATAGTTGCTCATAATATGTTCCTATAATTGTATTTCTTTGGTGCTGGTTGTGATCTCTCCTCTTCCATTCATGATTTTATTAATTTGGGTCCTTTCTCTTTTCTTTTGGATAAGTCTGGTCAGGGGATTATCAATCCTATTAATTCTTTCAAAGAACCAGCTCCTACTTTCGTTGATTTGTTCTGAATTTTTTGTTTTATGTTTTTGTTTTTGGTTTTGTTTTCTGTTTTTCCTAGTTTTTCCATGATTTTTTTCAATTCTTCTTTAATTCCTGGGTGACCCCTTCATTCTTTAGTAGGGTGCTCTTTATCCTCCATGTATTTGGGTTCTTTCCAAATTTCCTCTTGTGATTGAGTTCTAGCTTCAGAGCATTGTGGGTATGGACCTATTATTGATTTTCAGGGTGGTTCTCTGTGCCTCCTGGATTTTAATGCTTGTTTCCTTTGCCATATTGGGGAAATTCTCTGTAATTCTCTCCAATATCCCTTCTCCCCACCTCTCTCTCTTTCTTCTTCTTCTGGGATCTCAATTATTCTAATATTGTTTTGTCTTATGGTATGACTTATCTCTTGAATTCTCCCCTTGTGGTCCAGTAGTTGTTTGTCTCTCTTTTGCTCAGCTTCTTTATTCTGTGTTAGTTGGTCTTCTATATTACTAATTCTCTCTTCTGCCTCATTTATCCTCACAGTAAAAGCCTCCATTTTTTTTGCACCTCATTAATAGCTTTTTTGATTTCAGCTTGGTTAGATTTTAGCTCTTATTTCTCCAGAAAGGGCTTTTATTTCTCCAGACAGCATTTCTCTAATATCTTCCATGGCTCTTTTGAGCCCAACTAGCACCTTGAGAATCATCATTCTGAACTCTAGATCTGATGTTTTACCAATGTCCATATTGATTAGGTCCCTAGTCTTTGGTACTTGTTCTTCTTTTTGTGTTGAGTTTTTCTGTATTGTCATTTTATCCAAATAAGAATTTATGAATGAGAGAATAAAATACTAAAAGGGTGGCAAAGTCCCCAGAAAAATATACATTAACCAAATCAGAAGAGACCCCAAAATCAGGGGGAGAATAAAGGGGGTTAAAAGAAGATTAAAAAATTTTTAATAAATAAATAAATATATATTAGTTAAATCATTAATTAAATTTATTAATTACTTATTAATTAATTATTTTATTTATTTATATCATTGCATTTATTTTATTATTTATTTATAATTATTAATAAATAATTATTAATTATTAAATTTATTAATTAAGTATTAATATAATTAATATATTATTAATTAAACTGGTGAATTGAACAGAGCCACCCACTTGATTTTGGGTGTATTTTGGTCTCTTAGAAGAAACTACCTTCCAAAATTTTAAAGAAAGAAAAACTTATATATAAATGAAAATTAGGGTAAACATGATGAAGGGATGGAAAATGACTGTAGGGATGAAAATTTTAAAAATTCTAAAAGGAATTGATAAGATAAGCTGGTGAAAAAAGAAAAGAAAAGAAGTGGAGGAAATTTGCTCAGGTTGGAGACGAGAACAAAACCCTTTGCTAGATTTAGGCTATATTTTGATATACTAGAAGAAATTGTATCCCAAAATTTTTTAAGAAGTAAAAAACCCTATATGTGTACAAAAAAAAATAAAGCTAGATACAATAAAGGATAAAATATGACTATAATAATGAAGGTTTAAAAGTTTTTTTTTAAAGAAAGGTATTATTAAGATAAACTAGTTAAAAAACGTTAAAAGCAGAAAGAGGAAAAGTTAAAAAAATTAGAGTAGGAAAAAGTTTTACAAATTTAATTACTTTGCAAAACTAAAGAATCATGGGAAGAAAGCCATGAATTCTATGCTTTGCTTTTCCCTCCTCTAGAATTCCGCTGTTCTTCTTGATCGGTGAGCTTGGTCTTAGCTGGATGTTCTTGCTGATCTTCTGGGGGAAGGGCCTGTTGTAGTGATTCTCAAATGTCTTTGCCTAAGGCCGAAGTGCCAGGGACCGGGCTAACTAATCTCCTCAGGTTCACTCTCAGGATCTTTTGTTCCCTGAGCGTTTCTACAGAGCTCTGGAGGATGGGAATGAAAATGGTGGCCTCCCAGTCTCCAGCCCAGAAAATCTGAGAGCTCTGGGCCCCACTCCTCAGTGTGCCCTTGGAGAAAAATGCTCAGTCTCTCCCATCTCCCTGGTCTCAGCCACGATCCAAGCTCACCCAGCCTGTGACCAAGCGTTTTTGTCTCTGGCACACAGCCCAATTTGGAGTCTCCAAACCCAGCAAATTCCTGCCTCCAGAGATGGAAGGTGGGTTTCCCCAGATCTCCCACTTGTGGGGTCCCTGCTCAAAGAGCAGTGGTCTAACTGTGCCACGGATCACAGTTTAAGATAACCCCGAGCTGAGCGCTCACTCCTCAGCTCTGTCTCTGTAGCCAGCTTTCCCACTCTGACACCTGCAAGCTCTGCTACACTCAGACACCCCAGATCCTTCTGTGACCCTGTGTGACCTGAGATCACACTGTCCCCATGAGGGCTTCATCCCCACTTGGCCTCTGGAGCGATGGCCCTCAGTGGAGCAGACTTTTAAAAGTTCAAATTTTGTGTTCTGTTGCTCCACCAATTGCCAGGAGCACCCCATCCCCCCACCCCATGGCCTATCTTCCCATCACTTTGGATTCACTTCTCTGCCCATCCTACCTTTCAGAAAGTAGTTGATTTCCTGTTTCTAGAATTGGTGCTCTTCTTCTCTTCAATCTCCTGTTGGGTTTATAGGTGTTTGGAATGGTTTGATAACTATCTAACTGAACTCCTGCTACCTGCTGTCATCTCAGTCTGCTACCCCTCAGCCATCTTGACTCCTCCTCTGCATATTTTTATTTTTAATAAATTTTCTTCTTTATATTTAAGTTTTATTAAGCAACATATATGTGGGTCTCACTTTTTTTTTTTTTTTTTTTTTGACAGAGAGATCACAAGCAGGCAGAGAGGCAGGCAGAGAGAGAGGAGGAAGCAGGCTCCCCGAGAGAGCAGAGACCCCAATGCGGGGCTCGATCCCAGGACTCCAAGATCATGACCTGAGCCGAAGACAGCCGCTTAACCCACTGAGCCACCCAGGCGCCCCGTGGGTCTTACTTTCTTAATCAACTTGAAAAACATCTGCTGTTTGATCGGGATGTTTGCTATTTACATCTAATGTGAATATTGATATGGCTTGATGTATATCTACACTCCTGATGTGGTTTTCTATTTGTTTCAACTTTTTTTCTTATTTTCTGTTTTACTTTTTTTTTCTATTGAGTTTAAAACAATTTTCAAGTAAGTAACTATAACTGATAAGAGAATTTGGAAGGCCAGAAGGATATATTTTCAATATATAAAATTAAAAAATATGTGTATACACTATTAATGAACAATTGCAAGATAATATAAAAATTTAATGCCTTATAGTATAAGGTATTGATATCATATATAATAATTTGTATAATGCATTATAATGTATACTTATATATTATTTGCTATTAGTATGATATCAGTATAATGTATATGGCTTATACAGTAGTATCAAAAACATTCTTATGATTAATTTTATAAATATGTGGAAAATTTCTAGGATGAAATTATATATTTTATTTGTACATATGGAATTCATATATATATGGAATTCACATATATATGGACCTTGTACATATAAATTATATGTAAATATAATTTATATAATATATAATTATACCTTATGATATAATAAATTTATTATATTAATAATATAAATTATATTCATGTTACTATATTACATTATATAAATTATAGTTTATGGATTTATAAATTTATGAATATATTAAATATAAATTTATATAGTATTTATGTGTAAATACTATATAAATTTATATATAAATATATATGGATTTTTAAAAATATTTTATTTATTTATTTGACAGAGAGAAAGATTACAAGTAGGCAGAGAGGCAGGCAGAGAGAGAGGAGGAAGCAGGCTCCCCGAGAGAGCAGAGACCCCAATGCGGGGCTCGATCCCAGGACTCTGGGATCATGACCTGAGCTGAAGGCAGAGGCTTTAACTCACTGAGCCACCCGGGTGCCCCTATATATAGAATTTTTAAAAGCCTAAATAGCTGGAAAAAATTCTTAAAACTTAATAACCCAATAAGATTTTAAAATGAGTAATATGTGTGGACCATTTTACTAAAAAATAAAAGAAGCATTTAATAGCTATCATCATTCAAATAATTACAGAACAACAGCATTATATATCTGCTAGAATTGCTAAAGTTAAAATAGTAGGCAATACCATTTACTAGAGTCCTTCACTTGTTCAGTACTTTTTTCCCACACCATATTTGGTCTATACAGACATTGTAGTTATCAAGCTGTATATATCACTCTAACATTTTCACTTAAACTTAGCATCTATGATGTAGTTCATATTTAGAGGGGTTTTTCATCTTAAAAATGTAACAAAGTACTGATATCTAATGTATGAGGTGAAAGACTGATAAGCTTTAATCACTGCCTTCTATTTATGTATTCATCAATTGAATTAATAAATACCTGTCAAACATCCACCATATACTAGGCTGTGTTCCAGCACTAAGAATTCATCAGTGAATACAGTGGGCAAAATGACCCTGATCATATCAATTTTAGAGTTTAGTTAGATGAGAGGGACAAAAGTAAAGCATGAACAGGTAAAAGGGAGTGGGGGGATGCTGCAGTCTTGAATAGGGGTTTATAGAAAGACTAACTAAGATGGAATTTGAAGGATAGCCAGAAGGAGAGAAGCTGATTAGTGTAGATGTTGAAGTCCCAGACAGAACTTTCTACTGCTGAAAAATTTCAGGGACAAAAGTGATTGATATTTAATAAATTTATGATTGTTAAATGTAGAAATTGAATACTTGATTTTAATAACAATGTAATTTAATATATACATATGCTACATTCATATTATAGATGGGGGGCTACTCTCATTCAACTACCAATTCAATTATCCTGTTAATTATTTCAGTAGATTTGCCTATTTTCATTTTTATGTGGTAATCATGATCATTATTAATATGAATTTATTCTGAGGGCAACTGAAGCAAAATCCCATGTGGATGTTTAAATTCTCTCATTTGTAATTTCAAGTAGATGGTAAAGTGGCCAACTATTCCATTAAACTGCTATAACCTAAGGCAATCTGTTCTGAAAATCACTGGGTTGTGAATTAACTACCAAAATAAAGGTGAAGACCTCTTAGTCACATTTCACTGGATACACATGAATGAATCTTAAGAATTAAGACTAACTTCTCTAACTGCTGAACCAGAAATGGCTATAGTATAATAATATAATGCCCAATATTCCATTTATAATCTCAGATGCAATAAATTTATGTCACTTCATTATGTTTGCTGTATAATGCATGTATTCTTAATACTATATATTGTTTAGAAATTGGTTCTACTGTAAATTCCTGAACCTTTATTCTACAAATTTTACATATTAGAACTTATCGTGAACTTTCCATGATAAAATATTCCTCAGAATTTTTAAGTCCCAGCTTCTGGTATATATTTTAATTTTATTTTAAATGATATAATCTATATTTATATAATACAGTAACATGTTTCAAATAATGTATGCTTCATAGGATTTTCAGTTTTTACATATTGCACTATTTTGTAGAAGTGAAGTGAAAATGAACAATCGACTAAGGTAAGCTAACCTAAATTTGTTATGTATTAACCTTTGCATTCTAAATTAAGTCTTTACAAGTCCTAGGATAACAGACAAATTTACCCTTTTTATCAGACTCTAATAATGGCTGAACACTAGGTTACTAAATGCTTTCTCTTCACTTCTAGGATTTTTGTTTGGGTTATTATAATTATTGTTGTTGCTATTGCTATTGTTGTTGTTGGTGGTAGTGGTATTTTGCTTCCTTTTAGGCTCTGTTAGAAGGCAGGAAGTTCCAGCTGGGCTCACAAACCTTTTTAGGTACTAGAAAAAAGTTAACATGGAATGCAACCTGAAAATGTCAACAATATTTTACCCAAAGTATTTGTTTAAATACCTCATGTATTTAAATATCTTCATATTGCCAAGGTCCAAAGTCCCCTTTAACTCTCAGTGCATGTATATAATCAAAGAGAAAACTAATTTTCAAATATTTTTAATTTCCTTCCTTTTAAAGAGAATACAATGCTAAAGTAACACAAAAGCTGCGCAGAACTAAGAATAAATAATCGAACAACTTTTTCTTAGGATTATAAGAGCAGCAGAGAGCAGTATAAAATCAATAATGTAACTTTTTACAAAATGAGTGGAGAGAAAAAAGGAAAAATAGAGGAGAGACAAACATGAAAATAAATAATGACTATGGTCTGTTTTTAGAGATGAAAATGTCATTTTAAGTGTGTTTATTCTTTGAGTAATATGTTCACTTGATACAAAATTCAAAAATTATAAAAAAGTTGGAATGGAGGGTGCCTGGGTGGCTCAGTTGGTTGGGCAACTGCCTTCAGCTCAGGTCATGATCCTGGACTTCCAGGATTCAGTCCCGCATCAGGCTCCCAGGTCTTTGGGGAGTCTGCTTCTCCCTCTGACCTTCTCCTCTCTCATGCTCTCTCTCACTCATTCTCTCTCAAATAAATAAATAAAATCTTAAAAAAAAAAGTTGGAATGGAAAGTAGCCCTCCTTTATACCTAGTCACTCACTTTCCCTATCTGATGGCCACCCAATGTTTTCTGCTTTCAGAAATACCCTATGGATAAACACCTAGTAGTGCAATTGCTGGGTGGTAAGGTAGTTCTATTTTTAACTTTTTGAGGAACCTCCAGGTTGTTACTTAAAGGATACAAAAATACTGATGGAAAGGGGTACATACACCTTGATGTTTATAGCAGCATTATCAACATTAGCCAAATTATGGAAAGATCCCTACTGTCCATTGACTGATGAATAGATAAAGAAGTGTACACGTGTGTGTGTGAAACACAATGGAATATTACTCAGCCATCAAAAAGAACGAACTTTTGTCATTTGCAATGACTTAGGTGGAGCTAGAAAGTATTACACTAAGAGAAATAAGTCAGTCAGAGAAAGACAAATGCCATATGATTTCACTCATGTGGAATTTAAGAAACAAAACAGGTGAACATAGTAGAAGGGGGAAAAAAAAAGAGAGGGAAGCAAACCATAAGAGACTCTTAACTACAGAGAACAAACTGAGGGTTGATGGAGGGAGGGGTTGGGGGATGGGCTAAATGGGTGATGGGTATTAAGGAAGGCACTTTTGAGGAGTCCTGGGTATTATATGTAAGTGATAAATCACTGAATTTACTTCTGAAACCAATATGACCCTATATATTAAAAACTAGAATTTAAATAAAAACTCAAACAACAAAAAAATGCCCTACACTTGTACAATGATGTACACTTATATTTTCATTTTCCTATTCAAGTGGTAGCATGTTGTGCATATTATAGTTTGTTTTACAATTTATATCTTATAGATCATCCTATATCACTACAGAAATAACTTGTACTTTAGCAGCATTTATATCTGTTTTTGCATTTTATAGCCTGTTTAATATTATATTGTTGACTTTTTGCTTATTAAAGATACTTGCATATATTAAAGAAATCAGTCTTTTATTTGCTATATGAATTGAAACCTTTTTTCTAGTTACTATAAACCATTTTCCCAAACAGAATTGCCTTACTGTTTGGTTGGTCAAAATTATCAATATACATCATTTTACTATTTTTCATAGCATATTTAGAAAAACCTTTTCCATCCTAATAATAATAATTACAGCAAAATATCTTGTGAGTTATGTTTGCACATTTAGAGTCTTTTTATATAGTATACCTTAAAAGAGGAATTAATTTTGTATAAGTTTTGTTCATTTGTTTTTTAGATATATTTGAATTTATCCCCAAACAATTTACTTATGACCTTCCTTTTGTCACCGTATTTTAAATGTCTTCTAATGTATAATAAATCTCATATTTACTTGGGTATATTTTTCTGGCTTTCTATTCTTTTTCATTGTTCTTTTCATCTATGTGTTATTAATCACTACAGTATAGCTCTTAAATGTATTTTAATTTCTTGAAAAGGTAGACTTGTATCACCTTATTATTAATTTTTTGAAAAAACATATTATCCAATATTACATTTTAATTTATTCACCTGGATTTTTTTAAAAATAAAACTGATCAGTTTTAAAAAGTTGTGGTAATCAGTTTATAGTTTTACCTAAGTAGACTTGCTATGACACTGTCTTTCTGTTCATACTTTGAATCCTTTCCATTATTTTCCACATTTGGAGTGGGGGATCAGTAATGAGACAAGTTTTATGTTTTAGTATTTTGCTTATTTGGTCTTACACATACTAGTTTTAAGAATTATTATTGTAGGGACGCCTGGGTGGCTCAGTTGGTTAAGAATTATTATTGTAAATGAGGGTTTTTTCATATTATGTCTTTTAAATGGTTGATTTCTGTAGATACAATGAGATTATATTAAAATATTATTTATATTAACTACTTTGTTTTATATACTTTATTTTAGTTAATTTTCTTGGGTTTTCAAGGTATACAACTTTCAAATAGCACAATCAGTATCAAGACCTTTTAGGGAATGTAGGAAGACATATTCATCCAGGCATAGGCTCAAATGTGACTAAGAACCAATCATCATATGGCTGGGAGTGACACATCTTGTATATAGCATGAGCAGGATGAGAAGTCACAGGAAAGCTGAACTAACAGATATCCAGACATCCTTGTCTTGGCAATTTTAAGCAATATGAAATAAAGATACATTAATGTACGTAACACTAAATTTGCTTTTGTATTTTATTATGCAGTCTTGAGGATTTTTTTAGCAACTAAGAACAGACTTGTTTGACACATTATTCTTCTTGAAAAAATCCTTATTTATAAAGTATATATTTAATTTTAATATTTAAATTAGTATGAGATTTGGGCCCCCAGGTGGCTTAGTCAGGTGAGTGTCTGCCTTCAGCTCAGGTCATGATTCCAGGATCCTGGGCCTGAGCCCTGAGACTGGCTCCCTGCTCAGCATGCTGTCAGCTTCTCCCACTGCCCTTCCCTCCACTCATGCTCCCTCCCCCCCTCTCTCTTTCTTTCTCTCTCTCTCTCTCTAATAAATTAAATCTTTAAATAATGATTATGAAATATATAGAATTGGTATTTCATTAGTGATTACACTTTAAAATAACTTTTAAATGGGATTTTAATATTAATGTAAACTATGCTAAACAAAAAACATGGTATTTATAAATTTATATTTAGCTACAGTCAAATGGATGTCATTGTGTAAATATACTGTGTTTTGAATTGTTAAAATGATTTAAAGAGAAACAGACAAATTTCAGTTTAAAAAAATCATTTCGGGGACATCTGGGTGGCTCAGTCGGGTAAGTTTCTGCCTTTAGCTCAGGTTATGATCCTAGGGTCCTGGAATGGAGTCCTGCATCAGGCTCCTAGCTTGGTGGTGGAACCTGCTTCTCCCTCTGCCTGCTCTAGCCCCCACTCCCTCTGCTTGTGCCCTCTCTCTCTGACAATAAAATAAAATCTTTTGAGAAAATTATTTCAGATTGGTTAGCATTATTGACTAAAATGAGTGGTTAGACATTTGCAGTCTTTTTTCTTCCTTCTTTCCTTCCTTTCTTTCTCTCCTTTCTTTCTCTCCCTTTTTTCTTTTTTCTTTCTTTCTTTCTTTCTTTCTTTCTTTCTTTCTTTCTTTCTTTCTTTCTTTCTTTCTTTCCTTCTTTCTTCTTTCTCAACTTAATAGTTAAAAATTCTTCCAATTTCCACAGTAGAAGCTGGAATTTCAGACACTTGCTTTCCTCACCGCTTTTATGTCTAGAGTACAGGAACCTGATCCTACTTGAGCAGAAACTTTGCAGGAAAAGCAGGAAGGGACATATCCCATGTTGCAGGTATGGCAAGACCGGATATGCCTTCACTCACTTTCTAGAGGCAGGAGCGATTCTGACAATACCTAGTATTACCATTAGGTGGTCCTAGCTGCAGGGTCCAACTGTGGGAAGTTACTGTGCAGCCACTGACAGTGATATGTATGTCAGACTAACTCTGCTATACTATCTGAAGGTGGTATTCCTGACTGTGTCATCTTTAAAACCTAAATCTCTGGCTCTCTTGCTGATTCTGTGAACTTTCAAGCGTCCTTTAATAAATTACTATGCCTCATAAATTAGCTAGATTCTGTTCCAATTGCTTTTGTTAAAGGTGCTAAATATCTATACCATAAATCAGTATTCCTTAACCTTCACACTCTTGATATGTCAGACTAGATAATTCACTGTTGGGAACTAGGGAGTGGTTGTCCTCTGCATTATGGGATATTTATCAGCTTTTACCTACTAGAGCCAGTAGCATATTCCCATTTGTGACAACCAAAAATGAATATATCAAAGACCTTGCCACGTTTTTTTTAAATTTTTAATTTTATTTTTCAGTATTCCAAAATTCATTGTTTATGCACCACACCCAGTGCTCCATGCAATACATGCCCTCCTTAATACGCACCACTATGCTCACCCAACCCCCCACCCTCTCCCCCTCCAAAACCCTCAGTTTGTTTCTCAGAGTCCACAGTCTCCCATGGTTTGTCTCCCCCTCTGATATACCCCCACTCACTTCTCCTCTCCATCTCCCAGTGTCCTCCGTGTTACTCCTTATGCTCCACAAGTAAGTGAAACCATATGATAATTGGCTCTCTCTGCTTGACTTATTTCACTCAGCATAATCTCTTCCAGTTCCATCCATGTTGATACAAAGTTTGGGTATTCATCCTTTCTGATGAAGGTATAGTACTCCATTGTATATATGGACCGTATCTTCTTTATCCATTTGTCTGTTGAAGGGCATCTTGGTTCTTTCCACAGTTTGGGAACTGTGACCATTGCTGCTATGAACATTAGGGTACACATGCCCCTTCTTTTCACTATATCTGTATCTTTGGAGTGAATACCCAGTAGTGCAATTGCAGGGTCATAGGAAATCTCTATTTTTAATTGGGGCATGAAACCATTACATTTCAGTTTCTGAGAAAAATTCCCAAAGGTTGATAAATTACTTTATGGAAAGGCATGAATATGGTTAAGTTACTGTCACTTGGGGCTTTGGTTCTCAGTCTTGCAGTTAAAAATTATATTTTATCTGTCCAATTAGAAATTAGTAGACCTCAGTAAAGTGTACTTTCCTTTTATTTATTGTAGTAAAATATACATTAAATTTACAGTTTGACCATTTTTAAGTGTACAGTTTTATGGCAATAAGCATATTCACATTATCATGTAACCATCAGCATGATTCTTCTTCAGAATTTGTCTTCCCCAATTAAGTGTTAACTCCCTTCAGCCCTCCCACTACCCCCTGGGGATCACCATTCTACTTTCTTTCTCTATGAATCTGTTACTCTAAGAACCTTATACAAAATCAATCATTCAATTTTGTCCTTTGTGATTGACTTACTTCACTTAGTTAAAATTTTCAGTGTTGTAGGATGTGTAAAAATTGTTTTCCCTTTTAAGGCTAAAAAATGTATAGATCACATTTTGTTGATCATCTGTTGGTAGACATTTTGGTTACTGTGAGCCAATACTGTGGCTATTGTGAATAACACTGTTATGAATATGAATATACAAACATCTGTTTGAGTCCCTTGTCTTCACTTATTTGGGGGATATACCTAGAAGTAGAATGGCTGGATCATATATAGGCATACTCTTAATTCATCATCATTGCAAATTATTTTTTTTATTAAAAGAGTACAGTGTATTTCTTCTTTGTACTATAAAAAAGTTTACCACGTTTTTAAAGACAACTCAAAGCACTTGACAAGATGGGGGTCAAAGTGTATTTACTTACTTATTTACTTAACTAATTTATTAGTTAGATGGTTAGCAAGTAATGCAAAGTACTTTTTCAAAAGAAATTGACAGCAAGGTGTTCATACCTTGACTTACTGAGAATATATTTAATTAGATTTTTTTCTCAACTCAGTATCCATCAGGCTAACTTTCTGGGTAAAAATCACTTACCTTGATATCTATTTGATGTTAAAAAGATAGAACTTTATGTAACCAATATGCTATTAGGGAAAAGATCAGAAATGGATATTTCCCAATAAAAGAGGGTTGTGTTGGAAAGGAATAACAAAACATGTCCAACCCATGCAGAAACTGACAATCATTTGAAAATATTAAGTTATTCAAAAATCATTCTCTTAAGATTATCTCCATACAGATTGCTTTTGGAAAACGAAAAACACAGATATATGTAAAGAAGAAAATGACAGTTACTTATATATCCATTGGCCAAAAGTAGCCATTATTAACTGTTTGGCATATTTCCGTCTAGTCATTTTTATGTAGATTTAAAGAAATTAAATTTACCTAAGTGAGTAAAGCATATTTATTCTTTATCCATCATTCAAAAAAGTAAAAAAGAACAAATAAAAATTACTAAACAATTTTATTGTTCTATAATAATCCTTGTTATAGTTCACTGAACCTCTGTAGATAATCTATTTATCTAGACAGATATATTTCTTACAATGTGATTTTACTTTGGGATGCTATTTACATCTGAAAAGTAATACTGTGCTGAATTTTTCTATAGAAAACAAAAGTGAAATTGAAAGAAATTTTTAATTCAAATAAATGTATGTTGAAGATGAAGTTAATTTCTTAGCTATGTTATTTAATTTTCAGTAGGAATGACTCCCAGCTCTTTAGGATAAGGACATTAGTATTCTTACATTTGATCGAATTTCCTCTGCCTCCCAATCTTAATTGTTAGTCTTAACTTCACAATGTCTAGTTTGTAACATTCTGTCCTACATCTAATATTTGCATAAGTTAGATTTATCTTACATCTTTATTATATTAATACCATTTGTCAGTCCTTTTACCATTTTTTTTTCTATTTTCCTCAGTTTAACTATAATTGACTAAATATTTTGAATTTATTTTTAAAAATAGGTTTAATAGAAAGTATAGATATACAACTTACATATGTGGTGATTTAGTGAATAATAAAAGGCATTTTAACTTAATTTGGAAAATATAACTTTATTGAAACATTTCAGTAGACCTTTTTTTTTTTTTTAAGATTTTTTTCATTTATTTGAGTAAAGGAGGGAGTGAGAGAACACCAGGGTTGGGGGAATATGGCAGAGGATGAAGCAGGCTCCCCACTGAGCAGGAAGCCTAATGCAAGGCTCCATCCCAGGACTACAGGATCATGACCTGAGCAGAAGGCAGATGCTTAACCAACTGAGTCACCCAGGGACCCCTTCAGTAGACACTTACAAAATAAATTTAGGTTCATTCCTTCTCTGTATGCCAAGATAAAATCAACACATATGGAAAATTTCATTGTAAAAAGAATTTATTTACAGACAAATAATTGGAATGTCTATTTTAACCTTGGAATAAGGAAGAGTTTTTAACAATTACCCCAAAATTAAACTACTACATAATAAATATAAAATACTCCGTGGGGAGCCTGCTTCCCTCTCTCCTTCTGCCTGTTGTTCCTCCTGCTTGTGCTCTCTCTCCCCTCTGTCTAATAAATAAAATTATTTAAAAAAGGTAAATATTTAATTTATATTATTTTCTGACATATCTTTATTAACTACTTGGAAATAATGACATATATATATATATATGGATATATATAGAGAGAGAGAGAGAGGGAGGAGAGATTCTAATTTAAAAATTATAATTATGAACATTTAACTACATGATTTAATTTTTATATGTATTTTAAAACTTTTATGAATCTTCAAAAGCAAGAAAACATAATCAAAACATACCAGTGAGTCATCTCTGATTTTAACAGTTTTTGATATTTCATCTTGAGATAATTTATATATATATATATGCATATATAAATATATGCATCTTCTGTTGAGGATATTTTTATATAATTATAATTATATATCATCTATCTTTTGAGCATTCATTCTTTCTTTTTAAACATTGACAGTTTTATTTCCTTATTTTCTGTTTGCATTAACACTAAGAATTCCTACGTAAAAATTTGAGGCGAGAGGAACTTCTTCCTAATTTATGTTAGTTATCTACTCCTTAGGAGGTATTCCTCCATCATGCATTAAATTCTTACTAAATTTTATCATTCTATTGTTATTTGTGATAGTCTGCACTGAAATATCATATATTCTTTTTCAATATTCTTTAAATTCAATTAATTAACATATAGTGTATTATTAGTTTCAGAGGTAGAATTTAGTGATTCATCAGTTGCATATATCACCAAATGCTCATTACATCATGTGCCCTCACTAATGCCCATCCCCCTACCTACATCTCCTCCACCCTCAGTTTTTTTCTTATAGGTAAGAGTCTTTTATGGTATGTCTTCCTCTCTAATTTCATCTTATTTTTCCCTCCCTTCCCCTATTACCCTCTATTTTGTTTCTTAAATTCCACATATGAGTGAAATCATATGATAATTGTCTTTCCCAGATTGACTTATTTCGCTTAGCATAATACCCTCTAGTTCCATCCATGTCATTACAAATGGTAAGATTTCATTTTTTAAAAATATCTTATAATCTGTCATCTCAATCCAAAACTTTCCACTTATTGGGTGTTTTAGACAAACCTTTAGTAGAAATGAATCTTTTTCATTTAAATTCAAGTTAGTTAACATATAATTTAGTATTGGTTTCAGGAATAGAATTTAGAGGTTCATCACATACATACAACACCAGTTCTCATCACAACTAGTGCCCTCCTTAATGCCCATCATCTATTTAGCCCATCCCCCCATCCTCCCCTCCAGTAACCCTTAGTTTGTTCTCTATCTTTGAGACTCTCTTATGGTTTGACCCCCTTTTTCTGTTTTTATTTTATTTTATTTTATTTTACTTTTCCTTACTTTCCCCTATTTTCATCTGTTTTGGTTCTTAAATTCCATATATGACTTGAAATCATATGGTGTTTGTCTTTCTCCAACTACCATATTTCACTTAGCATAATTCACTCTAGTTCTATCCACATCATTACAAATGGCAGATTTTGTCCTTTTTGATGACAAAGTAACATTCCATTGCACATATATATATCACCTCTTCTTTATCCATTCATCAGTTGATGGACATTGGACTTTTTCCATAATTTGGCTATTGTTGATAGTGCTGCTATAAACATTGGGGTGCACGTGTCCCTTAAAATCAGCAATTATGTGTCTTTTTGGGTAAATACCTAGTAATGCAATTGCTGTATCATAGGTTACTTCTATTTTTAACTTTTTGAGGAACCTTCATGCTTTCTTCCAGAGTGGCTGCATCAGTTTGCATTCCCACCAATAGTGCAAAAGTCTTCCTCTTTCTCCGAATCCTTGCAAACATCTGTTGTTTCCTAAGTTGTTAATTTTAGCCATTCTGACAGGTGTGAGGTAATATCTCATTGTACTTTTGATTTTTATTTCCCTGAAGATGAGTGATATTGAACATTTCTTCATGTGTCTGTTAGCCATCTGCATGTCTTCTTTAGAGAAATGTCTGTTCTTGTCTTCTGCACATTTCTTAACTGGGTTATTTGGTTTTGGGGTGTTGAGTTTGATGAGTTCTTTATAAATTCTGGATACTAGCCCTTTATCTGATATGTCATTTTCAAAAATCTTGCATTCCATTGGTTGCCTCTTAGTTTTGTTGGTTGTTTCCTTCACTGTGCAGAGGCTTTTTATCTTGATGAAGTCTCAATAGGTATATAGGTGGTTTTTCCTTTCATTTCCCATGCCTCAGGAGATGTTTCCACTAGAAGTTGCCATGACCAGGGTCAAAGAGATTGCTGCCTCTTTTGCCCGCTAGGATTTTGATGGTTTCCTATCTCACATTTAGGTCTTTCATCCATTTTGAATTTATTTTTGTGTAATGGTATAAGAAAGTGGTCCAGTTTCATTCTTCTGCATGTTGATGTCCAGTTTACCCAACACCATTTTTTAAGGAGGCTTTTTTCCATTAGATATGCTGACTGCTTTGTTGAAGATTAGTTGACCATATAGTGGTTGGTCCATTTCTGGGTTTTCTATTCTGTTCCATTAATCCATGTGTCTGTTTTTGTGCCAATACCATGCTGTCTTGATCATTACAGCTTTGTAAGACAGCTTAAAGTTCAAGGTTGTGATGCCTCCTGTTCTGCTTTTCTTTTTAACGTTACTTTGGCTACTCAGGGTATTTATGGTTTAATACAAATTTTAAGATTGTTTTAGCTCAGTGAAAAAATGCTGGTGTTATTTGAGTAGGATTGCCCTGAATGTGCAGATTGTTTTGGGTAGTATAGACCTTTTCAACAATATTTGTTGACCTAATCCATGGGGATGGAATGTTATTCTTTTTTTTTTTTTTTTTGTCCTCTTCAATTTCTTTCATAGTGTTCTATTGTTTTCAGTGTACTGATCTTTTACCACTTTGGATAGGTTTATTCCTAGGTATCTTATGGGTTTTGGTGCAATTATAAATGGGATCAATTCCTTAATTTCACTTTCTGCTGCTTCTTTATTGGTGTATAGAAATGCAACAAATTTCTGTATGTTGATTTTATATCTTGCATCTTTGCTGAATTTATGTATCACTTCCAGCAATTTTTTTGGTGGAGTCCTTCAGGTTTTCTACAGAATATCATGTCATCTCCAAAGAGTTAAAGTTTGACTTCTTCCTGGGTGATCTGGTTGCCTTTTATTTCTTTGTGTTATATGATTGCTGAGGCTGACTTCCAGTATTATGTTGAACAACAGAGGTAAGAGTGGACATGCCTGTCATGTTCCTGACCTTTGGGGGAAAGCTCTCAGTTTTTTGCCCATTGAGGATGATATTAGCTGTGAGTCTCTACTAGAAATGAATCTTAATTTACTTGTTAGTAAAATGGGAATAATTTTTCCTAAATTCAGAGTATTGCTTTGGACGTTAAAGAAGAGATGCAAATCCAGGCATGGTACCTAAGTTTTGGCAGATATTAAACATCTGACTATTTTAACATCTGACTAAGCAAACAAATTAATCTGTGCTAATGGAAAACATTGGAGGTCTCAAGTTAGGCTGACTCCTGTATGCAACAGTTGTGTACTTTGTTATTACATGTATTTCAGCTAAGAAATTTCTAGAGATTTTTGGAGGATTCCATAATACATAGCAGGTATGATTTTGATCTTATGTAACTCAAACTGCAGACATTTACTTTTATCACATAAGTGTGAGCTCAATTAAGAGTATAGTATAATTGGTGATTAAAAAACAGAGTCCATGGGGCGCCTGGGTGGCTCAGTGGGTTAAGCCGCTGCCTTCGGCTCATGTCATGATCCCAGGTCCTGGGTTCAAGCCCCACATCGGGCTTTCTGCTCAGCAGGGAGCCTGCTTCCTCCTCTCTCTCTGCCTGCCTCTCTGCCTACTTGTGATTTCTCTCTGTCAAATAAATAAATAAAATCTTTAAAAAAAAAAAAACAGAGTCCAGCTAACTGTCTCAAAAAGAATCAGACTGTGCCTAATATTCTCTGCCTTCTAGAAATTATTTTAGATATGCTAGTTTTCTGAATAAGCATTGAGTTTCTAATAATGAATTATTATGATAATCATAGACACTTTAGTTAAAATATATTAAAACAAAATTGTATTGAAATATGCAATCTGTTCTTTTGAGTATATGTACAAAGTAATTAATATATGGAGTCACATTTACCTCTACTTGTATCATAAGCTACAGAGATAGTGATCTCATGGTTGACAGACCAATAACACAGAAAGTGACATGGCACACTGGGTTTTCTTTGAAGTATAATTCTGACATTTACTTTGAAATACCAGTAGCACTGAGAGGCCGTACAGCCATAATTCAATTTTCAAGAAAAATGAAGGTATATATATTGTGGTTCTGTTTTAAAAAACAGCCACTTTTTTATTTGCTCTCTCAAATAAGTAACAGTGTTGGTAGTTTGTTTTTTAAATTATTGTTATTGTTTTTTCTTTTGGAATTTTGTTCCTATAAATCCTAGGGAATAATAACATTAAGACATAGTGCCATTTCCATATTCGATGTTTCTAAGATATACCATTTAATCAGTTCTTTGAAAAATCTTGTGAACATTTTTAAACATTTTATGTAAGTGAAATTTAAAACTTTGATGGATTTTTAGTATAAGTATGGAAATAGAATGCCACTGATATTCTCAAAAAAATTTAAAGTATACTTGAACTAATAATAAGAGAAGGTGGTACTGTATTTTCTAAATAAAGCACAACATTAATATTGGTGATTTCATATGTATTGTCCCTGAGCTCTGATAAAGGAGAGAGGAAATTACACTAATGGCTAATATTTGTCCAAGTGCATCCTGGATATTTTCCTTCACATTTTTTAATTGACTTTTGTAATAAATCATTGAGGGAGATATAACCTTGTCATTTTAAAGAAACAACAGGTTTAGGAAAGGAAGATGATGTTTTAAAGGACATTAGTTAACATAGTTAGAGAAATAGAATTTAAACTCAAATTGTTTGACTTGGAAGTCTAGTGCTCTTTTGACTAAAATCATTTGTTCTGCTATTTACAAAAAGTCTGAGTATGACAATGAGTAGATTTTTACTCTAAAAGTGTATGCTATTACCAATACAAAATTTTAAATTTTTGAGGCCACTGAGAAACTGAAGCATCATTTAGTGACTGTGAGTGGACATATACATGATGGTGAGAAGTTCATTTTGTATTAGGTAAGCTTGCCTCTGATGTATGTGTCATGGATGAAGCTATATATAAGGGTCTGAGGTAGATATGGGAACTGACAGTAGGGGACTTTGAATGTGATAAAGGATATAGAAATACAAGCAAATTTATATAATAGAATTTATATAATTTATATAATATATTTATAGAATTTATATTATATAATAAAAAATGAAATGAGTAAATTTAAAATTTCATTAGATATGCAAAACCTCCCTCATGGTGACTTCGGGCAGGTTACTTTAGTTTTTTCATTTGTAACATGTAGGTGAAGATAATGTCTAGTTTAATGAAAGTTCTGAGGAATGCATTTTAAGAAGAATGGCTTTGGTAGTGTCAGAAGGTCTGGTTCCTTCAGGAGACTCCAGGGGAAAATTTGTTTATTCCTTGCCCATTCTAGAATCTGGTGGCTATTGGTTTTCAACCACATCACTTTAATTTATGCTTCTCTTCTTCTCTGTCAAATCTCCCTCCACCTCCTTCTGATGAGGACTGATATTACATTTAGGATTCATCTGGATAATCCAGGATAGTCTCCCTATCTTGAGATCTTTAATTTAATCATGTCTGCAAAGCCCCTTTTGCCATGCAAGGTAATGTAGAAAAGTTCCAGTGATTAGGACCTGTGTGGATTGGGGGACTATCTTTTCATCTAATTCAAGTCCAAGTGTATATGGGTAGTCTCAATGAATCCTCTAAACACCCAAATTCAGCTTGTTGTCTATTTATTCATTTTATATGTGAAGAAATAAAGAAATAGAGATTAAATAGGAGTTGAGAGTAAATTGCAGAGCTAGAAGTGGATTCTCAAACATCTTACTCCAGAAATCACTCAGAAAGCCACACAGTGCCTAACTAAAAGAAAACCATTAAATAAATAAAGGATCCCAAAAGGTGTGAAGAAGAAGGTCCTAATGAATGTATGTAAAAATATATGTGAGGATATAAAAGTATAAAAATGATTTTTTATTTTAAAATCAGTAATCCTTAGATAATAAGCCAAAGACTTACTTAGAATGGCAGAACAAAATGTAAATGCTGTCAAACATGATAGTTAATAAAGTAAATATGAATAGAAATAGGGAAGGAACCAGATGAAAAGGTAGAGTGACAATTGCTTCCTTTGTAAAATGAGGGACAGGAAATCCTATACAGGCTATTAAAAAAAGAGGTTATTATGAAATCAGCAAGATAACAGGAATAAAAATTAATTATGTCACCATAAGATATTTCTTTCAATCACCAAAATAAAACTATATTTAATGCACAATATAATGGCCACATGGAAAACAAATGAACAGGAAGACACTTCACTGCCTGTTACTTAACATTGTCAATATCCCAGGGGTTCACAAAAAATTTAAAATGTCTGTTTAATTGTAGGAAATAGTATAACCTTCAGCAAATTATATCACTATTTAATAAATAAGTTAAAATAGTTTATTACATGACAAAATGTAAAGGGAAGGAAAATGTTCTCTGGTGTAAATGAATGAGATGTTACTGTGACAGAGCTAATTAAGCTCTTGGGAGAATTTATGCACAGTTAATAAGAAGCAGAGCTAAATGTTGTCTTAATTTACCTCAAGATCTCCCCACACCCAAAAAATGTTCATTCAGGTTGCACTAATTGAGCCAATGACCATTAACCCCTCTGGATACATCCCCATGCTAACATACAGAAACTGAGCTATTACCAAAGAGCAAAATTCATTTTGTTTTGTTTTTCCATGTATCTTTTAACGTGTATCAAAAGTTTATTCTATTTAAAGATAAAGCAGATGCACAGAATTCAGAAATTTATTTTTTCTCTGCAAGGCATTTTGATTATTGATTTTCACTTTTAATATTGCATGACAGAGAGTAAAAAGGATTTATAATTATGAGTATTATCAAATGGGGTTAAACAAATACTCTCAAATGATGTTTGTGTGTGCCCCTCAGAATGCCACTTGAAGTGAGACCATCTCTTCATAACTCAAAATTTTTAATATTTTTCATCACTCCTAAGTGTGCCTGTTTTAGACAATGCACAGAGATGTGCAATGATATATCAAAGAAATTCATTAAAAGAGTTTAAATCAGATTTGGTGTAAATGACCCTAAGTCATATTTTATCTGTAAAAATTGATGTATCACTATGTATATTAAGTGGAATAATATTTTCAAAATTGAGCATGATATTTATGTCTGGGCAGATTTAAATCAAACTTCAAACTATCTTTCTTTTTAAGGATTTTATTTATTTATTTGACAGAGAGAACACAAGCAGGGGAGCAGGAGAAGCAGGTTCCCCACTGAGCAGGGACTCAATGTGGGGCTTGATCCCAGGACCCTAGGAACATGACCTGAGCTGAAGGCTGATGCTCAACCAACTGAGCCACCCAGGTGCCCCCAAACTATCTTTTTAATGGTAACACAGGATTATTTTCTAATTTATAGATTTCTTTATTACATAAAGGGCTTATTATGAGTCTGTGTTATTTTGGAGATAAAACTATTTTAACATTGTTTGATAAACCTCTAATAGAACAAGTTAAATGATCTTAAAGGACATACTTGGCCACATGAAGTTTAAATTAATAAACAAATGAAGGGAATGGATAAATTTAACTTACATGATAAAAACAGAATTACACTCTTTTTATGTTAAAAAATAAGCACACCAAAAATTAATGCTGTTAGGAATACATATTGATAAAGGGAAACAACATAAAAAGAAAACAGTGTATTGGTAACAATAGGATTGAGAAAGGTTATTATGATAAACAGGAGTGTAGTCCTGGAAATCTTCAAAGCTAGATATAATTTTTTGTCAAAGTCATTGATTTTGTTAGATGGTGAATTCAGTTACTAATTGCATGATTAATACTCTGGTTTCTCTTCAGATCGTATAAATCTTTTGCCTCTTTTCTACTAATTTCATGATTAAAATAAACTATAGGGAGGAAGGGAAGCATCCATGAACAAAAAACTTTGATTATTTAATTTCCATGAACTTGAGTTCTGTAAGAAAAAAATGAAAAAAAGTTATTATATAAAACTAATGCCCTAAAACATTCTTAAATATGTTTTAGTTTTTAACATTAAAGATTTTTTGTTAAACTCCACATCTGTATACATAAAACAGAGAAATAAATACTCAAAAATGTTGTCAGAAATTTTCTATAAATTGTGTGTTTAGACAAGTATTCACCCCTTTTCTGTAATGTCTAAACTTTTTATAATCATTATACTTCCTTGAATCTTAAATATTCAATAAAATATATTTTGGACTAAAAAACTTTAAAATATAAACTACAAGGAGTTTTTCTAGACACATTTGAAGAAGGTCATTGGAACTTTTTATCTGCAATTCTATTCTTTTTGATATTGTACAATAGAGACTAATGAAGGAAATTTAAGTTACAATTAAAATGAGTGTTTAATAATGTGTGCATAATGTCTCCCCCATTGACCACGTGCCAAGGTCACTCTGAGTATTTTTATTAATGTGAAGGGATTTTTACTTGAGTTGTTATTAAAAAACAAAGGAAAAAAGAAAACAACCCACACAACAGTTTTTACCTCTGATTTATTAGTACCATGATCTTCAAATATTAAATAATTTTAATGAATATATGCTATGTTACAGTCACTAAAAATTACCAGACAATCTGACTTTCAGATTCTGGAGTGATCAGCAAGTACAGTTGATAGCATTTATATATTTACATATTCTCTAAGGCATTGTGATACAAATGCATGTAGCAAAAAATATATGGCTTTCCCCCTTTAAAGAATTCATAGCCTTGGGAAATAAGACATGTGACCAAATATAGATAACATGCCACTTTTTTTTTTTAAGATTTTATTTATTTATTTGACAGAGAGTGAGAGATCACAAGCTGGCATAGAGGCCCAGGGAGAGAGAGAAGAGGAGGAGACTTCCCGCTGAGCAGACCCCATGCGGGGGGGCTTGATCCCAGGACACTGAGATCATGACCTGAGCCAAAGGCTTAACCCACTGAGCCACCCACGCACCCTGATAACTTGCTACTTTATACAGTTATCTATAAAGCTGAGTGGAATTGCTGTGAAGCTGATGTGGGCAAGCAGCAATGGATAATCATTTTGGGTGTTCACAAATAGAAAAAAAAATGTTGCACATTGGATCAAAAAGAAATGATATACCTATAAGAAAGCTCAGCACATGTAAAGCCACAATACCAGCATTTAAATATTCATAAGTTAATTAAATATGTTTTTTAAAGATTTTAGCATATATAAAACACTTGCAGGTTTCAGTGGTACATTAAATGTGATGCATAGTGTCTAAAAATGAGTCTGTGACAGGAGGACAACATGGGAAAATATACACAGTATATTTTCATAAATTTCTGTGATTTTTCATAAATTTTTCATAAATTTCTAAATTATGCTTTATGGGGTCTACTGAGGCAGAAAGGGGAGAGTGATTCCTTCTCTTTTTGGGGAACCTAGACTGTTTTTCTGAGGAAGTGACTTTGTGTTGGTCTTTGAAAGAAATGTTAGCCTATAAAATGTACACCAGGCAGGGGCGCCTGGGTGACTCAGCGGGTTAAGCCTCTGCCTTCCGCTCAGGTCATGATCTCAGGTCCCAGGACCTAGCCCGCATCAGGCTCTCTGCTCAACAGGGAGCCTGCTTCCCCCTCTCTCTCTCTGCCTCCTGCTCTGTCTACTTGTGATCTCTGCCTGTCAAAAAAATAAATAAATAAAATTTAAAAAAAAAATACACCAGGCAGAAAAAGGATGGAAGGGATGAAGATTCTCTTAGTGGAAAGGGGTAAGAGTACAGGTTCCACTGCCTGACTGGTTGACTGGTCTTTCACTTTCACAAAGACTTTTCACAATGTCTTTGCTTTGTAAAATTTGAAGGAACGCATTCATATTGTAATTAATGCTGGCGTGCTGAAGCTCTAATGCAAGCAAAAGAAAGACAAAAAGAATATGAAAGCTCAGTATAGGGTTATTTTTATATTTATAAATAATGTACATCTACTATTGTATTTCTAGTGATACACTATAGAACAGTTTTAAAAGGATAAGTATAAAATAAATGATATATTTAAATTTTTGATCAATTATAAAGGTTTTTGGCTATGTTCTGTGTTTGAGTTTGTAAATGTCTGTAACCATGCTTTAAGGATGATATGATACTCTGTATTCTTTTTTAATGTACTGTATTTTGGAGAGATTTATTTTTAACAATAATAAACACACATATCTATCTCAGATTGTCTTTTTGATAATTTCAAAACTTTTGGCAGCTTATTCTCAAATCTGATTTAATTGTATTGTTTCAAGCCTGTAATATAGCTAATGACTTATTTGTGTTTTCCATTTACTTATAATTCTTAAAATTCGCATTGCATGTGTTATGTTCTTCCTGGAGTTCCTTTTCTTTTTCTTCCACATACTTGGTATCATGAGGGTTAAACTTACATATTTTGTTTTTATGAACTCACATACCTCAGACATATAAACTAAAAAAAACACTATATTGAAACAGAAGGAAAATACTAAAACATGCTATGTTGAGAATTTCACTCTTCCTCATATGTCAAAGCTACTATATGAGCTAATTATTTTTCTATAAGTATCAGCATACTAAATTTCTCTTTAACAAATTCACGTTTTCATTTTTATTAAAATACTCTAAGGAGGTGTTTTCCTCATTCTTCACTGTATTGCATTGAAGTATGTGGAATCAATTGTGAAAAAAAAATGTGATCAAATCTTAGAAAGCCATGCATGATGTGTTTGATAGCCTGGATATTATTGGAAATCAATAAGAGTTGATGGAAAAATATTTTTAAAAACTGACATGACCAGAATTTTTGGTTGGATGGACAACTCTCTGACACAAAGATAGGTGGAATGGAAAAGAGAGTGACTTTTAGGATTCAGAATGTTCCCCTCCCCTTATGTTCTGCAACTGCATTTTAGCGCCCCTAATTCCTATCTAGGTCATATTTTTTTCCTCTTTGAGATCCAACTGAAGTAAGAAAGTAATACCAACAATTCATTAACATCAGTTTATCAGTTACCTAGCAAATTACTGAGAGACATAATTATGTAAACTATGATGAAGTAAGAAGTTGAATGCCACAATGATTAGACAGAAAGTCCTGACTGCCTGGGAAAATGCGCGAAGTGTGAAAGGCCAGACTTTGAATATAGGCTGCCCTAACTGGTCCTATTTGACAGTAGATCCCATTCTGATGTAAGTCTCTAAGATACTGCCTCACCAAATTCAGGAAGAGATCATGACAAACCAGTAGGGGCATAACTTCCCCAAACGGTCTCTCATAGACATGACTAGAGAAATATAGAAAATCCATAATATGTTGAACCTGATTCTCAAGAGCCCACTCTCTCTTGGCTCTATTGATGAGGAACATTTAAACTTTTTGCCTCACACAGAGATCTATTCCACAAAGAATGAGCCTGCTGGAAATGACTGTCTGGTTCACAGCTTTATATGTAACAAAACCATCAAAGGGATCAGAGTCCCATTTCACAATTCTATACTGAAAGGGAAATGTAGAGCAAATGGACACTGAGCATAAAACAAACTTAGAAAAAAGTTTATAAAATTTTCAAGTCCAATTTTGTGAATAAGCATATGCAGTGTGGGTGAAGATTACATCACTTTAGCATGTGTGAATTTGATGGTAAATGTACTGCTTTTTAAAATTAAAGAAAAATTTAAAAAGTAGGTCTAGCCCAAAATTATTTTCTTTCCTAAATCATTTCATATATATCATTGAATCTTTTGATTCTCTTAAGAACTTGAACCAAATTCCATGAGTTCACAAAATAGAAGGGGCTATAATTTAGGAAGAATAGTCTCCTTTATAGATACAACCCATTCAATATTTAGCAAACCTACTAATGACAACCACATTGTTAAACGCTAGGGGCAAAAGACCAAATACAAATGTAAGAGAAGAAATGCAAATATAAAAACTGTACAGAAGCTCCAACTTGACATTTCTGTATATCTATATAGTACCTTGATTTTTCCTAAGAGATCTTTCTTTCTGCTCATGAGTCAAGGAAGCAAGGAGAGTTTTATATGCAGTTGGAGAAGGAAACTGACTATAAAGAAAGACTTGAAGTACTGCTAGCCTGTCCACATCAAGGTCAACAATACCATCCTGTTGACCAATCTACTGAGACTTCTGGAAGAATTTGACACTTTTGACCATTCCTTTAATCCAAGAACTCTCTTTTCTTGATTTCTGTAATCTGCCAATTTTTGACCCAGTTTATAACTGATCTATTTCTTTCTGGGACTCTGTTCTGTATATGTTAGTTTCCTTTAAGTTTCAAGCTTAGTTATTTTTTTACCTTTAGAACCCTCTAATTTTCATGAAAAATCCTTTACATGGACTACCAATAGTTTTGCTTATAAATATGCATTCCTATATTCACATAGGTTTTGTGTTTCATACATGATTTCAAGGTTAGATATTGTTCTTTCTTCTACACCTTTCTTGGTTGTTTAGGATAGATGATTCTCACACCGTGTTGCTAAATTAAATATGTTCAGTTATGGATTCCTTTTAACAGATTTTAAAACGGCAAGTATCTTAAGCAAAGTGCTCTAAAAACTGCACTTGCCTACTGAGGCATGTCATTTCACCCTGCATTACAAATAGGCCAAACAATGATGGAAAAGTCTAATAAGCCAGACGGGCCATAGAAATTAAATAATTATCTAAGCCTGTTCTAACATTAAGGACAACAAAGTCCAACGAGACTAAATGACAAATCTAAGGCTCTACATGGAGTAAATATTAGAGGTAAGAATCATGTTTCTAGAGTCCTATTCCTAAGCTGTCACTCAGCACCTGGCTGCTAAGGAAACAGTGGCACAGTATTAGGAGTCTAAGATGGTCACAGGAGATCTATGAGTCACCTTTCATCACCAGTTCCTTTCTGTTGTCAATTCCCAGACACTGATCTCTCTATAATACAAAAGGAATTGTTGAGCATAATGGTTGAAGCAGAAACTTTACAGCTTTCCTCTCAAAGAAAGTAATTAAGTTATTTTAGAAAATGGTTAGTGATTATCTGGATATAGTCATCCCAGGAGAAACATGATTCAATTAATTTCTTGCCTTGACTATATTCTTACTCTCCTGCCCTATTCCATTAAAGATTCAGGTTTTTAAATATACATAAATATATATAAGTATTGGTTATAGAATAATTATTTAATTTAGTGTTATTCAAGATATTAGATCATGATGTTCACAGCTTCAAGTTGGAAATCATTCAGAAATAATGATTACCATTTGGAAATTAGCCATTCATTGTGGGTTCAGAGAAAAAAACTTTTGCTGAGTGAGTCATAAAGGATGCTCATCATATTAATTTTACTACAGTTGGGATGTCACAAAAGCAGAAGGGCTGGTAAAACATTTTGTGGGCTGGTAAATATTTTTCATCTATTTGCATGGTTGACTGTATCATTTAATAAATTTGTTTTAAAGAGCCCCATGCCAAAGGCAGTAAAATGTAATATGAGGGAATAATAAGCCAATTAAAGTAAATTACTGCCAAGCAAGATAATTATATTTAGGCTTAAATAATTTTGTGCACTGGATTTATTACTATGTCATAGTATTACTGGTTAATCAAATGTAGGGCAAACACTAAGAAAATAAAGAACTTATACATGAGACTTAACTTGTATGATAATATGATTTAATTGTTGGAAGGAAATATTTTTATAAATAAAATTATAATCATATCTATATTCATGTTTTCAGACAATGTAAAATGTTGCTTTTCAAGATAATAAGCTGAATTTGTAAGTCAATATTATGGCTTAAAGTGCATTTTTCATACATATTATCATTTGATATTCACAAATATTTAAGGCTCTGTATTTACTGCATTTTAACTCAAGTGACTCAGAAATTATGTAAATTATTTATTGAAGTATAAATGACATTAATGCTATATTAGTTTCAAGTATACACTATATTGATTCAACAATTCTATACATTACTCAATGCTCACAATAAGTGCAGACACTACAGTTATTACAATATTATTGATATTTTTCCCAATACTACATTTTTAATCTCCTTGACACAATTTACTTTGTAACTGGATGTTTGTACCTCTTTTTTTTTTAAACGATTTTGTTTATTTATTTGAGAGATCACAAGTAGGCAGAGAGGCAGGCAGAGAGAGAGGAGGAAGCAGGCTCCCTGCTGAGCAGAGAGCCTGATTTGGGGCTTGATCCCAGGGTCCTGGGATCATGACCTGAGCAAAAGGCAGAGGCTTTAACCCACTGAGCCACCCAGGGGCCCCTGGATGTTTGTACCTCTTAATCCTTTTATGTTTTTCACCCATACCTCACCTCCCCTCTGGTAAACATCATTCTCTAAGAGAGTTACCAGTATGTTTTTCATTGTTCATTTGTTTTTTAAATTCCGCGTATGAGTGAAATCATAGGATATTTGTATTTATCTGACTACTTATTTCATTTAGCATTATACCATCTACATCCATCCATGTTGTGTAAATGGCAAGATTCATTCTTTTTTATAGCTGAGTAAAATTCCATTGTTTATGCATACTACCTCTTCCTTATCCATTCATGTATCGATGTACACTTGGGTTATTTCCATAATTTGTCTATTGTAAATATTGCTGCAATAAATATAGGGCTGGATATATCTTCTCAAATTAGTGTTTTCATATTCTTTGTGTAAATCCCCATTAGTGGAATTACTGGACCGTATGGTAAGTCTATTTTTAATTTCTTGAGAAACCTCCATAGTTTTCTGCAGTGGCTGCACCAGTTTTCATTCCCACCAACAGTGCACAAGGATTCCTTCTTCTTCACATCTTTACCGATACTTGTTTCTTTTGTTTTTGATTTTAGCCATTCTGATATGTGGGAGGTGATATCTCATTGCAGTTTTGATGTGTATTTCCCCCATAAGTGATGTTAAGCATCTTTTTATGTGTGTGTGTTGGCCATCTTTCTGTATGTCTTCTTTGGAAAAATGTCTGTTCATGTCCTCTGCCCATTTTTAATTGTATTAATTCTTTTTGTTTGCTTGCTTTGGTGTTGTGTTGTGCTTTTATATATTTTAGATATTAACCATTTATTGAATATGTCTTTTGCAAATATCTTCTCCCATTCAGTGTGTTGTCTTTTAGTTTTGTTGACTGTTTCCTTCACTGTATAGAAGCATTTTGTTTAGATGTACTCCCAGTAGTTTATTTTTGCTTTATTTTCCTTGATTCAGGAGACATATTTTTGAAAAATATTGCTGTAACCAATGTCAGAGAAATTACTGCCACTGTCTTCTAGGATTTTTATGGCTTTACACCTTGCGTTTAAATGCTTCACCCATTTTGAGTTTATTTTTGTGTGTGGTGTAAGAAAGTGACCAGGTTCATTCTTGTGCATATAGCTAGCTGCCCAGTTTTCCCAAAACCATTTATTGAAGAGACTATCTTTTTCCCATCGCCTCCTTTGTTGGAAGATTAAAAGACCATATAAGTGTAGGTTTATTTCTGGGCTCTCTATTCTATTCAGTTGATCTGTGTGTTTATATTTGTGCCATTATCACACTGTTTTGATTACTACAGCTTTGTAGTATGTCTTGAAATCTGTGATTGTGATACCTCTAGTTTTGTTCTCCTTTTTCAAGATTGCTTTTGTTGTTTAGTTTCTTTTGTAGTTGCATACAAATTTTAAGATAATTCTAGTTCTGTGAAAAATGCTATTGACATTTTAAGAGGGATTACAGTAAATCTATAAATTGTTTTGGATAATATGGACATTTTAACAATGTTTGTTTTATCAGTCCATGAGCATGGAATATCTTTCCATTTGTTTGTGTTGTCCAATTCCTTTCATCACAGCTCTATCCTTTTCAGAGTACAGGTCTTTTACCTCCTTGATTAAGTGTATTTCTAAGTATTTTGTTATGTTTATTACAGTTGTAAATAGTATTGTAGATGGAAAGTTTTCAGCTATTATTTATTCCAATTCATTTTCAGTTATATCTCTCTTAGAATATCAATAATATTTGGTGGTAATAAACTAGAAATTATTTCATGTTATATAAGCTAGTATTAAAAATTAATTAAAATAGTTCATGTGAGACTCGTATATTAATTTTTGTAACATTATGTTCCCTCTTACGTAAAATGAAGGGAATATTGCCCTGATATAATTTTCTTCTCTCCTTTTTTTGTTATTCTCCTAACCCAGTAGTTAATCCTTTTAAGTTTCCCTTTCTTGTTTCTCTTCATCTCATCAATGCTATGTTGGTGTGAAGCAGAGCTTATTTCTTGAGCCTATTTCTTTTTTATTGTATTTACCCTTTTGGTGACGTCATGCTCATGTTTCTCAAATTTAGATCTCTAACCTGCCTGTCCTTTGAACTTCAAAGCCATGTACCATGTCTACTTGTCATCTATTGAATATTCAGTCTAATTTATCCAAACCAAATTATTCATCTTTCATCCAAATATGCTCCCTGTATTGTTTTCCCATTCCAGAAAACTGCAACACAATTCTTCCAGGTGCTTAGAGAGAAAACTGTGAACTCATCCTTGATTATTCTCTTTCCTTCTTTCTTTCACAATATGTCTAGCAAACTGTGTCAGGTGTAACTTCAAAATCATTTTTTTTTAACGTAACACTTTCATAACTAACATTTTGAGCCAAGGCTGAGCTATTGCAAGAGCCTCCTAGAAAATCTTCCTCTTTATGCTCTTGCTACCACTCCCATCATGCACTTGGCTGCTTTCAATGTAGCAAGAGAGTGGTTTTTCCCAAAATTAGGTCAGATAATATCACTATTCTGATAAAAGACACCTAATGGCTTCCCATCTCACTCAGAGTAAGTACAAGCCATTCCTTCTTTTATTACTTTGCCTTAATTTTCTAACGCTCTCCCCTCTTTCAGTAGATCCCAGCTACTCTGGCCTCTTCATACTTCTCTAACATGCCAGGCATGCTCTCGTTTTAGGGCCTTTATCCTGTTGTAGCCCCTGCTGGAAATGACATTTCCAGATGTCTACATGGTTTCCTCCTGCTTCCTTTAGGCTTCTCTTAAGCTTGCAGTTCATCGCCCCATTCACTGCTTTATTTTCTAAAGAAAACATACATACACACACACATACACACACACGTACCAAAGTCTCACATAAATAAAACTGAATAGTGTGTCTGAATTCCTTTATAACTTTGGTTCCACTTGCAGTTACAAACTTTTAAAATTACAGTATTACATGCCTTGAAGCAATTTTATGAGCTAGATTGGGCCATGAAATGGAGGATATTAAGGAAGAAAATAAAGGATTTAAAACTTTATGATTTTTCTAAATTTATTATTCTGAGAAATCATGAGATACTCATACCAGTGTGCTTTCTACATTTCTTCAAGCACAATATTAAGAGCAAAAATATTTTATTGTTCTAATATCCATCTTTTCATATGTAATATGTTGTATCTAGTAACCACTCTAAAATGGAATTGTTAAGAATAATTTATTGGTACAATAAAATTAAAAACAAAGACAATAGTAATAGGAATTATAAGAAGTGCTAAAATTTAAAGACATGGTTACTATGTATAGGCAATATGCTAATAATTTTAGACAACTTTTTATATTTGGCATTTACATAAATTGATGAGGTAGTTAGTATTATTCCCAATGTACAGATAAAGAAATTGAGACTTCAGTGAACTTAGGCAACTTGGTCATATTTACCAAATGGGTCTCTGGCTGAGCAGAATTTAATCTAAGTTTTGATTCCAAAGCCCAACCTTCTTGCAGTGCCCCATATATTATTTATACTGCATAATCATTTATTCAGAAATTTGAAAATACCAATTTTGAAAATAAAATGGTTTTATCTTTCAAATTAACAAATAGCAAATTCTTATCAATGTTCTTTTTTTAACAATTTCTGTTCTATTTGTATAATGAGACTAGGAAATATATACATGCCTAAATATAATATAATCCCAAGCTGAGAAAATGAGAAAGTAATCTATCTATATGGATACAGAAATAACATAACACAATAAAAAAATTTTAAATTGAATTCTGTCAAAATCTATGAGAATTAATTATCTGTAATAATTTTGCTAGTTTTGTTCATGCCATAATCTTCCATATCCATATATATATATATATATATATATATATATATATATATAATTATACTTTCCTAAACTGTAAAACTTGTGTAGTCATGGGTGATAAGAAACTGGCATGCTTATAAACTGATAACGGGAGTATAACTTGTTTAACATTTCAGAATAGTGATTTTTCAAAGTTTTTAAGACTATAAAACGTGCCTAAACTTTGAATTTGCAATCTCATTATTTTGGCTCTATCCTAGGCAGATAATAACAAAGGAATAGCAATGATATGTATAAAAGAGGGGATTCAGAGTGTTGCTTACAGTATTAGAAAGCATACAAAAAGTAGATGATTGATTAAATGATTATGATACATAAACACGAGACCATTAATAATGAAATACTATTATCCTTTTGATAACAACACATATTACATCACCATCAAGAGTGCTCTGACCTTGGAGGAAAGTACTTTATTTTTTAATGTGAGAAAACCAAAGAGATAGTAATATCTATTCCAATTGCTAAAATCATGTTACTAAATTGTGTGTATGTTTTATTTAGAGCCCGTTTACTCGGCGACATGAAAACATGTTTATAATATAAAGATTAACTTAAAAACTTATAAGATAAAAAGAAACACTTTCCTGAAAGAATTTTTTAGCAGAAATAACATTCTATTTATAAATTAAAGATAAATTATCTTTTTGTATTATATACTTAACTATGAATTGTGGGTACATCATTATTTATCGTAGACTATAATTTAAACCCAAACTTACAATACTCAGTTTATTTTAAATGGTGTGCTATAATTTTCATAACTTTTGTTTTTTTTATTTTTATCTTACAAAGTATACTTAAAATAGCATTTATATTTAATAACAAAAGTCACACTTATTCTTCTTTTTAATTGATTTCTTTTTACAGTTTTAATTTGAAGCCTGGTAATTCCCTCAATACATGTGAAAGTGCCCATTCTACAGGTAATTTAATTTTTCAAAATTATATATGATAACTGCTTACTAATGGTGCCATATTTTCATAACATGCATTATTCTTTGATACAGTAGAAAGTACCTCAGTTTTAGAAATTTTCTTAAAACTATGAGATTTTTCACTTTCATGTAGAACTTTCATTTTTCAAAATTTCAGTAATTTCTTTTATTAATCTGTGGAGTTTTTTAGTGGAATTTTTCATCATTCATTCAAAAAACAACTTACCACCAGTAAAGTCACCAGTACCTTCATGTTTGCTTTATCCTTACCCTTGTCATTTATAGCATGTCCTTTAATAACCTGTTTTAAAGAGAGTGAATTATTAGTAAATATTCTTCTGAAAAATTTCAAGTGAAAAAATACAGAAAAATAGAAATTAGCTTTGCTCTAATTCAACATGCTTGTCATAGAACATTTAAGTGTTCAGATTCAATTATTACTACAAAGATATATCTACTGTTGTACAGATCTCCAGAATTTCATTTTGCATAACTGAAACCTTATATCCATTTACAATAAGTCCTCCTTTTCCTCTTTTATTTAGCCCATGACAACCATCATGCTACTCTCTGCCTGTATGACTTTGGCTATTTTGCATATGTCATATAAGTGGAATCATGCAGTATTTTTTCTTTTGTGACTGATTATTTCACTTAGAATAATATACTTCAGCTTCATCCATGCTGTTGCAATAGCAGGATTTCTTTCAGTGGGTGAATAAAAGTTCATTATGTGTATATCTCATATTTCCTTAATTCATTCATCCATCAGTGGATACTTGGGTTGTGCTGTATCTTGGGTATTGTGAATAATGCTACAGTGAATATATAGGTGCAGATATCTCTTCACGATCCTAATTTTACTTCTTTTGCATGTATATGTAGAAGTGATTGCTGCATCATATACTAATTGTAATTAAAATTTTGGGGAGGAATCTCCATACTGTTTTCTGTAGTTCCTTTACCATTTTACATTTCCACTAAGTATAAGAGTTCTAATTTCTCCACATTCTTACTAACACGTCATTTTTTTTAATAATAAAGCCATCTTAATAGGTATGAGGTGATATCTTATTGTGGTACTGATTTTCGTATCTCTGATAACTAGTAATATGGAGCACCTTTTCATATACTTGTTGACCACTTATATGTCTTCTTAGGAGAAATTTCTATTCAAGTCCTTTGCCCATTTTTAAATCATGCTATTTTTTTTTTTTTGATAGTGTGTTGTAGGAGTTCCTTTATATTTTGGATATCAACCCCTTATCAGATAAAAGGTTTGTAATATTTTTTTCTCCATTTTGTAGATTGTCTTTTTATTTGTTGATTATTCCCTTTGCTATGCAGGTTTTCAGATTTATATATGTCTATTATTTATATATTATGTCTATTTTTGTTTTTGTGAACAAATCTGGATGCATCATACTTCTTGATTTCATAGTATGTTACAAAGCTACCATAATCTAAACATTATGGTACTGATATAAATATAGTCATATATACCAATGAGACAAAATGGAGAGCCCAGAAATAAACCCTCACTTATATGGTCAAAAAATCTTTCAGGGACACCTGGGTGGCTCAGTCGGTTAAGCGGCTGCCTTTGGCTCAGGTCATGATCCCACAGTCCTAGAATCAAGTCCCACATCAAGTTCCTTGCTCAGAGGGAGCTTGCTTCTCCCTCTGCTGCTCTGCCTGCTGCTCTCCCTGCTTGTGCTTTCTCTCTCTCACAAATAAAGTCTTTAAAGAAAATAAAAATCTTTCATATGGCTGCCAAGGCTACACAACAGGGCAGTCTAGTTTCTTCAACAAATGGTGTTGGGACAACTGGATATCCACATGCAAAAGAATTAAAGTGGACTCTTACCTTCAACTCATCTTACACTATACACAAAAATCAACTCAAAATAAATTAAAGGCTTAAATATAACACCTGAAAATGTAAAACTCATAAATTAAAAAATAAGGGTAAAGCTTCTAGAATTTGGTCTTGGCAATGATTAGCTAGTACAACTTAACAGTATACTACAATTTTTTCCTCAAAGTCACATCTAGAAAATGAATTCCATTTAAACAAAAATCTAAGTGAAGCTTCTAATGAAAATTGATAATTTTGTAGCTGATTCCTTGTATTGAATCTTTAATGTTCTATGAAAGTGTCTGTTTCCCTCTTTTTTTCTTCTGTCACTGAACATACATACATGTATACGTGTGTACACCACAACTTCCATATATATGGAATATCAATGTATTTATCACATTCTCTGTTTCTCTTTCTCTATTTGTCCCTCTCTCACTCTCTTACTCTCTCTCTCCCCACCTTGTAGAAGAGAAGTGGTATGAAATTAAGGACCAAAATTATAGTTTATTAGTTCATCATGTATTAACATGAGCTTGGAAAATTCAAATGACCTTTGGATTTGTCAAATTTAGAAGATTTTGGAAAAAAATTCTAAATATCTCTAGGTCTCTTCTCTATCTAACAAGGAAGTGTATGCTTGATGACAATTTTAGCTTTATAAATAGCTCCTTCTATCATGATAAATTTGCTTCTTATTTTAGGGTAAATTATTCCTAAATCTTCTAAATATATGGTGATATATATGGTGATATATGTTTGTTTCTGATAACAAAACATATCTGTGATTTTATTTTATCCAATATAGTTTATTTAATATATATAAAGTTAGAAAAAATAGGAAAGATTAAAAATTACAATTTATTAAATCATTAAATAAGACACAGATTTGAAGTAATACAATTGTCCTTGTGTTCATGAGATAAAGAGATAAATTTAATCACTGGCAGATAATGTCCTTGGATTCCACCTTTGAATAATTTTTCTTACAACTTTTAGTGTCTATTCAATTGGTATTAATTTTATTATTTGAGATCTTTGGGTTTATAGAATATGTAATCCCCTATTAGTAACAATATATCCCATATAAATTGTTATTAGTGAGCTTAATTAATCAGATTCAACAAAAAGAAAGTAAATCATTTTGAAGTTCAGAATTTAGGATATTGGGAGGTATCAGATAAAGGTATTTTTTTAAATGCAGATGGTCTTTTCATAAAATAATCCTTAATTCCAGCTTTTCATTATATAATTTTTTAACAGCCTTATAAGAGCCTTATACAAGACTAAATGACATGAATTCTTTTTAATAGATTTCTTATTAACATTACAGAATATAACAGTTCTAACTCCAAAGTTTAATTTACTAATTAACGATAAGAAGCAGGATCCCAAGGTTTATAGTACTTTGCTAAGTACTAGGAAGCCAGAATTTTTTAAAAGTAGAATGAAAAATGGGGCACCTAGGTGGCTCAGTGGGTTAAAGCCTTTGCCTTTGGCTCAGGTCATGATCCCAGTGTCCTGGGATTGAGCCCCGCATCAGGCTCTCTGCTCTGAGGAGAGCCTGCTTCCTCCTCTCTCTTCCTGCCTCCCTGCCTGCTTGTGATCTCTCTGTCAAATAAATAAATAAAATCTTAAAAAAAAAGTAGAATGACAGAAAAAGAAAAAGCAAATCATCATTTGCTCTTATGAAAGCAATGATTGAGTATGGTAATGAGAAAATGACAAATTAGAGGAATGTTTTCTAAAGATAATCCTTAACAAGAAGCTACTACTATGACTATGTGCTATCTCATTAACAATGATGAAACCAAATGATATAGAGATTGTATTTTAGAAAGGTATGTATAACACACAATATCTACAAATATACTACCATATTTAGAATATTTGTATATATGTTTACAGTTGAGTTCTACAACAATGATTATAGAATTTCACATATAGCATCTTTTATTTAAATATTCATGAATCTTCATATCTTCAACATTTTGTGAGGAGGGACTATTGTCACCTTTGGTGAGATGCTTGATAAGGTCTTTATAAATACTGTTTGTGTTTTCATTTGTACGTGTTTTAAGCTAAAATATTAATTTTGAAAAGTTAAATATCAACAGTAATTTGAAATATTTTACCTTTTAAATTATACAAGATTCTGGATATCTTTACTTGAATATGTTGTTAAATAGCATTAGTTTCTATATACACATACACACACATATATATTCTCTCTCTTTCCCTTAACAATGTTAGGAGCCATAATCACTTAACTAATTGTTTTTGCTATTTTAAACATTAGTAGGGTGTTTCATTACTGTCGTAGATTATTCACTTTAATGTTTGTATTTAGGTATTTATTATAAAAATATTACATATGTTGAAACTACCACCTTAAATATAAAATCTATCAAATTACTCCGTAGTAAATGGATCTAAAAACATCAAACCAAAAACAACATCCTATTTCAGAGGGAGCCATTGAGAAACATCTGTCTCTCCTAAATATAATTAAGTAATCAACTAAAAGGGGCCATGTGTTACTGAGTAACTCGTCTTGAGTATATTTGCATTAATTCTCTAATCACTTGTAAAATACTAGTTTCAATGAAGTGTGACATGGCATATATTATAAGAACAAAATTGTTCTTAGGTTTCAAAAAATGATTAATTTCTATATGAAAGTCTTACAGATGCATTTTTTTAAAAGATTTTATTTATTTATTTGACAGATAGAAATCACAAGTAGGCAGACAGGCAGGCAGAGAGAGAGGAACGGAAGCAGGCTCCTTGCTGAGCAGAGAGCCCAACCCAGGGCTCATGACCTGAGGATCATGACCTGAGCCGAAGGCAGAGGCTTTAACCCTCTGAGCCACCCAGGTGCCCCCAGATGCATTTTTTTAAAAGAGGTTGCAAATTCATGAAAATACTGCACTGCTAGGAATGGCCAGCAATCCCTGTACTGACAGATGAAAGATTACTCCAAAATTTGCTGTGAAAGAGAGAAGGCAAGGAGGACAGTGCTCAGGGAGGAAGACCTTTTGGTCTTCTTTGCTCCCACTTTTATTGATCCTTCAGGATCATCACAAATCCTTATCACTGTTTCTCAAGCATAAGATGTCTGACAAGGGGTCTTACTGGAACTAGGAGGATCTGTTTATGGGAATATGCTAATCTGTGTGTTCTCTGAGTTCTGCTAAAAATAGCCTAAGGGACAATGCATACAGCTCTTAGATCCAGGGTGGCTATTTGAGCCAAGAAAGCTTGGGGAGGGCAACTTCCCATGGCATTCCTCTGGCAGAGTGGTCAGCAGGCCCCAGCATTCCAAAGAGCTATGCCCTTCACCAGAATCTTCCATAGCCTCCAATGGCTTCTGTGGTACATTTTAGCAAGCCAGGAATTATGGATAATTTCATGCTCTATATCAGCCCCAACACTGCACTTTAGTGCCACATACCTTATGAGTTCCCTATGCTTATAAGAATATTCTCTTTCATATTTTCTGAAATTTTCAGTTAAAGTCTCAAAGAGTGGTTTGCTTTTTTTGTTTATTTTTCTCTTTTTTTTTCATTAAAAAATTCCAAGTGAACTGCATCAGCCATGACATTAACTGTAATATGATATTTCATTCAGAAAACAACTATCTATGAAAGCCCCATCTGCTACTGAGACAATGTTTCAGTCCACCAGACTGATAACTTGAGCCTCCTCTATCATTCATGCTCAAATATTTATCTACATTACAAACATTTCATTTGTCTGGATCTGCCACAAATCTTGTTTCCACAGCTCCACAGCTATTGCTTAGGATTAAGTACTAATTTTTACTTTAAATGGTTTCCTTATCATAGATATGTCCTCTTTCTTTCACCATTTTCCAGTTATCTTAAAGATTAAAAGAGATCTTTCCCACAGGCTTTTTATATGTCCATTATTATTAATCAGAGTTTAATATTGACCCTAATTTTTCTATTATTCCATCAACAGGATATTTAAAAATTAATGTTTATGTACCTTTTTAAAAGATTTTATTTATTTCTCAGAGAGAGAGAGAGCACAAGCAGAGGGAGCGGCAGGCAGAGAAAGAGAAGCAGACTCCGTGCTGACCAATGAGCCTGATAAGGGATTCCATCCCAGTACCCTGGGATCATGACCCAAGCCAATGGCAGATGCTTAACCAACTGAGTCACCCAGGTGTCCCTGTTTATGTACTTTTAATAGCAAACATTAAAAATAGATGATAAAATAATATATTCATAATCTAATTCAGAGGTCAACACATTTTCACATACTGATAAATAAGTCAGTAGAATATGAGTAAGTTTGTAAAAGTCTTAATGCTGAAAACCAACTTGAAATAACCACTTTAAATAAAACATTTCCATGAAAACAGTAGAATACATATTTTTTAAACTTTATAGAATTTATCTTCATACCACATACTCTGTATATAATACAAAATATATTCTCAAACCAAAATTAAATTATAAATCAATAACTAAAAGGTATTTGACCCAAAACATGTTGATACTAAAAAGTCCAGTTCTAAATACTAAATAGGTTAATAGAAAAAAAAATAAAAATTAGAAATATTTAAACTGAATGAAAGTGAAACATAGTATTTTAATATTTGTGAAATACACATGTAACAATCCATTTAGGGGAGTTGATAGCACTAAATTGTTATGTTAGAAAAAAGGAAAGGTCTCAAATCAACTACCTCAAGTCTTTATGTTTCAAAATAGGATATAAAATTAAATAAAAAACAAACAGGATAAATTTATAAAGTGTTAAAATCAATGAAATAGGAAAATATATTAAAATCTATAATTCCAAATGTTTGTTCATTGCTCTAATTAGTAACATTAATAAACTCTTGCAAATCTATCAGAAAGGGAAAAAAAGCCTATTAACTAATATCAAGAATAAGACCAGAGTAGCAAAACTTTTTCATGCCAAGACCAAAATACTACCCAATTTCAAGATAACTTATAAAGCTACATGCATTAAAACAATGTGGGGGTGTCTGGGTGGCTCAGTCAGTTTCTGTTTCTTGGTTTCAGCTCAGGTTGTGATCTCAAGGTCATGATCTCAAGGTTGTGAGATCATGCCCCGTATTGGGCTTTGCTCTCAGTGTCAAGACTACTTGGGACTCTTTTTCAGTAAAAAAATAAATCTTTAAAGAACAAAACAAAAAACCATGACATTGACAGAGATTTGGATCAATGGGATAGAATAGAATACAGAAATAGTGTCATTCTAAGATAGATAATTTTTTGACAAAGTTGCCAATATAGTTTAATGACAAAAAGATAATCCTTTCAGCAAATAGTTCTTTTACAACTGGATAGCCATATGCAGAAATAAATGAACTTCAACCATTACATTACAATATTACATGATTGCCAATGTTAACTCAAAATTGATCATAGGCAGAACATACACGGTAAAGCCATCAAAGTTTTGTAAGAAAATCCAGGAGAAAATCCTAGTGCACTTGTATCTAGCAAAGTTTACTTAAATGACCCAAAACTATAAAATAATAAAAAAAAAATTAGCCTGTTGTATTTCTACCCAATAATAACAAACTATCAGAAAAAGAAATTAAGAAAAACACTCCTATTTAAAATCACAACAAAAGGAATAAAATACCTTAGAATATATCTAAGGATATGAAAACCTGCATTCCAAAAATTATGACACTGATGAAAGAAATTGAAGGAGACAGAAGTAAATGGAAATATATTATATATTATATATTATATGCTCAAGGATTGGAAGAATTAATAGTGTTAAAATGTCCATTCTACAAAAGGCTTTAAGTCAAAGCAATCTTGAGGATAAAGGACAAACTGAGGTATATACTCCTGGTATAAAACTACAGTACAAAACTATGGTAACCATAAAAACAGACACATGGAATAATGGAGCAGAACAGACAATCCAGAAATAAATCCACATATACATGGTCAATTAATTTGCAACAGTGGTGTCAAAAATATACAATAGGTGAATTCAGGACAGTTTCCTCAATAAACAGTGTTAGTAAAGCTGAATATTCACATGCAAAAAGATGAAACTAAACCTCTAACATACACCATACACAAAAAGTAACCCAAAATGAATTACACACTTGCACATAATATCTGGAAACATAAAATTCTAGAAGAAAACATAGCTGGTAAGCTTCTTGATGTTAGTCTTGACAATGATTTTTTTTTTATTTGACACCAAAAGCAAAAGCAACAAAAGCAAAAATAAACAAATAGGACGATATCAAACTAAAAAGCTTCTGCACAGCAAATAGAACCATCAACAAAATGAAAAAGGAAACCAATGAATAGAAGAAAATATTTGCAAATCATATATCAGATAAAGTTAATATCCAAACTATAAATTTTTAAAAAGTATAATTCAATAGCATAAAAACAATCTAATTAATAAATAGACAGAGGATCTGAATAGACATTTTTCCAAAGAAGACATACAGATGGCCAATGTACATATTAAAAGATGCTTGTAGCATGGAGGACAAGGGGAGATGGAGAGGAGAAGGGAGCTGAGGGAAATTGGAAGGGGAGGTGACCCATGAGAGACTATGGACTCTGAAAAACAATCTGAGGGTTTTGAAGGGGCAGGGGGTGGAAGGTTGGAAGAACCAGGTGGTGGGTATTGGAGAGGGCACGGATTGCATGAAGCACTGGGTGTGGTGCAAAAACAATGAATATTGTTATGCTGAAAATAAATTTAAAAAATTAAAAAAAATACTTAAAAAAAAGATGCTTGACATCACCTGATCACAAAGGAAAAGCAACTCATTAAACCACAATGAAATATCACTTCATACCTATGAGAGTGGTGATCATCAAAAAGATAAGAACTTGCACGTGTTGGTGAGGATATAGAAAAAAGAGAACTTTTGTGTACTCTTGGTGGGAATGTAACTTGGTACAGCCACCAGAGAAAACAGTATGGAGGTTCCAAAACAATTCAAAATATAAAATATAAAAAGAAAATGGATTATGTTCTTTGTGGTATTCGTATGTGTTCTGCTGAAACACTAATTCTAAGCTTTTGCTAACACAATTTGCGTTGTTTTATTATATTTTTTATATTTATTCAGTTTCAATATAACTTGCAGAGTGGAGCTTTCCCTAAACTTTCAACTAGGTTGAGACTCTTGAATCATTTAGACTCCCATCACATCATATGTATATTTATAGTCCCATGAAGACTGAAATCCCTAAAAAGAACTGTGTCTGCCTTATCCTACTGCCAGTTCCTGGAACATAAGAGAATATGGTAAACATTGACTTATAAGGTGCATATATACCTAATAAACTTCTAACACCCTACAGATGAAGAAATGGAGATCTAAGAACTTTCATAAATTCACAGTATAACTGGCTGAAGACCAGAACTACTACTACTAGTCAAATCTTCCAATTCTCAGTTCAGTGTGAGTGTGAGAGTGTGTGTGTGTGTGTGTGTGTGTGTGTGTGTGTGGCTTTTTGTTTTACTTTCTACATTAGGTTGGCTAAAGACAAAATTAATTATTAAAATGAGTAAATCTCCAAATTTGAAATTTGTTATGTTATTTCTTCCTTACCTACAATCCAAAGTTGATTTTGCAGATTGGATAACACTTTCTAGTTGTGATACAATGACCAAGGTTTTTTCCATTTTGGAACATTTTTGTTTTTTAAGTTGTACTATTTATTTATTTATATTTTATTCCACATACAACAGTTGAAAGTATACTTCTGAAAACTATAATATACATTGTAACAAATTAAAGAAACAAACTTAAGAAGTTAAAAAATGGCCAAAACTTAAAACACATTTAAAATTTGTATATTCTACAAGACAATAATCCTGAGTTTGCAAATATTTTGTTTTGTTTTGTTTCAAGTTTTTATTTGAATTCTAGTTAGTTAACATAGAGTGTAATATGGTTTCAGGAGTAGAAATCAGTAATTCATCAGTTACATATAACACCCAGTACTCATCATAACAGGTGCCCTCCTTAATACCTACCACCCATTTAACCCAACCCCACCCACATACCTCCCCTCTAGCAACCCTTAGTTTGTCCATATGGATACTGAGTTTATGTTGGAAGCTGTCTCTGTTCCACCCAGCTGGAAGGGAGAATGACCAAAAACATTCTCTGTGGGAGATTTCTGCGGGCTGGACCTGAAAATAGTGTACATTACTTCTTCCCACATTTCATTCATCAGCTTAGTCAAACAGCCTCACCTACATGCAAGAGAAACTGGGAAATGGACTCTAGGTGTGTGACAAGAAAAAGTAGACAACAGCCAGTCTTTGCCAAATGCAATACACTGTAATTAATATGTAGATTCTAGAATGTCAAAATATAAGTACTCTCTTTTAAAGTGGTACCTATTAGGAGTAAGGTTAGGCATAATCCAGTATCTAACAGACTGAGCTAATTTTGATGGGCATAATTTAAAACATATGACAGAATAATGGCATTTCTATATAACTTAAAGGCCATAAAACTGTAATCACCTCTTCTAACTAAAATGTTCTAATCAGTACTGAATTACACTTCTTGTTAGGTGAAAATTATTACAATTACTTACTCTGCTTCATAGTTTCACACTCTTGTTAGATATTAAAATGGTGAAAGCAATTATTTTATTTTCTTAAAGAATAGATTATCATAAAGGTCACTGAGGTCTATATGCTCTAGAAGAAACAAAGGAGATTTTACTTTGGATGTAAAAAAGGAAATTCATTTTACTTATCAACATCAAATTCAAATTTCCTTGTATTGAGGAAAATACTACATGAGGTTCTGGGTTAAAATATTAGAGTAGAGATGCCTGGGTGGCTTGGTCAGTTAAGCATCTGCCTTCGGCTCAGGTCATGATCCCGGGGTCCTGGGATTGAGTGCCGTATTGGGCTCCCTGCTCAGAGGGGTGTCTGTTTCTCCCTTTCCCTCTGCAGCTCCGTCTGCTTGTGCTTTCTGTCTCAATTAAAAAATAAAAATCTTAAAAAAAAAAGTTAGTGTAAATAATGCACATAGAGAATAATGGTTGTAAGTTGAGTTGCCTAAAATTGCATGTACTACACAACAAAATGGAAGAAAACATACATTGCCAATTATGCAGGCCAATGATGCAGTTTTTCCCAAAACTGGAAGTCGTTTTGGAAGCAATGTCATTTTTTAATTCTATCAATATATTTTTCCTTCAAAGGTAATTTTGCAAAAAAAAAAAAAAAAGAAAATTAAAAACTGCATATTTTCATGTAAATTCACTAATTGCATATGGTTTGGTTTTTATATTTTAGTGCGTAGAGATAAATTTCTAGAAGAAAAATACTCAATTTAGGTTGATATAATTGTAAAAGCAATCGAGAGGTGACAGTGGTTTGCATTCATTCTTAGTTTCAATTTGTATCTGAAGAAGAAAACCAATTCAGTTTCACTAGGCCTATGGTCCATGCTAATTTCCTGGCTGTGCTTCTCCCTATTTTGATAACCCTGGCCAAATATTATGTTGGCATCACTCTCAATAATCAAGGAGATTTAAGGGTAACATTACACAAATTAGCAGCAATTTATATAATTATATGATTTTATTTTTTTTAAGTATCTGATCAATAATATCTATTATTGGATTGTTTCACTATTATATAATATTTTTTGAAAATATTCAGTCACATCAAATTTAACTGTGGTGTAACAGAGAATCCACGTATTATAAAGGAATATACAAAATGTGGGAATGCCACTTCATTATTTACCAAATTAAAGCAAAGCAAAAGTACAGATTTGGTGGTCATTTGTGTTATGCATGTGCTGTATCTGTATTATACATGTGTTCTAGGCTTTTAAAAAAAATGGACTTTTAATACAAAGGATAATTTTCATGTTACAGTTATAAGCATAACCAAACTGAAATAGAAAGCTAGTTATCTATACATGTATATATAGTTTGGCTTGTCACTAGGGCACTAGAGTATATGGATGACCCTAGACAAACACATACATAAAATATATATTCATAAGTAGACTCTACCCACATAGTTTGACTTAAATATAGAATTAGTGGGTCTCTTATGGTGGTTTATCAATAATTATTTACAATAATTGATAGAGAAGGGTATTTAAGTACTTATGGTCTCACCAGTATATACAAAACCTCTTCATAAAGCCCAGGACCATTTCCTCATGTTTAGGTCTAGGAATCATCTCTTTGTGTTCCTTATTATCAAATTGCCAGTCTGAGAGCCATCATGGAAACGTTGACTAGAGAAATTTGACATATGGTCAGTCATACACAGTCTTAAGCCAAAGCTTGGGTGATGAATCATAGATGGCCCAGAGCCCTGAACTCTGAGTCAGTGTCACTAACGATCAGTATATCAGCACCCTTCTTCCTACTCAAATTAAAGTAATCTCATCAAACAATTACAGGCCAATGGGAGTGATCTACTCTCCAGGCCACGTCCTTGTGACTGAGGTCTGGCCACTGTGCCCCAAGATGACCTGATCTGCCCAAGATCCACAGCTCCCCAGGGCCATCTGATTGAACACATTCATGGGACAGAGTGCTGGAAGTATGGTAAGGTATGATAGCACTAAAAAATGCAGATTTTTATATAAGCTTATAATTTATATTTGATTTTAAAAGAAATAAGATGCAAAGTTATCCCATACATAATGTGTTGAAAACTAAAACTAGAAATACAGTTGAATATGGGATTAAAATTTAGTATTAGCATAAATAATAACATGAGACCTATTTATAAATGATAAAAGAGAAAAGGAAATAGCTCTAAAATAGATATAATATGTCAAGACATATTATAGACTGCCTAATTAGAGAAAATGAAGACAGACAATATTCCAACAAATGAACTGGGCCAACATTTTGTGTTATCAAAACAAAAAAAAATCATGACAAATTATAGCAAAAGGTGTATTTTGTGTAAGAAATCTTACCAGTGTTGATGTACATATACGTTCTCTGGTATTTAAAATTTTTTGATAACATATTGTTGATAGGCTATCAAAATACAGGAGAGATTATAAAAAGAAAGAATAATATAGTAGACATTTAATGTATGCCATACCTTTAAGAGAGTAGGAAATTAATATTATGCCCCAAAATAAATACAAATTAAATTAATTAAAAGTAATTATTTTCAAAACTTAGGTTAATCAATTAGTTATTTAAAAGTAACATCTATTTTATAAGTTTACATATGTGAATAGTAAAGTTTCATTAACACAGAATATTTTAATCCACAAGTGCTTTATAAAGTTCATTACACAGTTGGTTTTTAAGATTTTTAAATTCTCACTGATTTTTCTCAAAAACTATCTAGGTTCACCATAATAATACTATCCTAGTGAAGTCATTTAAGTCGCAATGTTTCCATTGTGTAGCACTGCTTTATAAAATAATTATTTACAGTATCAAAATACTTGACTTTATTAAAGATAAAACTTTAGCTCTTCAAAATTAATTTTAAGAAAACAAAAAGGCAAGCCACAGAATTAGATTAAATACTTAAAACACACAGATCTAACAAGTTTTTTATATATACAGAATGTTTATATATAGATCTATATAGATATATATAACCCTTACAACTCAATAATAAGAATCCAATTTAAAATGGTCAAAATGTAAGCAAACACTTTACAAAACAAGATCTATGTATAATAAACACATAAGAATTGCTTAAACTCATTACTCCTCAGGAGGTGCTAATTAAGGCTACACTGTGATAACACCACACACATACAGGAATGGTTTAAACTAAAAGCATTAGGATAAATAGGAAAAAAAGAATACAGACAGAAATAATTGCTAGAGAAAATGTGAAGGAACTGTCTTGCTGGTGAGTCTTGAAAATGGGGCAACTACTTTGGAAAGTTATTGACAGTTTTTATAAAGTTATACTGTTTCTCCCTAATTTATATGAACCTGCCATCTTGTCATTATGCGTGTATTGAAAGAAGCATCATTTTCTTCCTATTGTAAATAATTTATACTTGAGGAACATATGTTATTGCTTCTATTTCATCGTTTTTAAGGATACATTCTTTTTTTTTTAACTTCGTATGCTCTTTTTGTTGTTTCAAGTTTTTATTTAAATTCCAGCTATATGTTCTTTAAAGTTTTGAGGGCTTGTTATTTGTAATGGAACAATAATTATCAGACTGATAATAATAGGTACCATGATTTAACCATTTATTGCTCATCTATTTTATGGCAGGCCCTCTTTGGGACTCTGAGAAACATAAAAGATTAAAATTAATCTTGCACTTGAGGACCCACTATCTGCTGGCAAATATATTTATCACTGTATTTCAGCATTCCTAAATTGCCATGGATTATAACAATTATTTTACATACTCTTAAGAAAGAAAAAAATACTGTCAGTTAAAACTGAGCTAATCCTCTCTTGTTAATTATAACACACTTCCAGATTTCAGAGGTATTGGAATATAGAAAAATATGCATTTAGAACATCTGAAATATGTTAGTGGTATCAATGTGATAAATGCTTTATCAACCTGAAGACAGAGAACAAAGAGAAGAGAAATAGCTAAGGCTAGTTTTTCTTGGGAGAATGGAGGAGAGGGTATTTATGCTATGTCATAAATGATAAATAATATTTAAGATATGTCATAAAGAGGGCACCTGGGTGGCTCAGTCTTTAAGCATCTGCCTTTGGCTCATGATCCCAGAGTCCTGGGATTGAGCCCCACATCGAGCTCGCTGCTCAGGGGGAAGGCTGCTTCTCCCTCTCCCACTCCCGCTGCTTGTATTCCCTCTCTCTCTCTCTTCCTGTCAAATAAAATCCTTTAAAAAAAAGAAAGGTATGCCATAAAAAATAGGTGGAGATTTTATGGTAGCACATTTAAGTAAAGAAAATATTATCACTCTTCGATGCCTAAATTTTATAATCCTACAGTAAGTCACTAGTAAAATGTATTATCATAATTTTAATTCACCCTCAGGTATTTCATGCTATCGAGTGCTACTCTCTGTTTGTCATTATTTTAATAGTTATTTTATCCCTTTGGACCATAGGTTTTTGCGGGGTTTTTTGTTTGTTTGTTTTTTATCTAAATGGCCTAATTTTTCCTTTATTATCTGTGTCTTAACAGTTTACACACTACCCTCAGCTACCAGCTTTCAAAGTCAAACTTTCAGACTTTTCTTTCTGTTACATTGAAGTATTTCCCTAGCAAAGCCCATGTGGAAATACCATAATTTTATTCTTATGCCAGAGCTCTTTTGAAAGTTTTCAGGCATTCTATTTCTAGAATGTACAGTCATTTTACTCAAGGAATATTAGACAAAATGTATTTTAGACAAATGATTCCCCCAAACTCCTCCATTCTTTGTGCCTCGGTTGGAGATTTTTTCTGCTATAGTTTGAGGTAGAACTCTAGCCTATTAACTTTACTGGTGAGATAAGTATTTTATGTAGTTTTCATAATCTACAATCAGATTAAACAGTGATACCTATTTCTTTTAGTCATCTATATCTTTTCAGTAATACCCTATCAAAAGCTGTCTGCTTATTTGTTTAAATATCACATCTTAAAAATGTATGACTTCATTTTTAAAATTACCTTCCCCAAAATATTATATTTATTGAACTTTTTTTAATTGAACTTTATTAAGAACTGCTAATTGTGAACAACTGATAATAGGTAATGGATAAACAACAGAAAAGATAAAATAGTCTATTTATTTTATTTCTTATTTTCCTATACCACTACCAGAAAAATATTTATTATCCCTATGCTTCTGAAGACATTTTCCGTGAACTTAAAAATATGATTTTGAATAAATACATAAATGAGGTTTGAAGAGATATTTTTAAATGATTATAACATGCCAACAATATGCAAAGTTATTTCATTGAAAAGCTCTTTCAAAAGCTTTAATAGGGATATTTTTCCAATTCTCATGGAGAAGATAATGACTAATTTTCATGTTAATGCTATGACCCTGATAGAGGGCAATTATCTCTGAAAACCAATCAAATATTCATTAGAGCTGAATAAATTTGTTATTTAACTTAACTGCCTTTTTGGAAACTCAAATGCCAATTTTAAAATGATCTAAGGAGTATCTGACTGCATCAGCTGGCCCATGTTTTAGGGTCTTTTCTATCTAGGTACTCCACTATATCATCTTAAACACTGCTATTCTTAACTTACTTCTAGATCAAATTTACATAAAACGATCATGTTCAAAATGATGTATGAGAGCATAAAAATTCAGAACACAACTAGAGTAATAGCAGTGAAGTGAAATTTGATGTACTCCCTCCTGGCTGGTCATGTGCCAAGAAAGATGATACCTAAACAACTTCTAATAAAGTCAACTGAAGCAGGTCCTTAGAGAGACTGATTCCACCTTGTGGTGGCTGGTAAAATGGAGGAGTAAACTGAACCCACATGCACTGTATGCTCGTAATTCCATAATCACGCATCCAGAGAATCACAGAAAGGAGGAATCCTATCATTTTCTCCCCTTTGAGTGCATTTATATTTCATATAATTCATTTATATTTCAGCTTTTCTTCCTAAATAATATCAAATGGAAGATTTCTTCTTATAAGTTAACTGTTTGAACTCCCAAGTACAATTTTTCCATTGAAAATTAAAGAGTGGCTGCTATAAAGTCATACATTGTTGGCAAATTGGTTTGGCTTGCTTTTTTTAAATTTTTTTTTCTTTAAAATATATAGCTGTGAGTCCATCACTGAACATAAAAAGTAGAGAGCATTGCCTGTACTTTGCATCCACTTATGTTCTGCTCCATTTGCCTGTCTTCCTACCCTCTAATCCATAGATAAACACCAGACTTTGAATTGAGCATTCATTATTTCTTTTGAAAAATATTACACTTGTCTTTAAATAACATGTTATTCAGATGTGCTTTTTTAAAACAAATTCTAGATAAAGGGTATCACTGTGTGTAGTATTTTAGAAGTTACATTCTTCAAAGAAAATTAAATCTCTAAGATTCATCTGTATTAAATATACTCCTTTGTGTATCTAGGTATCTTTTAATAGATTTAAATATTTTTAACATAACAACTTTGCATAAGTTTTATTAGGTGCACCTTAAAATTGTGTGATAATTATAAATAGCATTATTTTTATTTAAATTTAATTTTTTAAAGTTTATGATATAGAAGTATATGACTGATTTTATGAAATTTTGGCCAATTATCAGTTTTTCAAATTTTGAAATGTTTAATTGTTGCCCTAGCAATGACCATTTTACTTTCTCTCTGAATTTGACTACTATATTGAATTTCTCTCCATGAATTTTTAAATGTTTAATTGTTGCCCCAGCCACAGCTTGCTACTATCTCTGAATTGACTACTGTCAGTACCTCATATAAATGGAATTGTACAGAATTTATCTTTTGGCAGTGGGTTTATTTCATCTGGCATAATACCCTCAAGTTTCATTTAGGTTGCAGCATAGTTTACAATTTCCCTTTTAAAGCTGAAAAATATTCATTTGGATGTATATACCATATTTGGCTTACCCATTCATCTATAAATTGGGCACTTAGCTTGCTTTTACTTTTTGGCTATTATGAATAATGCTGCTATGGACATGACTGTACAAATATCTCTTCAAGACCCTGTTTGCAGTTCTTTTGAGTATGTATCCAGAAGTAGATAATTATTTTATATTTTGAATTCTAATCCAGTACTAATGTATTACTTTGTTCTTTAAATGGCTACAGTTTTGGCTATCATGGGTCTTTATAGTTTCATCCTCATAATTACATGTAAATGCCCATTCCAAAAGTGAAAAACCTGATTTTCACCTTCTGCTATCCATTTGCTTAAGGGTTCAATTCCCATACACGTTATAGCACCATCAGACTTGTTGCCATGTGTGATGCCTGGGTGGCTCAGTTAAGCATCTACCTTTGGCTCAGGTCATGATCCCAGGGTCCCAGAATCAAGTCCTGCATTGGGCTCCTTGCTCAGCGGGGAGCCTTCTTCTCCCTTTGCCTGCCACTCCCCCTGCTTGTGTGCTCTCTCTCTCCCTCTGACAGAAGAGAATAGAATAACTGTTAACATGTATCCCCGTAGGAAAAAAAATGTTGTTTTTATGCTTTAGACTGCATTGTTTATATACAATTACATTGTACATAATCAAAGATTACATTTTTATATACAATTTCTTTTACCTTCAGTTTGAAAGATTCCATTCATTTATGTAGTTATTTTTAATTTTTTAAATATTTTTATTAACATATAATATATAATTAGCCCCAGGGGTAAAGGTCTGTAATTGCCAGGTTTACACACTTCACAGCACTCACCATAGCACACACCCTCCCCAATGTCCATAACCCAACCACCCTCTCCCTACTCACTCCTCCCAGCAACCATAAGTTTGTTTTGTGAGATTAAGAGTCTTCTATGGTTTGTCTCCCTCCTGATCCCATCTTGTATCATTTATCCCTTTCTTACCCCCCACAACCCCCCACATTGATTCTCAACTTCATATCAGGGAGATCATATGATAATTGTCTTTCTCTGATTGACTTATTTTGCTCAGCATAATACCCTCTAGTTCCATCCACGTCGTCACAAATGGCAAGATTTCATTTCTTTTGATGGCAATAGTATTCCATTGTATATATATACAACTTCTTCTTTATCCGTCATCTGTTGATAAACATCTAAGTTCCTTCCATAGTTTGGCTATTGTGGACATTGCTGCTATAAACATTCAGGTGCATGGGCCCCTTCAAATCACTACATTTGTATTTTTAGGGTAAATACCAAGTAGTGCTATTCCTGGGTCATAGGGTAGCTCTATTTTCAACTTTTTGAGGAACCTCCATGCTGTTTTCCAGAGTGGTTGCACCAGCTTGCATTCCCACCAACAGTGTAGGAGGGTTCCCCTTTCTCTGCATCTTTGCCAACATCTGTTGTTTCCTGATTTGTTAGTTTTAGCCATTCTGACTGGTGTGAGGTGGTATCTCATTGTGGTTTTGATTTGTATTTCCCTGATGCTGAGTGATATTGAGTACTTTTACATGTGTCTGTTGGCCATTTGGATGTCTTCTTTGCAGAAATGTCTGTTCATGTCTTCTGCCTATATCTTGACTGGATTCTTTGTTCTTTGGGTGTTGTTTTTGAGTAGTTCTTTATAGATTTTGGATACTAGCCCTTTGTCTCATATGTCATTTGCAAGTATCTTTTCCCATTCTGTCAGTTGTCTTTTGGTTTTGTTAACTGTTTCCTTTGCTGTGCAAAAGCTTTTGATCTTGATGAAGTCCCAATAGTTCATTTTTGCCCTTGCTTCCCTTGCCTTTGGTGATGTTTCTGGGAAGAAGTTGCTACGGCTGAAGTCGAAGAGGTTGCTGCCTGTGTTCTCCTCAAGGATTTTGATGGATTCCTTTCTAACATTGAAGTCTTTCATCCATTTTGAGTCTGTTTTCATCTGTGGTGTAAGGGAATGGTCCAGTTTCATTTTTCTGCATGTGGCTGTCCAATATTCCCAACACCATTTGTTGAAGAGGCTGTCTTTTTTCCATTGGACATTCTTTCCTGCTTTGTTGAAGATTAGTTGACCATAGAGTTGAGGGTCTATTTATGGGCTCTCTATTCAGTTCTACTGATCTATGTGTCTGTATTTGTGCCAGTACCATATTGTCTTGATGATGACAGCTTTGTAATAGAGCTTGAAGTCTGGAATTGTGATGCCACCAACTTTGGTTTACTTTTTCAACATTCCTCTGGCTATTTGAGGTCTTCACTGGTTCCATATAAATTTTAGGATTATTTGTTCCATTTCTTTGAAAGAAATTGATGGTATTTTGATAGGGATTTCATTAAACATGTATATTGCTTTAGGTAGCATAGACATTTTCACAATATTTGTTCTTCCAACCCACAAGCATGGAACATTTTTTTCATTTCTTTGTGTCTTCCTCAATTTCTTTCATGAGTACTTTATAGTTTTCTGAGTACTGAGTCTTTGCCTCTTTGGATAGGTTTATTCCCAGGTATCTTAAGGTTTTGGGTGCAGTTGTAAATGGGACTGACTCCTTAATTTCTCTTTCCTCTCTCCTGTTGTTGCTGTATAGAAATGCAACTGATTTCTGTGCATTGATTTTATATACTGACACTTACTGAATTCCTGTACAACTTCCAGCAGATTTGGAGCAGATTCTTTTAGGTTTTCTACATAAAGTATCATATCATCTGCAAAGGGTGATAGTTTGACTTCTTTGCTGATTTGGATGCCTTAAATTTCTTTTTGTTGTCTGATTGCTGAGGCTAGGACTTCTAGTACTGTGTTGAATAGCAGTGGTGATAATTGACATCTCTGCCATGTTCCTGACCTTAACGGAAAAGCTCTGTTTTTCTCCATTGAGAATGATATTTGCAGTGGGTTTTTCATAGATGGCTTTGATGATATTGAGGTATGTACTCTCTATCCATACACTTTGGAGAGTTTTGATCAAGAAAGGATGCTGTACTTTGTCAAATGCTTTTTCAGCATCTATTGAGAGTATCATATCATTCTTGCTCTTTCTTTTATTAATGTATTATATCACATTGATGGATTTGTGGATATTGAACCAAACTTGCAGCCCTGGAATAAATCCCACTTGGTCGTGGTGAATAATCCTTTCAATGTACTGTTGGATCCTATTGGCTAGTGTTTTGGTGAGAATTTTAACATCTGTGTTCATCAAGGATATTGGTCTGTAATTCCCTTTTTAGGTGGGATCTTTGGTTTTGGGATCAAGGTGATGCTGGCCTCATAAAATGAGTTTGGAAGTTTCCCTTCCATTTCTATTTCTTGGAACAGTTTCAGGAGAATAGGAATTAATTCTTCTTTAAATTCTTGGTAGAATTCCCCTGGGAAGCCATCTGTCCCTGGGCTTTTGTTTGCTGGGAGATTTTTGATGACTGCTTCAATCTCCTTACTGGTTATGGGTCTGTTCAGGTTTTCTAATTCTTCCTGGTTCAGTTGTAGTAGTTTATATGTCCCTAGGAATGCATCTATTTCTTCCAGATTGTCAAATTTGCTAGCGTATAATTGCTCATAATATGTTCTTGTAATAGTTTGTATTTCTTTGGTGCTGGTTGTGATCTCTCCTCTTTCATTCATGTTTTTATTTATTTGGGTCCTTTCTCTTTTCTTTTTGATAAGTCTGGCCAGGGGTTTATCAATCTTATTAATTCTTTCATAGAACCGGCTCCTAGTTTTGTTGATTTTTTGTTTGTTTGTTTCTATTCCATTGATTTCTACTCTGATCTTTATTGTTTCTCTTCTCCTGCTGAGTTTAGGCTTCCTTTGTTGTTCTTTCTCCAGCTCCTTTAGGTGTAGGGTATGGTTGTTTATTTGAGATCTTTCTTGTTTCTTGAGAAAGGTTTGTATCATTATATATTTTCCTCTCAGGACTGCCTTTGCTGTGTCCCACAGATTTTGAACTGTTGTGTTTTCATTTTCATTTGTTTCCATGAATTTTTTCAATTCCTTTTTAATTTCCTGGTTGACCCATTCATTCTTTAGAAGAATGCTCCTTAGCCTCTATGTATTTGGGTTCTTTCCAATTTCCTCTTGTGACTGAGTTCTAGCTTCAGAGCATTTTGGTCTGAAAATATGCAGGGAATGTTCCCAAACTTTTGGTACCAGTTGAGACCTGATTTTTGACCCAGGATGTGATTCTATTCTGGAGAATGTTCCATGTGCATTAGAGAAGGATGTGTATTCTGTTGCTTTGGGATGGAATGTTCTGAATATATCTGTGATGTTCATCTGGTCCAGTGTGTCATTTATGGCCTTTATTTCCTTGTTGATCTTTTGCTTGGATGATCTGTCTGAGTAAGGGGGTGTTAAAGTCCCCTACTATTATTGTATTATTTTTTATGTGTTTCTTTGATTTTGTTATTAATTAGTTTATGTAGTTGGCTGCTCCCTTGTGAGGGGCATAGATATTTAAAATTGTCAGATCTTCTTTTTGGACAGACCCTTTCAGTGTGATATAGTGTCCTTCCTCATCTCTTATTATAGTCTTTGGCTTAAAATCTAATTGATCTGATATAAGGATTGCCACTCCTGCTTTCTTTTGATGTCCATTACCATGGTAAATTGTTTTCCACCCCCTCACTTTAAATCTGGAGGTGTCTTTGGGTCTAAAGTGAGTTTCTTGTAGGCAGCATATTGATGAGTTTTGTTTTTTTTTATCCATTTTGATACCCTGTGTCTTTTGATTTGGGCATTTAGCCCATTTACATTCAGGGTAATTATTGAGAGATATGAATTTAGTGCCATTGTATTACCTGTAAGGTGACTGTTACTTATATTGTCTCTGTTCCTTTCTGGTGTACTACTTTTAGGCTCTCTCTTTGCTTAGAGGACCCCTTTCAATATTTCTTATAGAATTGGTTTTGTGTTTACAAATTCTTTTAGGTTTTGTTTGTCCTGGAAGCTTTTTTTTTTTTTTTTTTTTTTTTTTAATTTGACAGAGATCACAAGTAGGGAGAGAGGCAGGCAAAGAGAGAGGAAAGGAAGCAGGCTCCTTGCCACGTAGAGAGCCCAATGCGGGGCTCGATCCCAGGACCCTGGGATCATGACCTGAGCTGAAAGCAGAGGCTTTAACTCACTGAGCTACCTAGGTGCCCCTGTCCTGGAAGCTTTTTATGTCCCCTTCTATTTTCAATGATAGCCTAGCTGGATATAGTATTCTTGGCTGCATGTTTTTCTCATTTAGTGCTCTGAGTATATCATAACAGTCCTTTCTGGCCTGCCAGGTCTCTGTGGATAAGTCTACTGCCAATCTAATATTTTGACTATTATATGTTACAGACTTCTTATCCCGGGCTGCTTTCAGGATTTTCTCTTTGTTACTAAGTCTTGTAAGTTTTACTATTATATGACAGGGTATGGACCTATTCTTATTTATTTTGAGGGGGGGTTATCTGTGCCTCCTGGATTTTGGTGCTTGTTCCCTTTGCCATATTAGGGAAATTCTCTACAGTAATTCACTCCAGTATACCTCTGCCCCTCTCTCTCTTTCTTCTTCTGGAATCCCAATTATTCTAATGCTGTTTTGCCTTATGGTATCATTTATCTCTCAAATTCTCCCCTCTTGGTCCAGTAGTTGTTTGTCTCTCTTTTGCTCAGCTTCTTTATTCTCCATCATTTGGTCTTCTGTATCACTAATTCTCTCTTCTGCCTCACTTATTCTAGTAGTTAGGGCCTCCATTTTTTATTGAACCATGAGTAGCTTTTTTAATTTCAACTTGGTTAGATTTTGGTTCTTTATTTCTCCAGAAGGGGATTTTTTAATCCAGAAAGGGGTTCTCTGATATCTTCCATGCCTTTTTGAGCCCAGTTAGCACCTTGAGAATCATTGTTCTCTAGTTCTGACATATTACCAATGTCCATATTGAGTAGGTGACTAGCCATTGGTACTGTCTCTTGTTCTCTTTTTTTTGTGGTGAGTTTTTCTGCTTTGTCATTTTATCCAGATAAGAATATATGAATGAGAATAAAATACTAAAAGGGCAGCAAAGACCCCAGAAAAATGTGCATTAAGCAAATCAAAAGAGACCCCAAATCGTGGGGAGAAGAGAGGGGGTAAAAAGAAGTTCAAAAAGAATTTAAAAAGATAATATATGTGTTAAACTGGTGACTAGAACAGTACCACCCACTTATTTTGGGGAATATTTTGGTCTCTTAGAAGAAATTACCTCCCAAAATTTTAAAGAAAGAAAACACACACACACACACACACACACACACACACACACACACACACAATAAGGGGAAACACCATAAAGGGATGGAATATGAATGTAAGGATGAAAATTTTTAAAAAAATTCTAAAAAAGGAGTTGATAAGTTGGTTGGGAATAGAAAGAAAAAGAAAGTGGAGAGAATTTGCTCAGGCTGGAGACTAGAAGAAATCCCTGTGCTAGATTTAGGGTATATTTTGATCTATTAGAAGTTGTATCCCAAAATTTTTTAGAAGAAAAAACCCTATGTGTATACAAAAAATAAAGTTAGATCCATTGAAGTATAAAATATGACTATAATAATGAAGGTTAAAAAGATTTTTAAGAAAGATATTTTTAAGATCAACTAGCTTAAAAAAAAGTTAAAAGAGGAAAGAGTAAAAGTTAAAAAATAGAATAAGAAAAATATAAAATTAAAAAAATTAATTAACTTTGCAAGACAAAGAATCATGGGGAGAAAGCCATTAGTTCCATGTTTTGCTTTCCCCTCTTCTGGAATTCCACTGTTCTCCTTAATCAGTAAGCTTGGTCTTGGCTGGATTTCTTGCTGATCTTCTGGGGGAGGGACCTGTTGTAGTGATTCTCAAGTGTCTTTGTCCAAGGCGGAATTGCTCCACCCTTGCCAGGGACCAGGCTAATAATCTGTTTGGGTTCACTCTCGGGAGCTTTTGTTCCCTGAATACTTTCTGTAGAGCTCTGGAGGATGGGAATTAAAGTGACAGCTTCCTAGTCTCTGGCCTGGAGGAGTCAAGAGCTCAGGGCCCCACTCCTCAGTCTGCCCTCAGAGAAAAGGTCTCAATTACTCCCATATCCCTGGCCTCTGGCCATGCTCCAAGCTCACCTGGCCTATGACCAAGTGTCTCTGTCTCTGGCACACAGCCCTGCCTAGAGTCTCCAAACCCAACAGATGTGTCATTCTTCTAGAGGGTCTCCCCAAGATCTGCCACTTGTGGGTCTCTGCTCAAAGAGCAGTGGGCTGACTGTATCACGGATCACAGTTTAAGGTAACCCTGAGTTGAGAGCTCACTCCTCAGCTCTGTCTCTGTAGCCAGCTTCCCTACTCTAATACCTGTGAGCTCTATGACACTCAGGCACTTCTGATCCTTCTGTGACCCTGTGGGACCTGAGTCCATGCTGTCCCTGCAAGATCTCCACCCCTGCTTAGCCTCTGGAGTGATGTCCCTCAGTAGAGCAGACTTTTAAAAGTTATGATTTTGTGCTTCATTTCTCCACTGCTTGTTGGGAGCTGTCACCTCCCCTCACAGTCTATTTTCCTGTCGCTTCATATTTACCTCTCTGCAGGTCCTACCTTTCAGAAATTGTTCAATTTTCTGTTTCTAGAATTGCTGCTCTTCTTCTCTTTGATCTCCTGTTGGATTTGTAGGTGTTCAGAATGGTTTGATAAGCAATCTAGCTGATCTCCTGCTACCTGATGTCATCTCAGTCTGCTACTCCTCTGCCATCTTCATTTATGTAGTTATTTAAGTCAGCATATTTTTCTCCACACTTTATTGGTGCTATGGTCTAAATACTTGTCTCTGTCCAGAGTCATATATTGAAATTTTAACCCCTAAGTATGATAGTGTTGGCAAGTGGAGCCGTGGGAGGTGATTAGAGAGGAAGAAGCCTTCCTGAATGGGATAAATGCCCTTATCAAGGAAAATCCCATACAACTCCCTGGCACCTTCTGCTATGTAGGGATACAGAAAGTCTGCAAACCAGAAGAAAGCCTTCACTCAATCATATTAGCTGATCTCAGACTTCAAGTCTTTGGAACTATGTGAAAAATAGTTCTGCTGTTTGTAAGCCATCCAGTCTGTTATATTTCAGTGGCCCAAATGGACTAAAACAGTGAGGCTATTAAATGTAGTTGAAATACAGTCAGACTATTCTGTCACATTCTGCTTTCTATTCTAGGAATACCCAACCTCCTAAATAATATTTTTAAAAATTTCATACATTAAATTTCAGTGGGTTTGACAAAGGCATATTGTCAGGTAACTGTGATTATATGTCACAGAGAATGCTTTAACCTGTATGAAAGTTCCTGGTGCTCTCTTTGTTCAATTCTTCCCTTCTCCCCAAACACCTTTGACACACTGCTCTTTTTTAGTGTCTCTATAGTTTTGCTCCTTCCAAAATGCTATATAATTGGAATCATACAGTACCTACTCTTTCACATTGACTTCTTTGACTTGGTAATATGCATTTAGCATTCATCCATGTCTATGATGGCTTTATAACTCATTATTTTTTATTGCTGAATAAAATTCCATTATATAGATGTCACACAAATTTTATAAATCCATTTCATTATTGGAGGACAAAGGTTGCTTTCATTTTTTGGCAATTATGAATAAAGCTGCTATACACATTTATTTGTAATTTGTGTGTGTATGGTGTGGTCATAGTTTTTCAAATGAGCTTGATAAGTATCTAACAGTGTGATTACTGAATGATGAGGTAAAACTATATTTAGCTTTGTAAAAAAGTGCTAAACTATCTTCCAGAGTAGCTGTAACATTTTGCATGTGGCTGCACCACAAGCAATGAATGAGACTTTCTGTTGCTTCACATATTCACCTGGATTTTTTGCATTTTAATCATTATAATAGGTGTTTAGCTCAGTGTTTTAATTTGTGATTCCTTTATGATATTTGGTGTTAATAATCTATGCTTCTTTGCCATATGTACATTTTGGTGAGATGTGTGTTCAGAATGCCTTTTTATTTTTATTTTTTCTTACTTGCTTAGTTTTATGAATCCTTACTATACATGGATATCAAGACCGCTAGCATGCATTTCAATATTTTCTCCCAGCCTGTGTCTTTCCTATATTCTTTTAATAGTGGCTTTGGGAATACAGAAGTTTTTCTTTAATAAATTCCTACCTTAAACTTTTTCTTTCATGAATTTTGCTTTGGTGTTGCATCTTAAAGCTCATCACCAAACCCAATATCACCTATATTGTCTTCTAAGTTTTCTACTTCAAGTTTTATAGTTTCACATTTTACATTTAGATCTATGATCCATTTTGAGTCGATTTTTGTGCAAAGCCCATATCTAGGTTGTTGCATATTTTATAAATTTTTGTGGGACAACATTCCTTTCTATATCTTTTCAAAGAGTGATGAGATTACACCTCACCATTTTTTTGCTTTTATATACTAATTCATTCATATTGGATGGGAATATTTGTGAATGAGTTTTGCTACTATATTCATGAATGCAATTAACTTTCTAATTTTACATTTTATTATTATATTTTCATTATTTTTCAAGCCATGAATATTCCTCCCTCATATAATTCATTGGAGGAATCCTCTTCTTTTATTTAAAAGATTGTGTGTAAGATTTATTCTGTGACTATTGTGGGCAGATTTTTGCCTGTTCATTTCTCTGATCATTAGAGGGCTTTTCAGTATTTATATTATAAATTATATTTATATGCTTGCTTCACAGAATGACTAAACATTTCAGATGTCACTTTATTTTACAAATTAAAAATAAGAACCTCGGTTATTTTAATTTCATGGAAGGTATACAAAGTGCAGACTAGTCCACATGATTTCAGCTTGACTGCCAGTGGTATGATTTCAGATGGAATGGGAAAGATCCTATCCTAAGGTTGTAGAGAAAAAGGATACCCGGTGTAGTAAATGATTATCATAATGGCTCCTAGTGCATAGTATCGCCTTCTGTCCACAGATATTTGCAATATAACAGTTGTGGGCCCTCTTATACAGAAATAATGATTTATATTCTTGAATCTGCACTGGTTGAACCTTGTATGGACCAATATGGTATAGGAGAAGAGACATATGAATTCAGGAACCTAGGACATAAAAGGTCTTCCTTCTTTTGCTTTCATCTCTTGACAACTTGAGAATACCAGGTGTAAAGTCTAATATAACTTGCTGGAAGATGAGAGGTCACATGGCAGAAAATTGAAGCAACCAGCAGAGTGCCCTTGGGCCTTCCTGTTCAGCCCATCCACAATGTGAATACAATTACATGAGTGAGTTTTCAGCCTCATAACGCTATCCATTATACTTGTTAATCCATCATCTAATGAATCCACAAATTTAGTCAGTTTTCCATAGTTTCCCCTATCACTATAGATAATACTTCAGCACTTTCCAGAATGTCCTCACATACAGATAAAAAAAATCTTCTTCTTTTTGGATATACCATATTGTTGATTCATTAAGCTGAATGCATAGCCAGTAGCACTATAACTCATACCCAAGAAAGCTTATCTAACACAAGTATTTTCTCCATAAGGCAAATAATAGCTTTCTGTGTTAATGTTACACAGCCCTTCAGCACCAAGATTGCTTGACATTTTAGTTAAATCGCCAACAAAAAGTGCAAATATATGAAAAAGTGACACCAAATAGATCTTGAAAGGGACAAATATTCTTTTTTCCCCCACTTAAAAAAAATTAACATATAATGTATTCTTTGGTTCAGGCGTATAGGTCTGTGTATCGTCAATCTTATACAATTCACATCACTCACCATACCATATACCTTCCCCAATGTCCATCATCCAGCCACCCTATCCCTCCCCCACAACCCAAAAGCAACCCTAAGTTTGTTTCCTGAGATTAAGAGTCTGCTGTGGGGTTTGTCTCCCCTCTTCCCATCCCATCTTGTTTCATTTTCTCCCTCCCTACCCACCACGACTCCCTGCCCTGCCTCTCAAATTCCTCATATCAGAGAGATCATATGATAATTGTCTTTCTCTCATTGACTTATTTCACTTAGCATTATACCCTCTAGTTCTATCCACATCATTGTAAATGGCAAGATTTTGTTTCTTTTGATGGCTGAGTAGTATTCCATTGTATATCTATACCACCTCTTCTTTATCCATCCATATGTTGATGGACATCTAGATTCATTCCATAGTTTGGCTATTGTAGACATTGCTGCTATAAACATTGGGGTGCATGTGCCCCTTCGGATCACTACATTTGTATCTTTAGGGTAAATAACTTCTAGTGCAATTGCTAGGTCATAGTGTAGCTCTATTTTCAACTTTTTGAGGAGCCCCCATACTGTTTTTCAGAGTGACTGCACCAGCTTGCATTCCCACCAACAGTGTAGGAGAGTTTCCTTTTCTCTGCATCCTCACTAACATCTGTCATTTAACTTTAAACAACTTGTTAACTTTAGCCATTCTGACTGGTGTGAGGTGGTATCTCATTGTAGTTTTGATCTGTATTTCCCTGAAGCCAAGTGAGGCATCAGGCATCAAACTGAGTTGAGCAGTTTTACGTGTATCCATTGGCCATTTGGATGTCTTCTTTGCAGAAATGTCTGTTCATGTCCTCTGCCCATTTCTTGATTGGATTAGTTGTTCTTTGGGTGTTGAGTTTGATAAGTTCTTTATAGATTTTGGATACTAGTCCTTTATCTGATATGTCATTTGCAAATATCTTCTCCCATTCTGTCAGTTGTCTTTTGGTTTTGTTAACTGTTTCCTTTGCTGTGCAAAAGCTTTTGATCTTGATGAAGTCCCAATAGTTCGTTTTTGCCCTTGCGTCCCTTGCCTTTGGCGATATTTCTAGGTAGAATTCTTCTTGCTGCAGCTGAGTTTGAGGATATAGTCTGTGTTTTCCTCAAAGATTTTGATGGATTCCTATGTCACACTGAGGTCTTTTACCCATTTAGGGTTTATTTTTGTGTGTGGTGTAAGGAAATGGTCCAGTATCATTCTTCTGCATGTGGCTGTCCAATGTTCCCAACACCATTTGTTAAAGAGACTGTCTTTTTTCAACTGGACATTCTTTCCTGCTTTGTTGAAGATTAGTTGACCACAGAGTTGAGGGTCTATATCTGGGCTCTTTATTCTGTTCCATTTATCTATGTGTCTGCTTTTGTGCTACCATACTGTTTTGATTATTACAGCTTTGTAATAGAGCTTGAAGTTTGGAATTGTGATACCGCCAACTTGGCTTTCTTTTTCAACATTCCTCTGGCTATTCAAGGACTTTTCTGGTTTCATATACATTTTAGGATTATTTGTTCCATTTCTTTGAAAAAAATGGATGGTTTTTTTTTAAATATTTTATTTATTTATTTGACAGACAGAGATCACAAGTAGGCAGAGAGGCAGGCAGAGAGAGAGGAGGAAGCAGGCTCCCCGCCGAGCAGAGAGCCCGACGCGGGGCTCGATCCCAGGACCCTGGGATCATGACCCGAGCCGAAGGCAGAGGCTTTAACCCACTGAGCCACCCAGGCACCCCAAAAATGGATGGTATTTTGATGGATTACATTAAACGTGTAGATTGCTTTAGGTAGTATAAACATTCATAATATTTGTTCTTCTAACCCATGAACATGGAATGTTTTTCCATTTCTGTGTGTCTTCCTCAATTTCAATCATGAGTACTTTACAGTTTTCTGAGTACAGAGTCTTTGCCTCTTTGGTTAGGTTTATTCCCAGGTATCTTAGGGTTTTGGATGCAATTGTAAATGGGACTGACTCCTTAATTTCTCTTTCTTCTGTCTTGCTGTTGGTGTATAGAAATGCAACTGATTCGTGTGCATTGGTTTTATATCCTGAGACTTTACTGAATTCCTGTATGAGTTCTAGGAGTTTTGGAGTGGAGTCTTTTGGGTTTTCCACATAAAGTATCATATCAATGGCAAAAAATAGAGTTTGACTTCTTTTTTGCCAATTCAGATACCATTTATTTATTTATTTATTTATTTATTGGTCTGTTTGCTGAGACAAAGACTTCTAGTACTATGTCGAATAGCAGTGGTGATAGTGGACATCCCTGCTATGTTCCTGAGCTTAGCAGAAAGGCTCTCAGTTTTTCCCTACTGAGAATGATATTTGCTGTGGGTTTTCATAGATGGCTTTGATGATATTGAGGTATGTACCATCTATCCCTACACTGTGAAGTTTTGATCAAGAAAAGATGCTGTACTTTCTACGTTGATTTCTGCTCTGGTCTTTATTATTTCTCTTCTCCTGATGGGTTTAGGCTTCCTTTGTTGTTCTTTCTGCAGCTTCTTTAGGTGTTGGTTTAGGTTATGTACTTGAGACCTTTCTTGTTTCTTGAGAAAGGCTTGTATCACTATATATATATTCCTCTCATGACCACCTTTGCTGTGTCCCACAGATTTTTGAACCATTGTGTTTTCATTTTCATTTGTTTCCATGATTTTTTCCAATTCTTCCTTAATTTCCCGGTTGACCCATTCATTCTTTAGAAGAATGCTCCTTAGTCTCTATGTATTTGGGTTTTTTCCAACTTTCCTCTTGTGACTGAATTCTAGCTTCAGAGCATTTTGGTCTGAAAATATGCAGGGAATGTTCCCAAACTTTTGGTATCAGTTGAGACTTGATTTTTGACCCAGGATGTGATTCTATTCTGGAGAATGTTCCATGTGCATTAGAGAAGGATGTGTGTTCTGTTATTTTGGGATGTTCTGAATATATCTGTGATGTCCTTCTGGTCCAGTGTGTCATTTAAGGTCTTTATTTCCTTGTTGATCTTTTGCTTAGATCATCTGTCCGTTTCAGTGGGGGGGGGGGGTGTTAAAGTCCCCTACTATTATTGTATTATTTTTGATGTGTTTCTTTGATTTTGTTATTAATTGGTTTATATAGTTGGCTGCTCCCTTGTGAGGGGCATAGATATTTAAAATTGTCAGATCTTGTTGGACAGACCCTTTAAGTATGATATAGTGTCCTTCCTCATCTCTTATTATAGTCTTTGGCTTAAAATCTAATTGTTCTGATATAAGGATTGCCACCCCAGCTTTCTTTGATGTCCATTACCATGGTAAATTGTTTTCCACTCCCTCACTGTAAATCTGGAGGTGTCTTTGGGTCTAAAATGGATTACTTGTAGGCAGCATATTGATGAGTTTTGGTTTTTTTATCCATTCTGATACCCTGTGTCTTTTGATTGGGGCATTTAGCCCATTTACATTCAGGGTAACTATTGAGAGATATGAATTAGTGCCATCATATTGCCTATAAGTTTACTGTTACTTATATTGTCTCTGTTCCTTTCTGGTATACTACTTTTAGGCTCTCCCTTTGCTTAGAGGACCCCTTTCAATATTTCCTATAGAATTAGTTTGGTGTTTACAAATTCTTTTAGGTTTTGTTTGTCCTGGAAGCTTTTTATGTCCCCTTCTATTTTCAATGATAGCCTAGCTGGATATAGTATTCTTGGTTGCATGTTTTTCTCATTTAGTGCTCTGAGTATATCATGACAGTCCTTTCTGGCCTGCCAGATCTCTGTGGATAAGTCTGCTGCCAGTCTAATAACTATACCATTCTTGTTACAGCCCTCTTGTCCTGAGCTGCTTTCAGGATTTTCTCTTTGTCACTGAGACTTGTTAGTTTTACTATTAGATGACAGGGTGTTGACCTATTTTTATTGATTCCGAGAGGGGTTCTTTGTGCCTCTTGGATTTTGATGCTTGTTCCTTTCACCACATTAGGGAAATTCTCTGCTATAATTTGCTCCAATAGACCTTCTGCCCCCCTTTCTCTTTCTTCTTCTTCTTCTGGCATCCCATTTATTCTAATATTGTTTTGTCTTAGGTATAACTTATCTCTCAAATTCTCCCCTCATGGTTCAGTAGTTGTTTATCTTTCTTTTTCTCAGCTTCTTTATTCTCTATCATCCAGTCTTCTGTATCACTGATTCTCTCATCTACCTCATTTATCCTAGCAGTAAGAGCCTCCAATTTTTATGGCATCTCATTAATAGCTTTTTAAATTTCAACTTGGTTAGATTTTAGTTCTTTTATTTCTCCAGGAAGGGATTCATTAGTATCTTCCATTTTTTTTTTTTTTTGAGCCCAGCTAGCACTTTGATAATTATCATTCTGAACTCTAGTTCTGATATCTTACTAACGTCTGCATGGATTAGTTCCCTAGCCATTGGTACTGCCTCTTGTTCTTTTTTCTTTGAAGTGAGTTTTCTGCCTTGTCATTTTATCCAGATAAGAACATATTAATGAGGGAACAAAATACTTAAAGGGTAGCAAAGACCCCAGAAAAATATACATTCACCAAATCGGAAAAGACCTGAAACTGGGGGGAGAAGAAAGGAGGGGAAAAATAATCATTCACACACACACACACACACACACACACACACACACACACACACACACACATAAAATTAGGTAGGTGAATAGAATAGGGCTACACATTTGGTTTTGGGTGTATTTTGATCTGTTGGAAGAAACTGCCTTCCAAAAGTTTAAAGATTTTATTTATTTATTTGACAGAGAGAGATCATGAGTATGCAGAGAGACAGGCAGACAGAGAGAGAAGGAAGCACGTTCCCTGCTGAGCAGAGAGGCCGATGTGGGACTCGATCCCAGGACCCTGAGATCATGACCTGAGCCGAAGGCAGGGAGGTTTAACCCACTGAGCCACCCAGGTGCCCTGCCTTCCAAAATTTTAAAGACAGAAAAACATAAATATAAAAATAAGGGTAAACACATGAAGGGATGGGATATGACTGTACAGGTGAAAATTTTAAAAGAGTCTAAAAAGGAATTGATAAGAAGTTGATTGAAAAAAAGAAAAGAGGAAAAAGTGTGACCAATGTGGAGACTAGAACAAACCCATGCGCTAGATTAGGGAATATTTTGATCTGTTAGAAGAAACTGTACCCCGAAATTTTAAAGAAAGAAAAACCTATATGTATTTAAAAAATAAGATTAAATACAACAAAGGGATAGAATATGAGTATAATAATGCAAATTAAAAAATCATTTTCAAAAAGGTATTGATAAAATAGAATATTTAAAAAAATGTTAAAATAGGAAAGAAGATAAATTTTTAAAAATAGAATAAGAATTTTTTTTTTTAATTTAACTTTGGAAGACTAAATGATTATGGGGAAAATGCCATGAATTCTATGTGCTGTATTCCCGTAGTTCTTAAGTTTTGCAGTCCTCACTGATTAGTAAACTTGGTCTTGGCTGGATATTCTTGCTGATCTTCTAGGGGAGGGGCCTGTTGCAGTGATTCTCAAATATCTTTGGCTGAGGCAGAATTGTACTGCCCTTGCCAGGGTCCAGGCTAAGTAATATGCTCAGTTTTGCTCTTGGTAGGTTTTGTTCCCTGAATGCTTTCTGTACAGCTTTTGAGGATGGGGATGAAGATGGCAGCCTCCCCATTTTAGACCCTAGAGGAGCTGAGAGCTTGGGTCCCCAATCCTAGATGCAGCCTCAGAGAAAAGGAGTCAGTCACTCCCGTCTCCTGGTCGCCAGCCACACTCCGTTATCACCCAGCCTGTGACCGAGTATTTCTATCTCTGGCACATGGCCCTGTTTGGTATCTCTAAACCCAGCAGATTCCTGCAGCACACTCCCATGCCATTCCTCTCAGAGGAGGAAGGAGGGGTTCTCTCCGGATCTGCCACATGTGGGGTCCCTTCTCAAAGAGCAGTGGCCTGACTGTGCCTGGGAACTCAGTTTAAGGTAACCCAAAGCTGAGAGCCCAGCCCTTGTCTCTGTCTCTGTAGCCAGCTTCCTCACTCTAATACCTGGGAGTTCTGCCACACTCAAACACCCGGTCTTTTTGTTACCCTATGGGTCCTGAGACCACAGTGTCCCAGCGAGGGCTCCACCCCCTGCTTAGCCTCTGGAATGAGTAAAGCAGACTTCTAAAAGTTCTGATTTTGTGCTCTGCTGCTCTACCACTTTCCTGGAGCCAGCCCCTCCCCCCACAGTTTATCTTCCCATATATTGCCTCAGATTCACTTCTCCACATGTCCGATGTTCCAGAAAGTGGTTGCTTTTCTGTTCCTAGAATTGCTGCTCTTCTCTTTGGTCTCTTGTTGAGTTTGTAGGTGTTCAGAATGGTTTGAGAACTATCTAGCTGAACTCCTGGGACCCAATGATATCTTAGGTCTCCTACTTCTCTGCCATCTTGCTCTTCCCCCAGACACTTATTTTCAATATGAGACCTGAAACAAGAAGGGAGAGTACAGCCACATGAATGTCAGGTTATTCAAATTTTCAGTGTTCTGAGCATGTATGTTAGTGACTACAACAGTGTCTCAAGTAGTGACTTGAGGCTTACCAATAAATTTTAGCAACTGGTCAAATTCTCAAATATGGAATCCATGAATAAAGAAGATTGACTGTATATGAATTATATATGTGTACATCTATATATAAAAATTTAACAAATAGCAAATAGATTTGCTGGATATGAAAATTCCCATGTGAAGTCACATAAGGTGATGATGCTTTGCCATCTTATTTCATCCTCCTTCAGAAAAGCAAGGAATAGAGATGACAGGCAGCAGTGCAATGGAGTGCAAGAAGCTCCAGCTCTTAGACCATCTAAAGAGGTTTGATTCCCAAGTTGGGTACCTGTTAGTGGAGTAGTAGTCTCAGGTAAGTCACTTAACATTTTGAACCTTGCTTTTTCTTTTGTAAAACAAAGAAAATAGAATCTATTAGAAAGAGTTCTTTTTAGGATCTAAGATTATATTCCCCCCAACACCCAACCCCAGGAATAGTGGTTTTGCATTCACTAACTTTATGTTCATGGAGACTTTACAGAATAAAACTGCCATGAATAATGAAAACTATATCTATATATGTTTGTGTCCATGTGGTTTTAGGCCACATTGACAAAATAGGTCACATCTACACAGTAGAACATTATTCAGTTGCAAAAAAGGTACAGATTAAATGCTCGTTGCAAACAGACAAATGCTCAAAAACATGCTAAGTAAAAAAAGCCAGACATAAGAGACTGCATAATCTTTTATTACATGTATATAAAATACTCAGAAAAGGCAAACTTACTAAGATTAAAGTAGATTAGTGGGGGCTGGGGGGAGGAGTAGGAATTCACTGTAAATTGGCATGACAGAATTCATTGGAGAAAAGGGCATGCTCTAAAAGTGATTTGTGGTGATGGTTATGTGACTCATTAAAGTTATTAAAAACTCATAGAACTCTATACTTGAAATGCTTAAATTTTATCACAATATCTGATATATAACAAAACTGTTATAATAAGGGTGACTTATTTGTTTAACTGTTTTACTCTTGGGGTAGGCCTAGCTTATAATAACCTCCTTGAGCTCACAAACTGTTTTTTCTTCATTTCTGAAACTATATTTATTGACTGAGATGCTATATACTCTCATCCTACTCTGACTTTTCTGCCTCACTATTTCTTCCTGCCACTACCATTTTTGATGCCCAGGTCATTGTAGTGCTTTTAAAATCTAACACATACCTACAATTGTGATGCTGTTATCATCTCTTTAATGTATCAGTTCATTCAATAATCATTGCCTTCTGGATTTCAGCACAATGCTAATCCCTGGAGATGGAATGTTAAATAAAGTAGGCACAGAGTTAACCTCCTGGAATTTATTGTGAAGTCTCTTCATTCTGGGTTTGACTAGAATGGTTCATTGCTCAAGAAATTGAAATAATTTATCTAAATCTTTCCTAGTCCACACATACACTCTGACAAAATTGAGTTTTTACTCCACTTAAATAATCATTTTGAGATGAAATGGACTGAAAAGAAAATGATAGTGATGCCATGAATTTCCCATTTACTGATCTTCCGTTACTGGACCTAAGTAGAACATTCTTTGCTTTCTGTGTTTTCTTCACATTAGTAAATCTGGCAGAGGTTATGATCAGACCATTACTTTGGCTTTTGGGTCTCTTAAACTATAACATGATTCCATTTTTCTTGAAAGTGAAGTCTTCAAGGTTATATTGAGACTCAAAGGATCATCTGGAGAGGTTAATAGGTTGCTGGTACAGCTCCTAGCTTACTAAGATTTAGTCTTTTGGTAGTACTTTCCATATAGACACACATAGAAAAGTTGTTTTGTTTTGTTTTGTTGTTTGTCACAAGTAGTATTGTTTTTATCTCATCCATCCTGCCTAAGACTGTTCACAGGTTTGTTGACATTGCCTAGCTCATGAACACAGAATACTGAATAAACAAATCAATTTCTTGCTCTGAAGATTACAAATTTAGTCCATTATATCCCTTAAAATGCCACAAAAACTGAATCAATGATAGTGATATCCTACTCACTTGCTTGGAAATAAGAGTTGATCTGCAGGTCGAGATACAGAAAAATCCTCGTGAATCATTTGTTTTAACAGCATTTGCACAGATTCAAAGGCAAGATGATCACCCTGTTATTGTGCTTTTGGAAAGGTCTGCCAGTGCTATATAATTATTCTTGCTATGTTTTCTTTTATTTCAAGTTTCTCTTTCTGATATAACATCTGAGAATCTCATTTAACAGTAGTAACCTCTATTTCAGAAAATTCGTAAGATTTTTACATCATAAAATAATGAAGACAAGTCTTCTAATGAAGCCATTTTCCTTCTGTCCATTAAAATCTATAGGTATCTATGGGATCTCAAAGGTGGTGTTTAATGCAGTCTCGTGTTGTGATCAAACTACGGTTCAATGTGTCTATACCATTTTGCATTCCTACCAGTGAAAACTGCAGCACTCTCAGCGTATAAAATCTCTGCACAAACTTTGCACTAAATAATGGTGAAATAAATAAATTTGGAAGTCTTCTGACCTTCCCTTTATAAAAGTCCCTATCTTAGGTATGTTATGAGATGCAACAGAGATAATATCCATTTTTTCATATCAAGTACTCTTAGCAAGATACATGACCTCCCATACTATATAACTAACCACATTTATCAAAATTCTTTGTGGGTAAGAGTGGACTTGTAACTAAATTCTGTCCAAAGTTATGTAAGCCAAAGTGACTCCATTGGCTGCTTACCTTAAGATATATTTTCTCTTTCTTATTTGTCCTTCCATTTTGCTACCTTTAAAATTGTTGCAGTATCTTGGATCATATGGTTTGGAACCAGGTTTTAGGATTGGTGGAGTGGTTAGCTGTTGGTTCTTGAGAATGTTTTGGAATAGAATAGAGTCATCATTTTAACCTTGGGTGGCTTTCCTCAGGTTGATTTAGGTGATTAAAAAATATCAGAATAAACTTCTACACAGTTTAAGGCACTGTTATATATTTCTGTTACTCATGGCCAAAATTCCAAAATTGGAATTTTAGGAATAACTGAAGGTAATCATTACTTTTAAAGTAAGGGAAAATAAATTTACTTCTCAAAGCTAAAGTATAAGAATTGCACAATGAATCACAGTCTAAATGTTAATGAACTATCAGAACTGGAATTTTAGGAAAAACAAAGTCATAGAGGCAACCACTGACATGACAAGGGTAACCTAGGCAAATAAGAGACAGTGTCGCAAATAAACTAAAGCATAGATTATATTGACCAAAAAAGAAAAAAAAAAAAAAAACTAAATTGAACCGCTGTGAGTCATTTATTCTTAAGTAAGATGTTTAAAATTTTCACCATGGTTGGATTATTGTTATACCAGGGTTATAACATCTATCACATAAGGAAATATTTGCTATCTATTATCTATCTATCATATATTCATTGTACTTAGCACAATGCTTAGAATATAAGTACTTACTCCATGTGAGTTGCTGTTATTTGCTTTACTCTATGTCATTCCACTTTTTTTTTTTTTTTAAGATTTTACTTATTTGTCAGATCACTCAAGTACAAAGAGCAGGAGCGGCAGACAGAGGGTGAGGGAGAATCAGGTTCTCTGCTGAGCAGGGAACCCAGTGGGGGCTCTATCCCAGAAACCTGGGACCATGACCTGAGCTGAAGACAGACACTTAACTGAGCCATCCAGGTACCCCTCCCTGTTCCTTTTTTATTAACACTATAAGATTCATGGCCTTATCTCTTCAGACACTTCAAGCTCTAAGTATAGTGGCTTGCATATTTGAATGATCAAAATAATTATTATGAAATTTAAAGGCTTTTTCTTCTTCAAATTTTTCTTTTAATATTACTGGGACTATCTTAATGAGATTAAAAATAAATGGTTTTTAATGATTATGTGGTACTATCTCATAAAACACTCTTATTTATAAATGTAACTGAGGTTTTGAAAGTTTAAATTTCTAGCTAAAATCACACATTAATTTGGTTCAGAGGTACAACTGTAGGCTCCAAATAGTTTAATTGTAGCCAAGTGTATTTACTCTGTATCACATTATTTCTTTATTTTCTTTTTGTAACATATTTTGTGAACTGACATTTTTAATACATTTTCTTTTATGTCATAAGAAAATACAAAATAATTGGGGGGTGTCCTTTTCATAACAGAGTTTATAAGTTAGCTTTTCTTTAACTTTTTAAATTCTTCTTAACTTCTTGTCATTGTGTATAAAAAAATGAAAAGGCATGTAAATATAAAAAAACTTCTGTAAATAAGTGTTCTTACTGTATACTATATATGGTTTGCCAGAAGGGATTATATTTAAAATAAAGAAGGATAGTAAATAATAGTGACAGTTGAAATTTTGTACCAATTTCACCTTCCATTAAAAAAAAATATTATATTTATATGATTTAGTGGAATTGTCTTGCTGTAAAAAGGCAAACACTCGTTGACAGTTAGACTCTGGCTATGGTTGTCAACTTTAACAACCACTCAGATGACTAAGGGTTGTATAGAAGCCAGTATATCATGACCTGTTTAAATCACTATTAGTTCCATAGCATGTTTTGCTTCAAGATTCAGCTGAAGCTTGGGAAATAGGGAAGTAATATAAGTTGGGAACAAGTTAAAAATAGTTGAAAAAATTTTAAAGTCATCGTCATTTCTATCATCTAACCAAGTAATATGGATATCCAAATTTAATATGCTGATTGAAAACACTTGATGTTTAATCTTTTTTTTCCAAAAGAGAAAAATGCACTGAAATTTCAAAGAAATACTCTCTTGATATTTATTTTTATTAGATTCAGCTTTGGCTAGAAACTAAAGTAACTTTAGGAAGCCTGAGGGTGAAAAAATAAATTTTATCAACTATAAGCTATATTTGCTGAATAACCTACTACTTCATATGTTTTTTCATTGTGATGCTAGTATTTCTGAAATTGTCACTAGTCTAGAACATACATTCATACTTTGAAATTCTTCCCTTTAAGCAGACAGTATAGATCCAGGCAAAGATATGGTAATATCCACAGAGCATGTTGCAAATGTTTGGAAAGTATATATTGAATGGCTATACCATGAAACAATCACTGCATTTTAGTATTAATAGTAATGTTAAAGGTCATTTAAGATAAGAATTACAAGGGTATTTGGGACATTTTCATTGTTTTTGAAACCAGCAAAGGTCTATGATTATATTTCTAGTACAGGAATATATATGAGATTTTAGTTATACATACATCAGCCCTTAGTTAAATCTCTTTGTTCTTTGGTCTTTATAGTAACCTATTAAGATACTTACTAAAATAGCACATTAAACTTAATATTTAATTCAGTTGTTATCTCTGTCATTTAGCAAATATTCTTTTATCATATAATTTCTGGGAATTGTGGCAGTGAATTATAAGAGGTAGTTTTATAAATCTTGCTTACTTGGCAAGAAAGATAATAAATGCATAAACTAAGTAAGACAAATTTATATACTCACAACTGTTCTAAAGCAAATGTATGCATACAGGCTTACAATAAAACATGCACATCTTTATTTACCATGGATCATGGTAAGAAAATTTTTAAAATCCTTTTCTAAACAGTCTCATTCAGGGATGCCTGGGTGGCTCAGTCAGTTAACCATTTGCCTTTGGCTCAGGTCATGATCCCAGGGTCCTGGGATAGAGTCCCACATCAGGATCCTTACACATAAAGGAGCCTCCTTCTTCCTCTGCCTGCCACTTCCCCTGCTTGTGCTCTCTCTCCATCTCTGACAATAAATTCTTTAAAAAAATAAGTAAAATAAAATAAGGTCTGGCTCATAGTTTTTAATAGATTTAATGTGTTATTCCAATAAGATATCACACATACAAGTTTTGTAACATTTCTTAGGAAAGATATAATTCATCTTAAACAGATAAAATAATTAGCCGATGTTTATTCTAATTTATTTAATACCTAGCCCAGTTATTTGGATTTTTTTTTTATTTTTTAAAATTTATTTTCAGCATAACAGTATTCATTGTTTTTGTACCACACCCAGTACTCCATGCAGTCCCTGCCCTCTCTAATACCCACCACCTGGTTCCCCCAACCTCCCAGCCCCCGACCTCTTCAAACCCTTCAGATTGTTCTTCAGAGTCCATAGTCTCTCATTGTTCACCTCCCCTTCCAATTCCCTCCAACTGCCTTCTCCTAACTCCCCATGTCCTCCATGCTATTTGTTATGCTCCACAAATAAGTGAAATCATATGATAATTGACTCTCTCTGCTTAATAAGTTGGCAATTTAATCCATGGACTATATTAAGGTTGACTGAGGAAAAAAGGAAAGGAATTTGACCCTTCAATAATGAGTGCAAAACAGGTACTTAGATTATTTTCCTCTGTAATATTGTTTTGTGAAAAATTTGTATATATTTGACTTGTGGAGTTTTCTTCAGGCCAGAACAATTATTTCCTACAGGAATTTTCACCTCATTTATGTTTCAATTTAAGTTTATTAATTTACTTTTTGAGAAAATTCAAGTATAAAATAGAGAAAACTATATAATTAAATATGAAATATCAGAATATTTGAATTATAAATCAAATTTTGACATATGTTTTATTTATATTTTTTATTTTGCTCCCAGACAGAATGTCATTGACCAGTTTTGTAATAACTGTATAAAGTCATGAATACAGCTTAAGCTTTTATATTTTTTCTATGAACAGGTCTATTTCAGAACAGCAAACAAAATATATTTTAAATATTGTCTTCAATTTTCATCTTAAAATATTTTTTCCAATTTAAAGTTTCAGAGAAAAGAAAACAACATATCATGAAGAGATGTTAAATAAAGCATGATAATGTGACATTGACTAACTTTCACTTTACAGAATACACAGAAGTTTTCACAAATTTTTTAGAAGTTTTAAGTTAACTTTGTAATTTATAAGATATTTCTAAAATATGTCCTGTTTATTTCAGTCCTTGTCAGTGTTCTGTCATTTGGTAGGCATTAAGTACTTAATTTCTGATCATGTAATAAATGAATTATCCCAAGACATTTGCACAAGTTCAGTCAAGAATGTAATACTTAACTGTAAGTACTTAGGAGCTCAACCATATATAGCACAAGGAGGCATCCTCTCTATTCACTTAGGAGATGGACTTAAATTTACCCTTGGTGATTATAGGAATATAATGAACAACTTTAAGAACAGAAATGGTATTGGGATGACATAATCAAGGGAATATCATTTCTTTATTAGGGAGTGTATAAATATCTCTATAATTCAAAGAAATAAATATAAATGGGACTATAGTAGGCAGAATTTTGGCTCCCATCATTTCTGCCACCTGATGGTACTTCAGGAGTATGTTATGCTACACAGTAAAAGAAATATTACAGATATAAATAAGGTTACTAATCATTTGACCTTGAAATGGGGAAGCCATTTTGGATTACCTGATGGGCCTAGTGTAATCACATGATCCCATAAAAACAGAGAGCTGGAGTAGAAGAGAAAATCAGATAAATTTAAAGCATAAAAACAATTCAATACATCATAAGTGATTTGATATGAGGAGAGATTCTGTTAAAGAAATGGGTGTTTTCAGTCCTACAATTGTAAGGGGCTGAATTCTGCCAGTGAATTTGAAAGAGGACTTGAGTGCCAGATAAGAACCACAACCCTGGCTCATACCTTGAAAATCCAGTCACACAGTGTTAGACATCTGACACAGATTAACTATATGACAGATGGGTGGTGTTATAAATTTGTGATGACTTGTTACAGTAGAAATAAAAAGCTAATTCCGTTATGTGCAATATAGAACTACAAAGGCTAAAGATCAGTTTAAATGAAAGAACTAGGAATAATTTGATTCTCTTAAAGAGATTTTTTTTTAAATGTTTGTTCCAAAAGGCAATAAAAGCAAAACAAAACATAAATCAAGGGCTAGGGAATGGTAATAATCCCAGTGGAGTTTCAACATGTAGAATTTTGTAACAAAAATTTCTGTTTTCTCAGCACAGTAATGAGGGAAATGGGAAGCAGCCACATGATGCAAAAGATAGACTATACCATAAGAAAAAAGAGAAGACAATTTTAGCATCAGATTAAATGGTACAAATGAGAATGGAACTTTTAAAGACATAATTATATGTTGGTGGAGTTCATTTTACCTAAACTTTCTAAGCACCAGAATCTGCATGTAATATCAGTTGGGTCCCCTAAGTTCAAGTACTACTGTACAATTTTGGAATATTTATATAAAAATCTCAACATGAATATTTGAGATGAAATATTATAAAGAATTTCAAGATGTGCTCTACGGTAAATTAGTAGCTTTAGTATACATGTATCATATATACATACCACATTCATACATACATGCATATATAGCAGGATACATATGTAATACCACATAATCGTATCAATTGAATCAGAAAAATGCAAAATATATTTATTTATGTAAAAATTATCAGCAAAATATGTATAAATAGAAGGCATTTTCTCAACTCAATAAAAATGATCTATGAAAATATTACAGCTAATAGCATACTTAATGGTAAGACTGGGATAAATCAAGTGTGTCCACCCTCACAATTCTGTTTTCTGGTACTGTCTAAATTCTCCACTAATACTATTTTGTACTGTTAAGAATAATGGCAGATGTTTATTGAGTCCTTAAATGTTATAGTAGACACAGATATAAGCATTTCAACTGAATTTATTTATATGATTCTTTTAACAACTTATTATCTGTGATATTGTAATATCCATTTTGAATATGAGAAATTTGAGGCATGCAGAGTTTAAGAAATGTTTTTGGTTGCTACACAGTTACTGACACAATTGGGTTTCATACACAAGAAGAAATTCAAATTGGATTTTACATGAAACTGAACACACATTTTTTTTCAAATAATTCCTTTGTGAAAGACATTAGTTGAAATATGCTTTCTACCCAATATAGTTTCACTGAATTAAGAGTATGTCACTGTTTTTTTTATTCCAATTTTTTATTTAAATTCTGGTTAGTTAACATATATGGTAAAATTGGTTTCAGGGGGCGTCTGGGTGGCATCTTCCTTCTGCTCAGGTCATGATGCCAGGGTACTGGGATTGGGCCCTGCATCAGGCTCCCTGCATGGTGGGAAGCCTGCTTCTCCCTCTCCCACTCCCCTGCTTGTGTTCCCTCTCTTGCTGTGTCTCTCTGTCAAATAAATACATAAAATCTTTTTAAAAAAATGGTTTCAGGTATAGAATTTACTGATTCATCACTTACATGTAACACCCGTGCTCATCCCAAGTGAGCACACATTCTTAAAAGTGAGTCTGTAATGTTAACAATAATAAAGCTTTTTAATATAATAATATAGATAAATGACTCAATTGTTATTTGGGAAGATTAAGTGAATAAGAACAACAAGAAAACAGTTAAATAGCTGAGGAATAATGGTGCTCTTATTTTAAATATTTATATATTAAATATTATAAATAATATGGTACATTATAAAAGAGCAAAAAGTAAGAGCAATGAAAAGTAAAGAAATTCCAGATACTTACAGATGTACATACACAAGCACACCTCACAACATACTTATATAAAAAAATATATAGGCAATGTAAATTTATATACTGTAAAAACAGAAAATTACAATTTCCTCACTTTAATCAAACCCTAATTATCAATGTATTATTGTTCCAGTTACCAATAATTGATAAAAATCTCATGCTGATTCATGAAAGCTCTTACATCTTATAAGATATGTTAGGAAATGGGGCGCCTGGGTGGCTCAGTAGGTTAAAGCCTCTGCCTTCGGCTTGGGTCATGATTCCAGGGTCCTGGGATTGAGCCCCACATCTGGCTCTCTGCTCAGCAGGGAGCCTGCTTCCTTCTTCTTTCTCTGCCTCTCTGCCTACTGTGATCTCTGTCTGTCAAATAAATAAATAAAATCTTAAAAAAAATATGTTAGGAAATGTGTAGCACATATTTACATATGAATTAACATAAAAGTTAACCTAAATCAGTATTTATTTTACATATTCTTAGGATTTTTTTTTTCATTAAGAAAGGCAATGAAAATTTCTATGGTATGGAATTATATAATAATATGATTCTGAACCAGTTAACTTGAAACTTTTAAACCTAAAATTTTTTACTATGGAGAACTATATTTTTTCATTTAAATTGTACACCATGTGTATTAATTTGCTTGGAGTTGCTATAATGTAATATCATATACTATAATGTAATATCATATACTGGCTTACACAATAGAAATGTCCTTTTTCTATTATTTCTAGAGTCTGGAAAGAACAAGATCAAGACTCCAACAGGGATGAGTTTCTCATGAGACTTCTCTTCCTGACTTGCAGATGGCTACTCTCTCCTGTCCTCACATGGCAAAGAGAGGCAATCCCTCGTGTCTCTTCCTCTTTTATAAAGACATTAGTTCTCTCAGATCTGGCTCCACCTTTATGACCTCACTTCTTGAAAGCCTATATCTCCAATACATGGGGATTAGGGCTTCAGCATATGAATTTTGAGAAGACAGAATTAAATTCAGCTCATAGCACCATGTTTGGCAAAATGACTGATTTACCCTATAATTAACTCACAATATTCTCTTCAGTATAGCTAAAATTAACTTGCAGATTCTTGTTAAATATATAACTAGAGGCAGTGATAGTCCTTATAAAAATGTATACAAGAAAAAGAGGAATTGTTAGAGATCATTAAAATAAACACTAAAGGATTTTTATTTTATTTTTATTTTTATTTATTTTTTTATTTTTTTAAATTTTTTATTTTTTCAGCATAACAGTATTGATTTTTATTTTAAAACATAAGAAAAAAATATCAGCTTGGGGCAGTAAATTAATTGTGTAAAGGAAATTATAAAGTTGCCTCATAATGCAAAGACTAATATGAACATATATAGATTTTATTATAGCCTTATCTAAAAGAGGAAAAAATGGAAATACCAAATATTGAAAAATAGGGGAGTAGCTAAAGAAAAACTGGTACTTCCACAAGATAAAATAATATTAACAAATTAAACTTTATTTATGAAATAATATTTACTCAACATGAGAATAGTATCAATATAATATTATTAAGGAATATGTATATTATATATAAGAGTATGTTATCTTTGTTATGCATGAATGTGACTAAATTTATCAAATTTTCTAATTATATTTAAGATGATCTAATTTAAAAGTATGTACTGTTGGATTACATCATATTTTATTAGGTCGTCCTGGGGAACACCAAAAGATAGGCAAAATCTTTCAGAGGAACTACAAAATTGATAACTTACATAAAATCTTTGTACATAGAAAACTCTATAAGTATGGGAAATGTATAGTGATAGCAAATATTTTATATATACTATATACTATAATCATTAATTTTATGTGCAAACTTGGCTAGACTATGAAACTCATTTTTTGACCAAACATCAATTTAGATGTTTCTGTGAACATATTTTTTAAATGAGATTAGTATGTCATTAAATAGATGTTGAGTAAAGCAGATTACCCTCCATAATGTGGATGGGTCTCATCTAATCTTTCTTCAACCTTAGGAGAAAAGACTGTGGTCACCCAAGGAAAAAGGATTCTGCCTTCAGACTTCTTCAGACTCCAAAGTGCAACATCAATTTTTCCATGGGTCTCTAGTCAGCTCACCTGCCCTGAAGATTTTGGACTGACTTGCTAGATTCTCTACAGTTTGTAACCCAACTCCCTAACGTAATCTCTCTTTCTCTCTCTCTTTGCTATAACTTTATCTATGCTTATATCTATATTCATGTCTATTATCTGTGTAATCTCCTATTGGTTCTGTTTCTGTGGAAAACTCTAATTCTTATAACATGGTTTTCCCCTCTAATTTCCCTTAGTTATATGGGAAGGTAATATGTGTGTGTGATTGTGTGTGACATGCAAGCACACACATGTGTATTACACTGATACTTGATGGAAGAATTATGTACATTTTTAAACTTTTCAGTGTTTTAGTTCTATGCTAAGTATATATCATTGTTTACTAAAATTATTACTAGTAACAGTAGTAAAAAATTTTAAATATGATAAAAATGCACTCAGGGTTCATAACATATTAGTTAACACACTATGAACCTGCTTTCTCTTAATTAATCTGTTATCAAAGTTCTTATATCTATGATAATTTGAATATGGTTTTATATTACAATGTAACTTATGTTAAACAAAGTCAGACTATAAGAAATAGACATGTTACCAGATGAATAGAAATAATAATTAGGAAAGTCAAAAGCAGTAGATAACAAACTTTGAAAATGTCTGTTAGTCAAGATTTGAACCATTTAATAACTGACGACAGTACATGCTGTAAGATTCTATGAATATATATATATATATATATATATGAGCACACATAACCATGATATATTCATCCAGTAATGTAAGCATTTTTCAATTTTAATTTTAATACCACAGCCAACAACAAACTTTATGTATAAACCATTCCATTAAGACTATTGTGGCACCTGAGTGGCTCAGTCAGTTAAGCATCTGCCTTTGGCTTAGGTCATGATCCTGGGGTCCTGGGATTGAGTCCTGCATCGAGCTCCCTGCTCAGTAGGGAGTCAGCGTCTTCCTCTCCGTCTTCCCCTCTCCCTCTCTCTTAAATAAATAAATAAATAAAAATATTTTTAAAAAGACTCATAACTACTCAGGAGAACAAATCAAATATAAAGTGTTAGAATTCTTCCTTTATCTCTTGGGAGGACTTAGAAATTCAGAGGCTCTGTGACTAGTTCTCTATCACCATTGCTGCCAACACTGTGCCTATATAAGAAATACATTTGAAAAATTAAAACTTCCAACTGGATTAATCTACTGAATCATATCTATTAAAATAATTTTGTTGGCCTAGCTATGCCACAAAAATCTGCAAAATATTACACATCCACATCACCTTGATTCCAAGTTTATAGAGCACGGGTGACCTTTCAGTTTAGTTTCATTATTACCCTATATATGTAAGTAATAGGATCCTGCATTCTAAGCTTGGGGCCACCATCAAAAGAACTTTTCATAGATTCTACTTTTCCTATGTAATATGTGTGGCTGAGGATGGAAAAAATGTTTTGTGTACCTAAATATATACATGTGATTTTGAGGTATTGTGAGGGTATGTCTTATGTTTCAACCATCGAGTATTTAACCATGAGCTCAGATAAAGGGTAAGGTGTGACATCCAAGCTTTATTACTCGACATTGATGCAAATAGTTTGTTTACAGAAAGTAAGTAGATTTACATAGGACAAAATGAAGAATATTTTCCTAAATTAACAGATTGCTATTTAATTATGATCATTTTACTTCATGTGGATAGAGTTCATTCAGAATGACAGAGTCCACACACAACAGTTTATACTTCTTAATAGACAGAATATATTACAAAATATTTATCAAAATCTGTAAATTGAGGCATAAGATATCTCTTTGAAATATTATTTATTTTCAGGGATAATAGATTTAAATTAGAATATGTTTTATGCCACAGAAATATTCAGTTCCACTTCCCGTCAAATATCTGCTGTCATAGACTGCTTCTTAATCTCTTTTAAAGCAGAATTAATATAAAAACTTTTACCAAATATATTACTCATATTTGAATTTTGAAAATTCATTGTCTGAATTTTTCCAAAGACTGTCATGTCAATTTAAAATAAAGGCCCCATTCACTATAATATATAATACAAGTTATGGTACAATAATTATTTATACTTTTATTGTCTTAAAAGGAATAGCTCCAAAAATTAAGTCATAGTCACCTTTCCATGTTGATACTGCAAACAGTTTATCTTTTAGCTTCTATGCTTCACTTTATTGGAATTTTTAGTCTTACCAAATGTTTACTTATCAACACACTGATTTTATATCCCTATTAAGCTCTCACTCTGTAGTAAAGAAGAAGCCAGCCTAGAATCTCGGATATAAATTCAAATCCAACTTGGCACAGCTATAACTTACTGAAAGATCTTCTATGTGTTTATTGAGCTATATTTCATGCTATTTTGCTGAAGTCATGAAGAAATCAATTGCATCACAGCTGCAATACTTGACCTCAAATGTCTAGATGATGGCAAATAGCTTGAAACTAGCTATGGAAGGAATACATGCCTCATCCCATAAAAGTCTTAATCAATACTGAATGCTAAATTGACAGATGTTGTAAGACTTTAACACTATATGTACTTAATAGTAGTCTCATTTCATGTATTTTCAGTTACTTTCCTAAGTACAGCTAAATTAATTACAATGATTACTTTAAGTTCCTTATCTTCCATTAAGAATAAGAGCCTGTTTCAATTTATAATAATGACTATCTGGGCCTAGAAAGATAATAAATAGCTTTATTCAACTTGAGTTGATAAATGGTAATGTTTGCTAATTAAGTAGTTTTGAAAGGGAGGGATTTTTTCCTTCAATGAGATAGCATTTGAGAAAACAAATACTTTTTTAATGATAGATATTGTATGATAATACAGATTTTCCCTTTTTTAAAAAAATGGAATTTGTAAGTATAAAAAAATATTGTCCATTATTCCACCCCCTAGATAATCACTGTTGAAATCTAACTTGGCAACTTCTAGAGCACTGCTTGCTGTGTTTACAATTTGGATAGCATACTTAAGATTAAATTGCTATCCCAATTTTTTACTTAAATAATAAAACTAGTTCTAATGCATCTTTCCATAAGTGCTAAAATAGTTCAGATTCAATAAATTAATCTTTAATCTTAACATGGTTATATAATTACAAAGTTTACTGTGGATGACTTTTTCATGCATTTATTATGTGTAAAATGTATTACCAAGGACTTTCTGCAGAATATTAATACCACAACTGTCAAAGGGGGGGTGAAGTGAGCATTTTTCTTTTTTTAAAAAAATAGGCATCATATCAGCAAATTTAGGTGTGGTAATGTTGACATTTCCCTAATGGTAGCAAAGGAGATGACATTAAACAAATAAGTTAACTACTAAAATTCCTTATTTTCCCTTCCTCTCATAACTTCTAAAGCAGCATTTGGTAACAGTCTTAAACAAAATAACAATTTATAAAAACAGGTATAATTTACAATGATGCTTAATTTTAGGTGTCAGTTTGGCTGGGCTCCAGTGCCCAGATGTGTGTTCAAATACTATTCTGGTGTTTCCATGAATGTGTTTTTTATATGAAATTAAATTTAAATCAGTGGACTTTGAGTAAAGCACATTATCCTCCATAATGTAGGTGAGCTTTGTCCAATCCAATAAATGCCTTCGAAGAACATAGACTGGCTGGCTCTAAGCAACTAGAAATACTGACAGCAGACTACACTTGAACTCAAACTGCAACTCTTCCCTGGATCTCCATCTCCAGGCCTACCTGAACCTTTGAACCTGAGTCTCCCAAATCACGTGAGTCAATTCCAAAAAATAAATCTCTTTCTCTTTTTATGTGTATGTGTGTACACACATATGTACATGTGTATATGTGCACACAGAAGCGAAGCATAGAGACATATATACATACACACATATATCACACACACACATTCTGTTGGTTCTGTTTCTCTGGAGAACCATTATTAATGAATGCATGCATGTATTTAGTAAAAATAGCTAGGAGAAAACTTTAGTATCATAATCGGAATTTGAACTAAGTTCACTAGCTTCTCTAGGTCAGGTCCGTGCAATATCATATTTTTTCTGTTTTTCTCAGTCCAAGGTTTGCCTCTACCTCCAGCAGAAAATATTCTTGTTTCCTATCTTATTTGTTATTATTTGTATTATATGTATTAATATATATGTATATTATATACATATATATACATGTATTAATATATATGTATATATACATATGTATATATGTATATATATACATAATAATATATATATTAAATGTATTAATACAATAATACATATGATACATGTATTATATGTCTTATTATATTATATCTTATTTGTTATTCCCAACTGATCCTCCTGACATTGTCCCACTTTATACTCTGTCTCTCTTTTTTTTCTTTTCTCCTCTTCAAGGTTTAATTTCTGTAGAGGTGTTTATACTCCCATTCTTTATTTCCTCAATTTGAGTTCTTTTTAAATTACTCCATCTTGACTTCTCTCTATATTATACACAAAATGTCTCCACATTTAGCAAAGATCTTTTTTTTTAATGATTCCTTGACATCTCCATATCATTTAATAAAATTGACCACTTCACAAACCCCTGAATTTGTCAGAAAAGTATTGTGATCTCCACATTTTCATCCTAAAAACAGGAGATAAAAACTTCATGTGAATGATGTCCTCCCTATACCAGGAGAAAAGAAACATTCTTTTCATCAAAGATAGAAAGTTAAGTCTGAGAAAATTCTGTATAAATAGACCTTGTTAAAATAATTTTCATCTTTCTTTAGCTGCCCCATATATTTTAGTTACTGTTTCAAAATTGCATCTCTTTGTTCAACACCATATATAAGCATTCCAAGTCTGCCACGTTTTTGGGTCTTCATTTCCTTTTGGGAGCTTCAGTGTCACATAAAATTTAAATTTGTGCTTTTCTCTTGCTAATCTGTCATTTGTTATTAACACTAGCCTAGGCCTATAAGGGAAGAGAAAAGAATTTCCCTTATACACTCTCCTTTAGCAAATCAACTCTAAAATGTTCATCTTTATCCAGGGTCTCTGATCTTTTTGTTACATTCTCTCATTTTGATACCTCAATGGGTCCTGTGACTTCTATCACTATATACAACCTAATGACTCACTTTCCTTCCCATCTCATATAGAAAGCTTTCTATTGAGCTCTGTGTCCATTTGTTTGCATAATATTTGCATTTGGTGTCTCTCAGGCACCTACTATTTAGAATATCCAAAGCATAGTTTTTCATTTACTTCAATTTACTAATACCATTCAGAAATCTCTATGAGGCAAATCACCATCAGGTTGCTCAAGTCAAAAACCTGTGAATTTTACTTGACCCTTCCTCTCTTTACGGTCTATTCAAAGTCAGTTGCTAAACCCAACCTTGTTTTCTTAGTACCTTTTATCTCTTCTGCCAGCAGCAAGGCCTAGATTTATGCTAGAGCCTCAAATACTCTCCCTTCTAATATTATTAAAAGTGTTCTCTGTAAGGGCCTATTTAGCCAGAGCGGCCCCACCTTGGTTGAACAGCCATTTTGTTGTTTATGCAGTAAAACTTAAACTGACCCTGCCCTGCCCCCCCCCAAGGGGAACTTACTTAAAAGCCACTCTGGGAAACCAGTCCCAGGTAACAAAACCCAAATACAAGGGTGGGTCAGGTCAGGTGGAGATAACAGCCCGAATGCAGGGATGAGTTGGGTCAGGTGGAGACATCCAATCAGTAGAGTGGGCACACTGTCTCTCTAGCTACCAAGGTGTGTGGGCCCCACCTTTTGGGTGCCAATTCTCACCAAGGTGATAGGCTAGTTCAAATAGCTACCATGGGGTGAATTGTAATTCAATTGGCCACCCGTGTGTGACCTAGCATGACTGTGCAGCTTTCTCTGTGTGTTGCAATCTCACTGGCCACCTGTGTGTGGCCAGGCTCAACCACATGGCCTTTGATCTATAAAAGTTAGTCTGTAAGGCAGGGAGGGGTCCCCTTCTCTGTAAGAGGTGTGGCCCTGAATGGTCGGTTTGATTCTTGATGCTTGGTGTGAAATAAAGCTTTGCTTGACCTTTGCTTTGTATCAGTCTCGCTCCTTTGACCATGGACCCATTATTGGGGGACCCAACATTGGGGACCCAACATTCTCCATAATTCTGTCAATGAGTTTCATTTAATAAAAATCTGGTCAAGTAATTTCTTAGCTTGAAAAACCCATGTCTCCATGTTTCCATTAAGCCAAATTTATGGAATGACTACAAGGCAGTATAATTTGACTTTTCTTGTGTTACTTCATTTCCTGTTTATGTGCTAGTGTTGTACCCAAGTTTTCCCGTCTGAGAGACCACCAAGGAGCCAACACCGATGCAGTCACACGAGGGTTTATCTAACAAGCTTAAGCTTGGGCCCAAGTATACCCGATACAGCGGAGTAGGGACTTGGACCCTGAGCTTAGTTAAGGAAGGGGTATTTATAGGTTCCTGTTACTAAAGCAGGGTGGGGATTCCTGTTACTAAAGCAGGGTGGGGAGTTTCTGGAACCAAAGCAGGATGGAGGTTCTTGTTACTAAAGCAGGGTAGGGGTCCTTAGAACTAAAGTAAAGTAGGGGAAAGTTCAGCCCTTGGGCACAGGGGTCTGAGATGGCTGCCGGAGCTAATATGGCTGTACTTATGCTAAAGCTAAACCTGAGGTGGGATGGCCTTAATTTTTCTCGGCCTCCACACTGGTTGTGATGTTCTTTTTTCTTTTGTACCTCTAATCTCCTTTTTCTTATTATAGATTCTTCTGATGAAATCATTCTTCCCTTATGCTGCATTTAATTTTCTCCTTCCCTGACCATTATTTTCATCTTTACTAAAATGTCATTTTTCATTAAAGCATTTTCTAGATAAAATTAACTTCCTATGTTACCTATAAATTTCTTCCATTTCTAATTTGTATGACCAAAGAACATGTAATTTTTTTAAAGATTTTATTTATATATTTGACAGAGAGAGAGATCACAAGTAGGCAGAGAGGCAGGCAGAGAGAGATGGGGAAGCAGGCTCCATCCCAGGACCCTGAGATCATGACCTGGGCCGAAGGCAGAGGCTTAACCCACTGAGCCACCCAGGTGCCCCAGCACATGTAGTTTCTATAAAAATCTTTTTTGCCTCATTTCATTAAGTTCTATAAGGAGAACCAAAAACATATGACTGCCATATTCAAACCTATAACTCAAGAAATTAACATAGGACCTAATACAGAAGGTATTCAATATATATTTTATAAGAAACATTAAATATAATATTCAGGTTAAATCATAAGTTTTAATAAAATCTATTATTTTACTCTTTCCTTATTTTTGTATATTATAATGAATACTAAATGACTACAGGGAAATGCATAAATCCCTGAAATTTCTTCTTGAAGGAAGAGCAACAATGAAAAAAAAAATTATTATTATATGGTAGTGCTTACATGATTAATCTAAAAAAGTCTCTGGTTATAGAACCAGAGAGTAGAACAGTGGTTAAAAGGAGCTAGGGAGTGGGGGAAGGGAGAGATACTGGTTAAAGGGTCTAAACTTTCAGTTATAAGGTTCTAGGGATCTAATATGCAGTATAGTAACTATAGTTAATAATACTGTATTGTATGCTTGAAATTTAATAAAAGAGTAGATGTTAAGTGTTCTTACCATACATACACAAGCTGAATATATTACATGATGAACATGTTAAACAATTAATGGGATTGTGGTAATTCTTTCACAATGTGTGCATGTGTGTCTGTGTATATATAAAGACCAAAATACATATTATAATTATATATAATGTATTATATATATTATATATTTGGAGTCTACAATGTGATGATATTATATATATGTCTGTATACAGACATATATATAATATATAAAATATATTATATATATTTATTATATATATTTATTAATTTATTATATATGTTGTATTTATATATTATATATTATATATATCATATTATTATGTATATGTCTGTATACTGACATATATATAATATCATCACATTGTAGACTCCAAATATATATAATTTTCATCAATTATACCTCGTTAAAGTTGGATAAGAAGCTATAAGACATTGCTAAAATCTATTTCAACTTACTCAAATGTTATCTCACTGTACTACTCTAGTCTCTATTCCAGATTTTTTCTCAGAGAATTAAGATAGCCTCAAAAGTCTTCAAATTAGAATACCTTTTGGTAAGAAATTATGAAATGAATGTTGTTTAATGTTTAACAGATTTTTTTTTTAATTTTCTGTCTCATATAATGATTTATTGATCTTTTTTTATATCAGTCAACTCCCTATCACTTTAAATGTCATTTATATTCAATTAATATACAGTGTATCATTAGTTTCAGACATAGAATTCAGTAATTCATCATTTGCACATAACACTAAGTGCTCAATACATCACGTGCCCTCCTTAATGCCCAATACCTTACTTCATTCCCCCACCCATCTATCCTCCAGCAATCCTCACTTTGTTTTTTATAGTTGAGAGTCTCTTACAGTTTGTCTCCACTTCAGATTTCATCTTATTTTTTTTATCACTCCCATCCCCTATGATCCTCTGTTTTGTTTCTTAAGTTCCACATATGAATGAAAAATTGCTTTCTCTGATTTACTTCACTTAGCCTAACACCCTCCAGTTCCATTTATGTCCTTGCAAATGGTAAGATTGCATTTTTTTAATGGCTGAGTAATATTCCATTGTATACATATATAGCATATTTTCTTTTTTTTTTAATTTTATTTTTATAAACATATATTTTTATCCCCAGGGGTACAGGTCTGTGAATCGCCAGGTTTACACACTTCACAGCACTCACCATAGCACATACCCTCCCCAATGTCCATAACCCCACTCCCCCTCTCCCAACCCCCATCCCCCCATCAACCCTCAGTTTGTTTTGTGAGATTAAGAGTCACTTATGGTTTGTCTCCCTCCCAATCCCATCTTGTTTCATTTACTCTTCTCCTACCCCCTTAACTCCCCATGTTGCATCTCCTCTCCCTCATATCAGGGAGATCATATGATAGTTGTCTTTCTCTGATTGACTTACTTCGCTAAGCATGATACCCTCTAGTTCCATCCACGTCGTCGCAAATGGCAAGATTTCATTTCTTTTGATGGCTGCATAGTAATCCATGGTGTATATATACCACATCTTCTTTATCCATTCGTCTGTTGATGGACACCTAGGTTCTTTCCATAGTTTGGCTATTGTAGACATTGCTGCTATAAACATTCAGGTACACGTGTCCCTTCGGATCACTACGTTCGTATCTTTAGGGTAAATACCCAGCAGTGCAATTGCTGGGTCGTAGGGTAGTTCTATTTTCAACATTTTGAGGAACCTCCATGCTGTTTTCCAGAGTTGTTGCACCAGCTTGCATTCCCACCAACAGTGTAGGAGGGTTCTCCTTTCTCTGCATCCTCACCAGCATCTGTCATTTCCTGACTTGTTCATTTTAGCCATTCTGACTGGTGTGAGGTGATATCTCATTGTGGTTTTGATCTGTATTTCCCTGATGCCGAGTGATATGGAGCACTTTTTCATGTGTCTGTTGGCCATCTGGATGTCTTCTTTGCAGAAATGTCTGTTCATGTCTTCTGCACATTTCTTGATTGGATTATTTGTTCTTTGGGTGTTGAGTTTGCTAAGTTCTTTATAGATTTTGGACACTAGCCCTTTATCTGATATGTCATTTGCAAATATCTTCTCCCATTCTGTCAGTTGTCTTTTGGTTTTGTTAACTGTTTCCTTTGCTGTGAAAATGTCTATGCTACCTAAAGCAATCTACACATTTAATGCAATTCCTATGAAAGTACAATCCATTTTTTTCAAAGAAATGGAACAAATAATCCTAAAATTTATATGGAACCAGAAAAGACCTCGAATAGCCAAAGCAATATTGAAAAAGAGAGCCAAAGTTGGTGGCATCACAATTCCGGACTTCAAGCTCTATTACAAAGCTGCCATCATCAAGACAGCATGGTACTGGCACAAAAACAGACACATAGATCAATGGAACAGAATAGAGAGCCCAGAAATAGACCCTGAACTCTATGGTCAACTAATCTTTGACAAAGCAGGAAAGAATGTCCAATGGAAAAAAGACAGCTTCTTCAATAAATGGTGTTGGGAAAATTGAACGGCCATATGCAGAAAAATGAAATTGGATCATTTCCTTACACCACACATGAAAATAGACTCCAAATGGATGAAGGATCTCAATGTGAGAAAGGAATCCATCAAAATCCTTGAGGAGAACACAGGCAGCAACCTCTTCGACCTCAGCCGCAGCAACATCTTCCTAGGAACATCGCCAAAGGCAAAGGAAGCAAGGGCAAAAATGAACTATTAGGATTTTATCAAGATCAAAAGCTTTTGCACAGCAAAGGAAACAGTTAACAAAACCAAAAGACAACTGACAGAATGGGAGCATATTTTCTTTATCCAGTCATGTACTGATGGACATCTGGGCTCTTACCATAGCTTGACTATTGTGGACATTGCTGTCATAAACACTGGGGAGCAGGTGCCCCTTTAGGTCACTATGTTTCTATCCTATTGATAACTACCTAGTAGTACAACTTCTGGGTCTTAGCACAGTTCTATTTTTAACATTTTAAAGGACCTCCACACTGTTTTCCAAAGTGGCTATCCGAGCTTGCAGTCCCACATACATTGAAAAAGGGTTCCCCTTTCTGCAAATCCTCACCAACAATTATTGTTTTTTGACTTCTTAATTTAAGCCATTCTGACTGGTGTGGGATGCTATCTTTGAGTGATGTTGAATATTTTCTCATATGTCTGTTGGCCATTTGTAGGTCTTCTTTGGAGAACTATCTATTCACGTCTTCTCCCCATTTCTTAACTAGGTTATTTGTTTTTTTGGATGTTGAGTTTCATAAGTTCTTTATAGATGTTGGATACTAGCCCTTTATCTGATAAGACATTTGCAAATATCTTCTCCCATTATGTAGATTGTCTTTTTGGTTTTGCAGACTGTTTCCTTTGCTGTGCAAAAGCTTTTTATCTTGATGAAGTGCCAATAGTTCACTTTTGCTTTTGTTTCCCTTGCCTTTGGAGATGTGTCTAACAAAAATCCTCTAGGATATTGATGGATTCTTATATTTAGCTCTTTCATTCATTTTGAGTCTATGTTTGTGTATGGTGTAAGGAAATGGTCCAGTTTCATTCTTCTGCATTTGGCTGTACAATTTTCCCAGCACTATTTGTTGAAGAGGTTTTCTTCCATTGGGTATTCTTTCCTGTTCTGTCAAAGATTAGTTGGCCATAGAGTTGAGGGTCCATTTCTGGGTTCTCTATTCTGTTCCATTGATCTATGTGTCTGTTTTTGTGCCAGTAACATATTGTCTTGATGATTACAGCTTTGTAATAGAGCTTAAAGTCCAGAATTGTGATATCACCAGCTTTGGTTTTCTTTTTCAACATTCCTTTGGCTATTTGGGGTCTTTTCTGGTCCCACACAAATTTTAGGATTATTTGTTCCAGCTCTGTGAAAAATATTGATGGTATATTGATAGGGATTGCACTGAATGTGTAGATTGCTCTGGGTAGCACAGACATTTTAAAAATACTTCTTCCTCTACCTTTTCCTCGTCCGCCGCCACCGCCGCCCGCGCCTCCCCTACGCGGCGCCCGCAGCCCGCGCCGTGCCCCGGGCCGCGCGGTGCCATGCAGCCCCGGCGGCGGCGCTGAAGGATGGCGACACCCGTCCCTCCGCCCTCGCCGCGACACCTGCGGCTGCTGCGGCTGCTGCTCTCTGGCCTCGTCCTGGGCGCTGCCCTGCGCGGTGCCTCGGCCGGCCGCCCAGATGCAGCTGCCTGTCCTGGGAGCCTGGACTGCGCCCTGAAGAGGCGGGCGCGTTGCCCCCCCCCCCCCCCCCCCCAGCGCGCATATCTGTGGACCCTGCCTTCAGCCCTTCCAGGAAGACCCGCAGGGACACTGTGTGCCCAGGCCTCACCGGCTCGTGGGGGAGAGCCTGCCCAGGCCCAGACTGGAAGATGAGATTGACTTCCTGGCACACGAGCTGGCCCAGCAGAGTCACGGCGCTCCATGCCCACCGCGCAGCCCCAGCCTGAAGCTGGACAGCGGCAGCTGGAGCCGGCGGCCACCCTGGGGCACTCAGAGCGCCGCCAGGGCCCTGACCTGGGCGCCCCCTCCACTCGAGGAGCCCCCGCACCCACGCCCCACACCTCCTTGGGCTCCCCTGCGTCCTCTGTGCCCGTGCACATGGCCCCCTTGGAGCCCCGGGGCGGGCGCGGTGACGGACTCGGCCTCGTGCTCGTGGTGGCGTGCTCGGTAGCCGGCGCGGCCGCCCTGGCCCTGGCCGCCCTGTGCTGGTGCAGGCTGCAGCGAGACGTCCGCCTGACCCAGAAGGCCGACTACGCGGCCCCGCAGGCGCCCGGCTCCCCTGCAGCGCCCGGGATCTCGGTGCGTGGCCCCGCCCCGGCCCTGTCCCTCCGGGCCCAGGCTCTGCGGCCTGACCCCTGCCGCCCTCTCCCCGCGCAGCCCGGCGACCAGAGGCTCGCGCAGAGCGCCGAGCCTACCAGCACCAGAGGCAGCAGATGCGGTGCCTGGAGCGGCATAAAGAGCCGCCCCAGGAGCTGGAGTCCTTGTCCTCAGAGGAGGAGAACGAAGACGGTGACTTCACGGTTTATGAGTGCCCGGGCCTGGCCCCGACCGGAGAGATGGAGGTCCGGAACCCGCTGTTTGACCACTCCTCGCTGTCTGCGCCCCTGCCGCAGTGATCTGAAGGCTGCCTCTCCCTCCTCCCGGACTGCACGGCCCAGGGGTGGGGAGGGGCAGGGCCCACCGGTTCCCGTTAGTTAAGAGACCTTGTTCTCGCAGTGGGTGTGCTTGTGGCTGGGCCAGGGCACGAGGGGAGTGGGGGCGGGAACCCCTTACCCAGGAGACTCAGCCCCCTTCTGCCGGGACCTTCTCTTTTTTCTTGCACCTGTCCTGTTGAGTCCGAACCCCCAAATGAGGGACAGGGAGAACCATGAGACCAGGCGTGGATGAGGAATCCTGGCAACAATTAAAATACATTTCAAACCCGTAAAAAAAAAAAAATAATAATAATAAAAAATAAAAAATAAATAAAAATACTTCTTCCAATCCATGAGCATGGCATGTTTTTTTTTTTTTTTTCATTTCTTTGTATCTTCCTTAATTTTTTTTTATAAGTATTCTCTATTTTTCAGAGTATAGGTCCTTTACCCCTTTGGTTTGGCTTATGCCTAGGTATCTTCTAGTTCTTGGTGCAATTGTAAATGGGATTGATTCCTTAATTTCTCTTTCTTCAGTCTGATTTGTTAGTTTATAGAAATGCAATTGATTTCTGTGCATTGACTTTATATCCCAGAACTTTGTTGAATTCCTGTATGAGATCTAGCAGTTTTAGGGTAGATTCTTTTGGGTTTCCACATAAAGTATCATATCATCTGTAAAGAGTGAGAGTTTGACTTCTTCTTTACTGATTTAGATGCATTATATTTCTTTTTGTTGTCTGATTGGTGAGACTAGACTTCTAGTACAATGTTGAACAACAGTGGTAATAGTGGACATCCCTATCATGTTCTTGACCTCAGGGGAAAAGCTCTCAGTTTTTCCCCATTGAGAATTGTATTCACTGTGGACTTTTTGTATATGTTTTTTATGATATTGAGGTATGTTTCCTCTATCCCTACAATGAGAAGACTTTTAATCAAGAAAGGATACTCTATTTTTTCAAATGCTTTTTTTTTTTTTTGCATCAATTGAGAAGATCATGTGATTCTTGTCCTTTCTTTTATTAAGGTGGTGTATCACACTGACTGATTTACAGATGTTGAACCACCTTTGCAGGCCAGAAATAAATCCCACTTGGTTGTGGTAAATAATCCTTTTAATGTGTTGTTCGATCCCATTGACTATTATCTTGGTGAGAATTTTGGCACCATGTTCCTCAGTAATATTGGTCTGTAATTCTCCTTTTTGGTGGGATCTTTGGTTTTGGGATCAAGATAATGCAGACCAATAGAATAACTTTGGAGGTTTTCCTTCCATTTCTAGTTTTTGAAACAGCTTCAGAAGTATAAGTATTTGTAATGTTTTATAGAATTCCCCTGGAAAGCCATCTTGTCCTGGACTCTTATTTGTTGGGAGATTTTTTTTTTTTTATTACTGCTTCAATTTCTTTGTTGGTTATGGGTCTGTTCAGTTTTCTATTTCTTCCTGGTTCAGTTTTTGTAGTTCAGTATTTGTTCAGTATTTGTTTCTAGGAACGCATCCATTTCTTCAGGATTGCCTAATTTGTTGGCATATAGTTGCTCATAATATGTTCTTATAATTGTATTTTTTCAGTATTCGTTGTGATTTCTCCTCTTTCATTCATATTTTATTTATTTGTGTCCTTTCTCTTTTCTTTTTGATAAGTCTGGCTATGGGTTTATTGATCTTATTAATTCTTTCAAAGAACCAGCTCCTGGTTTTGTTGATCTGTTCTACTGTTCTTTTGTTTTCTGTTTCACTGATTTCTGCTCTAATCTTTATTATGTCTCTTCTCCTGCTGTGTTTAGGCTTTATTTGCTCTTCTTTCTCCAACTCCTTTAGGTGCAAGGTTAGTGTGTGTATTTGAAACTTTTCTTGGTTCTTGAGAAAGGCCTGTTTGCTCTAAACCCCTCTCTTAGGATTGCCGTTGATGCATCCCAAAGATTTTAGAATAGTTGTCTTCATTTTCATTTGTTTCCTTTAATTTTTTAATTCTTTTTTTCCTTGTTGACCCATTCATTCTTTAGTAGGATACTCTTTAACCTCCCTGTGTTTGTGTTCCTTCCAAAATTGCTCTTATGAATGAGTTCAAGCTTTAAAGCATTGTGGTCTAAGAATATGCAGGGAATGATCCTAATGTTTTGGTACCTGTTAAGACTTAATTTGTGACCCAGTAGGTGATCTATTCTGGAGACTGTTCCATGTGCACTCAAGAAGAATGTGTATTCTATTGCTTTAGGATGAAATGCTCTGAATATATATGTGAAGTCCATTTGGTCCAGTGTATCATTCAAAGTCCTTGTTTCCTTGGTGCTCTTCTGCTTAGAGGATCTGTCATTGCTGTGTGTGGTGTATTAAAGTTCCCTACTATCTTTGTATTATTATCAATGTGTTTCTTTTAATTTTGTTATTAATTGGTTTATATAATTGGCTGAGCCCAAGTTAGGGGCATAAATATTTACAATTGTTAGATCTCCTTGTAGACAGACCCTTAAATTATGATATAGAGTCCCTCTCCATCTCTTACTACAGTCTTTGGTTTAAAATTTAATTTGTCTGATATAATGATTGCTACTCCATCTTTTTTTATGATGTCCATTAGCATGATAAATTGTTTTCCACCCCCTCACTTTCAGTCTGAAGGTATCTTTGTGTCTAAAGTTAGTCTCTTACAGCATATCGGTGGGTCTTGCTTTTTAATCCTCTCTGATACACTATGCCTTTGGATTGGAGCATTTAGTCCATTTGCTTTCAGAGTAATTATTGAAAGATATGAATTTAGTGCCATTGTATTACCTGTAAAGTATTCTGTAGATTTCTGTAGATTGTCTCTGTTCCTTTCTGGTCTTTGTTACTTTTGGGCTCTCTCTTCACTTAAAGGCTCTCCTTTAATATTTCTTGCAGGGCTGGCTTAGTGATCACAAATTGTTTTGGTTTCTGTTTTTCCTGGAAGCTCTTTCTCTCTCCTTCCATTCTGAATGACAGCCTTGCTGGATAAAGTATTCTTGGCTGCTTATTTTTCTCATTTAGCACCTTAAATATTTCATACCAGTAATTTCTGGCCTGCCAGGTCTCTGTGGACAAGTCTGCTGCCAGCCTTATGTTTCTGCACCTGGAGGTTAAGGACCTCTTTTCCCTGATCTGCTTTCAGGATTCTCTATCTCTGAAAATTGCAATTTTCAAAATTTCAGCTTCACTATTATACATTGGGGTATTGACATATTTTTACTGATTTTGATGGGGTTTCTCTGTGCCCCTTGCACTTAAATGCTTGTTTCCTTACTAGGGAAGTTCTCAGCTATAATTTGTTCAAATAAACCTTCACCCACCCTCCATCCTCTGGGAGCTCTATTATTTGAATATTACTGCACATTCTGGTATCACTGATTTTGTGAAGTCTCCCCTCATGATCCAGTAGTTGTTTTTCTTTCTTTTCCTCAGCTTCTTTACTTTCCGTCATTTTATCTTCTATGTCACTGACTCTTTTCCCTCTGTCTCAGTAATAGCATTTTAAATTTTGGGCTAATTAGATTGTAGCTCTTTTATTTTGGCAGTATCAGATTCTCCAGTGTCTTTTAGCTTTTTCCAAGCCCGGCTGGTATTTTAAAAATCATTGTTTTGAATTCCAGTTCTGACATCTTACTTATACTTACATATATACTTACATATTGATTAAATCTATGGCAGAGATTACTACCTCTGTTTCCTTCTTTTGCTGTGAATTTCTCCTTCTAGTCATTTTGTCCAGAAAAGAAAGGAGGAAAGAAAGAGAAAGAAAAAAAAAAAAACACAGCAAAAATAGCAATAATAATAAATAGAATCTTTAGGAAGTGATTCTGTTGTATGCTGTATACAGTCTGCTGTTTAGTTTTGGCTGCTTTTTCCCACTGGGGAAGTTCCTCTACAAAGTTCCTCCTTGCTTGTAGGAGGGAGTGTTTGGTCCTCTAAATAGGTACGCCTTGATCTGTTTGTGAAGTTAAGCCAGAAGCTGAAGTTTTGGAGCTTTCTTAAATCAGTAGACTTAATAGATGAGGGAGCTTGTGTTGGTCTTTTGAGGGAGAGGCCTGCTGTGCTGGTTCATAAGGTGAGTTGCCCTAATAAAGATGTTCCTGCCAAGTCGGGGGGGGGGGTTAATATAAGGTACTCCAGCCTCCACTACAGGTGCTGTTTTTCTCTCTGGAGTCTGACTGTGATGATAAACAGGAGGAGGGAGGAGTGGTGGAGGAGGTAGTATATGGTGTCACCTAGTCCTCTTGTCCCTAGGGAGAGAACTCCCAGCAGGTGCTGCTCAGAAGGCCCTCTTAGAGAAGTGAGCAATCTTTTGTGACCTGAGCTCTCAGAACTCCTATATTTTATCTCTGGCCAGAGCTGATATTCAAAACTCCAAGTTTTAAATGGCCTGGTAATGTTTATGCCCACCTTTGTCCTCTGGGGAGGAGGTTCAACATGTATCCAGCACTGTCCCATCCCCAAAAAGCCATTGAACAGTGCACATGCAGAGACTAGAGTTTATTATAAATGCTCAGCAAAAAGCTAGAGTCAGGTTATTAGCCATCTGCACTCCACTCAGTCTCCTACACCCCCTTTTCCCAGAAAAGCTGTTATAGAAGCTTAAATCTATTTTGACAGACAGCAAAAATTGTCTGCCAGGTTATCTTCAATCTGCTTCAGTCTCTGCACTCTGCTCAGTCTCAGAAAAGTGGCCAGTAGTTACATGCACCCAGGTTCAAGCCTATTGTGGCTCACACCAAAAAATTAAGAGGTTTTTCTGCCCTCTGCATGTACCTCTGATCCCACTGCTGAGCTCCACTCAAGGACTTCCTGGCTAACTCTTTGTCTTCAGAGAGGACAAATATGGTTCTTTAAATGCCCTTGAGAAGGGGATCAATCTCTCCCTGAACAACCTAGGGATCCACTCACCACAGCTTATTATGCTGTCACAAACCACTGCACTCTTTCCAACTTTCTCGCTCTTCCTGACTTTGCTCTGCAAACTGTGCTTCCTCCCCTTACCAGCTTCAGGGCTTCCCAATCCCCAAGTTCAGGGCTCCAAACTTTGCCCCTGTCAAATTCTCTCATTCCAACTGTACAGACTGTTTCCATGTTCCTCTGATCCTCTTCTTAGTTATTCAAAATAGTTGAAGGTTGATCTATTTGTATTCCATGGATGAGGCAAGTTCAGGATCCCCCTATTACTGTGCCATCTTGGAACTCCCCTCAACTCCCTACCACTTTGAGCAGTGATGATCCAGTAAGTTACAGGCACTCAACACTGAGGTGTTTGTTTGATTTAAGAATTCTATTTATTTATCTATTTAGAGACATGATAAGCAGGGGGAGTGAAAGGCAGAGAGAAGCAGGCTCCCCACTGAGCAAGGAGCCTGATGTGGGACTCTATCCCAGGACCCTAGAATCATGACTTGAGCTGAAGGCAGACACTTAACTGACTGAGCCCCCCCCCCCCCCAGGTATCCCAGCACTCAATAATTATTAAGTGATTTTTTTTTTAATTTTAAGAACAGTCATAGAAATAATAGGGATTGAATATAATATGCAGATTTCCTTAAATAGAGTGATCCAACTCACTTATTTTAAAAGTTGTTAAAAACTTACTTAAATTTTATTATGATTCACGGGACCAAGACCAAATTGACCGTCATTTCAGCCCCATTAACCTGATTATGTAATAAGAATTGGGAAGACAATTTATTTAAAAACACCTAACCTGTATGTCATACTAAACTAAGTTTAACACATTCTTAGAGCAATAAATTACCATCTGTTCACTTTTTCTAAGGTCTAGAGTGTTTTAGATTAAAACAGTTCCAAAGGGAAATGATGTGATACTGAAGAATTATAGACTGAATTATGCAGTTTACATTCCAGTTTACATTTGCTTATTCAAAAGAATATATAAATAATATCAATACATTAGCATATAACTATATGTGATCTGCTTTTTAAATTCCTTTTAAATATTATCAGTATCAAACATCAAAAATATAAAACAAAGCAGAGACCTTAATGGATCTAAAAAAATATTCTGACCAAGTCATTAAATCATACATAGTATCACTTTCATCTTTGTTTTATTGTCATTACTTTTATATGCGTTTTCTTGTTATCTGTTAACACAATTTCACAAATGAGAAGGCAATGTTTTATACATGACATTAAAGCTCAGAAATGAAATAAAAATTTTCAGTTCTCTTTACTGGTTAGCTAAACTAAATTGACTAAACTTAGCCTCGTGAAAACACACTCTATTGAGTTTACACTAGTTGGTATCTAGCTTCAAGTATATAAATAGGTGACATATCATGGTAAGGATCATCCAGTCTGTTTTAAAAGTGACATCTTCAAAATTTAAATGTAACTGATCCTTCTGTATATTGTATCATGGGAAAAATTATAAAGAGATTTAGTCCAAATCTGTTCCAAAGATGTATTCACCTAACTTCATTGATTCTTGTTCACATTTAGTCCTCCCATCCCTAGTTCTAAACATAAATTCATAAATTCAACAAATATGCTTTGAGTACTTCTAATGTGTGAGTCATATTTTCAAGTGATGGGAATGGAGTTCCTGCCTTTCAACGGGCTATATTTCTGTTGCTTTCTGCTAATTCTTGGTTTGGTGACCTAGTTACACCTCTATATGTGGCTTTTAGATTTGCTGTTCCCATTCTTTTGTGAATCATTGCATGTACTTGATTTTGCTTCAACATGCAGCAAAGGCCCCCAAAAGTGCCACATCCACAAATTGAGGAAGATTTAAACATATGGTAAGAATAACAAACCATTTCTAATAGACTCTCTTCCTTCTTGATAAAAAGACTCTTATTTTTTATATCTTCAGTGCTGATCAATATTGGAGACAGAGAGTATGTTTAAACCATGTTTCATTTCTATTCTTTCCAACACTGGATTTTATCTTAGAAAATTAATATGTGGAGGGGAACCTCGGTGGCTCAGTCAGCTAAGCATCTGTCTTTGGTTCAGGTCATGATCTCGGTGTCCTGGGATTGATCCCACTTTGGGCTATCTGCTCTGCAGGGGGTCTGCTTCTCCTCATACTCTCCCTCTGTGCTCTCTCACTCTCAGTCTCTCAAATAAATAAGTACAATCTTTAAAAAAAAACTAATATGGGGAAACAACATGTAATGACATCAGTTACATTTAAAATATTAATATAAATTTGTGATTGTCATGAATAATAGTTTATTTCTGCCCTCAACTAGTTTGAAGGAGAAAAACACTAACCCAAATGCATAATTCAATACCTACTCAGTTTTATTTTAATATAAGGAAAAATGGAGACCATACACAAAATAAATAAAACACAGAATATGTTAGGTAAGAAGTGTAACGAGGAAAATAAATTTCATCCAAGTGAAATGGATAGATGCAGTTTAAGATGGTTGTTAGGAAAATAAAATTAAATTAAATAAATAAGTAAATAAATAAATAAATAAATAAAATGGATGTTAGGGTGGGTTGCTAAGAAAAACTGCATTGATATAAGAACCTAAATGCTATGACAGAGTGAGCCACAGAGTTAACAGGAGGGATAGTGGCCCAAGCAGAGGGAAAAGAAATTGCAGAGACCATTAATGAGTTTATGTGACTTGGGTGTTTAAAGAATAGCAAAAGAGGCAGTGAAAATTACTTTTGGAAATAAAAATAATAATTAAAAAATAAAAAATCAGAAAAAGAGGAAAAGGGTAAAAGAAAAAGAAATAAAAGTAATAGATTAAGCAAGAATCTGGAGAACCACATGGAGGTGAAGACTTTGTTAAGAAAAGAGATACTTAATACTGAATTATAAATTGTCATCTATATTGAAGATATAGACCAAGTTGCTGTTATTGCTATTATTAAATCATATACCTGATACCTATGATCAATATTGGAAGATGGGATCCAGAAAAAAAAAAAAAGGCTCCTGAGTGGGTAGATGCTCAAGCATAGGAAAAGGAGCAAATAGAGAATGATAATTTAAGAGAAGAAAGAAATCATAGAGCTAACTATCATTTATATTTGTATACAAATCCTTAAAAATACAGAAATTTTTGGCATATATGAGATGAAGATTTTAGCCCTACAAATCTAAGTCCTAAAGCAAAGAATGGTACTAGTATACATTTGTATTACATACATAATCAACATACTATTTATTTTTATTTTTTAAGATTTTATGTATTTATTTGACACAGAGAGAGGGAACACAAGCAGGGGAAGTGGGAGAGAGAGAAGTAGGCTTTCTGCTGAGCAGGGAGCCTGATGCAGGGCTCAATCCCAGGACCCCTGGATCATAACCTGAGCTGAAGACAGACACTTGACAACTGAGCCACCTGGGCACCCCTAATCAACATAATATTTCTGAGTATCTTATAAAAACTAGTCTATCAAACATTATTGCCACATAACTTGGAGTTTGCATTGCATCACTTTATGTTCTCTTTTTGCCTTTTTTTTCTTGAGATCCTCCCTTTAGGTGTCTGGGATTCCCTTTGTTTAGAAATAGTAAAGGATAAAATGTACTCATACATCTTAGATTGAGGGAACTGTAACCCAGAGTTGTGAAGAGAGACTCAATTTCCAGTAACTATACTCTACAGGTCCTTCTGGAAGTGTATATTTTTATACACAATCATACATTTAAATCAATGTAAATATGCAAACTCTCATCAGTCTCAGCAGTTCTAAACAGCCAGTCTAAAGTCTCAAACACTAGGTCTTTTATCAGTCACACGTTTTGAAGTAATTTTCTTTTTTTTTCTCCTAGTCTGTGGCTTTTTCTTTCATTTTCCTAACTATTTTGCAGAACAGAAGTTTTTAATTTTGATAATGTCTGATAAACCATTTATGTGTATAGGTTGTTTTTCACCAATAAATGTTATAAATATAGATTATTCTTAGATGCCCATTACCAGGATGAAGTATTCCCTTCCTATTCCTAAACTGCTGTTTTTAAAAAATCACAAATAGATATTGAATGTTGTCAAATGCTTTACATATCTATTAAATATTATCAATTGAATTTTCTTTGTTATTTTTAATATGATGCAATTCACTGATCAATTTTTGAATATCAAACATATATTATAAACCCAAAATAAGTCCTATTTGTCCTTGATGAGTTATCCTTTTAAATACTGGTTATATTTGGATGGATGGATGGATGGATGGATTGATGGATAAATATAAATTTGAGTTGTTTTATGTCACAAGGATGATTGCATCCTATATTCATGAAGCATATGGTCTTTATAAATTTAGGTTTTCACTTTGTTTTATTTATTTTGTCTTTTACTGACACCAAGAGTAAGCCTAGCTTCATCAAATGTTGGGAAGTATTCTTTCCTCCTCTATCTTCTGAAAACCTTATGGAGAAAAGATACTATTTCTGTCCTAAACAGTTTCCAAATCTAATTTTCAGTGATCCCCACCTCCTGTTATTCATGGCCTTGTGTGATCCTGTTCTCTTGATATGGTCTGGACCTAGTAACTTCTAATAAGCAATATGGCAAAGGTGACAGGATGTCACTTTTGAGATTAGGTTATGGTAGACTATGGCTTAGTTTTAGCTTTCTCTTTCATACCCTCTTCTCTTGCTTGATCTGATGATTCAAGATCCCATGTTGTAAGATAATTTATGAAGTGGTTTAAAGGACAAAGAATCTGGGGAGTCCTCCAGACAAGTACTGATGAGGAACTGAAGCCTCAATCCAACAGTCTACAAAAACTAAATCCTACCAATAACAACATGTGTGAGCAAGAAAACAGAAACTTCCAGCCAAGCCATAATTGACTGTAGAAATGTAGAGAGACCCAGAACCAGAGGAACTGGCAAAGTCACAACTTCTCAAGTAAGCACTGGTAGTCTGCATCTTTCCTGAAATTAATTTGTCAAGTTTATTAGCATAAATTATACTTAATGTATCCTGATTATCATTTTAATCTTTATAATTTGTATTAATGTCTTCTTTCTCATTTCTGATTTTGGTAATTTGTGTCTCTCTTGCTCTGACTAGCCGAAGGTCTATCAATTTTATTGATCATTTCAAAGAACCAACTTCATTTCCTGAAATATTTTTCTGGTTTCATTGTCATTATCATCTTCTCTAATCTTTATTATACCCTTTCTTCTGGGAAGGGATGAATTTTAACTTATTTCAATAGTTTCATAAGCTGGAGGCACAGTCATTGTTTTAAGACCTTTTCTCTCTTATGAACATTTAATTCTATTTTTTTGTGAGAATGGTTTTAGTTGCATCCTACAAGTTTTGATTTGTTGTTTTCATTTTTATTTCATTCCAAATATTTGGAATTTTCATTATGACTTTCTTTTGATGATATGTTTTTTGCATTTTAATTTCAATTTCCCAATACTTGGGTAATTTCAAGATGTATTTTATAATTGATTTCTGGATTAATTCTGCCTTATTATTGGGTTAATGTAGAGCATGAACTCAGCTATAATACCTGCCTTGGTAAAATGTGACACAAAGGCCACCAAGGGCAGGGAATGTTTTGGAGAAGGGTCTGGGCTTTTGGAATGCCGAAGCCTGCCATGACCACTCTACCTTTGGAAAGCCTCAAGGACTTGCCTCCCTAAGGTTTCTTAGCTCAAACAGCTGCCCTATTATCGAAGAGATGTATGCTTGTCACTTAGGCTGTGTTTAGCGGAACTCACAGAACAGGCAGATTAGCATATTGTATCTTTCCCGTAAACAGATCCTCCTAGTTCCTGTAAAACCCCTTGTCACACATCACATGCTTGAGAAACAGTGATAAGGATTTGTGATTATCCTGAAGGACCAATAAAAGCTGGAGAAAAGAAAATCACCATCTCTCAGCTTTGGCCCCCTTGCCCTCTCTATTTAACAGCAAAGTTTGGAGTAATCTTTCATTGTCAGTACAGGGATTGCTGGCCATTCCCATTCTCACTTTATGAGAAAATACTTTAAAAGATTTTATTCCTTTAAATTTGTCAAGGTGTTTTTTTAGAGAGAGGGGCAGAGTATGTACTATTTGGGGACTATTCCACGTGCATTTGAAATGAATGTGTTTTGTGTTGTTGTTTGGATGGATTATAAATATCTGGTCAGAGAGGTTGAGAATGTCCAGATACCTATACATAATGATTTTCTGTGTACCTTTTATCTTTTTTCTGTTTATTTTTAAAAATTGATTACTGAAAAAGTCTGAAACTCTAAATGTGTGTTTATCTTCTTTCAGTTTTTTTTTTTTTTGTATCATTTATAATGTCTCTCTAGTTAAGTTCATAAGCACTAAGAACAATTATGCCTTTTTTGGGTTTTTAAAATTTATTTAATTTACTCATTTATTTTAGTTTTTATTTAAATTCTAGTTAGTTGACATATAGTGTAAGATTGGTTTCACTAAATATTGAATTTAGTGATTCATCACATACATATAATACCCAGTGCTCATCAAAAGTACCCTTTATAATGTCCATCACCCATCTAGCCCATCTACTGCCCACCTCCTTTCCAACAAACAATAGTTTGTTCTCTGTGCTTAATAGTCTCTTATGGTTTGCCTCTCTTTTTTTTCCCCCTTACCTTTTCCTATGTTTATCTGTTTTGTTTCTTAAATTCCAAATATGCGTGAAATCATATGGTATTTGTATTTCTCTGACTGAGTTATTTTACTTAGCATAGTACACTCTAGCTCTATCCACTTGTTTCAAATGGCAAGATTTCTTTCTTTTTGATGGCCAACTAATACTCCATGGCATGTATACACCACATTTTTTAAAAAAAATATTACTTATTTTAGAGAGAGAGCATGCACAAGCATGAATGAGTGGCTGGGAGAAGTAGAGGGAGAGGGTGAGGGATAGAATCCTCATAGAGTCTCCCCACTGTGTGTGGAACCCAACTCGGGGCTCAATCCCAGGATCCTGAGATCAAGACCCAAACTGAAACCAAGAGCCGGCCACTCAACTGAATGAGCCACCCAGGTGCTCCATACCACATCTTCTTTATCCATTCATCCAACAGTGGATAGCCGGGCTCTTTCCACAATTTGGCAATTGTTGATAGTGATGCTATAAACATTGGGGTACATGTGCCCCCTTTAAATCAGGATTTTTGTTTCCTTTGGGCAAATACCTAGCACTGTAATTGCTGGATGATGTAGTTCTATTTTTAACTTTTTGAGGAACCCCCATATTGTTTTCCAGAGTGTCTATACCAATTTGCATTCCCACCAACAGTTAGGTCTTCTTAGTGCATAACCTTTCATCATGCCTCTCATTATCCTTTATAATAATTAAAAGTTCATTTTCTGAGGTTAGTATAGATAGCCAATTCTTCTCTGGATTAATTCTGGCAATACCTATTTTTATATTCTTTTCAATTTTATTTATCTGTAGACAGCATATAATTGGGTCTTGCTTGCCATTATACATTATCTTTAAGTGATATCTTTATGCTATTAACTTTCAATTCATATAGTTGATTAATAATCTATTTTTTTACTTGTTTTCAATTCTTTCTGTTTCTTTGCTTGATTTTTCCTTTTGTATAATATATGTGACTTCAAATATAGTGTAAGAATTTTACAATCATGGGGTGCCTGGGTGGTGTAGTCATTAAGCATCACTCTTCAGTTCAGGTCATGATTGTGGAGTCCTGGGGCCAAGCCCTGAGTGGGGCCCCCTGCTTAGTGGGAAGCCTGCTGCTTCTTCTCTCTCTCCCCTACTTGTGTTCCCTCTCTCTGTCAAATAAATAAAATCATTTAAAAAATTTTTTACAGGGGCACCTGGGTGGCTCAGTGGGTTAAGGCCTCTGCCTTCAGCTCAGGTCATGATCCCAGGATCCTGGGATCAAGCCCCGCATCCAGCTCTCTACTCGGCAGGGAGCCTGCTTCCCTTCCTCTCTCTCTGCCTGCCCCTCTGCCTGCTGTGATCTCTGTCTGTCAAATGAATAAATAAAATCTTTAAAAAAAATTTTTTTTTACAATCATGTATTGCCAATTCTACCTTCCCAACTTTTGTCTTATTATCTAATTTGTTAAAATTCATAAAACATTATTTTAAAAATGAGTCAATTATATTTTAAGGAAATTTAAAAAAGGAGAATGAATTTTTATGTTTATATTTATATTTCTCTACCATTTCTGGCACTCTTCATTTCTTTGTAGATCCAAGTTTCATTTTGTTACCATATGGCTTGTCTGAAAACTTTCCTTTAACATTTTAGAGTAATTTTGATCATTATGGATCCATCCAGACTATGCATGTTTAAAAACATTATTTTTCCTTTTTTTTTGATAAGGAGGACTTTAATTTTATCACTAACATTTAGTAAAGTTATCAGGAGTAACTCTAAATTGAGTCACTGTACAGTGAGGCTTTTTCCAACTATGGAGCCTTCTTGTATGCCATGTAAGGATGACAGGTGTACTCTCAAGAGGAGTATCATAATTAATTTATTTTTTTAAACCAGATTTTATTTTATTTTTTTATTTTTTTATTTTATTTTTTATAAACATATAATATATTTTTATCCCCAGGAGTAAAGGTCTGTGAATCGCCAGGTTTACACACTTCACAGCACTCACCATAGCACATACCCTCCCCAATGTCCATAACCCCACCCCCTCAACCCCCCTTCCCCCATCAACCCTCAGTTTGTTTTGTGAGATTGAGAGTCACTTATAGTTTGTCTCCCTCCCAATCCCATCTTGTTTCATTTACTCTTCTCCTACCCCCTTCACCCCCCCATGTTGCATCTCCTCTCCCTCATATCAGGGAGATCATATGATAGTTGTCTTTCTCCGATTGACTTATTTCGCTAAGCATGATACCCTCTAGTTCCATCCACGTTGTCGCAAATGGCAAGATTTCATTTCTTTTTTTTTTTAAAGATTTTATTTATTTATTAGACAGAGAGAAATCACAAGTAGGCAGAGAGGCAGGCAGAGAGAGAGGAGGAAGCAGGCTCCCTGCTGAGCAGAAAGCCCGATGTGGGGCTTGAACCCAGGACCTGGGATCATGACCTGAGCCGAAGGCAGCGGCTTAACCCACTGAGCCACCCAGGCGCCCCAAGATTTCATTTCTTTTGATGGCTGCATAGTAATCCATGGTGTATATATACCACATCTTCTTTATCCATTCGTCTGTTGATGGACATCTAGGTTCTTTCCATAGTTTGGCTATTATAGACATTGCTGCTATAAACATTCAGGTGCACGTGCCCCTTTGGATCACTACGTTTGTATCTTTAGGGTAAATACCCAGCAGTGCAATTGCTGGGTCATAGGGTAGTTCTATTTTCAACATTTTGAGGAACCTCCATGCTGTTTTCCAGAGTGGTTGCACCAGCTTGCATTCCCACCAACAATGTAGGAGGGTTCCCCTTTCTCCGCATCCTAGCCAGCATCTCTCATTTCCTGACTTGTTCATTTTAGCCATTCTGACTAGTGTGAGGTGATATCCCATTCTGGTTTTGATTTGTATTTCCCTGATGCCGAGTGATATGGAGCACTTTTTCATGTGTCTGTTGGCCATCTGGATGTCTTCTTTGCAGAAATGTCTGTTCATGTCTTCTGCACATTTCTTGATTGGATTATTTGTTCTTTGGGTGTAGAGTTTGCTAAGTTCTTTATAGATTTTGGACATTAGCCCTTTATCTGATATGTCATTTGCAAATATCTTCTCCCATACTGTCAGTTGTCTTTTGGTTTTGTTAACTGTTTCCTTTGCTGTGCAAAAGCTTTTGATCTTGATAAAATCCCAATAGTTCATTTTTGCCCTTGCTTCCCTTGCCTTTGGCGATGTTCCTAGGAAGATGTTGCTGCGGCTGAGGTCGAAGAGGTTGCTGCCTGTGTTCTCCTCAAGGATTTTGATGGATTCCTTTCTCACATTGAGGTCCTTCATCCATTTTGAGTCTATTTTCGTGTGTGGTGTAAGGAAATGATCCAATTTCATTTTTCTGCATGTGGCTGTCCAATTTTCCCAACACCATTTATTGAAGAGGCTGTCTTTTTTCCATTGGACATTCTTTCCTGCTTTGTCGAAGATTAGTTGACCATAGAGTTCAGGGTCCATTTCTGGGCTCTCTATTCTGTTCCATTGATCTATGTGTCTGTTTTTGTGCCAGTACCATGCTGTCTTGATGATGACAGCTTTGTAATAGAGCTTGAAGTCCGGAATTGTGATGCCACCAACTTTGGCTCTCTTTTTCAATATTGCTTTGGCTATTCGAGGTCTTTTCTGGTTCCATATGAATTTTAGGATTATTTGTTCCATTTCTTTGAAAAAAAATGGATGGTACTTTGATAGGAATTGCATTAAATGTGTAGATTGCTTTAGGTAGCATAGACATTTTCACACTATTTATTCTTCCAATCCAGGAGCATGGAACATTTTTCCATTTCTTTGTGTCTTCCTCAATTTCTTTCATGAGTACTTTATAGTTTTCTGTGTATAGATTCTTAGTCTCTTTGGTTAGGTTTATTCCTAGGTATCTTATAGTTTTGGGTGCAATTGTAAATGGGATTGATTCCTTAATTTCTCTTTCTTCTGTCTTGTTGTTGGTGTAGAGAAATGCAACTGATTTCTGTGCATTGATTTTATATCCTGACACTTTACTGAATTCCTGTACAAGTTCTAGCAGTTTTGGAGTGGAGTCCTTTGGGTTTTCAACATATAGTATCATATCATCTGCAAAGAGTGATAGTTTGACTTCTTCTTTGCCGATTTGGATGCCTTTAATTTCCTTTTGTTGTTTGATTGCTGAGGCTAGGACTTCTAGTACTATGTTGAATAGCAGTGGTGATAACGGACATCCCTGCCGTGTTCCTGACCTTAGCGGAAAAGCTTTCAGTTTTTCTCCATTGAGAATGATATTTGCGGTGGGTTTTTCATAGATGGCTTTGATAATATTGAGGTATGTGCCCTCGATCCCTACACTTTGAAGAGTTTTGATCAGGAAGGGGTGCTGTACTTTGTCAAATGCTTTTTCAGCATCAATGGAGAGTATCATATGGTTCTTGTTCTTTCTTTTATTAATGTGTTGTATCACATTGATTGATTTGTGGGTGTTGAACCGACCTTGCATCCCTTGAATAAATCCCACTTGGTGGTGGTGAATAATCTTTTTAATGTACTGTTGAATCCTATTGGCTAGTATTTTGGCGAGAATTTTTCCATCTGTGTTCATCAAGGATATTGGACTGTAGTACTCTTTTTTGATGGGATCCTTGTCTAGTTTTGGGATCAAGGTGATGCTGGCCTCATAAAATGAGTTTGGAAGTTTTCCTTCCATTTCTATTTTTTGGAACAGTTTCAGGAGAATAGGAATTAGTTCTTCTTTAAATGTTTGGTAGAATTCCCCTGGGAAGCCGTCTGGCCCTGGGCTTTTGTTTGTTTGGAGATTTTTGATGACTGTTTCAATCTCCTTACTGGTTATGGGTCTGCTCAGGCTTTCTATTTCTTCCTGGTTCAGTTGTGGTAGTTTACATGTCTCTAGGAATGCATCCATTTCTTCCAGATTGTCAAATTTGTTGGCGTAGAGTTGCTCATAGTATGTTCTTATAATTGTCTGTATTTCTTTGGTGTTAGTTGTGATCTCTCCTTTTTCATTCATGATTTAATTTATTTGGGTCCTTTCTCTTTTCTTTTTGATAAGTCTGGCCAGGGGTTTATCGATTTTATTAATTCTTTCAAAGAACCAGCTCCTAGTTTCGTTGATTTGTTCTATTGCTTTTTGGGTTTGTATTACAATGATTTCTGCTCTGATCTTTATGATTTCTCTTCTCCTGCTGGGTTTAGGGTTTCTTTCTTGTTCTTTCTCCAGCTCCTTTAGGTGTAGGGTTAGGTTGTGTACCTGAGACCTTTCTTGTTTCTTGAGAAAGGCTTGTACCGCTATATATTTTCCTCTCAGGACTGCTTTTGTTGTGTCCCACAGATTCTGAACCGTTGTGTTTTCATTATCATTTGTTTCCATGAATTTTTTCAATTCTTCTTTAATTTCCTGGTTGACCCATTCATTCTTTAGAAGGATGCTGTTTAGTCTCCATGTATTTGGGTTCTTTCCAAATTTCCTCTTGTGATTGAGTTCTAGCTTCAGAGCATTGTGGTCTGAAAATATGCAGGGAATGATCCCAATCTTTTGATACCGGTTGAGACCTGATTTAGGACCGAGGATGTGATCTATTCTGGAGAATGTTCCATGTGCACTAGAGAAGAATGTGTATTCTGTTGCTTTGGGATGATATGTTCTGAATATATCTGTGATGTCCATCTGGTCCAGTGTGTCATTTAAGGCTTTTATTTCCTTGTTGATCTTTTGCTTGGATGATCTGTCCATTTCAGTGAGGGGAGTGTTAAAGTCCCCTACTATTATTGTATTATTGTCGATGTATTTCTTTGATTTTGTTATTAATTGGTTTATATAGTTGGCTGCTCCCACGTTAGGGGCATAGATATTTAAAATTGTTAGATCTTCTTGTTGGACAGATCCTTTGAGGATGATATAGTGTCCTTCCTCATCTCTTATTATAGTCTTTGGCTTAAAATCTCATTGATCTGATATAAGGATTGCCACTCCTGCTTTCTTCTGATGTCCATTAGCATGGTAAATTCTTTTCCACCCCCTCACTTTAAATCTGGAAGTGTCTTTGAGTTTAAAATGAGTTTCTTGTAGGCAACATATAGATGGGTTTTGTTTTTTTATCCATTCTGATACCCTGTGTCTTTTGATTGGGGCATTTAGCCCATTAACATTCAGGGTAAGTATTGAGAGATATGAATTTAGTGCCAGCGTATTGCCTGTAAGGTGACTGTTATTGTATATTGTTTCTGTTCCTTTCTGACTTACTACTTTTAGGGTCTCTCTTTGCTTAGAGGACCCCTTTCAATATTTCCTGTAGAGCTGGTTTGGTGTTTGCAAATTCTTTCAGTTTTTGTTTGTCCTGGAAGCTTTTAATCTCTCCTTCTATTTTCAATGATAGCCCAGCTGGATATACTATTCTTGGCTGCATGTTTTTCTCGTTTAGTGCTCTGAATATATCATGCCAGCTCTTTCTGGCCTGCCAGGTCTCTGTGGATAAGTCTGCTGCCAATCTAATATTTTTACCATTGTATGTTACAGACTTCTTTTCTCGGGCTGCTTTCAGGATTTTGTCTTTGTCACTAAGACTTGTAAAATTTACTATTAGGTGATGGGGTGTGGACCTATTCTTATTGATTTTGAGGGGGGTTCTCTGAACCTCCTGGATTTTGATGCTTGTTCCCTGTGCCATATTGGGGAAATTCTCTCCAATAATTCTCTCCAATATACCTTCTGTTCCCCTCTCTCTTTCTTGTTCTTCTGGAATCCCAATTATTCTAATGTTGTTTCGTCTTATGGTGTCACTTATCTCTCGAATTCTCCCCTCGTGTTCCAGTAGCTGTTTGTCCCTCTTTTGCTCAGCTTCTTTATTCTCTGTCATTTGGTCTTCTATATCGCTAATTCTTTCTTCTGCCTCATTTATCCTAGCAGTGAGAGCCTCCATTTTTTATTGCACCTCATTAATAGCTTTTTTGATTTCAACTTGGTTAGATTTTAGTTCTTTTATTTCTCCAGAAAGGGCTTTTATATCTCCCGAGAGGGTTTCTCTAATATCTTCCATGCCTTTTTCGAGCCCGGCTAGAACCTTGAGAATCGTCATTCTGAACTCTAGATCTGACATATTACCAATGTCTGTATTGATTAGGTCCTTAGCCTTCGGTACTGCCTCTTGTTCTTTTTTTTGTGGTGAATTTTTCAGCCTTGTCATTTTGTCCAGATTAGAGTATATGAAGGAGCAAGTAAAATACTAAAAGGGTGGCAACAAGCCCAGGAAAATATGCTTTAGCCAAATCAGAAGAGATCCCAAATCGTGAGAGGGGATAAAGTGGATAAAAAGGTTCAGAAAGAAGAAAAAAAAAAAAAAAAAGAAAAGAAAAGAAACAATTAAGAAAGGAAAATCAATAAATATAAAATATAAAAAGAAAAAAATATATATGTATTAGATAAACTAGTTAAAAAACGTTAAAAAAGAATAGGGTAAAAGTTAAAAAAAAATTAGCAGAAGAAGAGAAAGAAAAAAAATTTAAATTAACTGCAAGGCTAAAGAATCCTGTGGAGAAAGCCATGAGTTCCGTGCTTTGCTTTCTCCTCCTCTCGAATTCCGCTGCTCTCCTTGGTATTGAAACTGTACTCCTTGGTACGTGGACTTGTTCCTGGCTGGATTTCTTGTTGATCTTCTAGGGGAGGGGCCTGTTGTAGTGATTCTCAAGTGTCTTTGCCCCTGGAGGAGTTGCAACACCCTTACCAGGGGCCGGGCTGAGTAATCCTTGCTCGGGTTTGCTTTCGGGAGCTTTTGTTCCCCGAGCGCTTTCTGTAGAGTTCCGGAGGACGGGAATGAAGATGGCAGCCTCCCGGTCTCCGCCTGGAGGAGCCGAGAGCCGGGGGCCCCACTCCTCAGTGCGCCCTCAGAAAACAGCGCCCAATTACTCCTTTCACCCTGCCTCTGGCCGCGCTCTGAGCTGACTAAGCCTGCGACCAGTTCGAGGTAAACCCGAGCTTAGAGCTCATTCCTCAGCTCTGTCTCTGTAGCCGGCCTCCCTGTTCTAATACCTGTAAGCTCTGCGACACTCAGACACCCCCGATCCTTCTGTGACCCTGCGGGACCCAAGGCCACACTGACCTCACGTGGGTTTCACCCCAGTTAAGCCTCTGGAGCGATGTCCCTCAGCGGAACAGACTTTTAAAAGTCCTGATTTTGTGCTCCGTTGCTCCGCTGCTTGCCGCGAGCCGGCCCCTCCCCCCGCGGTCTATCTTCCCGTCGCTTTGGATTCACTTCTCCGCCAGTCCTACCTTTCAGAAAGTGGTTGATTTTCTGTTTCTAGAATTGCTGTTCTTCTTCTCTTCGATCTCCCGTTGGATTTGTAGGTGTTTGCAATCTTTAGATAAGCTATCTAGATGATCTCCCCCTACCTGAAGTAGTCTCAGCCTGCTACTACTCCGCCATCTTGACTCCTCCCAGATTTTATTTTTTTAAGGCAGTTTTAGGATCACAGGAAAATGGTGAGGAAGGCACAGACATTTCCCACTACCCCTACAGCTGTGTAGCTTCCCCCATTATCTCTATCCTGCACCAGAGATGTACAACCACAGGTGTACATTTGTTACCATTGATAAACCTACATCGACACATCATTATCAACATAAGACCATGGTTTACATCATGAATTTAAAACATAGTTTTGCTCTTTGTAGAATTCTCATTTTTTTCCCTTTAGCTCTTTTTTTTTAAGATTTTATTTATTTATTTGACACAGAGAGATCACAAGTAGACAGAGAGACAGGCAGAGAGAGAGAGGGAAGCAGGCTCCCTACTCAGAAGAAAGCCTGATGCGGGACTCGATCCTAGGACCCTGACATCATGACCTGAGCTGAAGACAGAGATGTAACCCACTGAGCCACCCAGGTGCCCTCCCTTTAGCTCTTTAAAGGTGCTCTTTGAAGGGGTTCAGAGCAAGTCTTCACAAATTGTGTCACTTTGAAATGTGGACTATTTTGAGCTGAAGGCAGTGGAGATTTTGTAGGTTCAGGAAAAAACTTTTGCTCCTTAACTGCCTAGAATAATCTACACTGAAGGGGTATTTCCCAGAATCCATGTTATTAAAAGAGAAAAAAAATAACTGACCCATCTGTATAGCATAGCAAATATCTAATTACCAAACATTTTCTTAGTGCCCTGTGCATTGCTTTCCACTCCTTCAAAACTCCATGCCTTGGGGCGCCTGGGTGGCTCAGTGGGTTAAGCCTCTGCCTTCGGTCAGGTCATGATCTAATGGTCCTGGGATCGAGCCCCACATCGGGCTCTCTGCTGAGTGGGGAGCCTGCTCCCCCCACCCCCGCCTGCCTCTCTGCCTACTTGTGATTTCTCTCTCTCTCTGTCAAATAAATAAATAAATAAAATCTTAAAAAAAAAAACAAGCCTCCATGCCTCTATCCCATTCCATAACTGAGGATGGCATATATACTTCATTTTACTTGTCTTTGAACCTCTCACATACACACAAAATTAAATTTAATTTTCTCCTCTTAATTTGTCTCTAATAAACACTTTTTGAAATATAGAAGAAAATTTTTCCTTCCCTATACCTTCCTTGTCTTCTGACTTGCAGTTTTTTTTAAGTTAGCTAGTATTCTAATTTCTATTCCTCTGTATATAAGGTGTCTATTATCTCCAGCTTCTTTTAAAATTTTTGCTTTATCATCAGTTTTTAGAAGTTTGGATATTACATGTTTAGCTGGTTTGCTTGATTATTAGTGTTTGTCCTTTTTTTAAAATATAAATATTTACCATACTTGTATTTTTCTGAGCTTCTTTGTGTATATGATTTGATATCCTCTATTATTTTTTGAAAATTCTTGGCCATCATTCTAATTTTTCTTACAATTTAGCACTCCCTAGTTTCATTCTGGGGGTCTAATTATACACATATCAGATCATTTGAGATTATCCCACAACTTCCTCAAAAGTTCAGAACTAGCTGAAATAAATCCAGTAAATCACCAAAATAGTAATTATTAAAAGCTTAGTGTAGTCAACAAAAAAGATAGTTTGTGAGTCAGAACACTCAAACCAAAGCATGGAATGAGGCTCAGGGATATATTTTTATAGAACAGCTTAAATAGTGAGAAAGCAGTGACTATTTTTCATAGTGACTGGTAATAATAATAGAGTTTTCTTAAGGTAGGGAATTTGTTAGTGATTCTCTCATATTAATTTTGGGAAACTGTTTTACTTACAAATTCCAGAGGCATAAGCAATAAGTGACCCAGGTCAATTAATCTTGAATAAGCTAACTTAGGCTCTGTATGACTAAACTGGTTTTGTCTGCTTAGGGAATTTTCAAGGTTGGTCTCCATTTGTTTATTTAACAGTTCTTAGATGCTTGCTGTGTTTTTTCCACTCTTTTATCACTTTGCAATTCTGTTTAGGTAACTTACTTCGACATATATTAAGTTCACAGATTCTTTGCTCAGATGTGCTGAACTTAAAGACATTTTTTGCCTATTTTTCTGTTGTTTTTATTTCTAGATTTCCATTTGATTCTTATTGTTCCCATATCTTTACCAAAATCCCCAATTGATCATCCATTTTATTTACTTTTTAAAATAAAGCCCTTATCATATTAATCATAGTTTACATTCCCTGTCTGATAATTGCTCCATATGGATCATCTCTAATTCTAGGGCTTTTGATTATGTTTCCTTTTTATGATTTGTATGTGTGCATGGTGTGTGTGTGTGTGTGTGTTCATGCTTTTTGTCTTATTCTCTTTGATTTTGCAGAACTTTGTGTAGGAGAGTAAATACTGAGGTACATTATATTTATACTAAGAAATGGGCATGCCTTCTCTTTGCTAGAACTTAATTGTGTGCGTGAAGGGTTTAAGAGGTGGGTTGGATTTGGGTGATATGCTTATGGTTCCCATCAATGCACTTAACTATTGGCTTCAATTTTCTCTAGCCTTACCTTTTGCTTAGTGTGGCAGTTGAGTTGCTGGAAATATTCTCAATGTTCTTGTTCCACTCTCAGCTTTAGACTTTCCTACGTGCATGTGTCTTAGAGGTCTTCCTTTATTCTCCTGCCTCTCCCCTAGTGGTAGACTGCTTTGTTACTCAATGCAATGAGTTAAATGTGTGTCCCCCAAAATCAGATGTTAAAGACCTAACCCCCAATATCTCAGAATTGGACTCTTTGGAGATGGGGCCTTTGAAGCGGTGATTAAATTAAAATGAGGCCCTTTATCCAATCAGTCTGGTCACCTTCTAAAATACCATGTTTGTGGTATTAAGTTATCGCAGCCCTTGCAAATTAATAGTCTAGGTTCTCTAGCTTTTAGTGGGGATGTGGGGATGCCTATCTCTTGCATTGATGCAAACATTGCCTGTATTCCTGGACCTTTGGTGTCTGGATTGCTTAGTGATTGTTTTTTCTCCTCAGCATTAGATGTCCAATTGCCTGGACCCAGTACATCCTCCTGCTCTTGTCCACCTGTAGTGTTTTTTGTTTCATTTGCTCATTTTTCTCTGTTCTTTCTCCCCAGTTGCAATGGATCTTCAATTCTGTCATTGAAATGGCAGTCTTTGGTCTTCTTTTATCAAGGGATTAAGCCTTTATTCCTCAGCACACCAAGTTCCAGACAGTTTTTGTTGCTCCTATCATGGTAGCTGCTCCCCTACCCAGGTTTAACACTATTTTTCTGTCCATAATCCTTCTCAGATGCACATAATGAGATTTGTAGAGAGTGTACAAGTGGAACAAATTTGTCTTGTTGAAGGACTATACTCCCACATTAACTCACACTGTCACCAGCTAGACCCGAGACCTGATTTTTACTGCATACTTGTTTGTTTTCACTAACCTTGATCTTACATTTTCCCCTAAGCTCTTCTTTCTGATTTCCTCTTAACTCAGGCAAATGAAACCCAAAAGCTCTGCCACCCCAGGTGATGGCAATCACCCTAACAAAATTGATGCCCCACCCCCAGCCTGCCCAAATTACCCAGACAATTTGAGTGAAATCTGACTTGCACCTGAGCAGATGGACTATGGAGTGACCTCTGGAATGACCTATAATTACCTTTACCTCACTATAAAACTAAATATCTCCTCAATGAGGGGCCTCAGCCTCATTTACATAATGTACAATGTATGTATAGACATACTCATTAAGGCAATGCAAGATGTTATGCCCAACTCTACGAAGGATGACAAGACTTCCCTATCTAAATATTTCTAATCCTAAACAAAAGGAACCCATTCATCATCTCTAGGGAAGTCATGTCTTTGGTAGCCATTCCCTGAGGTCTCCTTATTTGCTGCAAATAAAAGTTTTCTTTGTGCAAAAACTCAGCCTAGTACAGGTTCTGACTCACTAAAGAGTGAACTCATATCGGCTCAGCTACATAATTATCTTAGCAACAGTTTAAAATTTTAGCTGAAATCTTCTTACCTATGCTGCTCTGTGTCCTAGGGTAACTACTGTTTGCAAGTCACATCTCATTGGTGGCACCATTTTCCTTGAATTTTCTGGCTATTTGGTTATACTGCAACCTTAACTTTCTGATAGTTTCAAGAAGAGTTATAGATCTGCATTTTATCTGTCTTATATTTGTTGTTAGATTGGGAAATAAACTTTTCAACTTTCTGCATCCTAAGTGAAAGCAGAAAGGGGAAGAAATTAATCTTCACTAGGGGTAGCATTAATATTTGGAAATCCAATAACTTCCTTGTTGAAATATTTAATAAGTAAATGGAAAGAAAGTAAAGGAGCTAGAATTTCCTGATATATGTTAAATCATAACAAACATGCAATAGTCTGTGCTTAAGCTAAGCCCTGAAAAAAACAGCAAATTTTGTGTATACCACATCGCTTATGCAAATTAAAATAATTTATTCTGCATTACTCATCAGATTAGGGATCTTGAAGTTTTTCAGAGACTTCTCTCCCAGGTAATTCACTACTATGTGTTTTTCCATTTATCAACAATTTGACCTGTGGGAGTTCTTTATACTATCAAAGGATATCTCAAGAAGTAGCTATCTGACTAGTTTTGTAATATAGTAAGTTTCTCACTCATTTTTGATGCAAAGTTTTAAATATATTCCAATCTTTCTAAGTTAATGAGCTCCAAACACCTGCATTCATAATAAATCTACTTCTCTGAATTGTGTCTTTGAAAGATGCATCAACATTAAACTTCTTTGAATTATGATTCAGTCAGCTGGGATTATAACCACAGAGTTTATACACACAATTCATAAGGTAAACTCAAACAATAACTCGTACTAGGTTAGTTCTAGGCAGCATCACGAGTTTTTTTTTTTTTTCCTAACCTCATTTCACCTTTTTACTCCTCTAATGTCCAGTTCATTACTTCCAAATCTATCCTTCAAATGGCTAAGATACTCTTCAACTAAGCTTCTCTGGTTAGATGTTCCTTCAATTTCTTTTTCTCCCCCCCTACCTCATTTTTTCAGGTTCATTCTCCTCTTTAGTTTTCAATTTTAATTACTATTTATCACCAGAAAGGATGAATTACAACAAAAGCAGTCTTTACAATCAAGCTATTTAAAAGGAAATCAGTTAATGGAATGTATTTCAAAACTGACAAATAACCTCACCTTTGCTTCTTCCTCCCATTCTAAAACTAGGTTTCTTTCAAAAGCAAAGCTCAGTAGGCTTATGAATATGTTTGATATGAGAAAGAATGAATAGAACAAAATGCATTCACTTTGGGAAAATTCTACCAAGGGAACTTACACTAACAACCCCTAAGTATGAGTCTAAAAAAACCCAGAATTTTAAGGTTGGGTCTTAAAGACTGTATGTAGAATGCTCTACAAAGGCATTTTTTATGTCTCAGCATACATTTTTTATCTTTTAAAAGTTTTTAATTCCAGTATAGTTAATATACAGTATTACATTAGCTTCAGGTGTACCAAATATACTGAATATTCAGGTATACAATATACTGATTCAGCAATTCTTTTTATTACTCAGTGCTTATCAAGATAAGGGTACTCTTGATCTTCTTCATCTATTTTATCCATCCGCCAACCCACCTCACCTCTGGCAACCACCTTTTTGTCCTCTATATGTGAGAGTCTGCCTTTCAGTTTGTCCTCCTTAATTTGTTTTGTTTCTTAAATTCCACAAAACAGTAAAATCATGGTATTTGCCTTTCTCTGAATGACTTATTCAATAGCATTATGTTCTAAAGTTTCATCCATGTTGCAGCAAATGGCAAGATTTCATTCTTTTTTAGGGCTGAGTAATATTCCGTGTGTGTGTGTGTGTGTGTGTGTGTGTGTGTACCACTCCTTATGTGTCCATTCATTTACCAATGGACACATGGGCTTCTTCCATAATTTGCCTGTTGTAAATAATGCTGCAGTAAATATAGGGGTGCATATATCTTTTTGAATTAGAGTCTTTGTATTCTTTAAGTAAACACCAATAGTGGAATAAGTTCTCTGAATGATAATTCTATTTTTAATTTTTGAAAAACACCCATAATGTTCTACCCAGTGGCTGCATCAGTTTTCATTCCCACCAACAGTGCATGAGTGATCCTTTTTTTGACATCCTCACCAACACTTGTTGTTGTTGTTGTTTTTTTTTAAGATTTTACATTTATTTACTTGACAGACAGGGATCATAAGTAGGCAGAGAGGCAGGCAGAGAGAGAGAGGAGGAAGCAGGCTCCCTGCTGAGCAGAGAAACCAATGCTGGGCTCGGTACCAGGACCCTGAGATCATCACCAGAGCTGAAGGCAGAGGCTTTAACCCACTGAGCCACCCAGGCGCCCCAGCACTTGCTGTTTCTTATGATTTTGATTTTAGCCATTCTAACCACTGTGAGGTTATATCTCATAATGGTTTTGATTTGTATTTCCCTGATGATGAGTGATGTTTAGATTCTTTTCATGTGTCCATTGGCCATCTGGATGTCTTCCTTGGAGAAATGGTTGCTTATTTCTTCTGCCCATTTTTTAATTGTTTATTTGGTGTTGAGCTATATCAATTCTTTATATATTTTGGATACTAACTCTTTATCAGATAGGTCATTTGCAAATATCTCCTCCCATTTAGTATGTTGCCTTTTAGTTTTGTTGATTACTTCTTTTGCTGTGCTGAAATTCTTTTTCACAAAGTCCCAATAGTTTATTTTTGCATTTACTTCCCTTCCCTTAGGAGACTTATCTAGAAAAATGATACTACAAATGATGTCAGAAAAATTACTACCTGTGTTTTCTTCTAGAACTTTTATGGGTTTTGTTCTCACATTTAAGTATTTTTTTTTATTTTATTTTCAGCATAACAGTATTCATTGTTTTTGCACCACACCCAGTGCTCCATGCAATCCATGCCCTCTCTAATACCCACCACCTGGTTCCCCAACCTCCCACCCCCCGCCCCTTCAAAACCCTCAGATTGTTTTTCAGAGTCCATAGTCTCTCATGGTTCACCTCCCCTTCCAATTTCCCCCAACTCCCTTCTCCTCTCTAACTCCCCTTGTCCTCCATGCTATTTGTTATGCTCCAAAAATAAGTGAAACCATATGATAATTGACTCTCTCTGCTTGACTTATTTCACTCAGCATAATCTCTTCCAGTCCCGTCCATGTTGCTACAAAAGTTGGGTATTCATCCTTTCTGATGGAGGCATAATACTCCATTGTATATATGGACCACATCTTCCTTTTCCATTCGTCCGTTGAAGGGCATCTTGGTTTTTTCCAGAGTTTGGCGACCGTGGCCATTGCTGCTATAAACATTGGGGTACAGATGGCCCTTCTTTTCACTACATCTGTATCTTTAAGTATTTAATCCATTTTGAGTTTATTTTTTGAGTTTGTATATGTTTTGAGTTTGGTATAACAAGGTGGTCCATTTTCATGCTTTTTCCTGGAGCTGTCCAGTTTTCCCAATACCATTTGTTGAAGAGACTTTCTCCCATTGCATTATCTTGCACCTTTTGTCGAAAATTATTTGACCATATAGTCACAGGGGTGTTTCTTGGATTTTAATTCTTTTGCATTGATCTGTGTGTCTATTTTTGGGCCAATACCATATTGTTTTGGTTGTTACAGCTTTACAGTATAATCTGAAAACTGGAATTGTGATACCTCCAATTTTGTTTCTCCTTTTTAATATTGTTTTGGACATTTGGGGTCTTTCACGGTTCCAAAGAAATTTTAGGTTCATTTGTTCTAGTTCTGTGAAGAATGCTATTGGCATTTTGAGAGGGGCTGCATTAGATCTGTAGATTGCTTTGTATAGTATATACATTTTAATAATATTTGTTCTTCCAATCCATAAGCGTGGATTTTTTTTTCCATTTTGTGTCTTACTTCCTTTCATCAATGTTTTATGTTTTTCAGAGTACAAGTCTTTCACTTCCTTTGTTAAGTTTATTCCTAGGTATATTACTATTTTTGGTGTAATTGTAAATGGGATTGCTTTCTTAATTTCTGCTGATTCATTATTAGTATCTAGAAGTACAAAGGATTTATGTACATTGATTTTTTGTATCCTGCAAACTTTCTAAATTCATTTATCACTCTACTATTTTTTGATGAAGTCTTCAGGTTTTCTACATAGAGTATCATGTCATCTGCAAAATTGTAAAAGTTTTACTTCTTCTTTACCAATTTGATTACATTTTATTCCTTTTTCTTGTTTGATTTCTGTGGCTAGGACTTCCAGTAGTAGGTTGAATAAAAGTGGAAAGAATAGACATTTTTGTCTTGTTCCTAATCTTAGGGGGAAATCTCTCAATTTTTCACCTATGAGCATGGTGTTAGCTGTGGGTTTTTTGTACATGGGCTTTAGTATGTTGAGGTATGTTCCCTCTAAATCTATCTTGAATTTGTTTTGTTTTGTTTTGTTTTGTTTTTTTAATCATGAAGGGATATTGTACTTTGTCAAATGCTTTTTCTGCATCCATTGAAATGATCATACAGTTTTTAGCTTTTGTCATTGAGGGATGAATCTTGTTGCTTGATTTGTGAATACTGAACCATGCTTACATCCTGAGAATAAATCCCACTTTGTGGTGGTGAATGATCTCTTTAATGGATTCAACTTGGTAGAATTTTGGTCAGAATTTTTGCATCTATATTCATCAGAGATACTGGCCTACAGTGCTTTTTTTGTGTTGTCTATTTGGTTTTGATATCAGGGTAATGTTGACCTTATCAAGGCAATTTGGAAGTTTTCCTTCCTCTTCTATTTTTTTGGAATTGTTTGAGAAGAATAGGTATTAACTCTTCTTCAAATATTTGCTAGAATTCACCTGTTAGCCGTCTGGTCCTGGACATTTGTTTGTTGCCAGTGTGGTGGTGTTGTTGTTGTTTTTTAAAGATTTGACAGAGATCACAACTAGGTAGGGAGGCAGGCAGAGAGATAGGAGGAAGCAGCCTCTCTGCAGAGCAGAGAGCCCAATGTGGGGCTCGATCCCAGGACCCTGGGATCATGACCTGAGCAGAAGAGGCTTTAACCCACTGAGCCACCCAGGTGCCCCTGTTGCCAGTGTTTTGATTACCGATTGAATTTCATTGCTGGAAGCTGGTCTGTTCAAATTTTCCATTTCTTACTGATTTGGTTTTGGATTGTTAAATGTTTCTATGAATCTATCCATTTCTTTTAGGTTGTCAATGTTGCCATGTAGTTTTGTAAAGTATTCTTACAGTCCTTCATATTTCTATTATGTTTATGGTTATTTCTCCTCTTTCAGTTCTGATTTTGAGTCCTCTTACCTACCTACCTATTTATCTATATATTTTTGATGAATCTAGCAAGGGATTTATCAGTTCAGTTGATCTTTTCAAAGAAGCAGCTCCTGGTTTCATTGATCTGCACTATTGGTTTTTGTTTTTAGTTTCTGTTTGCTTTATTTCTACTCTAATCTTTATTTTCTTCCTTCTGCTGGCTTTAGGCTTTGTTGTTTTTCTAGCTCCTTTAGGTGTAAGGTTACATTGCATAGTTGATATTTTTCTTACTTCCTGAGGTAGATGTGTTTTGGTATAAATTCCCATCTTAAACTGCTTTTGCTGTATCCCAAAGATTTTGGACCATTGTTTTTTTCATTTTCATTTGTTTCCATGTATTTTTTTTTATTTTTTTTAAATTTCCTCCTTTATTTCCTATTTGAACTATTCATTGTTTAGTACCATGTTACTTAACCTCTGTGTATTTGTGATTTCCAGATTTCTTTCTTGAAGTTCACTAAAACTTTCAGTGCTGTAGTCTGAAAATATACATGGTATGATCTCAATCTTTTGAATTGGTTGAGGCCTGATTTATGACCTAATATGTGATCTATTCTGGAGAATGTCGCATGTGCACTCAAAAAGTATGTGTATTCTGATGTTTTAGAATGTAGTGCTCTAAATATATCTGTTAGATCCATTTGGTCCAATGTGCCACTCAAAGTCACTCTTTCCTTTTTGATTTTCCATTTGGATAATGGGTGTTAAAGGCCTCTACTAGTCCTACCAATTACATTTGTTATTCACGCCTTCTGGTATTTGGAATCTCCCATGTTAAGTGCCTCAATATTTACAGTTTTTATGTCTTCTTTGATCCCCTCATTATTATATAGTGTATTTCTTTGTGTATTTCTACATTCTTTACCTTAAAGTCTGTTTCATCTGAAGTAAGTATGACTATACTGGCTTTCTTCTGCCATCCATTTGCATGATAAATGCTTCTCCATCCCTTCACTTTCAATCTGCCTGTCTTTATGTCTGAGATGAGTCTGTTGTAGGTCGCATAAAGGTGGGTCTTGTTTTTTATCCACTGTGTCACCATATGTCTTTAATTGAATCATTTATTTCATTTACATTTAAGTTATTATTGATATATATTTATTGCCATTCTGTACTAGTTTATGGTTTTTCTACAGATTTTCTCTGATCCTTCTCTTGATCTCTTTCATGGTTTGTTGGTCTTTTTGGTGATATACTTGGATTCCTTTCTCTTTATTCTCTGCATACCTATTACTGGTTTTCATTTGTGCTTACATTCAGTTTGCATATAACATCTTCCACATATAGCAGTCTATATTAAGTTGATGGTCACTTCAGTTTGAACCTATTCTTCAATCCTCTTACCCCTACATTTTAGATATAGGTGTCATATGTTACATCCTTTCATTTTGTGAGTTCCTTGGTTGATTTTTTACAGATAGACTTATTTTTATGCTTTTCTTCTTCTTCCTACTTTCCCTACTCTTTCCTTATGGTCTTATTGTCTTTCCTTTCCACTCAAAGAGTCCTCTTTAACATTTATTGTAAGGCTGGTTTAGTGGTCATGGATTTCTTTAATTTTCATTTGATAGGAAGCTCTTTATGTCTCCTTCAGTTTTGGAAAATCAACTTAGCCTTTGTATTTTTCTTTGTATGTAACTATTTTCTTTTCTCTTGATGCTTTAAACATTCTCTCTTTATCATGATTTTTGCCATCTTAATTATTGTGTGTCTTGGTGTGGACCTCTTTGGGTTGATTTTGTTAGGGTATCTCTATGCCTCCTGGATCTGGATTTCTTTTCCTTCCCCCAGATTTGGGATGTTTTTCAGCTATTTTTCTTCAAATAATTTTCTCCCCCCCCCACTTTCTTTTTCTTCTTTGGGGATCACTATAATGTAAATGTAATTATGATTGATGGTATCGCTGAATTCCTTAAGTCTATTCTCATTTTGCAGAACGTTTTCCCCCCATCACCTGCTCAGCTTGATTACTTTCCTTTATTTTGTCCTGCAGGTCACTGATTTATTCTTCTGCTTCCTCTAGTTTACTTACTATTTATTCCACCTAGTATATTCTTTTGTTGTTGTTGTTTATGACAGCTTTATTCATTATAGCTTTTAAAGTATAAACAATCTTAAGTGTCCAACAGTGGAGTGGATAAATATACTGTGGAATATTTACATGGGGAATATTAGATGGCAAAGAATATATGTACTACTACTACTACATCTAAAAACATGGATGAATTTCACGATGTTGAACAAAAGTAGCTAGACACAAGATGATGCATATTGTCTGATTTCATTTCTATAAATTTCAATAACAAGCTAATTTGTGATGCAAAAAAAAAAAAAAAAAAAGCCAGGATGGTGATTATCTCTGGAGAATAGTGAAACATTGTGACTGCATTGCTAATAGTATTTTGTATATTGATCAGAGAAGTTACAGATATGTGTTCATTCTGTGATTCCTTAGTTGCATTCTTCACCTCTGATTAGTTTTTTTTTTTTTTTTAAGATTTTATTTATTTATTTGACAGAGAGAGATCACAAGCAGGCAGAGAGGCAGGCAGAGAGAGAGGAGGAAGCAGGCTCCCTGCTGAGCAGAGAGCCCGATGCGGGGCTCGATCCCAGGACCCTGAGATCATGACCCGAGCCGAAGGCAGCGGCTTAACCCACTGAGCCACCCAGGCGCCCCTGATTAGTTGTTTTTTAAATATATTTGTTAAAGGTCTCACTGATGTCCTCCACTCTTTTCTCAAGTCCAATGAGTATCACTATGATCATTACTTTAAATTCTCTATAAGGCATATTAGTTATCTCCAGTCACCTAGGTCTCTTCCTGTGATTTTTGACCTGTTCTTTCATTTGGGACACACTACTCTGTCTCCTCATTTTGTCTAACTTTCTGTGTCTGTTTCTCTGTGTTAGGACAGTCAGTTATGTCTCCTGCTTTTCAAAGTAATGGCCTTATAAAGAAAAGGCCCTGTAGTGCCCTTCAGTGCAATGTCCTATGTTCACCAGAACCTTGAGTTTCAGGGGTGTCTCTGTGTCTTGCTGTTATGGCTGTGCCACATTTTCCTTTAGTCATCTGCAAAGGCTCTCTTTGCCTGCTGTGGACTGGGCTTGGTCTGGGTAGTGTTAATGTGCCAGTCTGGGGACACCTTGGGCTTGAGTTGAGTTAGACCAGGCATTTGACGGAGCTGTGGTAGGACTGAACTGAAGAATGCTCCCACTGTTTTTGTCCCCTGAGAAACTCTGTTGGTTGGTAGGGCATACAGCAGACCAGATTACCTACCCCATGCTCACTGCTGGGGCCACAGTCAAATTAGTTTGTGTAGTTTCTTCTCCTCTTTCCTGGGCAGGAGTTACTTTGGGGCAGCTGGTGGAGGTGATTTCACAGTGCCATCTGGTGGCCTTGCTTTGGACAGACCCTTGCCAAGGGCATGTTGGATGGGGCCAGTCCTCAGGAGAACTCTGGGGCAGGGTATGTGGTCCCAACAAGGTGTGCACTGGTCCACTGTGGTAGGGGACTTGCAACTGCCCCAGAAAATTCCTGCCAAGGCCAGGCTAAAGGGAGAGTATACAAAGGAAAATATGAGAGTGGGGTACCTGGTGTTTGCAAGGTTTGCACTAGTCTCCTTTGCGAGGGAATTGGTAGCCACTTGGAAAAACTACTGAGGGTGTGGTTCCACATAAGGGTTCAGGGTCTGGTGCTGTTAGCAAGCCAGGTGGAAAGTGTTTGTGCTATGCTGGTTCCCACACATATCTGTGTATCTACGCTGGGGGTGGGGAGGGAAATAGCACCTGCCAGCTCTTTTGTTCTTGGAGATAGGTCCCAAAGATCTTTGGCCCCCCAGCACATTCTCTGAGGTTAGTAAACAAATCTACCTCCTGCATGTATACTCCAGGGGTTTTTCAAATTGCTGTTTCCATGCTGTATCTCCGGAGGGCTGTTTGTTATGCTATTTCTTTAAGGGGTGGGAGCTACTCAATTTCCTCTTGCTCTTCTGGCTCTCCCAGAGCCAAGCCTTCTCATTTTTAAGTTTTCAAGTGTTAAGCCCCATTGTATGTAAAAACTCCCAAAGTTAAGCCCCTCTAGTTTCAAAGCCGAATGTTATAGGGATTCATATTCCCAGCATGGGTCCCCCTGCCTAGGGTGCGTGGTGTGAGATCTGTTCTTCTCCTCTCTACAGTCCCATAGCACCCCTCCCTCTTGTGGACAGTACCATGGGGGCATTTTGGATCCCAGCCACATCTCTGCTCTTCCTACTCTCTTTGATATGGCCTCTTCTCTACATTTAGCTGTGGAGAGTTTGTTTTGCCAGTGCTTGGGTCATTTTCTGGGTTATCTGTACTGATGTGAGTGTTATCTAGGTGCATCCATGGGGCAAGGTGAGCCTAGGTTCCCCCTACTCTACCGTCTTCCCCAGAAGTGTCAGTGCATAGACTTTGAATGTTTAGTTTTCCTGCTTTAACATGGTAGGTTAGGTATGTGGACTAAAAGAAAGATGAGGGCAGAGGGCAAAGAATGGATAACAATGAATAACAATGAAAAGTTTTTCTTTTCACGAAGTCTTAAGAATTATTCATATTTTTTAATAATTTGGTATTTTGACCAGCACCCTTTTCTTCTTCATATTATTACTTTGCATGGAACAAACCCCAGACCAGTGCCTGATAGCCATTATGAATTATAACCTTGTACTATTTGGAAACACAGATAATGAAAATAACAATTTACTTTCTGTAATTAGCTGGAAAATGTACTATTTCCAGTTTTTGTGCATCTTTGCCCTTTCTCTTCCCTTATTAAATTTTCTCTTGTTCATGTTATAATTTTCATCATTCTTAGAAAAAACCTGTTGTATTCTACCCAATTCTGAGAGGAATGATACCTGTAAAGAGATGTAATTCCAGGTACTATGTTACTATGATTTCACTATTTCTTCAGAAATAACCTGTATAAAACATCTAAATCAAAGATATGTTATTGATATTGGAAAGGCAACTTCTATATTAAAGACACCTTCTATGTCTAATCAGTTGTAAAGGATAAAAAGGGAAAAGGAGAGAACTTTGGCTCTCTGGGTTTAGGGAGCCAAACACTCTTTGTAGGGTACATCAGATGCTTTAATCATTCATTAGTTAACAATATAGGATTTTAGAAAGTTTTTAAAAAACATGTTCAGGATATTTCTGGAAGAGAGAGTAAATGGAAATAATTTTCCTTTGGAAAAAACTCAAATTAGCATATATTTTAATTTTACCTCCAGTAAAAGCAGGAGTAGGAAAACAACAGTAGTAAATTTTACCTCTATTCTCTTACTGTATCCTAGAAACAGCTCTAAATTGGAAAGATAAAATAGAATAACATGATTATTCTGAGAACTGGGACTAAAGCAGCTATTTGGGAAATAAACAGCCTGACTGATCATTTAATAAAATCAGACAGTTTTTTAACCACAGCTACCCTGTTTTTATATTTTTCTGTTCAGCCATCACAGAATATGGTGAGGTAAAAAATACTTTGCAACCTTTTATTCAAGTAAGTTAAGTAAAATATTACATGCCATGTGGTCTGTATAATATTATTAAACTGTAGTCATTTCTGTGTGCGTTAAGGTAACACATTTTACTTGAGATTTTATAAAATCAGGCACTATGTTAAATGTCCTACAAACCTTCCAAACTTTATGGGGTGCTCACCTTTCCCTTCTTTGTTTTGTACTATTTTTTAAGTAAACTCTATGCCCAGTGTGGGGCTCATACTAACAATCCCGAGGTTAAGTATTGCACGTTTTACCAACTGAGCCAGCCAGGTGCCTCTCCCTCCTTCTTTATTCAAGAAAAGAGATTTGGATCTATATTAAGAATAAAATGGGGGGCGCCTGGGTGGCTCAGTGGGTTAAGCCGCTGCCTTTGGCTCAGGTCATGATCTCAGAGTCCTGGGATTGAGCCCTGCATTGGGCTCTCTGCTCAGCAGGGCGCCTGCTTCCTCCTCTCTCTGCCTGCCTCTCTGCCTGCTTGTGATCTCTCTGTCAAATAAATAAATAAAATCTTAAAAAAAAAAAAAGAATAAAATGGGATCTTCAAAATAAGGAACTTATTTCCCAATGTGATAACTAAACTGGAAAAATTTTCAATTTTTCCATATGATGTTCTCTTCTTATATTTTATTCAGTCAGTGTGGAAGGAATCTAGGACTGTACACAGGCAGGGCATTCTTTTTGCTTTTGTGATGGGTAGAAACACAACTGACACATGATCTAAATAGCAAAGCATATGGTGGATGCTCTTCACATCTGCTTATGATCATAATAAGATCAGTCATTAATATTATTGTTTATAATGCAGCAGTCACAGTGTGAAGCACTTTATGTGTATTGCTTCATTTAGTTCTCATAAATTTCTTATAACTATTATTATAGATGACAAAAAGAGAAACTGAGGCTGAGTAAAGGATTCAAATCCACTTTTAAACTTAAATATAATTAAAGGTATTCATGTGTTTACACATTACCCAACCTAGCATTCTTGTGAAGAAGACCAGTTATAAATATGAAGCCAAAGGGTTTGGAAACAAGGATTTAAGTGAAATAGGAGGTTGGTGGGTGTGTTAGTTTAAAATATGCCCACTAATTTTTTGACATTTCTGTGATAGTTAATTTTATGTGATGAGGTTAATTTTATTGATGAGACTAAGGGATACCAGATAGGTTGTAAAGCATTTCTGGTTATGTTTATGAGGGTGTTTCTGGAAGAGAAAAGCATTTGAATCTGTATACTGAGTAAAGATCATCCCAGCTAATGAAGGCAGACATCATCCAATCCACTGAAGCTTGAACAGAACAGAAAGGCAAATGGAAGGTGAACTGCTCTTCACCTAAGCCCAGACATCCATCTTCTGCCCTCAGATATTGGCACCTTCAAGAGACCTGGAGTTAATTATACCATGAGCTTTCCTGGTTCCCTAGCATGAAGACAGCAGATCATGATTTCTGAGCCATAATTATGTGAGCCAATTCTTATCATAAACCTAACATACATATCTATATCTATATCTATCTATCTATATATATATATATATATCTACATATATATATAAAATATACACACATGTATATTTATATAATATATATGTATAAAATATATAAAATCTCTCTATAATTATGTGAGTCAATTCTTATAATAAACTAATATATATATATATATTGGTGTTGTTTCTCTGGAAAGCTCTAATACAACTCCCTACAAAGTCAGAGTGAAATCCACCACAAATGTATTCTCCTTAGAGTGTGAGCTAGACGGAGTATCTTCTAATGAAAATAATACAGTGTCTTGGTCACTAGATAGTAAGTCATCATTGTTTCTTCCTTGCTCTTTCTCTTATATTACTCATTCTGGGGAAATCCAGCTGCCATATCATGAGGACACTCTTGCATCCCTACTGGCAGAGCTACATAACCAAGATCTGAGGCATCCTGCCAACTGCCCTATAAATGAATCATCTTGGAAACTTCTGGTGGCCATATCCCAGACTGACTTGTTTACTGCAGCCTTCGTAAGACCTAGAAGAGAGCCATCTAGCTACGCAAGACCTGAATTACTGGTCCAAAGAAAACCTGGTAAGATGATAAATGTTTCTTGTTTTAAGCTGCGATGTTTTAGAATAATTTGTTACCCAGCAAAAATTAACCAGTACTTAGCAGTTATTAATGTTGGGCCTGTCTTAAAAAAAATGACAAGCAGAAGAAGCTTTTAACATATAATAAATAATGATCAAACTCTCCCTTCTGAGAGGTCAGGATGTAAAAGAACATAAATAAAACACTGTATATAATCCAATGTGACAGGTTGCCTTCTAGGAAAACAGGCAGAACAGGAAAACACAGCCATGTGCAAGGTAGGAGGATTACCTAGGAGGATTAGGAAAGGTTTCATCAGAAAAGTAAAATGAGGACTAAGATTTAAATCAACTATTTAACTTCTCTGAGCAAGTTATTGGACTATGAAATAAAATGATGTGTTTAACATATAAATAAGTCCCACAATTGATGGCCCTTCTCAGGGTCTGTGAGATGAAGATTTATATCTGCTTCATAGAAAAGAAATACAAGAAACCTGGTTCTAGTAAGTGCCTGAAATAAAATGTAAAGTAGAAATTGTCAGAGGCAAATATTTGTTTTCACTAAATGAAACTTAAGTAAAATTTAGCACACCTGGTAAGAAAAACTGGTTAATGTGCAATAAATTTGCATTTTAATAATTCTTGTATAAATAATATTCCTCCTAGGGCAATCATTCTAAATTAATTTTTTTTCTTTTCCATTATATGTAAGATAATATTTCTTTCAAAAATATTTCAAGTAAGTCCATCAATTTGCCTATCTAAAATTATATTAAGAATATGGAGTCACCTTTGGACTAGGATTTTTAGTATTCATGAATGTAAGTCTTTTCTACTTTTGAGTGTAACAATTCCTGGCAATGGACATTAATAATAATGTGACCAGATGCAGTCTAATGTTAAAATGTTCTTTACTCAATTTCACATAATTTCAGTGACTTGTGATTTCAAAATTAATTAACAGATCTGCCTAAAAAGCTGCAATTTCTACATAAGGGATCATTTTAAAATTGAACAAAAACCAAACATGCTCTTTTTTTTATGGGCATACTTAGGATGAGATTCTGACACTGCCTGAATTCACTGTAGCCAGTAGCCAAGAGTGGCAGATGAGAAGATAGAACAAAACAAAATGGAACATTATTGTTATCAATAATAACAATAGGAAGAAAAACAGAGTAGACCAAATTCTGAAAACAGGGGGAAAAACCACACCATTCAGAAGGCAGTTGTGAAATGCACACGGTATTGTTTTTATTTACTTGTTTTAGGGGAGAAACAATGGAATTCTGAATCCAATGAAGGAAATTTGAGTCAGACTGAGCTTCATTTTTACTAAATGTGTGAAGGAGTTTAAGACACTTCTCAGTCTCCATTTCTTCATAAGTGAGAAAAGTAATAATTCCTCACACTTGGCTCTTCTTATTAAGTTGAATCACATCAAAATATGAGTAGAATGTCAGGCACTATACAGATGTTAATTCTTATTCTTCTAGTCTGTTAGGCTTTTGGGTTCATGTCTGATGACAAACATATTTATTCCCAGCACTTATCACAATTACTGCCAAATAGAATGTGGCCTTAAATCTGATTGATTAAAATCAAGAAACAGTTTCATTTTCTAAACCCTTTCATGTAAGTGCAAGAGTTTATCTTTTCAACACATGATATTAAGAGAATTATTTCTTACATAAATTAGAAATATAAATTCAGTACTAGAAAATTTCAGATGATATGTTTTATGCTTATATTATATATATGTATATATATATATATTTTTTTTTCTCTTCCAGTTACCTTGAGAAATACTGTCATATATCCTGACATAGTTAAAAATAAAATAGAAAAGTAAGCAGCATGAGTGTAAAACTAATGTAGTAAGAAGATAATAGTGTAAATTAATCTAACTGTAGACCGAGAAAGAGAAAAGAGTATATGGAGATTAGGGTAAACACAATAGGTCAGTCTAACAATAAGTTAGACTAGAAGCAGATATTTCCCCATGGGACATGGCAACAAGAATTCTAAGATTAGCCAATACTTGTAAATGCAAATAGGCATGCACTAGTACTTATTAGGAGGATCTATCAATAATAACTCAAGTAGAGTATATAAGACAAATCACTCTAGAAATATAAGGTAACATTAAAGTTAATCACTTATTGTTTAACAAACTTCCCATTTTAAAGAACCACTTTGGATATTTGGGGGGGGGAGAAGCATCTGAACCTACTTTTCCCAAAAGTAGAATCTTGGTTTGTGTTCAACATTCTGATGTTTAGGGGCACCTGGGTGGCTCAGTCAGTTGAGTGTTTGCCTTCGGCTCAGGTCATGATCCCAGGGTCCTGGGACGGAGCCCCACATCAGGCTCCATGCTCAGCAGGGAGCCTGCTGCTCCCTCTCAATAAAAAAAAAAGAGATTCTGATGTCTAAAATGGATAAAAAATTTAAAACAAAAGCATTTCAATCATAGTGTCATTCAGTATATTTTAAGTCAGTATGTCTTTTTACAATATCTATATGTTGGTGTTTGTATTTATAGCAGAATCTTATTTTTTAAGATTTTATTTATTTGAGAGAGAGAGAACAAGCATGAGCAGGGGGGACAAGCAGAGGGAGAAGCAGGCTCTCCACTGAGCAGAGAGGTCAATGTGAGGCTGGATCCCAGGACCCTGGGATCAGGACCCAAGCCAAAGGCAGACACTTAATAAGCCACTCAGGGACCCCCAGTGCAGAATCTTTTGATTAGGCCTTCCCAAGCCTATGTTTTACTGTATAAATGATATTTGGTTCCATATATTAAAAAAAAAATCAACAAACTTGGGGTACCTGGGTAGCTCAGTTGTTAAGTGTCTGCCTTTGGCTCAGGTCATGATCCCAGGGTCCTGGGATCCAGCCCCACATGGGCTCCCTGATTGGTGGGGAGTTGGCTTCTCCCTCTGCCCCACCCCTTGCTTCTCTTTCAAATAAATAAAATCTGTAGAAGATAAGCATTACACATAAGTTATTTTAATGAAGCCTAAAAAATTGCACATTTAAGACCTATCACAATTTCTGAGATAAATACTGTGATGTTTTCATAAGGGTTTTGACTCTTCTGGAAGTTTAAATCTTAGGATTTTTAAAAATTAATGGTCTTGATAAATAAGATAACAATAAGCATATATTTTCACCATATATCCTTATTTAGAGGACAGTAATGGTACTAATTACATTGTATTGTGGCAAATATTTGTCACAGTCTTAATGATGCAGAGTAGGCAGAGAACACTTCTCTCTCTCCTAATTCTCACATATTTGCTTCATGAGAAAAGAAGTCTTCCCATGATAGGATTGTCAATCATTTGGATCCCAAGAGCTTCTAGATTTCAAGAATAAAGATAATTTTATATTACCTGTTAGATATTCCTGAAAGTAAAGTCACAGTGCTCATATATACATTTTTTTATGAACAACAGAAATATTGCTTTAATGTGTGGTGATGAGAATAAACACAAGAGAGAAACGATCTTTAAATGCTATAAAACTATTTGTATGTTCATTATAGCCAGAATTAGAGACTTCTGGATGCACAATGAGAGAGGTGTTAGAGTCACTTAATAAAATTTATACAGCAATGAAAATAAATACCTATTCTGGAACAGGCAAGATGGCAGAGGAGTGGGAGACCCTGTTTCAACAGGTCCCCTGAATTGAGATAAATATCTACTAAAACACTCTGAACACCCAAGAAATCAGACTGAGATGTCAGATTATATACTTCTGGATCTCTATGGGGACAGAAGATCATCAGTGGAGAAGTACAGAGGTGTGGGAGTGCTCCGACTGATATCAGAGGATAAACAGAAGAGGGAGGGAGTCTCCAGAAGTGACCCACTGGAAAGTAATACCCCAATATAAAAATGCCCTGTGCTTGGGGACCAGCATTGACTTGGAGTCTGGATAAACACTCAAAAGGAATAAAGGATCTTAAGGGGCAAGTGGTGGGGTCAGGCACCCAGAAGCACAGCCCTCAGCCCAGAGTCCCAGGGTGGTCACAGATGGTACCCACCTGTCCCTGAGAGAGCCCGGGGTGAGGGGCTCTTGTCAGTGGTCCCTAGGCCCTTCCCCTGCATGCACCACTGCTGGGTCTGAGTGCACCCAGCATGGGTGTGGGCTCCAGACAGCAGTCCTGGTAATGACAGCCACTGGGATCAGGTTCACCTGGACCAGTGTGGCTCACAGTTTTAGTGGCACAGGGGTTCAGAGACAAGTGGGGGCCTCGGACAACTGAGACCATGGCTGGGGGTGTGTACTGCCTGTGAGAGATTACAGTGTACAGGGGAGTTTGCAGAGGGGGAGTCTGTGTGTTCTGAACCATCCAGAGGGTAGCAGACTGAGGCTTCTCTCTTGAGGCACTGGTCTTCGTGTGGACAGTTAACTTTGCCCTGACCCTCCAAAAAGGTGCAAAATGCCACCAAAGAAAAAAAACTTCCAGAGAACAAAAGCCTGAAAAACTGGTTTCCACAGCCCCTTGACAGGGGGCAGGCCAACTCAGCCCAAGCAAGAGTGACTGAAAAACAGCACACCAGGCTCCTCCCCCAGAAGGCAAGCAGAAAGAACAAGAGTGCAACAACCACAGGGTCCCCATACAACTGTAAAACTCCAACATCAGGGGAAAACAAGATATTAAGCTCCTGGTATTGCCCCCAAAACCTGTATATTTCATAGATACAACTTTTTTTTTTTTTTAGTTCATTCTCATGATTCATGTCCTTTTGTTTTTTTAACCTACTTAATATTACAACCAGATGTTTAATACCACATAATCCATAACAACTTTATAACGAACTTTTTTCATACATATACCTTTGTTTCCTTTTTTAAATTATATATATATATATATATATATATATATATATATATATATATATCATGGTAGTCCTTTTTCCCTATTTAATACTACCCCTATATATAAACCAGTTTTAATTTCCCTGTATCTCTAGAAAGTTGAGACCTTTAACAAAGATAACAAGATACAGCCAGGAAGAACTGAAATAACCTAAGTTGCCCACATCAAGGGTTTATAACCACCTTCTCATCTTTTGTTAGTGTTTCTGTGTATTTGTTTTTGTTTTTGTACTATACAAATCTTATTTTTAGGGCCCAAGAACAGGATTTTAGCTGGGTTTTTCTTTTGTTTTCTTTTACTTTTATCGGTCTTTGTTTGTTTTTGTTTTTTACCTTATAAGTCTCACTTTTGGGATTCATTCTGGCTGGGTTTTTGTGTGTGTGTGTGTGTGTGTGTGTGTGTGTGTGTGTTTTCTCTTTTTTTTCTTTTTGGTGGTGACTTCCAATTGCTCTGAAACTTTCCAGAGTGTACCTTGCCTGGATTGTGGTTGATATATTCAGCTATATATCCCCTCAACAACCTCTCACCAAAATGGCTAGGAGGAGGAGCACCAAACAGAGGAAAAATTCAGAGACTGTGCCCTCTCCATCAGAACCATTGGTTATAGACAAACAATATATTAAAAATAGAATTCAGGGTTACAATTATCCAGGCAATGGTGAGGTTGGAGAAGACCATGAGTGGCAATATAGAATCTCTAAGGGTGGAAGTGAGAGCTGATCTGGCAGAACTTAAAAATTCTATCAATGACATCCAATCTAATCTAAATACTCTAACAGCTAGGGTAAATGAGGCAGAATATTGAATTAGTGATCTAGAAGACAAACTGATAGAAAAGAAGGATCAGGAGGAGGCTTCAAACAAATAGCTTAGAAATCATTAGAACAGAATTAGGGAAATAAATGATGCCATGAAAACATTCCAACATCAGAATTATTGGGATCCCTACTGGGGTGGAGAGAGAAAGAGGGCTAGAAGATATAGTTGAACAAATCCTGGATAAAAATTTTCCTAATCTGGGGAATGGAAAAAGTGTTCATGTGCTAAAGACAGAAAGGACATCCCTCTTCCCCAAAATCAATGAGGTTAGAAAGACCTCCAGGCATGTGATTGTGAAATTCATGAGCAATAAATTCAGAGAAGATGTCTTTTTTTTTTTTTTTAAAGATTTTATTTATTTATTTGACAGAGAAAGATCACAAGTAGACGGAGAGGCAGGCAGAGAGAGGGAGGGAAGCAGGCTCCCTGCCAAGCAGAGAGCCCGATGCGGGACTCGATCCCAGGACCCTGAGATCATGACCTGAGCCGAAGGCAGCGGCTTAACCCACTGAGCCACCCAGGCGCCCCAGAGAAGATGTCTTAAGGGCAGCTAGCAGGAGGAGATTCCTTATGTATTGGGGGGGGCAGGGAAACCCTCAAAATAATGTCAGACCTGTCCATAGAAACCTGGCAAGCCAGAAGGGGCTGGCAAGACTTATTCAGAGCACTAAATGAGAATAAGATGCAGCCAAGAATACTTTATCCAGCAAGGCTGACATTCAGAATGGATGGAGAGATAAAGAGTTCCCAAGACTGGCAAAGTTTAAAAGATTATGTGACCACCAAGCTGACACTACAAGAAATATTAAAGGGGGGGGGTCTATAAAAGAAGAAAGAACCCAAGAGTGACATAGAACAGAAATTTAGAGACAATGTATAGAAACAAGGACTTCACATGCATGCAGCATGATGTCATTAAAAACGTATCTTTAAATAACCACTCTCAACGTAAATGGCCAAATGTTCCCATAAAATGGCACAGGGTTGTGTACTGGATAAAACAACAGGACCATCCATATCCTGTCTACAAGAGACACATTTTAAACCTAAAGATACATCCAGACTGAAAGTGAAGGGATGGAGAAGCATCTTTCATGCCAACGGGCCTCAAAAGAAAGCTGGGGTAGTGATTCTCATATCAGATAAATTAGATTTTAAGCTAAAGACTGTAGTCAGAGATACAGAAGGACACTACATCATTCTTAAAGGGTCTATCCATCAAGAAGATCCAGCAACTGTAAATATTTATGACCCCAACATGGGAGCAGCCAACTACATAAGCCAACTGTTAATCAAAATAAAGAGTCATATTGATAAAAATACATTAATTGTAGGGGATTTTAATATACCAGTCTTAGCAATGGACAGATCATCTAAGCAGAAAATCAACAAAGAATTAAGAGCTTTGAATGACACATTGGACAAGATGGACCTCATAGTTATATACAGAACATTCCATCCTAAAACAACAGACTACTCATTCTTCTGGAGCACACATGGAATTTTCTCCAGAATAGACCACATACTGGGTTACAAATCAGGGCTCAACTGACACCAAAAGATTGAGATAATTCCCTGCATATTCTCAGACCACAATGCTTCGAAACTGGAACTGAACCACAAGAAAAAGTTTGGAAGAATTCAAACACATGGAAGCTAAAGACCACCCTGCCAGGAAATCAAAGAGGAACTTAAATAATTAATGGAAACCCATTAGAATGAAGACACACCAGTCAAAAATCTATAGGATATGGCAAAGGTGGTCCTAAGGGGGAAATACGTAGCCATCCAAGCCTCACTCAAAAAAATTGAAAAATCCCGAATACACCAACTCTGTTTACAGCTTAAAGAACTGAAAAATCAACAACAAATTAAGCCAGCCCCACACCCAATAAGGGAAATAATTGAGATTAGAGCAGAGATCAATGAGTTAGAAACTAGAGATACAGTAGAACTCATAAATGAAACTGGAAGCTGGTTTTTTGAAAGAATTAATAAGACTGATAAGCCACTGTCCAAACTAATACAAAAGAAAAGAGAGAGGACCCAAATTAATAAAATTATAAATAAAAGGGGAGAGATCATGACTACCACTAAGGAAATAGAAACCATCATCAGAAAATATTATCATCAGTTATATGCCAATAAGTTAAGCAACCTAGAAGAAATGGATGCATTCCTAAAAACCTATAAACTTCCAAAACTGAAACAAGAAGAAATTGACAACCTGAATAGAACAATAACTGTAATGAGATTGAAGCAGTGGTCAAAAACTTCCCAAAAAACAAGAATCCAAGGAGAACCTGACAGATCCTTGGGGAATTCTACCAAACATTCAAAGGAGAAATTATACCTGTTCTCCTGGAGCTATTTCAAAAAATAGAAACAGAAGGAAAACTTCCAGACTCTTTCTATGAAGTCAGCATTACCTTGATCCCCAAACCAGGCAAAGACCCCATCAAGAAGGAGAAATTCAGACCAATATCCCTGATGAATATGGATGCCAAGATTCTCAACAAGATCCTGGCTAATAAGTTCCAATAGTACATTAAAAATATTATCTACCCCTGTGCCCCTGGGGCTAATAATACATTATATATTAATTAAAAAAAGATTATCTACCATGACCAGTTGGGATTTATCCTTGTGATTCAAGGGTGGTTGAACATTCACAAATCAATCAATGTGATAAATAAATCAATAAGAGGAGGAGAAGAACCACATGGTCCTTTCCACTGATGCAGGAGAAAGCATTTGACAAAATACAGCATACTTTACTGATTAAAACTCTTCAAACTATAGGAATAGAGGGAACAATCCTCAACTTCATATCCATCTATGGATAGTCCTCAACTTCAAAATCCATCTATGAAAAACTCACAGTGAATATCATTCTCAATGGGGAAAAGCTGAGCACCTTCCCATTGAGATCAGGAACACGATACAGATGCCCACTCTCGCCACTGGTCTTCAAAATATTACTAGAAGTCCTAGAAACAGCAATCAGACAACTAAAAGAAATAAAAGATATTCAAATTGGAAAAGAAGTCAAATTCTCTCTCTCTTCACAGAGGACATGATACTTTATATGAAAAACCCAAAAGACTCCACCCCCAAACTATTAGAACTCATACAGCAATTTAAAATGTGGCAGGATACAAAAATCAATGCACAAAAATCAGTTGCTTTCTTATACACTGATAATGAAACTATAGAAAGGGAAATTAGAGAATAGATTTCATTTACTATAGCACCAAGAACTATAAGATAGCTTGGTATAAACCTGACCAAAGAGGTAAAGGATCTGTACTCGAGGAACTATGAACACTCATGAAGGAAATTGAAGAAGACTCAAAAACATGGAAAAACATTCCATGCTCATGGATTGGAAGAATAAACATTGTTAAAATGTCCATACTGCCCAGAGCAATCTATAATTTCAATGCCATCCCAATCAAAATTCCACCAAATTCAATGCCATCCCAAGCAAATTGGGTGATGGAACAAACAATCTTAAAATCTGTATGGAACCAGAAAAGACCCCGAATTACTAAGGAAATGTTGAAAAAGAAAAACAAAACTGGGGGCATCACTCAAGCTTTATTACAAAGCTGTGATCACCAAGACAGCATGGTATTGGCACAAAAGCAGACACATAGACAATGAACAAAGCAGAGAGCCCAGATGTGGACACTCAACTCTAAGGTCAAATAATCTTTGACAAAGCAGAAAATATATAATGTGGAAAAAGGATAGTCTCTTCAATAAGTGGTGCTGGGAAAATTGGACAGCTATGTATAGAAGAATAAAACTCAACCATTTGCTTAGAGCATACACAAAGATATACTCAAAATGGATGAAAGACCTCAATGTGAAACAGGAAACCATCAAAAGCCTAGAGGATAACACAGGTAGTAACGTTCAACAATGGCCACAGCAACTTCTTTCAAGATAGGTCTCCAAAGGCAAAGGAAACAAAAGTGAAAATGAACTTTTGGGAATTCATCAAGATGAAAAGCTTCTGCACAGCAAAGGAAACGTCAACAAATCAAAGAGGCAACCCATGGAGTGGGAGAAGATATTCACAAATGACATTACAGACAAAGGGCTGATATCCAAGATCTATAAAGAACTCCCCAAACTCACCTCCCTAAAAATAGATAATCATGTCAAAAAGTGGGCAGAAGTCATGAACAGACACTTCTTCAAAGAAGACATACAAATGGCTAACAGACACATTAAAAAATGTTCTTCATTATTAGCCATCAGGGAAATTCAAATCAAAACCACATTGAGATACCACCTTACACCAGTTAGAATTGCAAAGATAAACAAGACAGGAAATAACAAGTGTTGGAGAGGATGTGAAGAAAGGGGAACCCTCTTACACTGTTGGTGGGAATGCAAGTTGGTGCAGCCACTTTGGAAAACTGTGTGGAGATTCCTCAAAAAATTAAAAATAGAGCTACCCTATGATCCTGCAGTTGCACTACTAGATATTTACTCCAAAGATACAGATGTAGTGAAAAGAAGGGCCATATGTAACCCACTGTTCATAGCAGCAATGTCCACAATCACCAAACTGTGGAAAGAGCCAAGATGTCCTTCAACAGATGAATAGATAAGGAAGAGGTGGTCCATATATACAATGGAATATTACTCAACCATCAGAAACGATGAATACCCAACTTTTGTATCAACATGGATGGGACTGGAGATTGAGATTATGCTGAGTGAAATAAGTCAAGCAGAGAGAGTCAGTTATCATATGGTTTCACTTACTCGTGGAATATAAGGAATAACATGGAGGATATTAGGAGAAGGAAAAGACAAGTAAATTGTGGGAAATCAGAAGGAGAGATGAACCATGAGAGACTGTGGACTCAGAAACAAACTGAGGGTCTGGGGTGGGGGGTGAGCCTGCTGGTGGGTAATAAGGAAGGCATATATTGCATGGAGCACTGGGTGTGGAACATAAACAATAAATTTTAGAACACTGAAAAAATAGAATTAAAAAGAAAAGAAAATTAACACCTATAGAAAGAGAACAAGAATGACAGTTGCCAGAGGCAGAGGATATAGGGAGTCAGAAGATACAAACTTCCAGTAATAAATTAAGTCATGGGGATGAAATATACAGCATAGTGACTATAGTTAATTCTCTATTGTGTATTTCAAAGTCGCTGGAGAGTAAATCTTAAAAGTTCTCCTCACAAGAAAATAACATTCTGTAATAATGTGTTGTATTGTTGGCAACCAGACTTACTGCAGTGATCATTTCACAATACATACAAATTTGAATGATTATGTTGTACACCAGAAACTAATATAATGTGATAATGTCCATTTTACCTCAAGAAAAACAAGTCAATAACTAGAACTACACACAGCAACATGGCAATATGGATGAATCCTCATGGATATAGCTTGAATGAATGAAACCAGATGTGACAGAGGGAGTATACACACAAAAAGAAACACACACACACACACACACACATATATACGTATATATGTATATACATATATACATTATCATTTAGTGTTTTAAATTAAAAAAAAAAACAAGCAAAAGATTTCTGCTGTTAGAATTCAGGATGATGGTTATGCTTGGTGCGAGAGAGGTGAATGAAAGGGGAAATGAGAGGATTTTCTGGGATGCCAGTAATGAGTGATGTTCTTTGCTTAATCTTTTGTTTACATGGGTGTGTTCAGTATGAGAAATTGAACTATAACATAGTTGTGAGAAATTCTTTATGAGTTCTTTGCATTTCTACATGTTGTGTGATGAGAGACACTGAAAGGATAGTCTGAAAAAAAGGTATCCAGAGATATTAATACAGAAATGTCCTTGGGAAAGAGAGAAATGGCTCTCTTCAGGGTGGACAGAAGATTTGTTTCTGATTAGGGTAATAAAGATAATGCCTCTCTCTAGGAAAAAACTTTAGTAGGCTTGCTTGCAGCCTTTTATAAAAGATTGGGATTCTCAAAGTTCAAATTTCCTCTCCTCTAACACAACCCACTGCATGTGCAGATGTTACTGGGTCTTCCTGCATAGTCATGTAGAGACTGAGGCTAAGGAAATCTTGTAAATGACCTTATTTTAGCTACTGTTATGCTGTGAACAATAAACTACCCTTTGCTTCTTCCTTAGGAGTTTCATGATTTTAACAGCATCTATGAACCCCTGGCATGCTAACTTGTTAGTGTGAGAGTATGGTAAGATCTCAGACCCTTCACATTTGAAAAATTTTAATTCCAGGGCCACCTGGTGGCTCTGTCAGGTAAGCATCTGCTTTTGTGTATATATCTTCTTTATCCACTCATCTATTAATGGATACTTGGGCTGCTTCCATAGTTTGGCTATTGTAAATAATGATGCAATAAACATAGAGGTGCATATTTTTTTCAAAGGAATGCTCTCATATTCTTTATGTAAATATCCAGTAATGAGATAACTGGATCATATGGTAGTCTACTTTTAATTTATTGAGGAACCTCCATAGTGTTTTCCATAGTCACTGCACCAGTTTGCATTCCCACCAATAGTGCATGAGGGTTCCTTTTTCTCCATATCCTCATCAACACTTGTAGTTTCTTGTATCATTGATTTTAGCCACTCTGACAAGAAGGTGATAGCTCATTTTGATTTTGATTTACATTTGCCTGATGATGAGTGATGTTGAACATATTTTCATGTGTCTGTTGCCCATCTGTATGTCTTCTTTGAAGAAATGTCTGTTCATGTCTTATGCCCAATTTTAACTGGATTTTTATTTTTTGATTTAGAGTTGTATCAGTTTTTTTAATATATATTTTGGATACTAACCCTTTATCAGACTTCTTCCATTCAGTATGTTGCCTTTTAGTTTTGTTGATTGTTTCCTTCGCTGTGCAGTTTTTGTTTTGATGTAGTCCTCCATGTTAGTTTTATTTCCCATGTCTCAGTAGACATATATAGAAAAATGTTCTTATAAACTCTTAACATTTCTTAATACTAAAATAGCCACCTAAAAATGTAGTAAATGTACCATATTTTTGGATGAAAAGTAAACTACAGGTTTTGACACTTGTCATAATGCGTATTTTTCCATGCATAAATTATACTTTAATAGAAACTTAAATACTTGGAACAGTCTTGATTCCTTCTGAAGTACAAACCACAATAGGAAGCAAAGATTTCTTCTAGAACAGACACAAAATCAAAACACACAAAAATATGACCTAACACTCACAGAGTTACTTTTTATGTCCCAACACATTAGTTACTCTTCTTGGGAAGAGCATATTACTAAAGAGAATATATTTGTTAAATCTTTATAATTTTATGAAATTTTGATTGAATTTTCATTTGAAAAATTACCCTAGGATATTCTGTGTCACATATTACTTGATGTTTTTCTTCAAATCAGAAACACTTAAATATTTCAAGAGTTTAAAGATTATAACTTTATTTTTTCATGTTGTTAAAAAAAATCCAAGATGTATGTAAAATTCAATATTTGCCAAGTGAATAGTATTGTTTGTGCCTTTTGAGGGGGTACCTGTTGGAAAAGGATGACATGATGGTTGCAAAATGATTATAATGCCTTATTTGGGCAAAGTTTAAGTTTTGGGAGCATGTGAACTCCTATCATATTGAATTCCAATTCTATTGTGAAAGAAAGTAAAGATAATAGCTCCCAGCATAGTGAATAGGGAAACTGATTTTTCCAAAATTATTTAACAACTATAGAGAAGATGCCTAACCTTGACTTCACTAAAATGCCTTTCCTTTATAGTCACAAATTTATCTTGAAAGGGCAAAAGTTCTTAAGTTTTTCTGCTTAAGAAATACATTTACAGTACTGAATGACAAGGATTTCTAAATGTGATAATTCCTTGTCATTTTAATGTGTGAATATTGTGCAATTTCCGTCTTCTAAACATAGAAAAAAGTGATTTTTAATGTAGCTTATAGACAATAAAGCATTAAAAAGGAAACTTAGGAACTGATGATAACCAAATACACTAGAAAAATAATGCATACTCAGGGCTTCAATTCCTAGAGCATGCAGTTTTCTCTAAAGTAGTGTCAATGACTCAACTCTGTGTAATGATATTTAGAGCAATAAGAAACAAAAACACAAAAATGGCCTAATAAAAAATAAGTTATCATGAATGGAAACATATACTATATGAAATATTTTGCACAAGACCCTATGGGATTCCCCTCAGCTATACAAGTAAGCTGGCTCTCACAACTGAGTCTGTACTCCTGGGACTTTTGTGTTGCTTTTCAACTTTGATAGAATAGAAGAGAAGTGATGAGGATATTGAGCCTAACTTGGTTAACCACCCTAGGGACAAGGGCTTGTGAGCTGCTTAGTAGACTTTTCAAAATAAACAAAGTACAGTTTTTGAAATATAAGCAAGTAAAAGGACACTTATAATTTAAAGAGAAAATTTGTTTCAGGTGGCAATATTTTTATGGGTCTTTGATCATTGCTGTCATCTCTCTACACCTCAAATCAGATATTTTTAGTTAATGAATAGCCATAATTCTCATCCTATTATTGTATCCAGAAATATGTAGTTCAAGTACATTGTTAATATCTTTTGACTTTAACAAGTTATACAGTGAATTTACTAAAATCACAGTAACATAATTACTTGAAATTGCTTTTCACTAAATCATGTTAATAAAGAATTTTCCCCTATAAAAATGTATATTTGCATAAAATCACCAGAAATGTCCAATGGGAATTAAAAGTTCAATAAGCCAGTTCCTGTGAAGATAGCAGAGCAGGAAGACCCTAAGCTCACTTTGTCCCATAGATACAACTAGATAACACTCACATTAGTGCAAATAATCCAGAAAACAATCTGAAGACTGGCAGAACTCCACAATTAAAGGTAGAGAAGAGGCCACCTGGAAGAAGATAGGAAGGGTGAAGACACAGTCTTAGAGCAAAAAGTAACCATGGCAATCCTTGGTTGGGACAGAACCAGTGGTGCTGAGAAGGATGAAAAACAGACTTTCACACTGAGAAGCCCATGAACAGGGAGGACAAATTGGTATAACATGTGCCTTTGAAAGTAAAAGGGGATGAATTTCCTGAGCTCTTACAATCAGCAGGACTTGGGGCGCCTGGGTGGCTCAGCGGGTTAAGCCGCTGCCTTCGGCTCAGGTCATGATCTCAGGGTCCTGGGATCGAGCCCCGCATCGGGCTCTCTGCTCAGAAGCCTGCTTCTTCCTCTCTCTCTGCCTGCCTCTCTGCCTACTTGTGATCTCTCTCTGTCAAATGAATAAATAAAATCTTTAAAAAAAAAAATCAGCAGGACTTAAAGCCTGAAATTTAAAAAACTCATGGGCTCTACTTTGGTAGATCTGGAAAGGCTTTGGGAAGTAGAGTCCCCACCCTTAAAGAGACTACACAACAAACAGTACATGCAGATACAGTATAGAACAAGCTGTTTGAAAAACATGGGGGCAGATGGGTGGACAGGGGGTTGGTTGGGGTGGAGAGAGATTTGCTCATCTTAGAGCATGGCATGGAGAGACAGGGAGATCCCTCCAGGAACAAAGGACCTGACAGGTGTCATTTTCCTCTCCCATCTCCAGGATAAAGAACAGCCACCTATGGTAAAGAGTATAGCATCCAAACTCTTACCTAATTTGTTTACACCAATACCCCCTCTCTCCCCACCCCTCACTTGCATAAATCCAATCTTCCCAGTTATGCTTACCTTAGTCCCTAGTCCCAACACAGCAGGACCCCTCCTCTAGAATACCAGCACAAATCCTATCAACACCACTTCTGCCTTCAGTCATGACCTCAGTCCTAGCAGCAGTGAAGGCAGGTCTCATTCTGTAAGCAGACCACCATACTCCTGCTAGGGACAAAACACCACCCCATAACAGGCAGAGTACCTCTTCAGATAACTGGACTGAAATAAAAAGCGGACGAGAGTCAACAGCAGAACACACACAATGCAAATAGGTGATGTTCCCTGAAAAGCCAGGGCCTAGGGAACAGGGGGAACTATACTGCAGGGCCCACTGCAGGACCTCTTCTTCACAAAGCTATTATCATTAAAAGCAAGAGAAGTAGCTGATTTTCTTAACACAAAGAAATAGAAACAGAGTTAGATAAAATGAGGAAACATATAAACATGTCCCAAATGAAACAACAGAATAACAGCAAGAAATTAAGAAAAACAGATGTAATATGTCTGATAGAGAATTTATAGTAATGATCATAAAAATATTCACCAGACCTGAGAAAAGAGTGGAGGATATTAAAGAGACCCTTAACACAGAGATAAAAGAACCAATCAAAAATCAAGAATGCAATAATGAAATTAAAAACACACTTGAGGGGTGCCTGGGTGGCTCAGTGGGTTAAAGCCTCTGCCTTCGGCTCAGGTCATGATCCCAGGGTCCTGGGATGGAGCCAGCCCTGTATTGGGCTCTCTGCTCAGCAGGGAGCCTGCTTCCTCCTCTCTCTCTGCCTGCCTCTCTGCCTACTTGTGATCTCTCTCTCTGTCAAATAAATAAATAAAATCTTTAAACACACACACACACACACACACACACACACACACACACACACACTTGATTGAATAAATATCAGGCCAGATGAATTAATTAATGACCTGGAAGACAGAGTAATGGAAAGTAACCAAGCTTAGCAAAGGAGAGGAATTAAAATTATGCAAATTAAGAATAGTCTTAGTAAAGAATGGGTTCAAACTTAAGTGACCATCAGCTTATTGTATACTGCTATATTCAAAAGATATTATATGCAGGGTCTCCTGGGTGGCTCAGTCATTAAGCGTCTGACTTCGACTCAGGTCATGATCCCAGGGTCCTTGGACTGTGCCCCGCATCAGGCTCCCTGCTCAGCAGGAAACTTGCTTTTCTCTCTTCCACTCCCCCTGCTTGTGTTCCCTCTCTTGCTGTCTCTCTCTCTGTCAAAAAAAAATAAATACAATCTTAAAAAAAATGATGTTATATGCAAACTGAATGTAAGCACAAATGAAAAACCAGTAATAGGTATGCAGAGAATAAAGAGAAAGGAATCCAAGTATATCACTAAAAAAAGCCAACAAACCATGAAAGAGAGCAAGAAAGGATCAGAGAAAATTTATAGAAACAACCACAAAACAAGTAGCAAAATAGCAACAAATACATATGTATTAATAATTACTTTGACTATAAATGGACTAAATGCTCCTATCAGAAGACATAGGGTAAAAGAGTAAATAAAAATGCAAGGCACATTTATAGGCTTCCTTCAAGATAACTCATTTCCGACCAAAGTACACTTGCAGTTGAAAATGAGGGGATGGAGAATCATTCATTACACAGATGGATCTCAAAGAAAGCCAGGGTGGCAATCCTTGTATCAGACAAGATGGACTTTAAAACAGTGACTGTAATGAGAGACACTATATCATAATAAAGACACTATATCATAGGACACAATATAATAGTGATATAGGACACTATATCATAATAAAAGAGATAATTCAATAGGAGGATATAAAAAATGTAAATATTTATACACCCAGCAGAGAAGCAAACTAAAGGAAATACTTGAGAGTAATATAGTAAGAGTAGGGGCCTTTAACACTCCACTTACATCAATGGACAGATTACCCAAACAAAATCAACAACAACAAAAAACCCAGTGGCTTTGAATGACACACTAGATCAGATGGATTTAACAGACATATTCAGAACATTCCATCCTAAAATAGCAAAATACGCATTCTTTCCAAGTGCAAATTGAACATTCTCCAGAATAGATTACATATTAGGCCACAAAATAAATCTCAAAAAATAAAAAAATAGAAGTCACATGATGCATATTTTCTGACCATAATGTTATAAAAATTTACCACAAGAAAAATCAAAAGAATTCAAATACATGAAGGTTAAATGACATGCTACTTAAAAATTTAAAAAAAAAGGTGAACCAAGAAATCAAATAAATCAGAAAGTTGTGGTATTTTGACCTCTAAAGTCACAGGGTACAAAATCAATGTACAGAAATCTGTTGCATTCCTATATACTAGTAATGAAGCAAGAGAGAAAGAAATTAAGAAAATCCCATTGACAATTTCACCAAATACAATAAAACACCTAGAAATAAACTTAACCAAAGACATGAAACATGAACAGATATTTCTCCAACGTGTGTAGTCTGAAAACTATAAAACCCTGATGAAAGAAGGTGAAGATGAAACAAAGAAAGGGAAATACATACCACACTCATGGATTGGAATAAGAAATGTTAAAATGTCCACAGTACTCAAAGCAATCTACAGATTTAATTCAATCTCTATCAAAATACCATCAACAATTTTCACAGAACCAGAACAATTCTAATTTTATGGAGCCAAAAAGATCTCAAATAGCTGAAGCAATCAATCATGAAATACAAAAACAGAACTGAAGGTATCACAACTCCAGATTTCAAGTTATATTACAAAGTGGTAGTAATTAAAACAGTATGGTACTGGCTTAAAAACATACACAGAGAACAATGGAATAGAATAGAGAATCCAGAAGTAAACGTACAATTATATGGTTAATTAATCTTCGACAAAGCAGGAATGAAGATCCAATGGGAAAAAGACTGTCTCTTGAACAACTAATCTTGGGAAAACTAGATAGCTAAACATTCAAAGGAATGAAACTGGACCATCTTCTTTCACCATACACAGAAATAAACTCAAAATGGATTAAAGATTAAAATTCGAGACTTGAAACCATAAAAGTACTACAAGAAAACACAGGCAGTAATTTCTCTGACATCAGCCATAGCAATACTTTTCTAAGTATGTCTCCTGAAGCAAGGGCAATAAAAGCAAAATAAACTATTTGGGATTTCATCAAAATAAGTTTCTGCATAGGAAAGGAAACAATCAAAACTAAAAGGCAACTCACTGAATGGGAAAAGCTATTTGCAAATGATATATCTGATAAAGGGTTAGTATAGAAAAAATATAAAGAAATGATACAACTTAACACCCAAAAAACAGTAATCCAATTGAAAATGGGAAGAAGACATGAACAGACATTTCTCCAAAGATGACATACAGATGTCCAATAGACACATGAAAATATGCTTGACATCACTCATCATCAGAGAAATGCTTATCATCCCACACCTGTCAGAATGGGTAAAATAAAAAACACAAGAAACAAGTGTTGGTGAGAATATAGAACAAATGGAACCCTCATGTACCATTGGTGGAAATGCAAACTGGAGCTGCCACTGTGACAATCACTATGGAGGTTCCTCAAAAATTAAAAATGGATTACTGTAAAACCCAGTAATTGCACTACTGGATACAAAAATGTTAACTCGAAAGGATACATGCATCCCTATGTTTACTGCATCATTATTTATAATAGCCAAACTATGGAAGCAGCCCAAGTGCCCCTGGATTGATAAATGGTTAATGAAGACATTGTGTGTGTGTCACACACACAAAATGAAGTATCACTCAGCCATATAAAGAATGAAACCTTCCATTTACAGCAATATAGATAGAGCTAGAGAATATTATGCTAGGTGAAATAAGTCAGAGAAAGACAAATAAAAGGTCTCTCTCATATGTGGAATTTAAGAAACAAAGCAAATGAGCAAAGGAAAAAGAAGGAGGGTAGATAAAGAGAAAGGTGACAAACCTAGAAATAGACTCTTAATTATTGAGAAGAAACTGATGGTTATCAGAGGGGAGGTGGGTAGGGGATAAGTGAAATAGGTGATAGGGATTAAAGTGTACACTTACCATAATAAAAAAATATATGTGAAGTTTTCTCAAGACTAGTCAAAAAAGAAAAAATTCAGTGAACAAGTATATGGACAAAGATAGTCAATATAGATGTATAGGAGCACTTTATTGCCATATATAGTTTATTTCTCATAATAATAGATTCTTGTGAAATATGGTAAAATTATTCTTATTGAGCCAGTACCAGTGAAGAACAACAATTCAATTCCACGGCCTGTTTCTCCATGTATTTTCCTGGAGAGTTACTCAACAATATGCAATTTTTCAAAATTATGTTTTGATAATAAATTATTTTATAATATCAGCTATATTCATTGTACTAAAACTTATCCAAATTATTAGAAAGAATATGTTCCCATAAATTTCATGTCATCATAGCTTCCATGGCTAACTTGACAATGCTCATAGTACCAAAACTTATGCATATGATTGAAAAACAGACTTTGAATTTAAATCCAAGCATCATGGCTGGGTTTTACTTTCTGTTACAGCCAGATACCTATTGCTTTTCAGCTCTTCTTCTAAAGGATTTTAGAACAAATCTAATGTCATGTAGTAATTTTCCTGTTCGTGTTCTTCTGCCTTTCAAAGCACCTAAATTCTTGCATTTCATACAATGTTCTTGCTGTTGACAACTTGAATCTTTTCCTCCAACTCTTCATTCTCTAGCTTTGACACCTAGTCTTCCATTTCTAGGAATTAACAGTAAGGATCTTTTCTTGAGGAATTTTAAAAGAGAAGGACTTTTGTTTTGAATTTGTACCTTTCTTTCTTTTGGAGTTTTTAATGAGAAGCATGTAATACTTTTATGAATAAAATTTAATATAGAAAATAAATTTTAAGATGTCTATAATTTTAGACACCTCAGCATAAAATGCATATTATTATTTTTGTTCGGTTAATTCAAGCCTTAAACCAAGGTAATATATTGGAGAAAGTCTACAACACAGGGGTAGTCAACTGGTATTATTTTAGAAAGGTCACACTCAGAGACAATGCTATAATCTACTCAGCCTATCTCTGTCAATATAAGAGTCTTTTCTTATTAGTATGATAAATATGAGAGTTTTTACCAGTAAAATCATATCTTGGTTAATTAGCATTGTGTCTTGCTATTGGTTTGTTGTCTTATGCCAACTACAAAGCTGTAGAAACCAACCCAAATGTTGTCACATTTGCTCTGTTAGAACTTTCCATACAAGAGGCAAAGTGCATAAAAGGAGTCAGAAAGTTTAGTGAAGAAAGGTTTTTGAATTGCTGGTGTGTTTTCTAATAATTGTTTTCTAATATATATTTGTATGTATGGCATATATTGATTGGGGATTTCCTTTAGTTATAATATTTGTGAGGTGAATGGATAGCCACTCATAAATTCCTATTTATTCTAGGTCAAAGGGGAACTCCTGCAGGGTTTTAAGTAAATAAGAGGCATGATACAATGATCGAATTTGTAACTTAGAACAAGAGCTAAAATGAGGAGCTTGCACTGTGATGAGTTAGAAGAACAGAGAGGAAGGTAAACATCAAAGTAGGTCAACAGATTTTATCTGGATTACTTTCCTCTTTTTTCTTCTTTTATTAAATTATTATTAAGTTTATTAAAATTCCCTTATTAGTCATCACAAAATAATACCTCAAAGGTATTCTTTTTATTGCTTGTGGGGATATTACTAGAAAGGATCTTCAGCCCTTCACTGCTAACTCTGGGTTATACAGCAATCAAGCCTAATTTAGAGAAAGACATAACCACATGCAAAGTTCAACAAAATGTCATTTAGACCATAAAAGTTATCAAAAAATAAATGGTGTAAGATAGGATTTACTGCATGCTCAAATGGAGGGCTGGATTTCATTCTGTTGAACAGTGGAAGAAGGTACAATAAGCCGAAGCTTGGCAGAGGCAGATATTAGAATAATAAGCAATTCCGATATTAGAATATTCGAGTTGATAACTTATTTACCAAAATGATTCAGATTCATTCAACATCACATTTTCCTTAGAAAAACCTTGTTAACATTTCATGTAAGTGATGGCAATTATTGTTTCAGTTTTACTTGGCTTCTTGATAGATAGAAGGTGCCAAACCAACTGTGTTAATTTTGATGAAGTGACCCTATCAGTGAGGTTCAACATACCTCAGTGTTATCATGATCATGGCCAGCTATGTGTAAATAGACAATGCAAGTCTAGGTTTTTGTTTCCTGTTTTTTTGTTTTATTTGGTTTTGTTTCTCCCTGCCCACCCTCCCCTCTGGCCCCACCCCCGACCCCCTGCCAGAACAACCAAGAATATGCTTACTGCATTGCAAATCTTTTCAGGAACACCAGTCTGGCTCTGGGCAATATACAGTAGGGCCTGAACACAAGCTGGCATAAGTTCTTCCATGGAAGGGATATTCAGAATGTTCTATTAATATTAATATTAATCAATAGGGAAGGCAAGACATAACACTAGTTATATGCCTAAATAGGAGCCACAAAAACATAGGCTTCTAAATTTCTCAAAGTCATGGTTCCCTCCTTATACCCTGTACTCTAAAGTGCATTTTAAAATTTATTTTAATCTATTTCAAATTTTCTAGTATTCTATTAGTTCAAAAGTGTTGGCAGCATTTATACTATATTGTTACTTAATTCTTATTAAATATTTAGGGCATTTTTATTTCATTTTCTCTTAAAGCAGCCAGATGATGTCCAAAAAGGGATAAATCTGTTGAATACAGTATTTTTCCCCTCTAATAGTAGCTTAGAAATGCTCTAAATTCATGGAAATCTTCAGTATGAGTAATAGAATCACTGAAACTTATCTTCATTATGAAGCACATTTAATTTAAAACCATTTCCCCCAAATGAATGTTATGATCAAATAGCAAACACCTTAAAAGAGAATTCTATAATGAAAATCCTGACATAAAGTTAACTAAAATAACTCTAGAAGTCAAGATTCTGATAAAAATAAATTGGATTTATGGTTGTGTTGTGTATTGCTTATTCCTCTCAAAGAAACAACTAGGGAAAAATCAGTAGTACTTACAATTCTGTTAAGCTTAATGGATTTGCAGGCTTGAATTTCCAGTTGTATGTTACACAAAAATCTGCAAAGAAAGCAGTATATACAGCTAATTAATTACCACTGTTAATAATCAACCCCTATATGTTTAAATTTTCTTGAACCTAGAAAAGATGCAAGTTAGTGTGTAATTTTATAGAATGTCCATGTAGTGAATAAAAATGCTGTGTGCATATGAACTTGTAATTTTATGTTTTATCTCAGACTTAAACCATTTTTATAAAGTAGAAGCCAGTGGGTAGCCACAGCTGGTTAACAAGAGAAAGCACTTGCTACTGCAGAGAACTCATTCATGAACTGCTTGAGCTGACTTAAAATGGAGAGGCTCCTATCACAAGCAAAGCAGTCACTGGGAAGACCTAAATATGCTTTTGGTTTAAGATTACACTGATTTTGACATAAACATCTCACTTTTTTTCTTTTTTTCTTTTTTTACTCTCTTCCCTTGAATGTCATTTCTGTGAAATCTGAAGCTCTTAAAAGCAAGAATTGAAGTCTGGGGAGTATCAAGGGAAGTACAAATGTGTAAAAATATTGAGTGCCAGGTTTATCACTAATAATTTATTCTCTTAACACCCTTGCAAAGTACACTTCCACTGTTATTTCCATTTTGAAGGTTAAAAAAAATCTATAAACCCATTGATTTTCTAAACTTCTAAGTAAGGAATATCTCATCCAAAATAAAATCCCATGAGAATTTTATTTGAGATTTAACAACCCTTTCTTCCATGCCCTCATTCCTCACATTCCCCATCCATTACTCATCAAAGGACAATTTAAGAAATATGGTTAAAATGACACCAAGAAAAAATAAAAAAGAATTCTTGGGAACTCCTAGGGAAATGTTTAGTGAGTTAAGTTACTCTGTTTTTTTTTGTTTTTTGGGGGAGTTTTTAAAAGATTTTATTTATTTATTTGTCAGAGAAAGAGACTGAGGGAGTGCAGGAACAGCGGGAGTAGCAAGCAGAGGGAGAAGTAGACTCCCCACTGAGCAAGGAGCCTGATGCAATGGGTACTCAATCCCAGGACTCTGGGATCATGGCCTGAACTGAAGGCAGACACTTAAATGACTGAGCCACCCAGGCATCCCAAGTTAACTTACTCTTAAATCATCTGCTTTATATTATTTTCAGGTAATGTATGTCTATATATTTTGTATTTAAAAACCTAAAATGTCAACCATTGCTATCCCAGTCCCCACTGTAATTCCTGCTCCTTCAAGTCAACTCATCTTAAATAATATCAGCTGTTTTTTGCTTACTTTCCTTTTGGTATTTAATTTCATGTTTTTAAATACTATAACACGTTGCTTTGTATTTATTTTTTTAGCTCTGGACTTTATATATGGACTTATCTCTAATGAAAGATTAAAATTTATCTATCTTGGGACGCCTGGGTGGCTCAGTTGATTAAGCAGCTGCCTTCGGCTCGGGTCATGATCCCAGCGTCCTGGGATCGAGTCCCACATCAGGCTCCTTGCTCATCAGGGAGCCTGCTTCTCCCTCTGCCTCTGCCTGCCATTCTGTCTGCCTGTGCTTGCTCTCTCTCCCTCTCTCTCTGACAAATAAATAAATAAAATCTTAAAAAAAAATTTATCTATCTTACATTATGCCTTTGAAATAAACATATCCCTACCAAACCAATATAGTTCAGAGCTCATTCATTTTTGCTCATTCCAGTTGAAATAACAGTATGGCAAAATAAATCTTGGAATGTTGACAAAAGAGGATTTTGTAAAATAGTAACACGTAAATGGGTAGTGGTTGTAGACACAGATTAATTTTAATGGAGTCCACACTAATTACATAGACCATGAAAATCCTATCTATAGTCCTGTCCAAGATTTCTGTAAATTTCTCAATGCCACTCAATACTGCAGTTTTATAGTCTTTTGTCTATACTTATCTTATACCAAATTGATTCCACTGATAAACAGTCATAATTTCCTTTTCAAATTTTAAAAAAACCTGGCTTTAAATATTGGTAAACGAAAAACCCTTTACTGCCTAATTTTTGAGATGCTTACATTCTCATGATCAGAGCATTCTCCTTATGCCAATAGTCCCTCTTCCTCTGTGTCAATACACACCCTCTTCAGCTTATATTGAAATTATGAACTAAAAAGCCATCATAAATTGAAAATATTGTAAGTTGAAAATGCATTTTTTCCATCCAGCCTACCAAACATCACAGGATAGCCTGGACTAGATTAAACATGCTCAGAACCCTTACATTAGCCTACAGTTGGGCAAAATGATCTAACAGAAGATCAATTTTATAATAAACCATTGAATATCTCATGTAATTTATAGAATGCTGTACTGGAAATGAAAAACAAATGATCTGTATATGTTCTTTTATATGGCTACAGAATGGTTTTCAGTGTATTGGTTTTATCTTCATGACTGGATGGTTGACTGGGAGCTGTGGCTCACTGCCACTGCTCAGAATCATGAAAGAGCATCCTGCCACATAACACTAGCCCAGGAAAAGATCAAAATTCAAAATCTGAGGTATAGTTTCCAACTAACTATATATCACTTTTCCACCATTGTAAAGTAGAAAAATTGTGTTAAACCATTTTAAGTCAGGGACCATCTATAGATCCTTGCCCTCTCTTGCAATAATGCATTTGAATAAGGTTGCTCCTTATCTAAGTCCCAATTTGTTTTTTATCTGATACTTAGTTTGAGAAACATTACTGATGCTTTATGGTATTATACAGAGAGACTGCATTCTCCAACCCATGATTTCTTTTATTTTCCTTCCTAACCCTATCTCAACTTGCCCATTAGAATTTGCTAAGAATTTTTAGCATACCAGCAAAATAACTTCCAAGTACTTAGGGAATATTTTTTTCCCAAATAAGTACCTATTTATGTTTCATAAAAATATGAAATTATTCCATATAAGTATTTCATTTGCGAGCAGTGGCAATGAGGTATCACCTCACACCTGTCAGAATGGCTAAAATAAAAAACACAAGAAGCAACATGTGTTGTAAGGATGTGAAGAAAAAGGAACTCTCGTACACTATTGGTAGGAATGCAAGCTGGTGCAGTCAACTGTGTAAAACATGAAGGTTCCTCAAAAAATTAAAAAAATAGAATTATCATATGGCCCAGTAACTCTACTACTGGGGATTTACCCAAAGAATACAAAGATACTAATTCAAATATATATATGCAGCTGTATGTTTATTGCAGCATTATTTACAATGACTGACATGTGGAAGGAACCTAAGTGTTCATCCACAGATGAATGGATGAAGAAGAGGCGGTACATATGTGCAATGGGATAATGCTGAGACTAAAAAAGAATGAAATCTTGTCATGTGCAACAACATGGATGGACTTGAGGGTACAATGCTAAGTGAAATTAGAGAAATATGCATACCATATGATTTCCCTCATATTAGAATTTAAGAAACAAAACAAATGAAGAAAGAAATAAAGAGACCGGGACGCCTGGGTGGCTCAGTTGGTTAAGCAGCTGCCTTCGGCTCAGGTCATGATCCCAGCGTCCTGGGATCGAGTCCCACATCGGGCTCCTTGCTTGGCGGGGAGCCTGCTTCTCCCTCTGCCTCTGCCTGCCATTCTGTCTGCCTGTGCTCGCTCGCTCTCCTCTCTCTCTGACAAATAAATAAAATCTTAAAAAAAAAAAAAAAAAAAAATAAAGAGACCAAAAAAAAAAAGACTCAACTATGGAGAACAAACTGATGATTACCAGAGAGGAAGTGGGTGGTAGGACAGGTAAATAGATAAGGGGAATTAATTATCACGATGAGCACTAAGTAATATTTAGAATTGTTTATTCACTATACTGTACACCTGAAACTATCATAACACTGTACATTCATTATACAGGACCAAAAGGCTAGAAATTTTAGGTGTATAAAATACTTTACATCAACAACAACGAAAAAGAAATATAATCAAATAAGTACTGTTTCTCATGAAGTATGAAAATTACTCTAAAATTGTATTGCTGCCCCTTGTTCAATACTAATGCATTTCTAAATTTTAATAGTTACTGATGACATATTCTTTTACCTGTTTGCAAAGGATTTTACATTAATTCATCATGTTTACTGTTTCAAATATATACGCCTGCTACATAGTAAAACTCAGTAAAAAAAAAACAACTCTAGAATAAAAATAATGAAAAAGATGTCTATGGACAATTTCAATCTATGCTGCATTCAAAGAAATGTTACGTGTTAAAAAATATTGGCTCAGGACTCAGATTTATCTTCCAGAAAAGTTAAAAGATCTTACACAGTTAATTTTCATTAATAGGAAGTGAAATTACAAATAAAGCAACCCTATTTTCTGCCACATTTAATTATATTGGATGTATAGAAGTTTTTAAAAATTTGTTACTTCAAGTCATCTTTTGCTTCATTTCCAAAGCTATTTTAATACTCTGGTTTCTCTTCAGATCACATAAATCTTTCGCCTTTTACCAAAGCTATTTTACATAGACATGTATTAAACCTGGAGCTCTACTTATATATGCAGAGACTTCACTTCTATCTTAGTTACCCATTCTTAGAGCTAGCCATAGGACATACATAACCTAAGAGTTCTTATTCTGGAAAGTACTCCCTGCTAATGTCAGCAGTTCCAGACTGTAGCCGGTGGCTACCTTGTGCCAGCATTTCTACAGGCTCAGGAAATACCTCCATATTATACACCTAACTAGTTAGTACAAATGAGGACTAATCCCTACTGGCAAGGTGGGAAACCTCAAGGCTCTCAAGGAATACCAAATGCTATAACTAGTCAAGGCTCATTGAATTCTATGCCATCTGGCTCCAACTGAAACTGTGTGCCTGGACTATTTGACTGTGGACTTTGTGGGGCTGGTGCTGCCCAGCAAGGGCTGAGTGACAGCTGCCTGTCTGGGAGCAGTTGTGCATAACTTAACATCTTATGCTACTGTTGCTGCCACTGTTCCTCAGACTTACACCTTACAAGTATATTCCTATATCTGAAGTCTCTGCAGGCACTCCAGTGTAACATGCATGAGCAGTAGCAGGAGCTCCCAACTGTCTCCATCCTGGCCACAGCTCCCTCACCACCCAGGAACAAAAACAAATGGGAGAGAATATTTGTTCCCTTTTGTTGAAGCCATGCTTTCAAACCTGGCTGGAAGCATTATGGGAATGCTGCCAGAGAAGGACAACTCCAAGCTGTAGCACATGGTAGAGTCTCCTGAATCTCTCCATTCCAAGATGGCTAAACTATGGCAGTTCTACAGGCTCATCATGCCAAGAAAGAAGCTGTCCAGAAGATGGACGCTGCTGCTGTTGCTGTCTCTTAAACAAGAAAAAAACAATTCAAAAGCCAAATATCTCAGGTGCCTGGGTGGCTCAGTGGGTTGGGCCTCTGCCTTCGGCTCAGGTCATGAAATCAGGGTCCCTCATTGGGTTTTCTGCTTGGCAGAGAGCCTGCTTCCTCCTCTTTGTCTCTGCCTGCCTCTCTGCCTACTTGTGATCTCTGTCAAATAAAGATAAAATCATAAAAAACAAAAAGCCAAATATCTCATCTGAAATTCTGCTCAACATCTGAAGACCACCTAGCTTATCCTTGACTCTCAATACCAATAATCAGATATTGCAAATTTAATAGGTCATTTTCTATCAAAGATCGATTACAAAGTGCCTAGAATTTTCCTTTTTTTTTTCTTTCAGAATTTTTCAATTAAAAAAAATGTATTTTCTGGGTTCTGCTATGGTCCAGGCAGTATTAACATTTTTTTTTCTTTTGTGGGTTTCTTTTCTAAAGATTATTTATTTGAGAGAGAGAGACAGCATGAGCCAGAGAGACAGAAGGAGAGTGAGAAGCTCAAGCAGACTCTCTGCAGAGCTTGGCCACTGATGAAGGGCTCCATCTCAGGATGCTGAGATCATGACCTGAGCTAAAACCAGGAGCTGGACATTCAACCAACTGACCCACTAAGCACCCCAATCTCTTGTGGGTTTTGATATTTTTCCCCAGAAATTTGTTTTACTTGATAAACCCAAGTTTTAAGTTTCTCAATAAGGAAAAAAACGTCTCCATAAAAAAAACACATTAAAAAGAAAAGTTCTCATTCTAGGTCTAGGTATATGTTTAAAGACCATCACTGGGAGAGTTACCTTAGACTTCCTCATAGTGTCCTTCTTTTATAATATATTCTACAATACATTTCTCTGGGCATGCTTGAGTAGCTCAGTTGGTTAAGTGTCTGACTTTTTATTTTGGCTCAGGTTATAATCTCAGGATCATGAGATCGAGGCGTGTGTTGGGCTGTGCTGGGCTGGGAGTCTGCTTAAGATTCTCTCTCTCCCTTTCTCTCTGCCTCTCCCCACCCTCCCTCTCTAAAAATATGTCTATTCTAGGTTTTTTTCAAATACATCTTCAAAATTTAGCATCTCCTTTTTACAGATAACCTACTTTTCTCTCTATCCATGTAGTGAGATTATAATGTTTTTAATTCCAGAATTTCAATTTTTATTATTTTTCATTATTTTTCAAATAAGCCTATGTATTTTTCATGCCCTCCTGGTCTTGCCTCATACTTTCCTTTCCTATATCTATGATTTCACTGATTCTTGTTATGAAATATCCTTTTAATTGCTACTAATCTATTTATTGAACTACATAGTCTTGTCTTGCTGACTATTCCTCAAGGTGATTTATTTATACATGTGATTTATTATTCTTATGTTGAACATATTTCCAGTGAGTGTTATCCATGAAAAACTATGTACCCTGGAATCTGAATATGTTGTTTTAAAATCATTTTAAGTTTGTCTTTTCCTGAGCCTTATGGTTTTACTCATGCTACATAAGCTTTGATGTTGACTTTTTAGTTATTTCCAACCATCTAATTGTAGGGCAACATCAAACTTGTTTGCCATGCAATCCTACAGTTGTGCTTTACTTTAAGTTATCGTAGTATTATACCCCAGGATAGGTAGCCAATCTTCATGTTGCCTCCTGGTATAGGAGATAAAGTTTTTCTATATCTCAAAGTACATAATTTCACGGCTCCTGGCATCATTTATCTGGTTTAATCTGGCTGCCTACAAAGATAATACTGTTTTCATTATATCCTTCCTATTGCGGGCCTAAACTATAACTCGAAAACATGAGGAATTATATCAAGTTCTGTTGTACTGATGATCTCTTTGACCCTATTCACATTGAGTTGATATTGATATTCTCCTTTGCTTTTGTCACCCAGAGTCCACTCTTTCTTAGAAACATTTTCCTATTTTTTTTTTTTTAAATCCATTCCTATGGAAAGAAGAGTGATTAAATGAGAGAAAGAAAGAACAGTGGATAGAAGAAGTTCCATTAAGATTGGCTTTCAAATTTTAAACTTGTCACATTTGGAGCACCAAACTAAATCTCTCAGCCCAGTTTCTTCCAAACAAGCTGACCCCTGCCTCTGTCCTTATTATCTCCTGTTTCTTTTATCCTGGTACATTTTACACATATCCTTGTAAATCATTATTTCCTCACATCATCCCGACTCCATCCAGCTCAAATGTACATTAATTTGGGAGGTGTTGTTGAAACATTAGCCTCTTGACTATGTGCTCCAGTTCCCATTATCATTCTCCATAATGTTATTTTCTTATATTCATTAATATTATATATGTATTTGAGTTTTCACTTATTTTTAGTCTTCCCTCATTAAAATGCTAACTTCATGGTGGGGACTTTGAATTATATGTCATTTTTATGTCCCTAGAACACAGAGGGATGATGGCTATTTGTTAATA